>NC_141534.1:165802500-166402500 GCF_021556685.1 Rattus norvegicus | reverse complement strand
AGCTCCGAAAAAAAAGAAAACAAAAAAACAAAAAAACAAAGAATGTCAACAGATACCAGCCTAGGCCTAAGGTAGAGTCAACCAGTTTTACTTAACCACTTAACTGGTAGCTCCACAAAGTATTTGAATCAATGACTCAATTTATGATTTTCTTTGTCTGCTCCTATAAAATTTCATGAAACAGTTTCTATGTTGGAACACCAAATCTGAGGGAACCTGAATCTGTATTCTTGGGTCATGGTCACGCACATCCAGCACCAAAACAAACTGTGTCTTTTCTCCTAGGAGTGTAGGTTGATGTCCTTATGCAGGTGATGGCAGACACAAGATAAACAAGGCCTGTCATTGGATGAAAAGGACGGGAGGCAGGAACAAAGTTTTAGAAGGAAAGGGAGAAGCAGAAAGGAGGGAGAAGCAACATGGAGGCAGACTTAAATGATCCTTGCCATGCATCTCTACATAGATACAGGTTGTTATGAATATTTCTTAAGGAACGGATTTCTATAGGTCAATTTATCTCATCTAGGTGGGCAATTTATATCCTTATCAATTGGTTGTGAGTTTATTGTGTGGATGTATTGTGGATTGAGAATTTAACATATAAATCTAATTGTTAAATTACAGTTTGTTGAGTCTTGATTTCACCGGGTTGTTGGGAGTTTATACTTTAACTACCAGGAGGCAGTTGATGGGAGTGTGGGCAGAGTCTGTGGCAGGGAGCTGCAATAGGCCAGCCTATGCTGGACTTTTAGAGCCCTTATTTTACCAGGTAGCTGGAACCAGAGAGTTTGCAGCTAGCAAAGAGCTGCTGGGAGAGACACTAATCTGAGATAAATTATGGTGAGGTCCATATGGCTCACCAGTGCCAGAACTGACTCTAGGGACCAGCATGGCCCCTTGGACCACCTGGGTCAGAGAGAACTTGGGGGCAGCATGGAGATAAAGATACCCCACAGTGCCGTGTGGCCCTATGGGTGCCAGAGATAGTGCCAGATAGAAAAGTTCCGCTGTATTTTTTTAATATTTACCAAAACATAGGCATGCTGTTCATTTAAACATTATTGGGGCTGGTGAGGTGGGTCAGTAGGTCAAGGCCCTGTTACTAAGTCTAATGACCTGAGTTCAGTCCCCATGACCCACATTGTGTAATAAGAGAACTGACCCCAGAAGGTTGTCCTCTGACCTCTACTTGTACACACACACACACACACACACACACACACACACACACACACAATACATAAATCAAAGTAATATATATTATTGTAAGATATAGGTATAGTGATGTATACCTTCGATCTTAGCATGTGGGAAGCAGAGACAGGTAGGTAGTTATGAGTTTGAGGCCAGCATGGTCTACATAGCATGTTCCAGGCCAACAGGGACTATATGGTAAGAGTATGTGTGTTTGTGTTGAGTGTGTTTGTGTGTACATTGTGGGTGGATATGTTGTGTTGTGTTGTGTTGTGTATGGTGTGTGGGTGTTATGTGTGTGTTGTGTATATGTTTGTATGGTATGGTGTACGTACATTCATGTGTGTGTGTGCATGTGTGTGTGGGTGTGTGTGTGTGTGGTGTATAGATGTGTTGCTGAGTGGGGTGTGTGTGCATGTGTGTGTTGTATATAGATGTATTGTTGACTGTGTATGTGTGGTATGTGTGTATGTGTGTGTGTGTGCATGTGTGTCTGTGTGTGTGTGTGTGTGTGGTGTATAGATATGTTGCTGAGTGGGGTGTGTGTGCACGTGTATGTTATATATAGATGTATTGTTGAGTGTGTATGTGTGTGTGTGTGTATGTGTGTGCATGTGTGTCTGTGTATGTGCATGTGTATATGTTACTGGGGATACAGCTTAGTATAAGAGCATTTGCCTAATGTGTGATACCTTGAGTTCAACCTGTAGTACCAGAAGGGAAAAAAAAGCACAATGTAAGAGCCTTGCTTGGTGGTATGTGCCTTTAATCCAACACTTAGGAAGTAAAGGCAGAAAGCTCAGGGATTCAAGGTCATCCTCAGATACATAGTTGTTGGGGTACATTGTGTGAAGGTGTGTCTCAATTGTTAATTCTGTAACAACACGGAGCTAATGTGGGCAGGATCTTAGTACATTCATCCTTTCCCACTAGCCTAGAGGCAATCTAGAAGTATATGGTTGTCTGTAATAAATGAAGAGCTAATGGCCAATGGCTGGGCAGGAAGTGGAGGTCAGAACTTACCGGAGTGGGAGAAGGAGAGAGGGGCAGAGACAGAGAGACAGAGACAGAGACTGAGAGATGCTAAGAGAAGAAGTCAGACACGGGTGATTTTCCAGTGGGCAGGGACATGAACAGACAGACCAAAGCAGAGCAAAGAGGTTGAGCTAGTCACACTGTGGGTTGTAGGCTAGTTAGTCAGGTTAAGCTAGATAGCTTGCTGGGAGACTGCCCTAGCTAACAGGCCTAAGCTTTAAAATATTTAAAGGTCTCTGTGTCACTACTTATACCATTGGTGGGTCCGAGATAGCCCCTTTATATTTAGTATATCAGCGTTGGGCACACAAATTTCAAGCTTCCGTAGGAGAGATTCAGGTTTGGGGCCTGGAAAGAGTACCCAGGCATGGAAGCAGCAGGCAGGGGACAGTTTCCTAGCAACAGTATGCTGCTCTGTGGCTACTGCAGAGAATGCTCTGTGAGCCGCAGGGCTGAAGCTCTGCTGGCCCGAGAACTGGCAAGGAGTGGGCGGTGAGGCTGAGAGGCGGCTACAGCTGAGCCACTGGCACAGCTGGGCAGCGGCTGGCTGGTTCTCACGGGCAAATGGGGCTTTAGAGGCTCGGCACTCACAGGTTATGGAAGTACTGCCCTACAGCTGGCCACGTGGACTAGCAGACAGCAGCTTTGGCCCAGAGCTGGGCAGAAGGCAGAGCCAATGTGAGCATTCCCCCCGACCGTGAGCCAAGAGGGCAGAGCCCACCACCACCATCCCCTGTTAGCCTGAGGAACCCCTGCCACCATGCAGAAAGAGTATCTTTCCACAGCCACCGTGTGACTGAGAAGATATCATAACCAATGCTTGAAGATAGCAGTCCCTAAAATACAGAGTTAGAGAAACTTAGATACAGTGATAAATATATAAGCTGGGAAGTAGAAAAAGAGAGATAAATAAAAATGTTTTGACATGTGCTTAGGTGCTGAAGAAGGGAAAGAAATTGAGTGTATGAAAAAATATTAAGTTTAAAAATAATAAAGTGAGTCTCCAAACGAAGGAAAGAGAATGAAAAATAGGGTAAAATATGGTGTGTGCGTGCGTGTGCATGTGCGTGTGCGTGTGCGTGTGCGTGTGTGTGTGTAAGAAACTGAATGTAGACACTCATAGAAAGAAATATGAAAATAATAAATGGTCTCCCAAGGGTAGAGAAAGAAAAACAGGCAGAATTGTTTTATAAGTGTGCATAGACGCTGAAAAAGGAAACAAAGTATAAGCAGTCATAGAAAGAATATCATGTTTAAATAATAAAGTGAAGTCTCTAAAGGAAGGAGCGAGTCAGAGATGAAAAAACTATTATCTGTGTTAAAATATGGAAAACGCTAGGCAGAGGGCGCTTTGACTCCTATAGTTTATCAACCTTGAAATAATTATAATTTGTTTGGTAACAATTATACCTTTCTATGTCCTCTCTAAGATCAGAGTAAAGCACCCTTAGACAAGTAGAGAATGGATAGATGGAATGTTAATTTTAAGCAGTAGGAAGAGAGGAAGGAAAAGGGCTCTGCCTAATAGAAGGCAAAAGGAAAAAAAAAATTGATGGCAGCTGGCGCTCAGAGCTCTGGCTGCAAGATGCCTGTCAGCTCCTTCTGCTAAGGGCCCACCAGCACAGAGCAGCAACATCTGGATTCCAAGGATGAAGGTGGGCAGGGGTTTGCTGCTGCAGCATGAGAGAACACAACCAGCCCAGAACTTGAGATTTCCATGTTTCATTGTGTTGGGCCTTGCCTCCGAAGGTAGAAGTTTTCCATGTCTGGACAGCTCTCTTGACTTCAGTACAAGATGGAGGACTCCCTTTTCTTACCTGAGGCTTCCTCTTCTCTGCCCGATCTGGGGAGCCTGACCCAATGTCCTATAACCTTGGTGAGATTACAGATTTGACTTCCTCTCTCCCAATAAGAACCTATCCAGCAAGCATCTGGAATTCCTAGAATGCCTCTGCCTGCAAACTCCTCATACCCTAAACTCCAGACAGTGGTATACACCAATCCTGGAAACGTCTATCCCCTTCCCCAAAACTAGATAGCCCTTGATTGAGCTGCCCCTCTAAAGCTGATCCCTGATGTCTATTTCCCCCACACTCACAGGCTGTCCAAACATTGGTCTCTTCCTTTATCCTCACAGACCAACGGCCCCCAGGGAGAAGGGAGGTCTGTATCTTTGCTTGACTTTTGTTTGAATGGATTTTGTTTTTTCCTTTTTTTTTTTTTTTTTTTTTTTTAGGAGCTGGGGACCGAACCCAGGGCCTTGCGCTTGCTAGGCAAGCACTCTACCACTGAGCTAAATCCCCAGCCCCCTTGTTTTTTCCTAATAGTAGGAATAACTCAATATTAAAGGTCCCTTCATGGGGGAAAAATTTAGGGTGAGCCAACTTCTAGAACAAAACCAAACACAATCAAGGCATAAAGTACTTAGCCAATGTTGTTTAAATTTCCAGAAGTATTAGTCTGTCTTGGGGTTTCCATTGCTGTGAACAGACACCATGACCAACGCAACTCTTATAAGAACAACATTTTATTGGGGCTGGCTTACAGGTTCACAGGGTCAGTCCATTATCATCAAGGCAGAAACATGACAGCATCCAGGCAGACCATGGGGCTGGAGGAGCCAAAAGTTCTACATCTTGATCTAAAGGTAGACAGGAGAAGACTGGCTCCCACATAGCTGGGAGGAGGGTCTCAAAGCCAATCTCCACAGTGACACACTTCCTACAACAAAGCCACACCTACTCCAACAAGGCCACACCTCCTAATAGTACCACTCCCTGGGCCAAATATATACAAACCACAACATAAGAGTTGTTTTGGCTAGAGAAACTGCTAAATTATAGCAGCCTATATACTTTAAGGATTTATTGACCTCATAATGGAGGTCAGAAAATGTGCTGCATTGGAGAAGAGGATTTGCTCTTGTTTCAACATGAAGCAAAAAGCTGTGGATTCCTTCGAAGTTAATGAAGATTAAATTTCATCAGGGCAGACCTCCTGAAAATCTTGGCTGCTGATGTGGAAGAAGAGATCCAGAAAAGCAATGAACAGGTGGCATGAATACTGATCCCCTTATCTAAGCAGCAGCCAATGAATATTTTTTTGGCTACCTAATCCTCCTGACTTATCATTTTATGCCATCCTTTCATAATGTATGAGTGGAGATTTATATTTACAGGTTGGTTATGCAGTCCAAACAAACATTAAAAAAATTGACAAAGGGGTTGGGGATTTAGCTCAGCGGTAGACCGCTTGCCTAGCGAGCGCAAGGCCCTGGGCTCAGTCCCCAGCCCTGGAAAAAAAAAGAAAAAAAAATTGACAAATGCCTTTCACTTGCTCAAGCATAGAGCAAAGAATCATCATTAGCTGATTTGTGTGCACCCCACATTCCGCATATGTGCTAATGCTGCAATGTCCCTGTGCTATTACCTTTAAAGGTTTGTGCTATTTCAGAGCAAAAGGACCAGATGCTAATGAAGACTAAACAAGTAGCCCATGTGATCCAACATCACAAACTGCCTCAATTTCTGTTTTTGAAGTGAAAGTTTCTGGGAAGGGGAATAACAATTGAAATGTAAATAAGAAATACTCAAGTTAATAAAGATGGGGGAAAAAAAGAAAGTTTCTGGTTGTGTCATGTGAGGCAGACTTACATGGTGCTTTGCTCAGGCAAGACCTGTGGGAGGACTCATGATGTTTGAAGAGATTATAAGTAGGTCTCAATGGAGTATAATGGGGCGCTTGCATAGCTAGCCTTGCAATGCTTCCTTGGTCTTGAGTCTTTGCTGATCTTCACTTCATTGAGAGAGGCATGGCAGAGAACTTCTCCTGGCATCCTGACTGGTTCTGGTCCCTCCCATTGACTTGTGCTAATTTGGTGGAGGCCTGGTGGTTTCTGCTGGATCATGCTGCTGCTGCTTGGTGTCTGGTGACACTTTGGAACTGGACTGCTGGTATCCTGACAAACAGAAACTGGATTTTCCCCCAAATAAATACTTCTAAACAGGTCCACATCCCCTTGCCCTATTTGCCATCTTTTCTCTCCTACTTATGGATGGTGGGCTATAAGGGGGTGGGGGTGGGGCAAAGCATTTGATAAAACTTACTAAAGTAGGTTTTAAAAAAATCTAAGCCTGTATGTTTCCTCAAAATTCATACAGGACAACTTCAAAGCAGTTAGCTCAGATGATCCAGCCTCACAGACTGCTTCAGTCAGCTCTGCACTTTACTATTCCATGGAGCTTGGATAGTGGAAACAGCTAGTTCTCCCAGGACATGACCATTATCCCTATATGTCTCCAAAAGGTGCCTTCAGCTCCAGACAGCAGAAAAGAGTCTGAAGAACACAACACACTCATTCCTGAGAGGTGGGGTAGGTGGGTTTTGGTCATTTGGTGGGTTATGGGTGTTTGACATTGTGTAGGGAGATCGTTACAAGTTGTTGTTGGTCATGGTGTTGTGGGGAGGGATGACAAACTAAAGAAGGTTAGATTCAGGGTTTTCTCTTCCTCTTTCTCCTCTCTATCCTTCTTTCCTATTTAGTGTTAGGAGGAAAGGGGAATGAAGGGGCAAAAGAGGGGATGAAGGGATGATAGCAAAAAGAAATGTGGAGTCTCTTCCTCCTTCCTCTCTCTCTCTGACCCTCTTCTGTTCTTCCTCTTCCTCTCTCTCTCTCTCTCTCTCTCTCTCTCTCTCTCTCTCTCTCTCTTCCTCTCCTGGCTTGACACAATAAAAAAAGAAAGAAAGAAATGTGGATAGTTGTGTATCTTCTTTTTTTTTTTCCATATTTTATTTATTTATTATATATGAGTACACTGTAGCTGTCTTCAGATACACCAGAAGAGGGCATCAGATCTCATTACAGATGGTTGTGAGCCACCATGTGGTTGCTGGGATTTGAACTCAGGACCTTGGGAAGAGCAGTCGGTGCTCTTAACCACTGAGCCATCTCTCCAGCCCCCAGTTGTGTATCTTCTTAGACTAAAAAAACACCTAGTTTCAAATATTTTATGTGGTTAAGGATTTTTTAAATATTGTTAGGAATTTTGCCAAGAGCCAGCCTCAGTTTGGAAAGGAGCTCTAAGGGAAGGGGTTTCTGGGACTAGTGAAAACAAATGACTCCAAGCCAAATTATGGGTCCAATTTGGTGGTGACCCATGCTCTGCTCAAGACTGCTTTCCAGGCTGGTTTCTCCCTGATCTGCTTTCTTCTGAGATCTCCAAACAGCTTTCTCTCTATGTTCTGCTCAAGGCAGTTCTCCAAACAGTTCTCTCTTGCTATTCTAAAAAACTCTCTGGATAGCTCATTGCAGATCATAAGCCCAGTCTTTAATTTTACATATCAATCCAGTCATTTACTCCTTGTTCCCTTTTGATCATGCTATGAATCAGCATTCCATGACCCAGCCCTTTTATTCTTAGGAGACAGCAAGCACATTTTTGTTTTTGTTTTTGTTTGTTTTGTTTTGTTTTTAACATTGCAAAAGAAGATTCGGAGATCTGCCTGCCTCTGCTAGGCAAGGTAGCAGCTAGTGTTCTCATGCTAACTGTGTTACCCAAAAAATCCTGTTTATAATGTCCAGCATGTAGGCTAGGGAAGCCTGCCCCGAGTTGCCTCTGATTGGGAAATAAAGTTGCCAATGGCCAATGGCTGGGCAGTGTGAAAGAGACAGGGCTTTTAGGATGCCCCGGTGGGCAAGGAACATGGGGAGAGGAAGAAGAGGAAGAAGGGATTCCACCATGATGGGGGTTAGGATGGATTGCTCCACGACCGGGAAGCAGAGAGATCAGAATTAAAGGCTGACATACTGACATGTATGGATCTAGGGAAGCAGCCCCAGTGGCCAGTCAGTCCTCGCTTGGGTCTGGAGAACCAAAACTCCATATCACTTTCCAATGCCTACAGTGAAGATGCCCACCCATCCCCAGCAGCCAAGCCCTCCAATTCCAAGAACCCACGAGTCTTCTTTGACATGGACATCGGTGGGGAGTGAGTTAGAAGAACTGATTTAGAATTGTTTGCAGACATTGTTCCCAAAACTGCAGAAAAATTTCATGCATTGTGAAAATTTTGAGAAAAGGCACTGGATCCACAACTGGGAAACCTCTCCATTTTAAAGGATGTCCTTTCTACCAAATTATTAAGAAGTTTATGATTCAGGGTGGAGTGGAGACTTCTCAAATCAGAATGAGACAGGTGGAGAAAATATTTATGGAGAACAATTTGAAGATGAGAACTTTCATCATAAGCATGACCGGGAGGGTTTGCTGAGCATGGCAAATGCAGGCCCCAATTCAAATGGTTCTCAGTTCTTCATCACCACAGTGACAACTCCTCATGTGGATGGGAAACGTGTGGTATTTGGTCAAGTAATAAAAGGACGAGGTGTGCAAGGATGCTTGAAAATGTAGAAGTGAATAGTGAGAAACCTGTCAAACTCTGTTATTGCAGAATGTGGAGATCAAAGAAGGGGATGACTGGGGAAGATTCCCCAAAGATGGCTCTGGGGACAGTCATCCAGATTTCCCCAAGGATGCAGACACAGATTTAGAAGATATAGATAAAATTTTATTAATATCCTAAGACTTCAAAATCCATTGGAAATACTTTTTTCAAGTCTTAGAACTAGGAGATGGCTATTAAAAAATATGAGAAGGTTTTGGGGTTGGGAATTTAGCTCAGTGGTAGAGCGCTTGCCTAGGAAGCGCAAGGCCCTGGGTTTGGTCCCCAGCTCCGAAAAAAAGAACCAAAAAAAAAAAAATATATATATATGAGAAGGTTTTAAGGTTTTAAGGATAGTTCAAAGGCTGTTATTGAGAAAGCAGATCTATCCAGACTGCAACCTATAGACTTAAGTCGCGTGCTGAATATTGGTGCTTGTAAATTGAAGATGTCAAGTTGTCAGGGGGCAATTGACAGCTTGGAGGCCCTTGAAATGGACGCTTCAAATACTAAAGCACTACAGGGAAAAGCACAAGGATGCAAGGATTAAAAGAATATGAACAAGCAGTGGGTAATCTTAAGAAGGTGCAGGAGAGGGGGCTGGAAAGATGGTTCAGTGGTTAAGAGCATGGACTGCTCTTCCAGAGGTCATGAGTTCAAATCCCAGCAACCACATGGTGGCTCACAACCATCTGTAACGAGATCCGATGCCCTCTTTTGGTGTATGTGAAGACAGTGACAGTGTACTCATCATATATAAAATGAATAAATAAAATCTTTAAAAAAACAAAAAGAAAGTGCAGGAGATAACCCAGGAGATAAAGCTATCCAGGCAGAATTGCTTAAAGCTAAACAAATGATAAAGGTACAGAAAGATAAAGAGAAGGCAGGGTATGCAAATTAATAAGGATTAAAGTTTCCTTATCTATTATACATTGATTATATAAAGGACAATGTATATTACGGTCTACATGATCCCTGATGTGTTTCCCTTGATCTTTGTCATTGTTTACATAGTAGTGATGACATAGGTTCCTTCTTAATAAAGTGTTATGAAATACAGCGAATCTCGTTTGAAAATGTTTCTGTCTGCATTTTTACCAAGAGTGGTATCTGGTCAATGTTTGAACTCTAAGTCTCACTAAGTTTTAGGTTTTGTGGACCATTTAGACCAGTAGTTCTCAACCTGTGGGTCCACTGGTAAATATAACTTTTTTTAAAAATTATTTATTTATCATATATAAGTACACTGTAACTGTCTTCAGACATACCAGAAGAGGGCATCAGATCCCATTACAGATGGTTGTGAGCCACATGTGGCTGCTGGGATCTGAACTCAGGACCTTTGGAAAAGCAGTCAGTGCTCTTAACCACTGAGCCATCTCTCCAGCCCCAGATATTTTTACATTACGTTCGGAAAACTAACAAAAAATTACAGTTACAAAGTAGCAACAAAAATAAATTAATGTTTGGGGTCACCACATGAAGAACTATACTAAAAGGTTGTAGCCCTAGGAAGGTTGAGAACCACTGATGTAACATGTCACAAGTATATGTATAAACCAGGGGGCCTGGCTATGTCTCAATAAAACTGTAAGCATTGAAAACAAATATAGATTTAGAAGATGTTAACTCAGGAGTACTGGAGAGGAGTGTATGTTGCCTGTGGGGAGGTTTAGAAGTGCCTAGCCATTGAGCTGGTTAGGCATGTTAAAAATTAAGCTGACGTATGTGTGTGTGTTTCATTAGTGAATCTAGAGAGCTCTAGCAGGTAGCTAGAAGCTTGATCAGCCAACAGGAGCTCTAAGTAAATTAACCATTCACTGCTACAAAGCACAGAGGATAAACTACCTGGTAGGACCTTGCCCTGAAATTACCATTTCAACCATACCTAAGCCTAGCCTTGCTCTGTCCCAGGCTGACCCTGAACTCAGGAACCTGCCTGCCCTTCGAGGCATAAACAAAAAATTTAGCTGGGTGGGATCTCCCTCAATCCCCACTCCTTAAATCTCTTTAATCTCCTTCCTTAGTATCTTTCTGACAAACTTGCTCCTAGTGCACCTACCTATGTTTCTTTAGATCTGTGAAGTTCCTTACACAATTCATATTGCATCTTTATCATTTGAATAGTTGAGAAATTATATTTTTTAACTCAGGTTTTCAGAGTTCTTTTCAACAGCCTTAAGGGTTGTCCTCAAGGTCCCAGCATTTACCATTTTGCTGAGACATCAGCCATAGCTATACCTCCCCAACTCTTGCCATCTCTGATTATCATGAAGTCATTAACATTAACAGGGAGGACATTCCTTGGAGGAAGACTGTGGAAATATCTACACTACCATACAAACAAGCCTTATGCCCACAGCAACCATTGTGGAGGCCCATGCTCTATTTGCCTTATCCCAGGGGTGGGAGTCATGCCATTCCACCACTACGAAGGCCATGCTGGACTCCGCAAAATTTAAGGTCATATGTATGTCTATACATATATATGTTTCAACTCTTTTTTAAGGTATTGTACATATGCAACTCATTTAAAATTTTAATGCAAAGTTCCAGTCCTATGAGAGTTACTTCTGTAAACTGTTTAGATTAATTTAAAAAATGCAATTAGTAGTCAGTCACCTATAAATAATTAAACTTGTAGTACTGTGAGGTACTATTTTAGTTAATTACAGAAATAAGCTTTATTTAGCTTCTTGTATATGTTTTCAAAACAGGAAATAAACAGTTACAAACAAGCAACATTTGTCTATTTAAATATACTTTAGACAGACAGATGGTCCTCAAACACTTCAGAGATCTGAAGAATATGGTATTTAATAATAAACGCCTTTTCTGACAGAGAGACATATCAGCTCCTGGTAGCACCCCTAATCTACTCTGAAGAAGATTATGGGCACTGAAGAACCTCCACCTGGAGTTTGCTTCAATTGTGGCAAGGCAGGACACTGAGCAAAAAAAAACATTAGCCTCACCTTGATTGCTGACAGCAGGCTGTCCAAGTTGTGGACTAGCAGGACACTGGGAAGTTGATTGAACCACTTTGCAGAGACAAGGTAAAGCAGTCCCCTAAAATTACTGCTTTGCAGATAAGTCTATCAAATCTTCTGGGCCTGATGGCCAAAGATGGATGCCCCACAAATCCAGAGGAATCTTGAGTGATTGTCCAGGCAGCCAGTAGTCTGTCATTCCTTAGTTTTGGAAGCTGTTTGCTCTGCTCTTCCTATTTACTCAGGTAATTTTTATCCTTCTCAGGTCTCTGACGGGGTTGAGGAATAGGTAGTTAAAGTCTTACAGTTTTCCTTGTTATCAGATGCAAGACAGAAAACTCACAAAAGTGTAGGTTTGTAAAGACATAAAAGCTTAAGTTGTGAAGGATCTATGAAAGTGTTTTAGGGGTAAGAAGATAGTTTAAAGGTGGTAAATGCAAGATACAAAGGTGGAAGAAAATGGAAGTTTACGTTATAAGAAGATGCTTCAAGACTAATGAAGGTCGGAAGTCTAAAAAGGTGTTTTTAAGGATGGCAAATGCAAGTTGTGAAAGTTAGAGGATGTGGAAGCTTGAATGATGACAGATAGTGATTTAAACTTTGTTCTCACCAAGATAGGGTAGATAGTAGATACTTTCTCCAAGGTTGCCAGATACAAATGGACTGGACTCTGTGAATGTAACTCTTACCTGATAGTACTCATACCTGTTCTCATTGTGTATAGCTTGTTGGTGTCAGAGATAAAGCCATTGCTTGGATTAAAAGGGGGAGATGTTGGGGTACAGTGTGCGAAGGTGTGTCTCTACGCAGTCAATTATTAATTCTGTAACAACAGAGAGCTAAATGTCGGCAGAATCTTGGTGTAGCCTAGGGGTGATCTGGAATTGTATCTGATTGTCTGTGATAAAGATCTGACAGGCAATAGCTGAGCAGGAAGTGGAGGGTGGAATGACAGAGAGAGAGAGAGAGAGAGAGAGAGAGAGAGAGAGAGAGAGAGACTGAGTTTCACATCAGCAGACACAGAGATGAACAAATGGATCAGAGCAGAGAAAGAGCAGAGAAGAGGGTAGAGCTAGCCAGGTGGTGGGTTGTGGCCTAGTCAGGAAGGTATAAGCTAGAAAATATTAAAAGTCAAGCCCCTGTGTCATTATTTAGACTGACCGCGGGTCTGAGATTAGTCCCACTATCCCCAGCAAGTTCAAGACCTTCTTAGGTTGTAGGACCCCTGTTCCAAGCAAACCCAACAGAGTCAGGAATGGTGGCATGTGTCTGGAATCCTGATACACAGGAGGCTAAGGCAGGAGGCACTTGATCATGAGGCCGGAGCTGCGGGCAGTGATATCATAGTGGATACCTTTTTCTAATTTCCTTACTTTTCTTTCCCTATATTTCCTAAGAACCTGTTTTTAAGTACATCTAAGTTTGCAAGCCTGTAAGTATACAAACAATAAATGCATATGTTTGTGTTGTGTAACTAATAAGTGTGTGTTTAAAAATTAAAGAGACTGGAAGTGAGAGACCAGAGTCAATGTTACAGCACTTAACATTTCTGTTGAATATAGTTCTGACCCATTACTCAGACTCCCAGACTCCACCCACCTGCGCCTCCCAAGTACTGTGATGAAAGGCTTGTGCCACTGTGCTCAGCTGTTGTATTTACCTCAGTATGAGTGTGTGGGAGGCTCCTGGAATCCTCACAAGACCTCTCTCCACAGCAAATACACCTAATAGTTCTTACCTGATTCTCACTCGGAGCTCTAGGCCTTCCTTCCTCTTCACTCTCAGCTGTGGCTCCGAAGAGACAGCTTCAGTCAGGCTTTTCAACCTCTTTTCTCCTGCTTTCAGGACCGCGCTGAGGCTTCTGCCCTGTGCTCTGCTGCCCCCAAGCGGTTGCTCTTCCATCAACCCTCCAATGACAGCTATCCTCGTTACTGGGGTTGTACCCAATTCTTGAAACACTTTGAGGTCCCAAACCAACGATCCTAGCTCTTTCCAATCCTTTGATTTTGCTTGATTCGGAGTGTAGAGACTGTGGTACCCTCCTGCCATCGCAGCACGTCCGAGGTGGAAGTAGATGAGGAGTTCAAGGTCATCCTCGGTTACACCGAGAGTTTGAGGCCAAAACCAGACAAAAATTTAGTCTACAGAAGGAACCTAGGTCATTTCTTGGTCCCTGCTTACTGTCCTTTTGCTTATTGCTGGCATGATTAGGATGCATGCATCTTTTAAACTTCTCTATCATGGCTTCTGGTTGATGGAAAGTTATTATTTACATCTGAGAAAGATTCTACTCACCCCTGTAAATCCCTGGATGTTACGGAGTTAGAACTTGGGTTCTGGAAGGTAATTTCCTGTTTTTGGCAATGTTATACTATTACCATGTTCTGTTCATAGCATGGTAACAGGTTTGATCTCACCACGAAGACATAATGGAGGTTGTATATGAGAATTACATAGTATGCCTCCTTCTTTGTGCCAGCACTGAGAATCAAACCTCCATCCTCACAGATTAGTGCTCTATCACTGAGTTACATCCACAATTCTTAGGATTATAGAATGTCTGCCACATATTTAGCACAGGGCCCAGTACATTGCAAACTCCCAATAAACTGTAGCCATTACTGTGTGAAACTGTTACTTGCCTAGGCATCATTTGAGGGTGCTCTTCATCGCGTGCTAGGACTCTGTGTCAGAAGCTTCATGTTAGTCAACAAAGGGAGTAGAAAGGAATTACACTTCAATCTGTCTGTGGCTGGGAATATGCCCAGCTGGTTTGGAATCTTCCTAGAAATTTGCCAAACCTGGGTGAACTCAGTCAACCAGGGCAATGGGAGCAGATGGGAGAGGTCATGGATCAACTCTACAGGGACCCCCAAGTTTCCAAGAATACATGAAGATATCCCCAGGGCTGTGTGGAAATATAGATGAGGTGACATAAAACGGCCAGCTCTTTAAGGAAAATGGATCTGTATATTTTAAGTACATTACGGTCAGTATCAAATTCCAACAGCATTACTATTCGTGTGGGTACGGGGTATTTAAAAAGGGTGTCCGATGGCTCTATTTTATGCTGAGAAGTATAGCCTTTGTAGATTTATTTAAACCTATGGTGAAAAGCTATATGTAGCTTGGGCACAAGAGTCGAAAGTCCTCTCGGGGTATGGTGGCACACATCTTCAGTCCCAGCACTCATGAGACACAGGCAAGTGGATCTCTGAGAGTTTGAGGCCAACCTGGTCTACATAGTGAGTTCTAGGCCAGTGAGGGCTACCTAGTGAGACCTTGTCTTCAAAGGAGGAAATAGCAGCAGCAGCAGCAGCAGCAGCAGCAGCAGCAGCAGCAGCAGCAGCAGCAGCAGTAGTAGTAGTAAATTTTTCTAGCCCTCAGCTTTTTGCAAAGAGAATGTGAACAGAACTTTTTGAGGGTAGAACTACATGCTGTCCCCCGAAGAGGGGAATTGGCAGGTTGCAGGTACAACCACTGTTCCTCCCAAATATCAAGCTTTCTGTGGCATGAAACTGCTCAGTGAGTAGAGGTGCCTCCCACTATAGTTCCAAAAGTGTATGTGAACCCCGAAAGACCACCCCAGGGTCTTTATTCCAGCTAGCTTGGGCTTAACTCACCACTGACATGCAAGACAGTTCCAGTGGAGAAAGCCCTGAACATTCATCGAGACGAGGTTTTATAGAAAGCAGCAAGTGAGGAGTGAGTGTTTCTAGCCTGGCAAACATCTAATTGCAGTGCTATTGTGGCCTTTAGCATAATTGGCTGGTGCTGGGAGCCAAGCCATAACCTTAACTTCTGATTTCTTCCTAATGGGTGACTGTAGGGCAGGGGTAGGCTTGTAACCTAGAGGTACAGATTTGTTGAGGGGAATAACCTGGAGACTGGAGCTAGATGAAAGTTTGTTGAGGGAAATTAACCTGGAAACACAGGTCTTGTTGGGGCTAGCCTAGGAACAGGAGCTATGCTTGGGTTTTGTTGGAAACTAATGCTAGGTACTGGCCTTGAGTTCAAACTTAGGTCAAGTTCTCCAAGATAGAGTCTGAACCCACCATTTGGTCTCTCACCACCAACCCTCACGACCTGAGTTCAATCATGAACCCAACATGGTAGAGATGAAGACGGATTCTTGAAGGTTGGCCTGAGCATAAAGCTGGCATGCACATGCACGTGTGCACACACAATAATAACAGATACGCAAGTAGTATTTTAAAAAGCTTTCCAAGGCCCGTGTGTCACCTTACAATCCCTCCAGAATGAGTGAGGATTGTTGCAATACATTTGCAAAAGTAGTGATGGAACTTCATTCAAAGCAAAGCAACAGAACATGTCAGGTACAGGGTCAAGAGTGACAGTTGACCCATGAGTGAGAACACCCATTCTTCTTTTTTTTTTTTTGGAGCTGGGACCGAACCCAGGGCCTTGTGCTTTCTAGGCAAGCGCTCTACCACTGAGCTAAATCCCCAACCCCCTGAGGCTTCTTGAGTGCTGGAATTAAAGATATGTGCTACCATGCTTGGCTCTAAAGGTTTGTGTGCGTGTGCTGTGCGTGTGCATGCGTGCACACATGTGTGTGCATGTGTGCATGTGCACGCTCATACACAAGGACCAGCCTTGGCTTGGAGAAGAGTTCCTGAGAGGAGTGTTTGAGAACTTCAGAAAATGACTGGAAGTCAATGAGGGGTACAAGCTGTGTTCTGCTTGAGACAGCTTTCTCTGGAGATCTTCAGACAGCTCATTCAGATAGCTCAGTTCTGGCAGACTAAAGTCCAGTCTTATTTACACATCAATTCAGTCTTTACTCCAGGTTCCCTTTTGATTCTCCCATGAATCAGCATTCCATGACCATAGCCCTTTGATTCTTAGAAAGAGACAGCAACCACTTTTTTTGCATTGCAAATGAATTCAGAGATCTGCTTGCCTGGGTAAGCACAAACAATAAGCTAACTGAATAGGATCCTGTCCTGAGATCACCATTCTTACCACACCTGGGCCCAAAGTAGCTCTGCCCCAGGCTGACCTTGAACTCAGGAATCTGTCTGCCTTTGTATCTTTTTGACAAGCTGGCTTATTAGAAGCCCCTCATATTGGGCTGGAGAGATGGCTCAGAGGTTAAGAGCACTATCTGCTCTTCCAGAGGTCCTGAGTTCAAATCCCAGCAACCACATGGTGGCTCACAACCATCTATAATCAGACCTGGTGCCCTCTTCTGGCCTTCAGGCGTACATGCAGGCAGAAAGCTGTATGATGTATACTAAATAAATAAATAAATAAATAAATGTTTAAAAAAAAAGAAGCCCCTCATACAATTCATATTGCATCCTTATATTTTACATAGTTGAGAAATTATATATTTTTCATGAACTCATGTTTTCAGAGTTCTTTCCACAGCTTTAAAGGTTGTCCTGAAGGTCACAGCATTTACCATTTTCTGTTCCCTAAGGAGGAACAGAAGTTTACATATACATATACATGTACATACACGTGTGTGTGTGTGTGTGTGTGTGTGCCTGTATGTGTATTATACAAACAAGCCTTATACCCAGCAACCATCAATGCTTGTGAAGACCCATGCCCTGCTGGCTCTGCTGCAGGGGCAGGAAACTGTATCATGCCATCCCTTCCAGCCAATGCAGGACTTACATTATGTAGGTATGTGTACCTCTGAGGCCAGAAGAGGGTGGATGTTGGGTCGGCTCAAGTTGGAATTACATGAAGTTGTGGGCTACCTGATATAAGCATATCATGGGGATGAATTCAGGTCCTCTAGAAGAGCAGTAGGAGTCCTTAACTGCTGAGGCTGGGCTGTTGTTCCAGCCCCTGTAACAACTTTTTAGATGTACCCTTAGAGTCATATTGTCTTTATGGTGTCACTTGGGATGCTTACCACACTTATTTACATATCTCTCAGCAACAGATCCTGGAAGGCAGAGGCTGTATGCAGTTAACCACTGATCCCAGTACCTACCTCAAATAGAAATAATAATTCTAACTAATGTCCTAAACTATTACTACATTCCATATGCTAAGCATCTAGCTTGTATTAATTCATGCAATCTCACAATGATGTGTGATATCACATCAACACTGTCATCTGATTTTCTGGTTGAGGAGACTGAGGCAGAGGTAACTCATGTCACAGAATTGGAGCCAGAAGTACATGTAAATGTGTCTGTTAGGATTTGGGTAAGCAAAAGAAGCTAGAGTTTCTCAAAAGTCCTTCTCAAAATAAATATTATTATTAACATTTTAAGAATGTCATCAAATTTGGATATTATCATCCCATTCCCAATGCCCAACTCTCTCTCTCTCTCTCTCTCTCTCTCTCTCTCTCTCTCTCTCTCTCTTCCTCCTTCCCTCCCTCCTCCCTCCCTGTCGCGAGTCCAATGTCCCGCCAGCAAGACCGACGCGCAGCAACAGGATTCTTCTGCGAACAAGCCTTTACTGTGTTACAGCTCTCTTGAACAGGGACCCCGAGTGGCAAAGTCACTCGCCTTATATACACAACAGTATGCTAATTATCTCTCAGGGATTGGTGGGGCATGGATCACCCCACTATCACCCCACTACTTGTCCTCCAGGGATTGGCGGAGAATGAATCACCCCATTAGCATGGTACCGCCCCTCATTAGCATATTAACGGTCAACTGACACCTGGTGCAAAAACCGCACATGTGCAGTACCGTTGTTCACAACTGGAGGGCGCCCTACATCTCATTATCGTATGGCCGCCCTAGCAAGGGGACAAGCCTGCACATGCGCAGTAAGTTGTCGACATCCAGACAAGGCTGGATGTCGGCGCCATCTTTGTTCCGCCGCGCCGCTCTCTACATCTCCCCCTTTTTTGTTTAATAAAATGACTGGTCTAGATCTGGGTGTCATGTCAATTTTGTCATTGCTCCTGTCTTAGGTCATTCTCATCCAAACTCGGCCTTACCCGTCATAGAGTTACCCTATCGCCACCGGGCCCCGTGTCTTGGGTTGGTCCGAGCTTGAGGAAAGTTGCCCGTCCCTGGATACAATGACTCCACATGACTGTGACAAAAATGATCTAGGGCGAACTCTTGATCTTTCAAAGAGGCCAGCCATATGTTGGGAGAAGCACCCTTTTTAATGGTGGTCATAGCCTGGTAAACAACCACTTTGTGTCTGGCATGTTCTCTTTTTAAATGGCCAATAAGCCAGAGACCTACTCCGCATCCCAGGAGGACAATAGCTCCCCGGGACAAACATGCCCGCCCACTCCTTGAAAAGGGAGAAAGCATTGGTAATCCATGAGGTCAATTCTTCAACTGTGATGGGGTCCAACCTAGTGCTGTTGAGGACAGCAATCTGCATCAGCAATTGTCTTGATAGTTGCTCTGCTTTCATGGACCAGTTTCCTTTCAGGTAATTCGAGATTTCTTTGCTCTGTTGAAAATGCTGAGAAAAGTTAGCTCACAAAGGAATAATGCATAAACTCTAAAGGAGGAATCGCAGGACAACTGCGTTATATGACACAGTGCTTCAATTTGTTTTTGAACTAAATCTATCCTTTGATTAGCTAATAGAAAGTCAGATGCCAAATGGGTACATTGCTCACATTAGAGCTTATATTATAAAACATAAGGTATGCGACAGAGAAAAGTTAATGGCGGCATACCGTTGGGGCATTTCTCCATCTGGCACTATACAGGGAACATCACACAAACAGGAGGTAGAGAAAAGTTGGCAAAACAGTAGAGTTGCTATGAACTGGCATGGGTACTGGCCAGGATCTTGCAATAGCCCACAAGATGAGTGAATTAACCTGGATTACCATTCCCAGTAATAGTAGGGTTTGTAGTCTCATCTTCAGGAAGAACAGAAGACAATCTTCGAGTCAAACGCTCAGGTACCCCAATTGGATTTTCTTGATTCTGCGGAAAAACACAAATCGCTCCCCTGGATCGTATTAGAATAGGATCCGGGCCTTTCCATTCTCCAGTGAGTACATCCTTCCACTTCACCTGATCCTTGGGTGGGATAGGCCACTGCCCATGGCATTCTGCCGCCGAATAGTCATGGGCGTCTAAATTTAAGAAATTTAAAGTAAGAAGTGCAGTGGAGATGGCAACCTTGGGGGTTGGCGGCACCTCACCAATTCCCCCTTTTTGTTTATTTAAATAAGCCTTTAATGTGCGATGGGCACGTTCAATGATTCCTTGGCCTTGAGGATTATAAGGAAGTCCTGTCAGGTGTGCAACACCCATCTGATTGCAGAAATGTTTAAACTTATCTGAAGTATGAGCAGGGCCATTGTCAGTCTTGAGCAGCCTAGGAAGACCCCAAGCACTCCAAGTCTCAAGACAGTGGGCAATGACATGAGAGGCCTTTTCCCCAGACAAGGGAGAAGCAACTATGACCCCGGAGCATGTATCGATGGAAACGTGCACATACTTTAATTTTCCAAAGGCGGGGACATGGGTAACATCCATCTGCCAAACCTGCAGGGGTCGAAGGCCACGGGGATTAATGCCCACATGTGGGGTGGTAATAAACGCACTGCAATTACCGCAGCGAAACACTATTTTTCTGGCCTCTGTTCTAGAAATAGGAAAACGCCTGCGTAAGGTCTCAGCAGTAACATGAAACAAGGAATGGAACTGGGTGGCAGCTTCCACAGGAGTCAGCACAGCAAACGTAGTGGCTCTAGTAGCCAAATCGGCCAGGTTATTCCCATGAGACATTGGGCCAGGCAACCCTGAATGAGCCCTTATATGGGTGATGAAAAAAGGGGAATGCTGAGATAGTAACTCCTGCTGGATCTCCAGAAACATAGAAGCCACTGTACTAGTGGTTCTAATCATTCCCGAAACTTCTAAAGATTTAACTGAATTAACCACATAGGAGGAATCTGAAACAATATTTAATGGACTAGGGAACACTCGGAGCACTTCCAATACAATCTGACACTCAACTAATTGAGGGGAATTAGGGGTAAATTGCTTAGTTACCACTTTACTGTCATGCACATAAGTACCCAAACCAGTTTTCGAACCATCCGTATAAACAATATCCCCTGCCTGAAGGGGTTCCATGCTGGTAACCCGGGGAAACACAAGGGGATGACATTTTGCAAAGGTCAAAATGGGGTGCCTGGGGTAGTGATTATCAAACACCCCTGAAAAGATGCACACAAGTATTGCCCAGTCATCATTTGTAGTGGCCAGCACTTGGAGCTGTTCTGCAGTATAGGGTATAACAATTTTTATTGGATGTTTACCAAAATGAATTACAGCTACTTTTAGTCCTCTCATAGCCAATCTTGCCACCGCTGAGGGGTACCACTCTATGGTTTTAGCCGGAGAGGCTTGTGGGTGAATCCAAAGTAAGGGGCCATTCTGCCATAACACCGCAGTGGGTAATTTAGCAGTTTGCAAAACACATAGCTCAAAAGGTTCATCAGGTTGTATCCTTACT
Source organism: Rattus norvegicus (assembly GCF_021556685.1). Classification (NCBI taxonomy): domain Eukaryota; kingdom Metazoa; phylum Chordata; class Mammalia; order Rodentia; family Muridae; genus Rattus; species Rattus norvegicus. The sequence continues at coordinate 166,381,393 of NC_141534.1, read as the reverse complement.
AATTGAGCCTCAGAAAGAGTCTTCTCCACCTTTCGGAGGGCCTCTACAGCCTCCATAGACAGGGATCTCGGGGATGTTAATTGCGGATCCCCTTCCAATATATCAAACAAAGGTTTTAACTCAGCAGTAGATATTTTCAGGAATGGCCGTAGCCAATTAATATCTCCCAAAAGTTTTTGAAAATCATTTAAGGTTTGTAGGTGATCTCGCCTGATTTCAATTTTTTGTGGAGTAATAACTTCTGGATGTACAACGGCTCCTAAAAACTTGCCCATCAGCGATCTCTGAACCTTTTCAGTAGCTATAGTTAGCCCAAACTGTTGCAAATGCTTAATTAAGTCAGCATATGCTATCTCAAGCTCTTGAGGTTTGGATCCACAGAGGAGTATATCATCCATGTAATGAAGAATCGTTAGTGATGGATATTGCCCTCTGACAGGAGTCAGGGCCTGTTGTACATATAACTGACACATAGTGGGGCTGTTTGCCATCCCCTGGGGCAAGACTTTCCATTGATAGCGCTCATCAGGCTCCACATGATTTATTGCAGGCAGAGTAAAGGCAAACCTCTCTTTATCCTTAGGATGTAAAGGAATAGAGAAAAAGGCAATCCTTAATATCTATTATAATAACCTCCCATTGCTTTGGCAAGGCAGAAAGAAGCTGGAGACCGCGTTGGACTGATCCATACAATTTCATTTGTGTATTAATTGCTCTAAGATCATGCAATAGTCTCCATTTTCCTGACTTCTTTTTTATAACAAATATTGGAGTATTCCAGGGTGAGCTTGAAGGTTCCAAATGTCCTAATTGCAACTGTTCCTTTACTAATTGGTGAGCGGCCTCCAGCTTTTCAGAGGAGAGAGGCCATTGAGGAACCCATACAGTCTCTTCTGTTATCCACGGTATGGGCACAGCCCCCTCAATGGCCCCTAAGAAAAACCCAGACCGTGACGATCGAGTTTTGCAGTGGGTTGAATTGGCTCTGTAGTTCCTTGGTGATGCTTACCAATGCCTTTTCCTGGGACATACCCCATATCCCTCACCATTCTCTGTGCTGGTAGGGAATACTCATTCATAAGTTTAAGCCCTAACTCAGCCAAAATATCTCTTCCCCATAAGTTGACAGGTAAAGGAAGAACATATGGGATGAAACTACCCTCCTGTCCTTCTGGGGCTTTCCACTTTAAGGGCCTAGAGCTAAAAGTTGGACTAGCTTCATAACCTAAACCTTGTAATGAATGGGAAGATTGAGTAATGGGCCATTTTGTAGGCCACCATTTAGTGGAGATAATGCTTTTGTCTGCCCCTGTATCTAGAATTCCCTCAAATGTCTTTCCTTCAATGGTTAGGATCAGAGTAGGTCGAGCGTGTAAATTGACCATAAGATATGCTGAATCAGTGCCCGTAGAGCTGAAACCCTTCTTTCCTCTTTTTGTACTTCCCGATTTAAACTGGGCGTGACAACTGGGTAAAACAAGCAATTGTGCAATCCGGTCACCTGGAGAAATGGAGAAGAGACCTCGTGGGGAGGAGCACATGATCTTCAACTGGCCCTCATAATCTTGATCAATAACCCCAGGATGTACCACCAATCCTTTAAGAGTAGTAGAGGAGTGTCCTAAAAGCAGCCCAACTGTATTGGGTGGTAAAGGGCCATGAAAGTCAGAGGGGATAGGCTGCACCCCCATTTGAGGGGTTAGGACGATTCTGGAGGTGGCACGGAGGTCCAATCCTACGGAACCCGGAGTGGCTCTCCTGGGGAAGTTTGACGAGCCCAGGTTACTGGGGAGCTGGTTGCTCCATATATTTGAGGGCCCTGAGGATGGGGGCCCCGTTGGACGTTTTTTGACACATCCAAGGGTTTCCCCGTTATGTCCTTTACTGACCTGCACTCATTGGCCCAATGCTTCCCTTTCTTACACTTTGGACATAGTCCTGGGACTTTCTTTGGATTAAAGCCAGGATTCTGATTCCTGCACTCCCTTTTCATATGACCAGGCTTTCCACATTGGAAACACGTGATGCCTCTACTAGAGAGGCCAGGCCACCTTTGTCCTTGTAATATAGCCGCGGCTAGACCGGTATTGGTAAGTGGTCCTCCTATTTCCCTACAGGCTTTCAGCCAAGCCTGCAGCCCCTTAGATTTCCAGGGGAGGATTGCATTGCGGCATTCTTTGGTACATTGTTCAAAAACTAACTGTTCTATTAAGGGCATGGCCTGATCTTGGTCTCCAAAAATCCTACCAGCAGCCTCCATCATGCGGGCCACAAAATCTGAGAAAGGCTCACTTGGTCCTTGGATGACCTTGGTCAGGTTCTCGGACACCTCTCCTCTGTTAGTTAGAGCTTTCCATGCCTTGACAGCACTAATAGCAATCTGGCCATATACCTCCAAGGGGAAGGCAGTTTGATTATTGGCCCATTGCCCTTGTCCAGTTAACATGTCAAATGTCCAGGCAGGTTGTCCTTCTGCTGCATTTGCACGTGCTTGTGCTTGGCAAGCATCGTGCCACAATGCCTTCCACTCAATATACTGTCCCATGCTAAGGAGACAGGTCTTTGTCACAGATTGCCAGTCTGCTGGAGTCATGGCAATGCTTGCTAGTCTTTCTACCTGTGACATGGTAAAATTAGCAGTAACCCCATAGGCACAAACAGACTCTGCCAGTTCCTTAACTTGCTTGTGCTCTAGGGGCTGATGAGAACGAACACCATCGTCCTCAAACACAGGAAACATTTGCCTGAGTGCTCGTTGTGTTTCAGGCGGACAGAAAGAATACTCACACTTCCCCTCTATATAAGGCGGGGAAGCGGAGGCCACCTCGGCATTAATAACTTTTGGTTTCTTCACAGTGGCTCTCCACCTAGGCCCATATCTTTCTTCCTCATATCTGGCTGCCTCTTCCTCTAATTCCTCCTCCTCCGACTCTGACAACTCTTGCTCAGAGTCACTACCAGTCAGTTCTAAGGCTTCTGATTCTTTTAATGGATACAAAGTATCCTCTCCGGATGACTTGTACTTCATCCTCCGGGGCATACCTATTTTTTCCTCCGGTGGCATTTCTTCCGCCTTTTGTATCTCTTACACTTTTGTTTTAGTAACCCTTTTCTTTTTGCGCGCTCCTAATTTCTCACTCCGCTCCGTTTCTGACATGCTCTCTTGAATGTTCTGTCCTGCCTTGACTATGTCCTCACATTTTAACACAACTAGTAAGAAGACAACAGTCACTATAAAAACGAGCAACAATCCCTCCACGGCAAGACTAAATCCAAAAAGGGGCATGCCTCTCAGAGCCTACCTTTTAATTTACCTTCTCGCAGTTCTGAATCCTCTTCAGCACACTGAAGGGTCCCCTCGGCACCGGCGATGTTGGTTCCCGGGTTTCGGCACCACTTGTCATGCGCCCAATGTCCCGCCAGCAAGAACGACGCGCGGCAACAGGATTCTTCTGCGAACAAGCCTTTACTGTGTTACAGCTCTCTTGAACAGGGACCCCGAGCGGCAAAGTCACTCGCCTTATATACACAACAGTATGCTAATTATCTCTCAGGGATTGGTGGGGTATGGATCACCCCACTATCACCCCACTACTTGTCCTCCAGGGATTGGCGGAGAATGAATCACCCCATTAGCATGGTACCGCCCCTCATTAGCATATTAACGGTCAACTGACACTTGGTGCAAAAACCGCACATGTGCAGTACCGTTGTTCACCACTGGAGGGCGCCGCTCTCTACACCTCCCTCACTTACTCCTTCCCTCCTAGCCAATCTTTGTTGTTCTAATTCTCTTGGTTGTGTGGCCTGCCCTGGTCCATGGCTCACCTACCAGAGGTGAAAGAAATAGCATCTTCCCTTCATGCTGGTGAGGTTGTTGTATGACTTGAGCTTATGCAGGCCTTCCACATGTGTGACACCCCTATCCACATGTGTAGCTGCTCTGCTGTGCCTGGAAAACACTGTTTCTGGATGAAAAAGGAGAGAGAGAGAGAGAGAGAGAGAGAGAGAGAGAGAGAGAGAGAGAGAGAGAGAGAAACGGGACAGTGGACTGTGCCAGGAAACTTGGTAAGGTTGGGAGGGTTCAGAGTCCCCAGCACCCAGGCACCTACCTACTCGAGATGGTAGGAGGCTCCCTGCTCCTTGTTCCCTACCAGATGCCTGGCCTGGAACACAGGGCACACTTTCCACATAGGAAATTCTACCTGTAATCGTGTAGATCAGAACGGAGTTCTCCATGCTAATGAGGTACCTAGAGGCCCTGAGGGTTTAGCTAATAATCACCCCTTCTTGGATACTCTTCCCTACAAAAAGCATTTAATCTCTGGTCCACCCTGAGGAGGTGGTATGCACCCATTTTTTATGATGAACAATTAATAAACAGTTTGGAACCAAGGACTGTCTCTTTGATCAAGAACCACCGTGAGAGGGGGTTGGGGATTTAGCTCAGTGGTAGAGCGCTTGCCTGGGAAGCGCGAGGCCCTGGGTTCGGTCCCCAGCTCCGGATAAAAAAAAAAAAAAAAAAGAACCACCGTGAGGAGCATGGGAACAGTCTTCACCTATAGAGCTGCACCATCTCAATCTCCCATAGAAGGCCCCTCTGTACTCCCAGACAACTGCCACTAAGCTAAGGACTTGCCAACCCTGAGCTACCACTGAGTGACGCCCCCATTCCACTCCGGGCTCCTCCTCAGCCCTTGAGCCTCTTCTGTTCTCTGCTCCTCCGAGACTTAAGAGACTTACAAAGATGGCTGGATGTCCAGGAGTCTGAGAAGCCCAGCCTCTGTTCCTCATCACAGGCTCCTGGACCCCGACCCTCTGTTTCCAACTCCTCCTCGGTTTCCAGCAGCGACTGGATGCCTGGGAGTCAGGGAACCCCAGCTTTGACCTCCCGCATCTTAGGCTGTGTTTTCTCACCCCCTGAGCAGTGTATAGAGCTTTCCTCAAGCCCAGCCCCCACAGTGGTTCAGGATAAATGTACTCTAGCATCTCCACATCCTGCCTGCCCACAGCCATTCCCACCCCCCAGCGGTAGGGCAGAATGCAAAACCACAGAAGAAAAGGACTGACTGTATGGTGGAAGACAAAGTTTATTGTAGATAAAAGGGAGAGCATAGGAAGAGACAGGGACATTTGGGAGAGTTCATAGTGGACATGACCCTGTCTGAGCTGGGCCATGTGAGAAGAGCGGGGAGGGAAAAGAAGAGGGAAGAGGAGGACTAGGTATAGTGGTCAAGAATGCAAAAGTACAAGGATTTGAGACCTGGTAGTTGTCCATCACCTCCAATCTTACACCTCACCCCCACCTCTTCTGGTGTGTGTGTGTGTGTGTGTACTGGGATTATAGCTATGTGTCACCTAGTCCTTTGGAAGGCATTCTAGATGGCCCCAGGCAAGGTTTAAATCCATATCCATTAAACCAAATCTATTTAAATCCAAGGATTTAAATTGACTGTGTGCCCTGGCTTCCTGCCAATTTGGTTCTGGAAAACTGAACAAGGCCAAGGGACTGACATCACTGAATTTACCTTTACTCATTCACTGGGTTGGCCAAACTTCAATTCATAAAAGAGAAGAGGAGTGGGTATGGGGAAGGGCTCTGGTAGTCTCATCTCTCCAACTCCAAGGCTCAGTGAATGGTCCTGGATTCCCCTTAGTCAGCTTCCTTGTTTCTTCTACATGGCTTGTCTGGACCAAGGTGAGATCCCAGGAATTCAACCAAGCAAAAAACTCATTTTCCATATGGTATAAACAAGATTGATATTTTTAACTTTATTGTGGTTGTTGTTGTTAGTGGTGGTGGTAGTGTGTGTGTGTGTGTGTGTGTGTGTGAGAGAGAGAGAGAGAGAGAGAGAGAGAGAGAGAGAGAGAGAGAGAGAGAGGATGATGTCACAGGTGAGGCAGGCACAAGATAGAAGGAGCCTGTCATTGGGTGAGAAGGAAAGATGGGCGGGAGAGAAGTTTGAAGGAAGAGGAGGAGACTAGGACAGAAAGGTAGAGACAGGAGAGAGGAAGGAGAGGGAGAAACCGTGGCAGGACGATGGAGGCTGACGTAAAGATCTCGCTCTGTGTATTTACAGGTTGTTATTAATGTTCTCAAGGAATGGATGGTACCGGCTTTGTATGTTTAAGTGGGCAATTATATCTTACCAATTGGGTCAAAGGTTATTGTGTTGTGTGTTCTTTTATGTGACGGTTTGAGTGTAGGAAAGTGTGTGGCGGCAAGAGACACTGGGCCGCTGAGGAGTGGGGATGTGTTTCTGCCAAGATGTCTAGCAGATATCTTGGGACACCGCAGCGCGGACCAAGCGAGGTAAAAGACAACCAAGACAACCATACTTTTTTATTTTTGTATTTTTACAACAACTGAGAGAGAGAGAGAGAGAGAGAGAGAGAGAGAGAGAGAGGAAGAAGGAGGAGGAAGAGGAGGAGGAGAATTTTGTTGAGGCAATTCTTTTCTCCCATGTTTCTGTAGGCTCCAGGGTTTGAACCCAGGTTCTAAGGACTGTGCTGTAAGTGCCTTTACTAGCTGAGCCATCTTGGCAACTGCACATGACTGGTTTCTGCTGTTATTGTTTGGTTCGGTTTTGATGCTCCTCAGAGCCAGGCTTGGTGGTGCTTGTCAATAATCCCTGCACTGGAGAGATGGAAGTAAAAGGTTCACAAGAGAGAAAACCAGGATGTATGTATTTAGTTGGGCTAAAAGGCATCGAAGGGCTACATTTCTGTGAATACTCTCAGTCTTCCCTGCAAATAGGCAACACCGATTTACACCCCACTGACAGCATGAGAAAGTCCCTTCCCTCACTCTTGCCCACCCCAGAGCTTAGTTTTACCATAAGTAAGGAACTCAGAAGTGTCAGTCTTTTAGCAACGATAAACACTATCTTTTACATTTATTCCATGGTCTTCTTTTATTCATGTGCAGAGACTCAACTTGAGACTCTGAGCAAGTTGACGATCAATTTTAGTGTAATCAATGATTATCTATGATGTCATGATGTCTGGTTGTGGTATTAGGTGCTCTCCTGGGGACAGATGATCCTTCCATGATTCAGGTCTTCCTCCAGGTTAAGCAAACACCCCTGGTTCTTTAGTTGAACCTCAGATAAAATAGTGCATTTCTCAGGGTTCTCTAGAGTCATAGAACTTATGGAAGGTCTCTATATATTAAGGGAATTTATTGGAATAACTTACAGACTGAAGTCCAGCTAACCCAACAGGTATCTGTCAATAGGAAGTTTAAAGACCTAGTAGTTTTGCAGTTCCATGAAGCTAGGCATTTCAGCTGCTCTTCTTTATAAGCTGGAATCCTGGAGAAGTTCCAACAGATGTGCTGGTAAGTATGTTCAGGCAGGTGAGGAAGAAAGAGTCTCCTTCTTCCTTTGTCCTTAGCAGGCCTCAAGCAGAATGTATGACTCAGATTAAAGGTGTGTACTACCTTTCCTGGGCCTAAGCTTTTCATGGCCACTATGCCTCAAGATCTGGATCACAGGTGTGCCCTCCATTTTTGGATTGTAGTTCATTCCAGATGTAGTGAAGTTGACAACCAGGGACAGCCAACACAAGTAGTTCGCTTATTCAGGAGTCTTGCACAGAGCAATGCAGGAGCAAAACACGTTTGAACACTGTCCGGGCTGGTCTTATGCCAACTCGGCACACGAACCAGCGTTTTCTGAAAGGAGGGGACCTCAATTGAGAAGATGCCTCCATAAGATCCAGGCTGTAAAACATTTTTTTTTCTTTTTTTTTTTTCTTTTTTTTTCAGAGCTGGGGACCGAACCCAGGGCCTTGCGGTTGCTAGGCAAGCGCTCTACCACTGAGCTAAATCCCCAACCCCCTGTAAAACATTTTTAAAAATTAGTGATCGATGTGGGAGGGCCCATCCCTGGGCTGGTGATCCTTGGTTCTATGAGCAATCCATGACAAGCAAGCATCATGGCCTCTGCATTAGCTCCAGCCTCCAGGAGCTCCTGGCCTGGTTGAGTTCTGACCCTGAAAGTGTAAGCAAATAAAGCTCTCCCTCCCCTACTCGCTTTTAGTCATGGTGTTTCATCACACTGATAGAAACCTTAAGACAAACACTTAGTTCTGCTCTGGTCACCCCATGAAAGCTCCAGTGGTAGGATGAGGCCACACAGGATGCTGCAGAAACATCTAGAAGAGGCACAGACTAGAAAAGGGTGTGTCATGGTGATCATGGGAGCACTGAGGGAGAAGAGCCAGGATGAGGGAAGATCCCCATAGGGTGATCGAGAATGAGAGAAGAGCAAGTCCTTAAGAAACAGTGGACACAAGCCAGAACACAGAAGAGAGGTTGTTCTTGCCTGGATCATCTATTTGGGAAGGGGACAAGGGACTAATTAGGAAAGGAGGTTGGCTGCTAAGAATAAGGAGTGAGGGGGCTGGAGAGATGGCTCAGCGGTTAAGAGCGCCCGACCGCTCTTCCAGAGGTCATGAGTTCAATTCCCAGCAACCACATGGTGGCTCACAACCATCTGTAAAGAGATCTGATGCCCTCTTCTGGTGTATCTGAAGACAGCTACAGTGTACTTATATATAATAAATAAATAAATCTTTAAAAAAAAAAAGAATAAGGAGTGAGTATTTGGGATTCAAGTCTGTCTGTCCTCCTCCTCCTCCTCCTCCTCCTCCTCTTCTTCTTCTTCTCCTTCTCTTCTCCTTTTCTCCTTCTCCTTCTCCTTCTCCTTCTCCTTCTTCTTCCTCTCTCTCTCTCTCTCTCTCTCTCTCTCTCTCTCTCACACTCAATGTATATGAGTATACTGTAGCTGTTTTCATACACACCAGAAGAGGGCATCAGATCTCATTACAGATGGTTGTGAGCCACCATGTGGTTGCTGGGAATTGAACTCAGGACCTCTGGAAGTTCAGTCAGTGCTCTTAACTGCTGAGCCATTCCTCCAGCCTCCCGCCTCCTCTATTGTTTTGTTTTATTTTGTTTTTGAGGCAATGTCTCATGCAGTCCTGTCTGGCCTTGAATTCAACAGGTAGCCAAGGATGATCTTGAACTCTTGGCTTCACCACCCAAATGTTAAATTGTTGTGGGGAATTTTTCTGGGATAAGCCCCCTGACACCAATGAGAGTGGAAGAGAGAGGCCACCAGATGGACAGAAGCCAGGAGAGATCCTGAAAGGCTTTGGTTCCCAGGTCCACTTTGCATTCTCGTTTTATACCTTAAAACACAAGGTCCTTACAACACAAGGTGGGGGCAGGAACGCAAGCAAGATTTCACAGAAGCGTACTTGACAGTTAGCAAGTGAAGTACAATGACCCATTGCTTCATTCCACTCCAAGTTGCAAGTGAAGTCATGCTCGGCAAATAGGCAGTGCAAGCAGTGCTTTAAGTAAGTCACTAAGTAAATCTCTAAACACATATCTAATAACAGGTCTTTTCTACCTTATGCTACTTCAAGATTACAGGCATGATCTACCTTGCCCAGTTCAGAGGTTCAACTTTCGACCAGGATTATATTAGAGGGCTCCACTTTGCCTCCTGTCAGTCAGGAGGTGGGCAAGCCCCTCCCACATTCTCCTGCCACTGTAGTGTCCTGTTCAAAAAATGGAGCACTCATATAAAATGGGCCACACAAAAATGTTACCTCAGCATCAGAGGTGGAGACAGGCAGGTCTTAGAAGATTGATGGCCCAACTGAAACGAAGAGCCTACATTTGGTGGTACATGCTTTTAATCACAGCAATCAGGAGGCCAACAGAGGTGGGTCACAGTTGAGTTCAACTCCAGCCTCCACCTACATACTGAGGCCCTGTCTCAAATAATGATTGTACTAATAACGTGGAGTACAGTAGAGGAAAGCATTGGTGCCTCCACATGTGCACACACCTGCAGACACTCATGCACATACACCCTCCCACTGTACATAAACAAGTGAGTTATAAAGATTAGGCTAAGGTTGTTTTGGGTTTCTGGGATTATTGCAGGTGTGAATTAAGGAAGAGTATATCAGACCGTGAACCCCTGGAATTTACCTAGGACTGAAACAGGCCACTGTGGCCTCAGCACGCAAGGTCAGGTGGCCTCCAGCAGTATTGACATCCAGAGTATCAACGGAGAAGTCACGCTAACCATCAGCACAGTCATTTTTAAATTTTTATTTACTTTTATTTCATGCACGCTGGTGTTTTTCTTGCATGTATGGGTGTGTAAGGGTGTCAGATCACCTGAAAATGGAGTTACAGTTGTAAGCTGACATGTAAGACTGGGAATTGAACCTGGGTCCTCTGGTGGACAAGCCAGTGTTCCTAACCACTAAGCCATCTCTCCAGCCCTGGCTCTTCAGTGAGAGGTATCATTGAATTTTCTGAGCTGGAAGGACAGATGTTTGAGGAACATAGAGAAATGGCAAACAGGAAGAAGAAGATCTCCACAAGGGTGTTCACAGGCACCCACCACTGACACCAGCAACTCCAGACGTCTTCAATTCCACTCAACCTCAATTTTGTTGTCACAATTAGGACCCTGACTCTCTTGTCTCTTTGGTTCTTCTATTTTTCCTCCTCCTCTCTGGTCTCTTTGCTCAGCTCTCACAGAACATTTATTTTTCAACAATTTTTTTTTGGTTCTTTTTTTTGGAGCTGGGGACCGAACCCAGGGCCTTGCGCTTCCTAGGCAAGCGCTCTACCACTGAGCTAAATCCCCAACCCCATTTTTCAACAATTTTATTTTACTTTTTTTCTCTCTGTTGGCAGCACTGTGATGTGAGGAGCTCATGGTCATGCCTAGAGCACTACCATCAGGGCAGCTGGTACAGGTCTTCAGACACAAGGAGATAGTTATAAGAAGACAGCCATAGCTGTGGTGCACTACAAATGGAGAAACATCTTTGTCAGGTGACAGAACAACTTGACTCCATCCAATAATTAGAAGCCCTCTTGTAACAAGGTCAAAATAAGTTCATTCCTGTTTTTTGTAAAACTTGGGTTTGACCCTGTCGTCAACCCATTTTCTGGAATTTGACATGTTCCATACTCTATACCCTGATTCCACCCTGATAAGATGTTCTGCTAAGTTCCTGCATAGCCAACATTCCTCTAGGAAATGACACCTAGTCTTGCAAATTTTGAGCTATATAAATTTCACTTCTATGTTTGATGCTATTCTTTAAAACCCCACTTTAGGGAGACAGCCCTGTCTGATAGAAAATAAAGCTTGCTTGTCTCAAAGAATTTAATTAATGGTTTTTACTTTTGTTCGGTGGGATTAATACAGGGTGAATCAGAGTCCTCTGGAGATGACTGAGCCACAAACACTGTAGTACAAGTTACACCGGCAGGTTCTGCTTCTGGGCAATGAACGATTTGCTAATGTGGACATCAGGGTTCGTGTGAAGGGGAGGTCCTGTAGCTTAGATTTATACTATTCAACAGTCTGTCCCTGAAGCCCTGGTGGTTTATTACTTTGACAGGTCCCTGCTGGTATCCCACCCTGTTTCGAGTCCAAAACGTTCATAGGTCCGTGTGGATGTGCTCACTACCAGAAACCCTACAAAAAGCCCATCTCATGGATCAGGGTTTACCTTTGTAATAAAGATCGTAGGATTTTAATATTTTAAAAAGGATGTGTGTGTAAGCTGGAGAGATGGCTCGGTGGTTAAGAGCACCGACTGCTCTTCCAGAGGTTCTGAGTTCAATTCCCAGCAACCACATGGTGGCTCACAACCACCTGTAATGAGATCTGATGCCCTCTTCTGGTGTGTGTGAAGACAGTAGTGTACTTATATATAATAAATCTAAAAAAAAATTGAAAAAAAAAAGACGTGTGTGTGTGTATGCGCGCGCGCGCGTGTGTGTTATGCTTATATATACGAATATACGTCCATGGTTTTTGACAGTCTGTAACTTACTGTGCCATCCCCTAAATACATTTCAATGAAAGTTTTCATTAGTATAGATGTGAAGGAGGCTAAAATCTGTTATATTTGTTAGTGTGTGCTTATGCTTGTGGTTTGCATCTCTAGTCTCAAGGTTTTTCTGTTCTAAGTTTTTTTATTTATTTACATATTTATTTTTGAGTTGGAAGCTCTTACAGCCCAAGCTGGCCTCGAATTCGCTACATATAGTCAATGATGACTTTAAACTTGTTGTGATCCTCTACCTCTTTAGTGCTGGAATCACAGGTGTGCTCCACCATTCTACGTAGGTACATTGATCATTTTCAGACCAGAATTAAATATGCACTTCCCGTTCGGCCCACACTACAGGTTGCTAGGTTACACTTTTTTCCTTCCTTTACGACTCTGTAGACGCAAAACTTCACTTCCCAGGAACACTTGCAAGTGTGTCCGTCGCGTAGCGTCGCGTCATTGCTCCCGCCCTATATACCTACTTCCGCCCGCGAGCCACTTCCTTTCCTTTCAGCGGCGCGCGGCAGCAAGATGGCGGTGCAGATTTCCAAGAAGAGGAAGGTAAGCGTCTGGGTTCTGTCCGGGAATCCGCCGCGTGTTCTAAAGGTGCCCGGGAGGCCCATGGCTCCGTGGTCGGTCCTGAGGAGCGGCTGGGCCCTCCTGCGGTCTCTGCGAGCCGCGGATGGCCGTAGATTGTGTGCTGGGCCGGAGCCGGGCGAGTGCAGTGTGTCTGGGGAAGGGAGGCACAAACTCGAGTTCTGGACCGACACGAATACCGGGCGTCTCCAGTTCCGGACTAGACAGCTTTGAGCGTTTCTTGGTCTGCATAACTAGTGATCCTGTGGCACAATTAGAGGGCCTGCGCCATCAGATCTAATCCAGTTTCTTTGGTAAGTGAAGTTTAGCAGTCCCTTGTTCTCTTATCCTTGTCATCCTGCAAGTGGCCATAGTTGAAATCCTATTGACTTGGCTTGTTCACTCGGGACTTGAAGCAGCAGCGTCCCCTGGTTTTTTCGTTTTTTAAAATCATTCCATGGGGGAAAAATGCACAAATTGTCAGGTTTAGAAGTAGATGGCCTGTCGTGTTTGTGCTTATGCACACTAATGGTAAAGCTGTTGTCCACAGTGTTGTTTGGAGTTAGGATTCCCAGGTACAACTTACACAGCCCCAGCTGTGCAGAAAGAACTGTAAATGTGCTACTTGGGGACAGAGTTTGTCTTTTGTGTGTAGATTATGTGGTAAAGCCCTTCGATGAAGAGGTGATGACGAGTCTGACTAGGAGGTATTTGTCTTTGCCCAGGATGCCTCACTGCGCTGCGTTCTGTGGCACAGTTGTGAGCACTGTGGTCAAAGAAACTTCCTAAAGATGACCAAGAGGCATTTGTCTGAGAAGGGTTGCTGCACTCCTGCAGGGCCATTGGGCTTGCTCTGGCTAATGAGAACTCTTAGCCCTGTTTAACTTCAGAGTTAACTTGTTTCTTTGGTTTAGTTTGTAGCTGATGGCATCTTCAAAGCTGAACTGAATGAGTTTCTCACTCGGGAGCTGGCTGAAGATGGCTACTCTGGAGTTGAAGTCCGAGTTACGCCGACCAGAACAGAAATCATTATTTTAGCCACCAGGTAAAAATACCATTGACTGGTTATCCCCTCTAAATACTGTGTGTATTAAGATGCTATGTAGACCAGGGCCAACTTAAGTAGTAAACCTTGTCTTGGTGAGTGTAGCTACTTTTTAAAAATTGCATTTGAAAAGATTTCCATTTAATGTGTGTACTGATCTTGTAGTAGATGGCAGGTGGGATTTTGAGTAAATTATAACTTCCTGTCTACAGAACACAGAATGTTCTTGGGGAGAAGGGTCGTCGGATCAGAGAGCTGACTGCAGTTGTCCAGAAGCGGTTTGGCTTCCCTGAAGGCAGCGTAGAGGTGAGTTCCCCTGCTTTATTTACCGGGATTTTAGACTGAAGATGTGGCTTCTGCTATAGAATGGTACTTCTGAGAACCTGACATAGAGCTCAAACACAAAGAAAACCTGACATGGCCAGTGAATACAGGTGGATTGGTGCTCTGCCAGTTTCCTTAAAAGCAGAGTGATCGCCATGCGTGGCAGGGCCACATCTTTATCCTGGCACGCAGAAGGCAGGATAAGGGCAGTGCAGAGCTAGTCAGGGCTGCCCTGTGAGACCCTGTCTTAAATCAGAGACAGTATGATTAAGTGTGTGGGATATTCTGGTGAAGTATTTTACATTCCATTTGGATGCACAGGTGGGTTTGCTGTCCTTACTGTGTTGTGGGGAGCCAACATAGAAGGGCAACTCAGCTGCCTTCTGTGGGGAGTGGGAATACTTTAGTATCTAAGGGATATCGCAGTGGCTTAACTGAAGATTGGTGAGTGATGGAAATGTACTTTTTCTTTAAAGCTGTATGCAGAAAAAGTGGCCACAAGAGGTCTGTGTGCCATTGCCCAGGCAGAGTCTCTACGCTACAAACTCTTAGGAGGGCTTGCAGTTCGAAGGTAAGTGTTCTGAGACTTGGTGGCCATGCCCTTCTGTGGATCAGTGTGTGTCTGACATTTTTGTTGGCAAATAACTTCATTGACAGAGTCATCTTTTTGCTGGTGTAATAGGGTAGTCCATGGGCTGGAGAGATGGCTCAGTGGTTAAGAGCACTGACTCCTCTTCCAGAGGTCCTGAGTTCAATTCCTAGCAACCACATGGTGGCTCACAACCATCTGCAACACAATCTGATGTTCTCTTCTGCTGTATCTGAAGAGAGTGACAGGGTACTCACTTATATAAAGTAAATAAAATCTTTTAAAAAAAATAAGACAAATTATAAAAAAAAATAGGGTAGTCCATGCCCCCACTGAACCACTAGGCTAACTAGACTGGTAGGCTGGTGACACATGTATCTATGCTAAAGTTGGAAGACTTTGATTTGGGAGGACCAGCCTGGGCTACAGGATAGACCCCTAAAGAATGGTCAGTGCTATGATGAGATGCTGTGGGTATGTTGAGAATGAAAGAATATATAGAATCCTACAGGGAGGGACATCTGCTTTGTGAGGTTTAGTGAGGACCCTGGATGGGTGAGCAGTAACGCCTCCTTCCTTTCTGCCTGTGAGGGAGGACATCTGAGTGCAGCTTTAGTGCTTCCGGACAGCACAGGTTTCCAAACAAGCTAGAAGTCATGTGACTCTGGTAGTGCGCCCACGGTGGGGACTATAAAGAGCCGTTCTGATGGGAAAGCCTCCAAACGAGACAGTTATATCAGTGATTGGCTAGGTGCCATTGCCTACCCTTACTCAGTGCTGAGGGTAGAAAGTCAGCAACTCAAATAGAGGCTAGTCTGGGGGGGAAGCTTTGTCTCAAAAAACAAAACAACTTTTCCTGTAAGTTGTATAACACTGAGGAATGATGTAAAGATTGTCTAAGGGTTGGGACCCCTGCCTCAACTGTAAAGTTATGTTTTTAAAAATTATACAGTCAGGTTGGAGAGATGGCTCAGTGGTTAAGAGCACAGACTGCTCTTCCAGACATCCTAGTTCAATTCCCAGCAACCACATGGTGACTCACAACCATCTGTAATGACATCTGGTGCCCTTTCCTATCTGAAGACAGCTACAGTGTACTTGTATATAATATATCTTTAAAAAATCGTACAATCTTGCTTTGGTTATAAGGATTAGATGTTGAAAAGGTCAGTTTGCTTCTTTGTCATTGAGTCAGGATTTCACTGTAGTCCTACATGATGGCCTCCAAATCAGAGATTGCCTGCTGAAATGTCTGCCACTACCATACCTCTTGGTTCCAACAGTATTGTGTTTCTCTGTATGACCCTAGGCTAGGCTGCCCTTGAACTCAGATCCTCCTTCCTCTGCCTCCCTAGTGCTGGGATTAAAGGTGTGGGCCGTCACCCCCAGCTTTCTAGTGTTTCATAGGCTAAAGGATTTTTTGGAGGTGGTGGTGCACTATTAGTGCTTAATTTGCTGGTGGGATGGATTCTGGAGGCAGAGGAACATTTCCATGACCTGCACTGAGGGGCTTTTCGTGTGCTTCAAAATTAAGGTGGTACCTGGTTGCCCACTCCTGCCAAGTGTGGCATATGGTATTGCATACTCTTAATCCAGGACTCCAAGACAGGCTGGTGGATCTCTGCAAGTTCCAGACCAGCCAGGACCATGTAGTGAGACCTCGTCTTCAAAAAACCTATCCTGACAGCCTGAGTTTAGGTCTGTAAGAAGGGAACATGGCTCCATAGTTGTCTTCTGGCCTCCGTGCACTCACATCCCGTGCATACTGCATGGTAATAGATTAACTAATACGAGCTGTGGAAACATACCTATGTTGGAGCTTGGCCAGCGCAGATAACTGACTTGGAGAAGGACCTGGGCATGGGGGTGTAAAAAAAAATTTAGAGGTGATTCTAATGTGCAGGTCAAGGCTGAAAGTCATGTGGTCAGTGGACTGCTGTTTTGGTATAACTTGTGGTTTCTTCTGTCTACCATTGGAGAGTTATTACTGTGAAAACCAAACCGGGGTGGGGGATTGGTAGACAGGTTGTGTTCTTGGTAATAACAGATGAATCCCTTCTTCCAAAGGGCCTGCTATGGTGTGCTTCGGTTCATTATGGAAAGTGGGGCCAAGGGCTGTGAGGTTGTGGTCTCTGGGAAGCTCCGAGGACAGAGGGCCAAGTCCATGAAGTTTGTGGATGGTCTGATGATTCACAGCGGAGACCCTGTTAACTACTATGTTGACACTGCTGTGCGCCATGTGCTCCTCAGACAGGGTAAGTAGCTGTGCACGGAAGGGATCCAGGGTAGCTAAGAATGCCTAGGGCAGAGATTAGCATTTCTATAGGCTTTCCTTCAGTTAACGCTACTATGGAAGGAGTTATGTATGGATTGGCTTCTGGAGCAGGGAAAAGTTGCATTCTTAAGCCGTAGCCTTCTGTGTCCTTCGGTGATGACACGATGACGAGTCAGAAAGGCCACGTCTTGCTCTTGGGCCCTGTCAGTGCCATGTTCTGTGGTGCTGTAAGTGCGTCCCTTGGCAAAAGTGTCCTGCATACTGATTGATTTAGAGGCATTTGTCTGAGAAGGGAACAGAGCTCAGTGCTTTTGAATAGATGCTGCTCTCCCCGCTGTCCTCTTGTGTGGTGGGAGAAAGCCCAGTTCAGTCCTAACCCTGGTGTCTTTTAGGCGTGCTGGGCATCAAAGTGAAGATCATGCTGCCCTGGGACCCAAGTGGTAAGATTGGTCCCAAGAAGCCTCTGCCTGATCATGTGAGCATTGTGGAACCTAAAGATGAAATCTTGCCCACCACCCCCATCTCAGAACAGAAGGGTGGGAAGCCAGAGCCACCCGCCATGCCTCAGCCAGTGCCTACAGCATAACAGGTACGTCTGCAGAGACCTTCCTGGGCCAAACTTTTTACTGGTTTTTCCTCTGATGTTTCAGTGTATAAATAGGGTATTTTTAACTTAATGTGGGAGAATGCAAGTTGGGATGTGGTATCTGATTGACCCACAAGTCTGTCAGTGGGCAAACACCCACTTACTTCATTGCCTTTGCTCAAGAGTTTCCAGCTCCTCTTCTGGGCATTCTGCCCTTCAGCAGCCTTATAAAGGTATCAGGCCTTCATGCTGGTTTCTGTTAAAGGCAAACTGAGTGGGAGTGTGTGCCCATGTAGTAAATGAAGGTGCTCAGATGTGTTTTTCTTACCATTGTTTATTTTATTTGGTTTCAGGGTCTTGGCAGCTGCATCTGGAGGCTGGATGTTGTCTTGTAAAGACGTTTAATAAAATCTTGAACAAAGACACAAGGCCTGACTGGATTGTGTCCAGTGTTCAGCTGACTGTTATGGTGGCCTGTGGAGCAGTGCTTGTTCTGTTGGTTTAAGCTGTAGGGCTTGAGTAGAGCTGACCAGAGAAGTCATGGGTCCATGAAGTTGGCTACAGGGCAGCATCCTGACCGTGTTGAACAACCAAGGGTTAGAAGAACAGTTTGGTTTGGTGCTCGTAATGGAACCCAGGTCCTTGGACATAGTACATATTTATAAGTAAGATGGCTATGTCTCCGACATGGAGTGGTCTTTTTTTCTAAAATGAAAGAAGATAGCTCAGGGTAAAAGGTACTTTCTTTTTTTTTTTTTTTTTTTTTTTTCTTTTGGAGCTGGGGACCGAACCCAGGGCCTTGCGCTTGTTAGGCAAGCGCTCTACCACTGAGCTAAATCCCCAACCCCTAAAAGGTACTTTCTATGAAAGCCTGTGTACTGTATATACACTATTCATTATACACTACCCTGCACGTAGGGAGTAAATTGGCCTCTGTTTTGCCGTGCTATACTGTTTTACTCTCAGCAACCCAAAATAAAAAGGGAATTTCTGATACCATTTGAGCTTGGAAGTTTGAGATGTAAAACCTGTTGTTAGGATCCATATATTTCTAAATTCGATACTTGGATATTGTTTTGGAAAGTTCAGAAATCTGTGGCTTCTTTGCTGTTATGTGTTTTGTGGGAAATTAATGTTAATGTGGGAATCCTGTGTTGTTTGAGAGCATTAATGAAGCTGTCAAGGGCCAGGGTATAGCCTGGCTGGTGCCCAAAGGCTTCATGAGCCACCGATGCTCTTTATTTCATTGTCTTCACCAGTGTAGCTCTGCATGGGGTAAGGGCTTAATTTATTCATGTTGGGTGCACCCTGACTGTCCACAACCCATTTTTTTTTCTTTTTTTTCAGAGCTGGGGACCGAACCCAGGGCCTTGCGCCTGCTAGGCAAGCGCTCTACCACTGAGCTAAATCCCCAACCCCTGTCCACAACCCATTAACCAACTCGTACAGATGTGTCTTTTTTAGATTTGTCTATAAGTACACTGTAGCTGTCTTCAGACACATCAGAAGAGGGCATCAGGTCCCATTACAGATGGTTGTGAGCCACCATGTGGTTTCTGGGACCTCAGGGCCTCTGGAAGAGCAGTCAGTGCTCTTAAAGGCTGAGCCATCTCTCCAGCCCCAGACGTACCTTTTTTTTTTAAAAAAAAGTTGTACTATGTAGCTCTGGCTGGCTTCTGCTTTAGGTATTGTGAATAGGGTGTCCAAACCATAAACCATTCATGGATATATGGCCAATTATTGACATCTGAGGTCTCTAGTTATTTTTACTGGGCTCTGGCTAAGTGCTTGAGAGACCTCATGAGAACAATTGGTTGCTCTTCCAGAGGACCCAGGTTGGATCCCCACACATCTGTTAACTCCTAGGACTGAAAGCTCTAGTCTCTGGTTCTGACAGCCTCTTCTGACCTCAGCAGACACATAGACAATGCAATTATAAACTTAGAGCAGAGGGAGGCTGCAAGCAATTCCTCAGGGCCAGTCTGTCCGGGACTCAGAGTGGCACGGTGACTGGTGTCCACGGGGTGTCAGCTTCTGAAACTGTTACCCCACTCTTCCTTTTAGGCCACAAAAGCAAGGCCTTTTGAACTGATGGTCTGGTACATCAGTCGTATGTATTCTGTTCTTCTTTCCCAGTAGGTGGCACTGTATACCAGCATTGCTGTAGAACAAGTAAGATCTTAGTGGATTTGCCCCTCTGGCCAACAGGAATCTCAGGGCTGGGAAGGAAAAACCAAAAACAGGACTTGAACTTGGAAATAAGGTTGCTGGCAGCATGAGCTCAATACTGAAGTGTTTTAGGCACTTTGTTAGAGGTGGTGCTGGTGAGGCTTTTGGTTTGGAGATAGGATTACATTCCTGGCTGGCCCAGAGCTCAACACCTACCTGTGATTGTTTCTTAGGACTATTAGGATTTGATGGTAAAATCAGCTTATCTGATTTTCACCAAAGCCATAGTCTGAATGAGGTGGCATTGTAACCCTAGGTCACAAATAATATTGAGTATCTCTATAACAGACAATTCCATCCTCTCTGTCTAAGGGGATGTACTGAGGGTTTACCACAAAATCTTCATTTCCAGGCAGAGAATGTCTTCGCTGCTCTCAAGACCCCCCTTGTAATTACAAATAAAACTGCAGTGGTAGCTATGGAACACGAACATCTTGGCTGTTTAAACTGGGGCAACTGTCCATTGGGGTTGGAGGGGGCACTGCTATAATGGATATATCCTGGCTTCTGGTAAGCTACCAGTGCTTCTAACAGACCTCTGTGTAGATAAGGGTATGGCTGTTGCCTGGGATACCTTGAACTCAGCATCCTGCCTCATGAATACTGAGAAGGATTTTCTTTTTGTCCGTTTCCCCCACCAACCTACCAGGAAAAAATAACACTGGGTGCAGTGAACAACCCCCCATCCCCTCACTGGTTTTTGTTGGGTGCCTTGAGGCAGGCTCTGCATGGTTCAGGTTTGCCCGGGTCTCACTACATAGTCTAGAACTAATGTCCTAAGTGAGCAGCACTCATGCAATTAAATGCTCATGAGCTGAAAAATAGGTTCCAGATTTCAAGCCTGCAATAGGCTCTTAGCCCCATGGCTCTCAGCCTGTGGGTCATGACCTTGGGAACAAACAATCCTTTCACGGGGATTGCCTATCCGATATCTACATTAGGGTTCATAAGAGTAGAAACACTAAAGTTTCATAAAATGGATGGGGTCACCATGAGCTCACAGAGTTAGGGTTGAGAACCAGACTTCTAGCTGCCTGCTCTGCTTTGGAACTCTTATCATTAGTTGTGGAAAACATTGGTAGCTCCTAACTTTGTCAAAGACTTTGTTCTACAATTGAAACAAGTTTGTAAACATCAGTTACAATTACTGTAGCTTTATGAATTCTGCACCTCAGTGATAAAGGATGCCACTTTGGCATCCTTGAGGTCCTGGCTTCGGTCTCTAGTAAAAATAGTGCCAGAAGCTTAATTCCCTCCAGTCACCACTTTGCAGAGGACAAGGGTCTCAGGTTGTCAGGTGGCAGTACATCTTTACCCACTAAGCCATCCTGGGTTTTCTTTGTCTTAAATTGTTCTTACCTACTGAAGACCTTGCCAGTGTGATTCGTTTGGCTAGCATGGGGCTGAAGTGCTGCTCTGTCCCCTACATTCATTTGATCTGACAGATGAGTGAGATTTCCTGTCAGTTTTCCTGCTACAGTGGGTAAAAAGAGATTGTGAATCCCACCCGATGTTTCCAGGTTAATGAAGGATATGCAATCCTGAGAAATGAAGCAAGGAAGAGGCAGGGTGCTGTGATGGCCCCATTGTTCATATCCTAGGCTGTCCCAGTCTTGCATGTTCTTATCTCACTTGCCTGTGTCCAGGCAGACACAGCATGCACAGAATCGTATCACAGAGTGAGTGGGAAACGGGGTGACTGCTTGGTCCTCAGGAGGTGTCTATCCAGGGGAGACATCCACATCCTTTAGAAGAGCTTACACCCTGGATGGGCTCCTATTGTTTCTGGGTAGACATGTGATAGGTGCCAGTGCTTTGTCCTGTGTCCTCTTGGGTTGGGAACAGGCAGGATTCGTTCCCCCACTCCCCATCCCACCACTAGTCTGCTGTCATTATCAGCTGTGTCCAGATGGTCACAGTTCCCTAATCCATGCTATTGGGAGCTCAGCTGGGACCATAGCCTTTGTGCCTGGCTGTGACAGGGCAACCCCAGCTGGAGAGACCCTGCAGACACGACCCTCGGGCACTGAGGATGGGAGAGATTGGAAAACAAACAGGCTCTTCAAAAGGCAATCTGAGTGCAAATGAGTGTCTGCAGCTGGGGCTGGCCATCACCCAGGAGGACTGCAGCCTCAGCGTTTCCAGTGTGTTTCCCCTTTCTCCCATCCAGCAGTCTCTATTCTGGAGGCCAGGGCCATGTGGAGTGTATTGTGGCATCAGAGTTGTGCCTCACGTTGATGCTGGGGATCTAGCCAATCCAGGTACATCCCGGCCTGTGGCTGTGGTGCTTTCTAACCTGAAACTGCTGAGCCTGGAGGGGTGGCTCAGTGGCTAAAGGCTCTTGCTGCTAATCCAAGTGATTTGGGTTCAGTCCCTGGATCCCACATGTTAGGAAAGAACTAATTACCACAATTTGTTCTCTGACCTCCACACAGGTACCATGACACAAGTTTTATTATCTACAGTAACAAAAGTAAACGGGGTAATAGGTGTGCTAAAGGTTGAATATAAGTGTTCCTCCAAAATCAATGTTAGGACCTAATATCCAGTGTCAGCACTGAAATGGGGGCTGGTGACATGGCTCAGCTGGAGTGTTTGCCATGCTAGCCTAATCCCCAGAGCTTACGTAAAGGTGGAAGGAGAAAACTGACTCCACAAAGTTGTCCTCTGACCTCTGTATGTACTTCATAGCACATGTGCACACACATAGAAATGGGACCCTTGGGGAGATGAATAAGTCACCTTATGGTCCTTAAGTCCTTTTGGGAGGTTGAAGGAAATGTCTTCTGCCAAGTGAGAATAAAGGAAAATTCTATTTCTAAAGCAGAGCCTTTTCCAGACAGAATCTGATGGCACCTTGCTCTTGGCCTCTCCAATGTCTAGAACTGTTCATATATTCATATAGTGGTCTAAGGTGAGTATGGCTGCTTGAGTGGCCCAGGAGTCCTGGCAAGCTGCAAAAGCAGGGAGAGAAAGCTGGGGATCCTTCTCTGGGCAAAGCAGGCATGAGCTGGATCACAACTTTTGAAAAAGGTTTTATTTCTATAAGAGGGGAAATAAGTTAAAGGGCTGTTCACATGGAGGTTCCAGCAGGGGGGCCAAGTGCCATGCCTCCTGGCTGAGGCTGTCCCAGTCTGAGTCACCTGCTCAGGCTCTGGACGATGGTGACACAGCCATGAGAGCTGGTGCAGCGCTGCAGGGACGGCTGGGCCTCCACCTGCCCACTGCCAGGGTCAAAGGTGAAGACACTATTGGTGCTTTCTCCATGTTCGTCGCGCCCACCAAGGATGTGGACCTTCCCATCACACACTGTCACGCCACAGCTCTCCTGAGTAACAGACAGACAGTTAACTGGGATGCACCAGGGACTTCTGCTATGTGGCTGAGCCTTGCCCTACACACTGACCAGGCAATCTGGACGGCAGGGAGACAAGTCGACTGCTTAAGTCTCATCTGCGCAGTTCGGAGAGTAACTGCCCTCTGGTGAATATGGCATACCCTGTATTTGGTCTTAGTCAAAAAGCTAAAGCTATGCTTGGAGATCATACCCATCCCTGGAAGACTGAATACACGGGAACAGTATCACCATCCTACAGTCTTCAGGGAAACTGGAAACATCAGCTTTGAATCATCCAGGGCCCAAACTGACAGGAACCACCAATCACCTAGTACATAGTTTCTTTGGAGTCCTGGGGCAACAGGTGGGTGCAGGGGCTGTGGGAGTCACTGAAGTCACTTAGCAAGGCCCTTGCCCACTCTTTGCTAATTGATACCTTTGGGACAGACTAACCCCCCTACTCAGTTGCAGCATTTGAATTCTACGAACTGTCTTACTACAACTCAATTGATGGCCCTGGGCCAACCTCTTTAAGGCCATTCTCATCTGAATGACAGGTGTTTGTCACTGGGAAGACAACCAAGGGGACTAAGTGAAACCATTTACAGTGGAGGCACACAGGACTTCAAACCTGGGAGCTCCAGAGCCCTGGGAGTGACTGGGCCAGTGCAGGAGCTTGCCAGGGAGCCCCACTTACCACAGGGCTGGGCAGGTCAGCTGCCTCTCTCCAGACATCCGAGCCAGGGTCATAGGTGAAAATTTTGCTCATGAGGCCTCCCACCACATAAATGGTGTCTCCCAGGGAGACAGCCTCAAGACACCGCTGCAAGAAAGGTGCCGGTGACCGCAGACTCCACTGGTCCTCCTTGGGGTCAAAGCACTGCACCTGCAGGAGGGAAGACAGTGGTGAAGGAGCCTCACCCGAACTTCCTGCTTCTTGGCACAGCACCCTAATTTTTATCCTGCTACGATCGGCTTATACAGTGCTGAGGATCAAACCCAGAGCTTCCTACCTTCTACCGCCCCAGCTTTTAATAGATCATCATCTTTCTAATAGAGGAAAAGCTTTTTAACTAGGTCTACCTCTTCCTAATATTTAAAAATATTGGTTTTTTTTTTGTTTGTTTGTTTGTTTCTGTGTGTCTAAGGGTGACTGCTGAGGCCAGAAGAACCTGGAGCTAGAGTGAGAGGCAGTTGTGAGCCACTTGACACGAGTGCTCTCGTCTTTTGCAAGAGCAGCCAGCACTCTTAACCGCTGAGCCACCCCTTCAGCCCTGATCTTTTCATTTTTAAAATCTATGAAACCCATATGTATGGTACTGATTGAAAGAATCCAGGTGTTCTGCTGACTCGCTGAGTAACCTAAGGAGTGCCCCTTCCTCTCCCGGTTTTTTTTGAGACAGGGTTTCTCTGTGTGGTGGCTGCCCTGAAATTTGCTCTGTAGGCAAGGCTGGCCTCAAACTCACATTCACCTGCTTCTGCCTCCCCAGTGACAGGATTAAAGGTATGTGCTTGGCTGAGGTGAAAATTCCTCGAGTGCTGACAGGATTTAGAAAATAGTCTGGCTCACACCAGATCTAGCCTGCACACAGTAGGCTACGTTGTTTCCTGCAGCCTCTCCTGTCCCCTAACTACAAAGCCTGAGCCCACCTTGTCAGTATTGACACCGTCCTGCCCGGCGCCTCCAATCACGTAGAGCTGGCCAGCGCAGGGCGCCACGGCTGCAGAGCTCACGGCCTCCGGCAGGGGCGCTGTGGCCGCCCAGGTGTTGGAGAACGGGTCATAGCGCTCCACGCTGCGCAGGCGTCTCAGGCCATCGAAGCCACCCACTGCAAAGAGCTGAGGGCGAGGACAAAGGCCAGGGCCCCTCGTTCAGGGCTACAGACGACTCCAACACCCCCACTGCTTCAGTCTGTGAGCCCACCAGGGGCGTCCCAGCACAGCTACTGCCTGGCTACTTCCTCTCTCCCTAGTTCAGGAGCCCTTCCCAGTTCAATGCAGGTGACAGGAGGCTGGCGTCTGAAGGAAGAGGATTTCAGCTGCAAATGATGCTTAGTGACAACCCGAGTGGTTACTAAGGGTTCACCATCGATCACTTCCTGTTTTTGAATGCAGAATGATATTTACAAAGATAATGATATTTACAATGATGTTTATTTTGTGGGAGAGTCAAGATTCAAAACCTTGTCTGTTTGGTACCTACGCTTAACTAAACCTTTTGACACTGTATTCCTCAGTGCTGGTTATTTATCTGGTAGGGGTGGTGATGTCGAGGCAGGGTCTTGCTCTGTAGCCCTGACTGGCCTAAAACTCATAACCTTCTTGCCTCAGCCTCCCAAGTACTGAGATTATAGGTGTGAGCCACTAAGCCCATCTGCAGTGATGACTGTTAACCCTATTATGGGATCCTAAGCAAGTCTTTACCCTTTGGGGTCCTCCGATCCCTCCTACCCCAGACCCTCTCTGCCTTGGATCCTAGAGCAGCAGCCACAGCATGTGCCTACCTGTCCCTGCAGGGCCACCATCTTGTGCCTCCACCTGCCCTTGTGCATTGAGGCAACCTTGATCCAGGTGTTCAGATGGGAGTTAAACATCCAGACATCACGGCTGTTGATGTGACCTCCTATGGAGAAAGCAGCAGCTGTCCTTCCCTTGCCCTCTTACTAACACCCAATGCCCCCAAAGAACCATAAACACTCCTGAATCCAAAAGGACAGTCCTGAGATCCAGGGAGGGGGAGGTAATGTTCATCAGGTGCCTGGCTGTGATACATCTTGTGTTCAGGGAAGCAAAGAAGCAGTGTCGCCAAGACAGCCATTGTGGATGTGTGCTGGGCCAAGGAAAGCAGAATGTCTGCACAGTTATGGAGTGGAAGGGGGCCCAGCCATCTTTCTTTCCTAAAGCTTTACTCATTCCCATCCTAATCTCTCTGAGGTCTTGGATTATTATACTGTCTCCATATAGGGAAAGAATGGTCCACTGAATACCAGGTGACCTTTTGTCAGAGCAAAGACTAAGGCCTCTGGCCTTAGCATCAACACTCCCATCGTGACTAAGCTTTGCTGGGCCACACAGTTTTAGCCACTAACCAGCCCTCATCTCCTCATTGGAGGGACAAATGAGGAGGTGGGTGGGAAAGTAGAGGCTGCTATCTCACATGTACACTCACCAGAAACGTAAATGTCATTTCGAAGTGCACAGGAGGCAAATTCTGAGCGCATATAGCCAGGCAGGCTAGGCAGTGGGGTCCAGCGCTGACTTTCTGGGTGGTAAGCATCCGCAAAAGGCAGTTTCAGGAGCCCCTTTCGGTCACACCCGCCAATGACCACGATCACTTCAGCTAAGTCCATGAACCTGGGGTGGGGATAAACCCAATACCACTAGATCCACACCTACAATGCTGCTCTCATGCGTCCCCCCACCGCGCCTCCCAAACGGTGCTGGGGTACTGAACCAGAGTGCTAGTGCGCTTTGCCTCTAAGCTATATCCCTAGCACATGGCTATGTTTTTTTTTTTTTTTCTTCCTGTAGCCTCTGTTCTTGAATTCCCTATCCTGTTTCTGCTTACTCAGCACTGGATTTACAGGCCTCCTGTACCAAGCCCAGTTCCTTTATGCCGTTTTGATCACAGCAGACGATGCTGCTGCCTTTCTGCCCACTGCGGCAGCTGCCACTGGAGCTCACCACTTCCATCCTGACTCTGGTTACTAAATAGTCACTAAATCTTACCCCACTCTGCTTGCCTCTAAGTTATGGGGGAGGGCTTTTCCTTTCCTTCAGACGGTTGTTAGGATTATTGTCCCTTTTACAGAGGAGAAAACTGAGGCTTATGGATTATGGCCTCTCAAAGTCATGCTTAGTTTTGAATATGAATTCTCTGTCCCCAACGGCTAATGTACTGTATCCTTTCCCTAGCCACCTCCTAATAGGGAATTGCAATGAGCAAGATAAAGCAGGCTTTCGCCAAAGCTCTCCACCACTGACCCTTTGGGCTCCTGGCCCCATTAGGTTATCCAAACTCTCTGGCTAGTGCTTTCCTAACCCATCTTGTGTGTCCGACCTCATACTCAGCATTAGAGACAGCACAGTCCCTATCTTCAGTCCTTTGGGTATGAAGGGCCATTGTAGACTATAGTTTCTGGGTCTGGCATCGCACGGGTGGAGTGGGTGTTCATATGACTTTGTATGTTCAGTTGTCTTACTAGCCTGTGGGTCCCCAGAGAACAGATCCCTACAGGACCTGTTTGTGAGACTGGCAGATGGGGCATGGAATGGAATGCATTCCTCCTTCACAGGCGCCGGGTCTTATGAAGCGGTGACATTTCAAGATGGGTAGTGAAGGAACCAGTGCTGGGAAGACACGAGGCCTCGCTGGGGCGCAATGCAAGCAATCAGGAGGCCATACCTCCGCGGCCGGGCCCGCAGCGCGCCTGCCTCGGGGCCCAGGATGAAGCAGGCACGGGCCTCAAGCAGCAGTGGGCGGCAGTCGCCGCAGGCCTGCAGCAGCTCATCCGCCTCCACCTTCTCCAGGAAGTAGGCGGGCGCCAGCAGCGGCAGGCGCACGTGCTCCAGGAGGCGACGAAGCTGCCCGCGGCGGGCCGGCGCGTCGTGGCGCACCCAGCGCATGGCCGCCTCGAACACCGCCTCCTCGCGCGCCACGCGCAGCGCGGGGTCGGCCAGCAGCGCCGCCACCTCGTCGGGCGCGAGCTCCAAGAAGTCGGCATGGCGCGTCACCTCCACGAAGGCCTGGCGCAGCACGCGGCCGCAGCGCTCGGCCAGGGAGGCGAGGGAGAAGGCGGCGGCGACCCGGCGAAGGGACAGGCTGTTAGCGGCGCGCAGGCGGCCCTCGAGGAAGCGCGCGCACGCCTCGCGCAGCCCGGCCACGCCCAGCCGCTCGGCCAGCGCAAGCACGGCGGCCGCCTCGTCCTCAGCGCGCAGCCGCACGCCCGCGCCGTACACGTAGTCGAGCACCACAGCCAGTGCTGCTGCCGTCCCCGGCGTCTCCGGCCCTACCGGGACCACGGCCGCCGTGCGCTCTGGCAGGCCGGCCGCGAACAGGCCGCGGAAGTGGGCGCTGGCCGCGCTGAGCGCCGCGCGATGGCACGGGAAGTCGCGGCCTCCGGCGCGCAACACCACGTCGGTGAGGGTGCCGCTCCGGCGGTACGCGTTGAGCGTCTGCAGGATGCGCTGCGCGTGGCAGGACGCGGCACACGGGGCCTCCATGCCCGCCTCCGACTCCTCGCGCCCCGGGGACTCCCTCATCCTGCCGGGAGAGAACACAGACAGCATCGAAGATGGGCCTGCTGGTGGACATCCCGAACATTTAGGCTTTCCCTAACTAGTTCATTCACCATTCACTTCCGGTGCACTCACCATGCACCTACCAACCCCACCACCCCATCTAGACTCCTGATGGCCATGAGCCAGCCCTGCCTTCTGTGTCCAGTCTTCCTCTCCAATTGAAGCCATATTGCCTTTTTCTGTTCAGGTTTGGTAAGCTTTTTCCTGCCAGGCTCTGCAGGAAACAGATGGCAGACTCAAGATAATTTGAGGAGAGTTAAAGTGAGGGGGTGGAATGATTTATACAAATCTAGACTATGCAGTGTTTAGGGGTGCCAACTAGGATTGAGTAGTGTCACACGGCTACACGGCTACCACCGACAGGAAGACTACTCCCAAATTCTGAATGGGGAACTTCAGGAAGTTGGCTGGAACCTGGGCAAAATGTCCGTAGAGAGATGGTTTCTTTGCACGAGCTGTAGTCTCTGAGTAAGGGATTCAGGGTACCCTAGACACGTGTGTGTGTGTGTGTGTGTGTGTGTGTGTGTGTGTGTGTGTGTGTGTGTGTGTGTGTGTTTTCCTCTCACTTAAGTGTTACCTTTAGATCTCCTGTAGGTACTTCCCCTTGACCAAACTCTGTTCTATTTAGACAGCACAGTAGTATACCAGGAGCTCAATACTTACTCAAGGTCAAGTGCATGTGTTACTTAAACTGGTGTTTATTAAATATTTATTTATTTACTTATTTATATGTAAGTACACTGTAGCTGTCTTCAGACACACCAGAAGAGGGTATCAGATCTCATTACAGATGGTTGTGAGCCACCATGTGGTTGCTGGGATTTGAACTCAGGACCTCTGGAAGACCAGTCAGTGCTCCTAACCACTGAGCCACCTCTCCAGCCCTAAACTGGTGTTTATTAAAATTGGTGTGTGTGTGTCCTGAACAGTCATAATCTCTGCCTTTCTGGAGCTCAGAGCTTGGGCAGAGGTCCTTTGAGAGAACTCAGGAGAATTGGAGGGAGCTCAGAAAGAATAGTAAACACAGTTGGAACAGAGCTAGGAAAGAGATTCATGAGATGGGCAGAATTAGCTGTGTAAAAGCAAGAGAGTGAGACATGTTTCTAGTTTCCAGTGGAAAGATCCAGGCTCTAGGGACCACGTGGGCTATAATCCTCCTTTAGTCTGGAGTGATCTCACCAGGGCAAGTCACTGGCTCCATTTCTGAAACAATCATAATACCTAGCCACAGAACTGTAACTATTAGATGGGGCATGTAAAAGTGCTGGGTTTGTAGTATGTCCCAGTCATTTGCTTACCTTTTTACTGCATGGGGTGTGGGTAAGTTGACCCTCAGAGGAGTTTGTTGTGAGGAGGCAGTCTGGAGGGAGCCTGCCCCTCAGATGTTTGCTGTGAGGGTCAATGAGATTGCAGGCCATTCACCCTGGTTAGCATTTGGTCCTTCCTTAAGAACACAGAGCCAATACTTGGCATGTTCTGAAGATTGGCGGCGTTCTCCTTTCTGTGGGAACTTAACTCCAAGACTCATCTCTGTCTCTGCCTCATTCCTTTCCCTACATTGTCCCATCTACAGATCAGCCTGCCTTTCATAGCTTATGCAGGACTATGCAGTGCATCCCCTGCCTCAGAGACACAAGAAATTAGCTCCCGGTGGACAATGATTGTTGCCCATATAAAGGTTACCAGTCCCAACCCACCATGCACTGGGCTATTAAGTCTCTCCTCTCTAGCTCTCACCAGGGGGGAGGTGTGTCCTCAGGGAACACAGGGATCTACAGAGGGGAACGAGACAGGCCATCAGAGTGCAGCAGGGCTGTCCTTAGCTAGCACAGGACACAGCTACTCTCTAGGCTGAGCCCCAAGAAGGTAGGTCTCAGCATAAGGAATCTGCCTGCTAGTGTGATCCTTAAGTTCACCTCCTAGCAACTGTGCGGATACTTACTCATTCTATTGCCACCTTTTCTGTCCCAGGCTGAGGGAACTGTGGACACACAGTAGTGGAGACTCAGTTTCCACCATGGAGTCCTATAGTCTGGGAGCCCAAGGACACATGGGAAGTCAGGGATTCCGTCAGCATTTTCCCATCTCACAAAGTCACGGACTGAGATTCAGCCTGTGAAGCTGTCCCAGTGAGCCACTATCCTGCACCTCCTCCCGACACACGCACACACCTCCACCCCCACATACACATTGATAGCATAGGCTCACACTTCGGGTGGATGCTCCCCAGAGCAAGACAGCCCTTTTGCCAAACCCTAAGGTACTTGGCTCTTACCTGTCCACACCCTCTTCCTGGGACTGGGAACTGCTGCTCTGGCGGAGACAGGAGACCTCTCCTGCCTGTGCCCACCGCTTACTTGCTGGCTTTGCCCGCTAGCCTAGCAGCCTGAGCTGATTTTATTCTCGCTTGCCTAGACTCCCACTTGGGCTCAGCTGTGGGAGGACAAAGGGTCTGTCTGGACGCCAGGGGGGAGGGGAGGAGAGGGAGCCGGAGGAGATGGGCACTGGGCTTTTGTTTCACTCTTGGGCCAGTCTTGGAAGGGAGGAGTGTGGATAAGCATGAAATTGACTGCGTGTTGTGGTGGGCTAGGGTGTTTTGAGGACTGGGGGTGACTGGCGAGGGTTTGTATGGTCTGTGTATGGGGTGTCTGCCTCGGGTAGATGGGGTGGTTGTCAGTGTGTAGGTGTTTCTAGAACTTATATGTGTGTGACTATGTGGAACACAGTAACTATAGTCCTGGGATGCCTAGGCTCTGTGGACATGTGACTACGTGACTTCGGATGTAACCAAGAATGTGGCTGCCACTGCTGTGGATTCAGTTTTCTCTCCTGCTTCTTTGTGATCAGCTCATACATGTTCCTGCCTCACAGCATGCCTGTCATTGTATCTGTGACTGGTCATTTACATGCCAGGAGCCGTGTGTGTGTGTGTGTGTGTGTGTGTGTGTGTGTGTGTGTGTGTGTGTGTGTGATGAGTATAAGGTGCCTGTGTGGACAGATACTCATGCAGATGTGACCAGGATCATCTGTGCTGTGTGCGTTGTGGGGTCGGAGTGGAGTAGTGTGGGCCTCACGGAAAGGACACAGTGGAAGGACATCATTTTGGCACTGAGCAGATTGAGTTGGATGGAAAAGAGAATGATGGGACAGCTCTGAGTCTACCTGACCTTCTGGAGCTGGACGACATTTGGAGGTTGGCATGTTGCTGCCTCTGGGAAGGACTACAGGGCTTGTTAACAGGAACACAGCAACCGGTGGGGGCGGGGGGATGGCTTCCAAGAGAGCCTGTCCTCTTGTGTCAGGACAGTGTCATGAGCAGGGGGGTAATGGTGAGTCTACTGTTTGTGTGGGGTTGCCTCTGTGTGTTAGAGCCTGATATTGCCAGGCCCAGGGAGGCTGATGGAAGATGGGAGGTATTATGGTTTGGTATAGAGTGTCCCCAGAAAGGCTTTGAGATGGCTCAGAGATAAAAACACCTGCTTCTATGCCTGAGGAGATCTGAGATCCACATGGTCGAAGGAGAGAACTCACTCACGCACATGCTTGTAGCACACAGGTGCCCAATGAGCAGGAGACAGAAGCAGGTGGATCTCTGCAAGTTCTGGGACAGCCTGGTCTACATAGTGAATTCTGGGATAGCCAGTGCTACACAGTGAACCCCTGATTCTAAAAGAATTTTTTTTTAATCTTTAAACCTCTACAAGTTGGGACTTTGGTCCCTAGGCTGGTGGTGCTTTGGAGAATTGATTAAGCACCTTCCTAATGGGTTTATCCATTAACGGATTAATAATTTGATGGTATTATTGTGAAGTGGCAGAGAGTAGAAGTCGGGGTCTAGTTGATTGGCCCCATATTTTCTTGATCTCCGTCTCCTGCCCACCACAGAGTATGCCATTTTTTCTGCCACATGCTCCCTGCCACCATGGTATTCTTCCTAGAAGCAACAGTTAAGTTACCAAGTATTGAAAAATAAATCTTACTTCTTATTACATTGTTTTGCTCTGGTACTTTGTTCCAGTAGTAAAAGTCTAACTAATAAATCATGTATTCCGAATCCTGGCTGAGGTCTGTCTACCGACCCTGCTCGTGCTGACTAGTTTATGTCAACTTGACACAAGCAAAAATCACTTGGGAAGAGAGACACTCAACCGAGAAAATATCCCCACATAATTGGCCTGTGGTACATTTTCCTAAATTGGTGAATGATGTGGGAAGTCCCATCCCACAGGGGTTGGGAGAAGGGCAGGTGGTCCTGAGTTGTATAAGTAATCAAACTGAGCAAGCCATGAGGAGCAAGCCAGTCAGCATTGTTCTTCCACCGTCTCTGCTTCAGCTACTATCTCCTGGTCCTGTCATGACCTCTGTCCTGACTTCCCCCAGTGACCTGAGAGCTGTAAGGTGGAATAAGCCCTTTCTTCCCCAAAGTTGCTCTTGGTCGTGGTGTTTATCACAGTAGAAAAGTAACCAGGACACCGTTCCGGGAAATGGTAAACTGCCCTTATACTGGGGGAGGGAAAGAACCTTTCAATATAGCCATGAAAGGGTGTCATCGGGGCCAAGGAGATGGCTTAGCACGGAAAGGCGCTTGCTGCCAAATCCCATAGCTTAAGGTCAACCCGGGGTAGGGGTGTGTGGCTGTCATAGGTAGTTCCAGTTATTAACCTGATACAGACCCAGGGTCACCTGGGAAGATGGAGCCTCAACTGAAGGATTGCTTTGTGACTGGCTTCTGGCTTGTGGCCATTTTTGTTTTGTGTGTGTGTGTGTGTGTGTGTGTGTGTGTGTGTGTGTGTGTGTGTGTGTTGATAATTGATGTAAGAAGATTCATGGGCAGTGTCATACTAGACAGATGGTCCTGGGCTTCATAAGAGGCGTGTGAGTGGGGTTGGGGATTTAGCTCAGTGGTAGAGCGCTTGCCTAGCAAGCTCAAGGTCCTGGGTTCGGTCCTCAGCTCCGGGGTGGGGAGGGGGGAAGAGGTGTGTGAGTGAGCCAGA
The DNA here is from genome assembly GCF_021556685.1 of Rattus norvegicus. Classification (NCBI taxonomy): domain Eukaryota; kingdom Metazoa; phylum Chordata; class Mammalia; order Rodentia; family Muridae; genus Rattus; species Rattus norvegicus. The sequence continues at coordinate 166,348,254 of NC_141534.1, read as the reverse complement.
GGGAGGCAAACCAGTTAAGGTGTTCCTCCATGGTCTCTGCTTCAGTTCCTGCCTTGAGCTCCTGCCCTGGAAGAACTAACTCTGATGAGTTGCCCATCTGTTCTGTGACATACACACAAACATACACACGAACATTTAATTAAAAAAATGTAAAAGGATGAGAGTGCTTGGAGACCTTTATACTTGGGAAGGAGCTGAGGGTTCACAGAGGGCTTGCAGGAGATAGGGGGTCATCTGAACAGGAAAGGCACTAGAGAGGAAGGAGTGAGGCACAGGGGTGTCCAGAAGGTAAAAGAGACTCTTTTCTGGGCAGTGAGGTGTCCTCTATAGTCAAGGGGATCTATCGGGGGCTTTAGCAGAGCAGAGTTTTCAGTAACCCCTAAGTGTGGGAAGAGAAGCCAGGGTGCAGTATGGGCTGAAGGCCCACTGGAAAATGGAGATAGAACTGCCATTCATTTTCGGTGACAGGGAGGTGGCCTGACCATCATTGGGCAGGAGAGGATTGCAGAATCACGTTCCGATGATGATGGGGTGCAGCTGGTGATTCTGAATGGGTGATTCTGCACCCTTCTTTATCCACGTTCCCGAAGATTGCAAGGTGTTCTCAGGTGCACCAGCATGGCCAGGAGCCTTGAACACCCTATCCAGTTGGCCCAGGGGAGTTGACTGGACAGGGAGAGGATTCCACAAAAATGTGTTATCTTTTCTGAATGGCTTTCCACAGGCTGGACAGTAGCCGTGAAATCATATGAGTAGGACTGTGCACCCAGTGTCCAGGGTCAAGCAGGGATGATCTCTTCCACAGAAGATCTTGTTAGATGTTCAGTAGTGAGAGAAATGGTGGGCAAATCTCCCCATACTCTGAAGGGGCCGTGTAGAGAGGCTAATGGGGGACCACTGAAGGTCTGAATTTAGAAGGGGTTCGTTTCCTTCCTCCCAAGAAAGTGACCTCAAGTCTTTCATATATCAAGAATTCACTCTAGAACATCCACATTTGGAGGTGAGACAGTACACTGTCTCTTCAGTGGCATTAACTAGTGTAGGCTGGGGCAGGGGTTCCGCCTTCTTTCCTTCAGGATGCACTCAAGACCATGCAGATTTGGGCAAAGCCTCAAGAGTTAAAGGCTTTCCCTGTTTTCCACTGCTGACCCTGCCCACAGAGGGCAGAAGGCAGAGCTGGGAACACTGAAAGGTGAGAGGGGACACGGACACCTGTGTTCCCTGGGCTGTGTTTGACTTCCAGCCCGGGTTCCCTCTCTCATGCTAAGCAAGGGTCTGAGCCTGCCTCAGCCAGACCCACAGACAAATCTCACCAAGGGGAAGAGGCGTCCCGGCACTCAGGACTTGTCCTCCATGTCACCACAAAGGACCCCCAACCCAGGCTCTGTAGCCTTCACTCTGCTTTGCCGTTCCTAGATGGTTTCAAGAGGTGCATGCAGGCTGGATGTGAGGTCCTCCCCTCTCTCCCCTCCCTCTCAGTAGAATTGAAGGGTTTTTTTTTTCTTTTGTTTTGTTGTTTCGCTTTTTATTAAGAGCCAGGAATGATGGAACACACCTTTAACCCCAGAACTAGGGAATCAGAGGAAGGCAGATCTCTGTTCAAGGCTAGTCTGGTCTACATAATGAATTCCAGGACAGCTTGGGCTATACAGAGAGTCCCTGACTCAAATTATTTTATGTAGAGTGTTTGGCCTGTACTGTGTCCATACCACGTGTGTGCAATGAAGGCCAGTTGCAGGCAGCTGTGAGAGTTCTGGCATTGGGTACTGAACTGTGGTTCTTAACTGCTGAGCCATCTCCCCATCCCACTGGAGTTTATTTTTCTAGAAAGACACTTTGGGGGCTGAGGGAAGGCTCAGTGGTTAAGGACCTTGGCTGCTGTTCTAGAGGACCCGAGTTCGGTTCCTAACACCTCTATCAAGTGGCTCACCACTGCTTGTACCTCCAGCTCCAGGAGATCAACACACTCTTCTACACTCTGAGGGTGCTCCTCATGAGTATGCATACCCACAAATACAAATACATACTTCTTAAAATTCAAAAAGGTAATTTAAAATAAAATCACGTGCCACCACCCCACACCCTAAAAGACATTTTTAAGCATGAGAGTTAAGAGTGTGGATGTGGGCTTCTTAAAAAGAGTAGCCCTGGCTTTGCCTATGTGACTTTGGATGGTCACATTGGCATCCTGCCTCCCATAATGCAAGGGTGTTCATTGGTTTTACAATCCAAGGGCTGCTGAGGTCCCAGAATCATGGCGGATCAAGGGTAGGACTCAGACATCCAGTCGTTTTTACTTTTATCTGTGAAATGGCTCATCCTCAAAACCCAGGGCCAACACCTGACCCCAACCCCTGCTTGCTGGTTCCCCAAACTGCCACTGACAATTCAGAGACAACACACATCTCGATGGCAGATTTAATTGTTTTTGCCCTTAGGTTCCTTCTACTATAGGCAACTTTGGCCAGAGGCCCATGCTTGACTGAGCCCAGAGCGCTTTGCCCAGGTGGCCCATTGCCCTGTGGCCACTGCTGTGGGAACCTGAGGTCATATCAGTCTGTCGTTCACCTGGTCCTCAAGGCTTCTTCTGCCCCTGCTGGACACCTGGGTGTGAGGCAGAACAGCCCTGAGTGTGTGATTCTGGTCATCTTTAGCTGCTTCTCAGGGACAGAGAGGCCTGTGGTGGAGGGAAGCTAGTTGGGAGGAACATGTCTCCACAGCAGCCACTGGTTTCTCCTGAGATGAACTTCCTTGTGCTTTGAGATAGGTGCCAAGAGTAGAGCCCCCAGGCAGGGGTGAGAACAGTTAGTCATCTTACAGCACAGACAGATAAATAGGTGTGGGCACAGGGGGACATCCACGTCCTCCACTTGCATGGGGCACATGGCACAGCCCAGTGACTCACCAAACCTTCCAGGCTGGGAGGCCAAGGATGACTGAGTGGAGAGCAGGCCCTCATTTCCTGGATGAAAAGCCCCAGGCCTGCAGGGGCATCTGAGAGGCTGGAGTCCTGGTCCAGCCTCAGTGGAGAGGGCTCCCCTGGTCCCCACCACTCATGCAAGAGAGGCTGGAACAGACAAAAGAGCTGGGAGCACACAAGTGGGTGCCAGCTCCCAGGCACTCGAGGTGCCGTTTCTGTCGTCAGTCCTTCCTCTCTTCTAGATTCTACCTTGGGTACAAGTTGGGTAGACAGATCTTCAGCTAATGCCCACCCTGCTCTGTGAAGGTCTTGGCACGGCTGCCAGCACTTTGAGGGCCCATGGGGGTGACTGTGCTGTTGGCATAGGTGTCGTAACTGCTGTCTGAACATACGGAGAGCTCATCAGAGACTTCCACACCATCACTGATCTCTGTTGGACCAGAGGAGACAGAAAGTGAGTGAGGAAGACTGGCTCTGAGGACAGGGAGACAGGCAGAGGGGAAGGAAGGCATTCAGAGACAGATGTAACTACTGGTTCCAGTTAGCATTGAATCCGTGGGCACTGAGCCTGCCGTTCAGGGGCCTCTTTGGTCCCTCCTAGGTCCTTAGTCCTCTGCCCTCTGGAACTCCTGTCACAGAAAACTAATGCACCCTCAGGTGCCTGTTACCTGGTGTTTACTTCCCCCCAACCCCCAGGCATTTGCACATGCTGGCTTCTCTCTGTTGAGTGTCTTCTCCCCCCAGCATCAGCTCTTTTCCTAAAATCTGCCTCAAGCCTCCGCGTCCCTGGTACGTCAGCCTACTAGACACCTCCTCAATTCCCCAGGCTAGGCTGGGACCTCCTATTTCAACCCAGGCTGGTTCATCCAGCCCTCTCACAGTCTGCAAGGGCAGGGGCCTGAGCAGAGCCCCTCAAGGACACCTGTGTCCTAGTTCTGGGAGCTGACTAGGCAGAGCCAAGGTTCTGGAAGGTGGTTCCAGACAAGCAGCGCAGCCTTGGGGCACACCCGTTTCCACAGGAGCACTCTTGTGCCTGACCAAGCTGTTACTCAGGCACCTCCAGCCATCCTTCACACCCCAGCTACATCACCACCCCAAACCTTCCTTGCCGCCCCAGGGAGCTCTGAGCACACTTTCTGACTCTGTTCTCCCTCGAGGAGCTGCAGTGACACCCAGTTTTGTACACATCTTTACAGCTACCTTCATAGACTGGTAATGTCACTGAAAAGAGCACAGTTGTCACTTGTGGAAGTCATGTGTGAACCAAGGAAAGGCGTTGGGCTTTTAAACAGGGTTTAAAAGATCTGTGTAGGGTTACCCCACACTCCAGCTTGTCACGTTCGCTCACCAACCAAGGGCTAATGCTGCGCCCCAGGATCTGGAGTTGTGTGATGTGGACACTCGTGTGTGCGTGGGTGTGAACCTCGAGAGAGGATACATCCACCTGTCCTTGTATGTTACATGTGTGCTACTTAATCCGGGGCCCACGCAGGCTGTCACCTGAGAAGATGAGTTTCTCTTTCATGATGCTGACATCCCGGCTGGTCCGGCGTACGGCGGCACTCAGCATGATCTGCTCTGGGTTGTAACTCCGTATACCACCCAGGCGCCACCTGCAGAGACGGCCCAGTGGGCATTAGGTCCTCCTCAGCCTCCCAGGAGCAGAGACCCTGCCCGTTTCCAGAGCCTCTCCTGATGTGGCCTGAGAGACTCATGATACAAATGGGGAAACTGAGGCCCAGAGATGGGTAGTCTACTGATTCTAGCCTTGGCTCTCCTGCCTCTCTTCCCCCTCCTTCACCAGCCACCCTGGCCCTGAAAGGCAGGTGGTTTTTTTCTTTTTTTCTTTTTTTCGGAGCTGTGGACCGAACCCAGGGCCTTGCGGTTGCTAGGCAAGCGCTCTACCACTGAGCTAAATCCCCAACCCCGAAAGGCAGTTTTATATGTTATTCCCTGGCTCTCTTTGAATGGGACAGTCTTGGGAGGAAAGAGCTTAGCAGATATGACTCTGATGACCTCCTATAAACCAACTAACACAACAGGCTGAGCTAAACCAGAAGGGGCCGAAGAAGTCAGTGATGGTGAGGTTGTTAGGACTGGTCCTCACAGGTCCACAGACAAAGATGTTAGAGGAACGTGGTTTGTAGTTATCTGCTTAGAAATAAGCACCCCTGATTCCCCAGAGATGGATCCCTGCTGTGACTGGAGGCAACTAAGACTCCATATAAAACTCATTGTGAGGTTATAGATGGGCTGACACAGCAGAAATGGACAGACAGGGTAGTAGGACAGGCAGACAGTGGGGGAAGCAGGAGGCTGGAGGGGAAGGCACTGTGCCTTGGTTGGGCCAGTGCTTGGCCAATTCTTGAGGGCAGTGCTTGTTCCTCTGGCTCCTTGGCCAGCCCTCAGCACCAGCCCCAATGCCGGGCATGTCGTGAGGTTAGGCAAGTGCTTGTTGAATCAATGAATGAAAGGATGAGGCCCACAGAGAAAGTATCTGTCTCCTGATTTATCTCCATGGCCCCTCTCCTCTCTCTGGCTATTCCTGACCCTCCTCTGCTGGGTCTGGGTCTGATGGGCTCGGTACCACACAGGCAGCCCCTGTGGACTCTGCAAATGGAAAAAGGATGCATGAGCTCAACTTCCTGCCCAGAGTTCAGTCCTGTAGTCAAGGTCTAGGTTCTCTTAGGCTCAGACCTAGAAGCTGGTCAACAAAGCTGCCTGACCCAGCAGGTCTTAAGATACCTGACCATCCCTAATACTAAGGTCTCATCTAAGAATTCATGTTAGAACCCACTGGGGGAAAGTATCAGTCCAGGGTCTCTACAGCCAGGTACATCAGGGTCAGGAAAGCCACCGGGGGTTGAGGGTGGGATCAGTCTCCCCAGGGGAAAGGAAAGGAGAAAGGAGCGAGGGTTTGGATGTAGATAGCAAAAAGGACTGGCTGTAGGAGAGACACAAAGAAACAGCCTCTGGGAAGGGAGGCCCAAGAGACAGGAGCCAATGGAGCAGGAGAGAAACAGAAATCTGGGCTTTGCGCTGGTGGCAAAGGGCCCCCTGAGTGCTGGACTTGGGGAGCCCTCTCCCCAGGGGATACACTGAGGTGGAGGGAAACTGGGTCAACACCCACCAAGAAAACCCTGGTCTACACCTGTAGACACTGCAGTAGGGACCGAAAAGTACAGCACACATAGCCAGACAGGAAGAAGAAATCCTGGCACTCAGGAGGCTGAGGCAGGAGGATCAGAGGTGGGAGGACAGCCTGGGCTACAAGGTGAGACTTTGTCTCAAAGGAAAAAAAAAGAAAGAAAGAAAAAGAAGGAGTGGAAAGGAAGGCGGAGGGGGACGGGAAGGAGGGCCTGCGCTTCAGGCAGAACCGGGCAAGGGTGACCCAGGCTTAGGGCTCGGTGCACAGCAGCTTTTCAGACAGACCTGGAAAGGGAGTGGCCAGAGGGGAGAGAGGAGCAGGAGGGGAGCACACCAGAATTACCTGATCAAGTGATAGCTGTGAGATGCCAGAGTGCAGCAGAGAGGGGGAGGGGAGAGAGGAGGGACATGCGCCATCAGAGCAGGATGGGACAGAGAGAGAACGTCAGTCAAGAGCCAACCCCAGCCCCTTGGTTCCTGGTTGCCTAGGGCCCCAGGCTGGCCCATTATCTTCCCCTCCCCAGACCACCCATTCCACCCATGACAGCCTCATGCCAGCTGTCTTAAAGGGTGTGAGGGGTTTCAGCTGGCAGAGTAGCACTCCGCCCTACTAGGAGTGAACGCTTGTGCTGGTTCACGGTGGGCAGAATGGCCACAGAGGGGGCAACATCCACCAGATACCACACAGCAGATCAGAGCAAGGTTTGGCTCTGAGCCCTGAGCTGGGAGCTCATTCTAGAGGCCATCTGGCTTCTGCTGAGGGTGGAGCTGGGCCTGCTGGGGTAGGCAGGTTATGGAGGTGTTGGGGTCTACTCACTTCTGGAGCACGAAGATGCCAATGATGAGGCTGAAGGAGATCAGGTCAGCAGTGACCCACATGAGGCAGTACTCATCTGGGGGCTGTGGAGAGATGACCCAAGAGCGACTTCCAGTCACAGCTCATCTATAACAAGGGGCCACATACTGGGGAACCTCTTATGAGGATGGGCAAAGGAGGAGGCTCCTCACTGTTTTATTTCACAAGAGTGGGCTCTGGGCATAGTGGGTTGTGTGTGTGTGTGTGTGTGTGTGTGTGTGTGTGTGTATGTATGTGTGTATGTATGTATATGTATGTATATATGTATGTGTATGCAAACATGTATGCATTCGTGCCTGTATGTGTGTGTGTTTGTGTATGTGTGTGCATCATTGAGTGTGTGTGTGTGTGTGTATGAGTGCATGTATGTGTGTATGTGTGTATGCAAATATGGATGCATTGATACATGTATGAGTATGTATGTGTGTATGTGTGTATATGTGTATGTGTGTATATGTGTATGTGTGTATTTATGTGTATGTGTGTATTTATGTGTATGTGTGTGTTTGTGTATGTGTGTGTGTATGTGTATGTGTGTGTATGTGTGTTTGTGTGTATGTGTGTGTATGTGTATGTGTGTATTTATGTGTATGTCTGTGTTTGTGTATGTGTATGTGTGTGTATGTGTATGTTTGTGTGTGTGTATGAGTGTGTATTTATGTGCATGTGTGTGCTTGTGTATGTGTGTATATGTGTATTTATGTGTATGTGTGTGTTTGTGTATGTGTGTGTATGAGTGTGTGTATATGTATATGTATGTATATGTGTATGTGTGTATTTATGTGTATGTGTGTGTTTGTGTATGTGTGTGTATATGTGTATGTGTGTATTTATGGGTATGTGTGTATTCAGTGTAGAGGGGTATGATGAAACTCAGGTGTGTATAAGCCTACAGAAGCTCAAGGCAAGTGCCAAATGATGATTCATGTCATGTAAGATACCATGTGCCAAGCAGACAGACATATGACCCTACAATTAGGTCTGGGGCACCTGTGTGAGGCAGTAGGACACTGATCACAAGGCCTGGGGGGAAGACGAAAGCCCACATATGTAGCTCAGTATCCTTAGACTAATAGGGGGGCACTTTCTTCTCTCCATCAACTCCTGGGCCCGAACACTTCTGCACTCTTCTGCTCCTGCTATTGCTTATTTCGTGTCACCTTAGAGGAGGTGTTTAAGGACCATGGGCAGATGGAAGCTGGAAAGCAGGGTCTTTCAGGCCTGGCAGGGTGCATGATAAGTTGTTGTATGAGTCTGAAGCTCACGGTCTCCATAGCCTCTCCATGACTACGGCCCTCTTCTGGCCTTGCACACACCTCTCTTCCATGAAACCCTCAGTAATGTAGCTGACTTACCAACACTGCAACCCTCTTAGCTATGGAGCCTTCTACCTGTCTTTGTGTCCTTGGGGACATGGCAAGGAGCCTCTGCTTCATTCCCAGGGTTATCTCAGGGGCAGGAACGGGAGCTCAGCTGGTCTCAGATGCCCCAAGACTGATCCCCACACACTCCTCACAGGCCTCTGAGTAGACCTGCCCTGTCCTCCAACCTCTTCCTGGGAATCTTAGGAGGAACCTGTGACCCAGGAAACTGTTAGCTTCTTGAGAATCCTAGGCAATGTGATCTTTCCTGTGGGTCAGGCCCAGGGTCCCTAGCACTTCAATGCAGACCCCAGAAGCTGTGACAATTCCATTCTGTCTTAGCCTACTCCTCTGCCCCCCACCCACATACATACACCATGGATGCCACCAACCCCTGATGCCCCAGATTCTCTCTGGGGAGAACCCTACAGGTAACTGATAGCCCTCCTCATCAACCCCTATATGTCCCCAGGTCTCACAATCTCCAACTCACCATGATCCAGAGTGGAGAAGGCACCCGAGAAAGGGTATGGGAGTTGTCGGAAGTGACAGAGGGTACCCCGGCACACCACAGCAGGGAGAAGAGCCACGGGGCATTGACAGTGTAGAGGTTTACACTCAGGTTCCAGGATGCATAGTCCCTGGGCAGGGGACAGAGGTTTTTAGTGACTCTGGAGGAGCACCCCCTGGTAGCCAGACACCTTCATAGCCACCCCGGGAGGAAAGTATCTTTGTGTCCAGGGGGTTTACACTCAGGCAAGCCCAGCTCTGCTCAGTGCTTCTCACTTCCAAACCCTGTGTGCCCAGGCTCCCTGTGTACTCTGCCCTGTGCCCACATGGGCTTGTGGAGGGTTGAACTGGGAGATACACAGTCCCTCCCTCCTCCAGGGCCACTCTGGGTGGCATAGGGCAGGCACCTGAGCTCCTGGTGGGACACCTGAGTATAGTGGAGGTTGAGCTTCTGGATGTGACCTCTCCGTAGGCTGGCGATGGCTTCTTTAGACCCAGATGTTTGCTGGAAGCCAGGAGCCATCTTCCGTACCAAAGGCCTCTGCCTGTTAAACAGCCACATGACCTGCCGGCAGGAGACAGGGTGGTCAGGCCAGTCAGACCTCTCATCTCCAGATTCAGGGAGAGGGACCCTAGATCTGCTAAACCCTTCAAGGATCAAAGAGGGGACTGTCTGTAGCAGTGGAGCCCGTAGAGAGCAACTCGGGCAGCTTGCCTGGTCAAGACAAGATAAACAACTCCACACTCCCCTCCTCTGACCACAGACAATAGCACCTAGAGAACTGTGTGTCACAGAGTGGCATCAGGTTCCCAAACGGTCACACCACAGTGATTTGGGCCAGATCCCACTCAGGTAACCAGAGAACATGGGCCACCACCCTCCTCTGAGAGATTCAAAGGATTGGTTGTCCCCACAATGGGCCAGTCAGGAAAATAAGGTGCACACAGCCGTGTTTCGCCAACAGGGAAACTGAAGTCTGGGAAAGGGAACAGGTCTTGTTGCAGGGGGCTAAGCCGGGGTCCTCCACTGGACTTCACCTGGTGCTGTGGAAAGCCTGAACGGAGCACGGCCTCCAGTGTGATGTTGAGGAAGCTGCCACGGTACGGGTGATCATGGGGTGGGTCCCGAAGGTTGAGCAGCAGAGTAGCGTTGCCTTTGGCTAGCTCCAGGAGCTCTGCCAGGCTGCAGATGGACTGGTTCTCAACCTCCCTGTGGTCGGAGGGTGACAGGGAGCTGGCTGTCCAGAAGGGGTCAGTCTGGCAGAAACAGGGACATACACATGCTATCATTAGTTCTTCGGAGCTTTCAAACGCCTTCCTGGCAATGGGGCAGGGAGACCCAGGGCTGACAGTGACCGAAATTATGTTGGGCAATTGATCACTGTGGCCCAGCAGGCGTCTTAGGGGTGCATAACATTTGCCTCTATGACCCCCTCTCTGGCCCAGCCCCTCCCTTGCTTCCCAAGTGAATCCTTTGCTTAGAGCCAGCCCAGCGTGGCCTTGAGTCCATTCTGTAGTCAAAGATGACCTTGAATTGTTCTTCTTTACCTCTATCTCAATTGCTGGGATTATGCTACCCCATTAGGTTTATGTGGGGCTAGGGGATAATCCCAGGGCACACCTGGCAAGCATTCTGCCAAAGGAGCTATATCCCCAGCCCTCTATCTACAGCTTCAACAAGCCTATTAAGGATCAGCATCCTGGAGAGAGAAAGCCAATCACCAGAGACCCCAAACAAGCAGCGACAGCTACGGGGTCCAGACGTACAAGCCCCGAGGGGGTCACTGGCTAGCCTAGTTAGGGTCATCTGAGCTGAAGGCCACCTGCCTCCTTCTTTAGGAGCCTTCAATGTCTCCCATGCCTAGGGCAGGCCCAGGTACAGGCAAACCTTGAGGAACCACTGGCCGGCATTGAGCCTCTGCAGAGAAGTCCAGTTGAGCATGGCAGCAGGCCTTCGGGCAAGCTCCGGGAACACCTGCTCCACATTGGTGGTCCGCCTCAGGGTAGTGTCATGCATGAGAAAGGGCACACCATCCAGGCTGCAGGAGAGGGCCATTGTCACCATCCACTTGGAGATGTCACCTGGCCCCCCATCACCACCCCCCTACTCCCCACTCTCAAAGGACACAGCTGCTCTGTTCCCATCTCAGCTACAGACTCCCCATCCTCCCCACCCGCCGGGGCCAGTGGGGACCTCAAAGGGTTCAAGGGACAAATCCTAGGCTCTCTATGGAGGTCAAGTGGGGAAGACTGCTAAGGTGGGGAGGGCTGGGGAAAGTGGGTCTGTGCACTTAGCAACAATAGAAGGTAAGTACTGCTTTGCTTGATAATGGGGAAACTGAGGCTAAGCAGGAAGCATTTAGCCCAAGGTTCAAGGCCACTATATGGTGGAACCTGGCCTCCAGCCAAGTCCTTGAAATGCCACATTGATAACAGTGCCAGCACAGGCCCCTCAGACAAAGTCCACACACTTCCCTCGTCCCAGGGCTGGCCACAGCTCACAGAGCTCCTCGGTGTAGAATAATAAAGGGCTCCCTCACTCCCTGATCCTCAAGGCATTTTATCAGCTCCTTCAGAGTGGTGCGGGGCGTTTAATCTATGCTGTCTACACCAGGAGTGGTAACCTCACGCACGTGGTAAAGCTATATATTGTACACCCCGTGGAGTAGTATTTGGTGACCCTGGCTTCTCTTCTCCTCAGGGTAACTTTTGAAAGGTAGGGATGGGTTTCCCCCGGCGACATTCATACTAACACATATGCTGTATCTAGAGATGGAAATGTGCACTTCACTTCTATATGGTTTTTATTTTTAAGTTTTTTGTTCGTTTTTGTTTTGTTTTGAGGTGGGATTTCTCTGTGTAGCCTTGGCTGTCCTGGAACTCACAGAGATCTGCCTGCCTGTCTCCAGAGTACTGGGATTAAAGGCATGAGCCACCACTGCCTGGCTTCTTCTATCTAGCAACCATTGCATTTCTCCATCCCTGCCTGCTTCATTTAGTACTCTACCCGGCAGAGACTCACAGATGTAATTTTCCACTGTGTCTGTGGCAGGGTTCTAAGTCCCTACACCTAAACCCTACCTGAACAAGAGTCTGTTCTCTCTACTCTGGAGTCTGGCACAAACCTCATTTGCACTAAAAGGTGTCTGGCCTGTTGTGGAGCATCCAAACTTCCACCCACCCCACCCCCATCACCAAGGCAGGGGCAGGTTTTATAAGGAGACCCATATGCAGAGGTGGGGTTGGGTTGGGGATGGCCTCCACCCTTCTCCAACATGCTAACCTGATGGTGATGTCAGCTTGCAGCCCATACAGCTTCTGCTCCAGGGCCTTCCGGAAGGACATCAGTGTGTGTTCTGGAGCCAGCTGGAGAGGAAAGACAAGTGAGGGCAGAGCTAGGGTCTGGTTGATGACCCTTCCCCAGACAGTGGGAAGTCTCTCCTGCTGGGAGGCCTCTCATTCTGGCTCCTTTGTGGAGTTGCTATGGGAACCCCGGCACCCACATAGCTGCTTCAAGGTCCCATTCTTTCATTTGTTATGATATGCATACTTCACAGAGGTTTGGAGGGGTGAAGAGGCAGGCAGTGTGTTGAGTACGGACTCATATGAATGCCTGACACAGCTAGGACTTAGCAAATTATAACTCTGACCATATTGCCCTAGCCATATTATAGGCACTGAACGAGACCCTGGAAGCAAATAGCCTTTTCCACAGGCCTGTGGCCCTGGGAAGCCTTAGGCAGAAACTGAGTGCTTGGTCCCTTCTGGATTAATCTCAGAGCCCAGGCCAGGTGGAGATTCTGGAGGGGGAGGAGAGAGCATGGGGTTGCTGTGGTATGGTAGTTCCATCTCTAGAGCAGTGACAACATTCTCTCCATCACCACACTGGTCCACAGACTAAAGTTAATGTCTGACGCCCAACTTAATACGTTTGCAACCCTACAGCAGACCACCACCCAGAAGGTTGGTTCCAGCCACTGGGCTGCATGAGCCTGCTTTGTAACCCTGGGTGAATCCTCCCTCCTAAGGACCCACCTCCCCTTCTGACCTCTGAGGATATGGGATCACTGTTCTCTGTGGGTATTTAGGTGGGCAGTGAGCTGCAAGTCTCCTTTGGTGCCGTGCAGAGTAAAGTGCCATACCTCTTCCTACCACTAGAGGTCAGGGCCAAACCAGAGATTGGATTTAGACCAGGCAACTCGAAAGGCTGACAATGATTTGAGAAGCCCTCAGGAACACACATTTGGTGACCCTGGACACAATTATTCACAGTGACATGGAGAGAGTACTGGCTCCCCCCTGCCCCCGCTGCCAAAACAGCACTAAAACATTTGCAAGATGGCTTAGTAGGTAAAGGTTCTTGCTGCCAAACCTGACAACCTGAGTTTAATTCCCAGGACTGCATGCATGGTATGAGGAAACTGACACCTACAGAGTGTCTGCTGGTTCTCCACACGTGTCCTGAGGTGTAAGTTTCAAAATGCCACATTTTTTTTTAAAAAAAAAGCGTTTGAGACTTGTTTGTTGTTGTTTAAAGTTGACTTCACAGGAGAAAAGAGCAGAGTAGTGATCAACAGAGGCTAGGAGTGGGAGGGCTGGTTACCAGGTAGAGATGATGGGCAATGTGAATGGGTTCTAGCATTCTACAGCAATAGGGTGGCTGTGGTAACTTCCTGTGCATTTTGAAACAGGCAGAGGAGAGGACTCTGGATGTTTCCACTACGATGAAGCAGTGTGTGAGGTGACAGGTGAATCACTCTGGTGTACACACATTTAAGAACAACACTGAGACCTGCAAATGTGCACCATTTTTCCTGTGTCAGGTTAAAAAAAATAAACATAAAATGAACACCACGACCAGGCACGGTGGCACACACCTGTAACCTTAACGCTCCGGAGGGCCAGACAGATGCTTTGTGAGTTCCAGGCTATTCTGGGCTGCACACTGAGACCCTGCCTCAAAGACAGGACGACAGATATAATGTGCAAGCCACCACAGGATGGAGCAGCCAGACGCACAGCTTGAGAGGCTGCCTAGAGACAGCTTCATCAACAGATAAATAGCACAGAGGAGACGGGGGAGGGGCTGTCACAGACAAAGTGGCACTCGGGAGACATGTGTCAGGCAGATGGGCTACATGAGGTCATTTGGATGGTGATTTTAAAAGTCTGCTCGACAAAAAGATATTTTTGGAGACAAAAGAAAATAACTATGATATTAGGTCATATTAGATAATTATTAATTTGGGGGCTGGGGAGACGGCTCTGGCTGCTCTTCCAGTAGACCTGGGTTTGATTCCCAGCACCTGCATGGCAGTTCACAACCATCTGTAATTCCATTCAGTCCCAGGGGATCTGACGCCCTTTTATGGCCTCCCTGGTGTCAGGCAAAGCAACCATACACATAAAAGTGAAAATAGTTTTAAACATTGTCAATTTGGTGCTATAATTATCACTGTGTATCTGTGTGTGTACGTGTGTGTGTATGTACATGTGTGTGTGTGCATGTGTGTGTACGTGTGTGTGTACGTGTATGCGCATGTGCATGTGTGTATGAGTATGCACACGCAAGCTTCAGTGCACATGCAGAACTCACAGGACATCCTCTCCTTTGTCTTTATTTCGGTTGCAGGGATTAAACTCATGCCAGGCTCTCATGGCAAGTGCTTTCCCTGCAGAGCTATCTCCCTAGCCTGCTGTTTGTTTTTTTTAAGTCCTTATGTCCTGATCATGGTGGCATATGCCTGTGATCCCAGCACTCAGGAGGCAGAGGCAGGAAGGCTGGTGGTGGTTTAAACCCCAGCTTGTCTCAACCAGGAAGTCCTTCTGTGCTGGCACAGACAGGACGTTCACTTCCCACGGGCTCCTCTCCTGCAACGGCTGTTGCCCCATTCCACCCTCCGGGGGTACTTACCATGGGAGCCCCTCGGTGGCCGATGAGGGCAGGTTTGGGGCCCAGGTCTTTTTTCTCCATGATGCAGGGAGAGGAGATGGTGAGAGGGACCAGGTAGAAGGTGAAGACCACGGCGAAGAAGGTACAAAGAATTGTAAGCTGAGAGGCTGCAGACACGGGCAGTAGGAACATCCCATGAGCCACTGTGTGTCTCTCACCAGGCCCAACCATGCCTAGCCAGCCAGACTGGAATCAGGACTTGGTGTTCTGTGGAGTGGCCCTCGCTCTGACAGGAAGTGAACCCCACTTATAACTTATGCATACATGTACATGAAGACATGGGAACCCAGGGCAAGAATCCAGAGCATCCTCTGGTAGCATCAACAAATGGCCTGGAGCCAGCCCCTGATGGCCCACCTCACACCCAGACCACCCAAGTAGAGTCCCAGTGGGGACAGTCTAAGCTTGCCTTGGGATTCATGGAGGTCAGGACAGGTGGGCCCTCTAGGGGGTACTCACAAGAGCGCTCTGCACGGGCGAACTGTCCGGCCACGATCCAAGAGAGCGCAGTGATGGCCACCAGGGCCCCTATATGCAGGAATGGTGCTGTGCCCTGGGTGTGAAGAGAGGCAGGAGGGACCAGGGACTCAAAGGCAGGTTCAGACCCTCAGGTCACCAGCATGCTGCTGACCATCTCTACCTACAAGACAGGCAGTCAATCCTATGTCCATTTGCCAGTTGAGGACACTGGGAAGCCTGCTATGCAGACCCCTGCCTGTTCCTCTGCACCTTGGTGCGGAGAAAGAGGAGTGATAAAGGCTCTGCCTGTCGTGAGGGTCCTGGGGGAGGCAACATCCCTGTCCCTCGCCCACCTTACTCACCTGCAGGGAGATCAGCAGCACCTCCCACTCATCCTCCCATAGCTGGGCCACTGCAGACATGGCCACCACTGTGGAGGCCAAGATGACCACCAGCCCCATCTGGAGAGGAAAGTACCAGACAAAGGGTCAGGGCAAGAATGAGGGGAACCTCTGTCTGGGAAGAGGAGGAGGAGAAAGAAAGCAGAAATGCACACAGGCCGGGCAGTGGCAGAACAGCGCCTTTAATCCCAGCACTTGGGAGGTAGAGGCTGGTGGATCTCTGTGAGTTCGAGGCTAGCCTGGTCTATAGAGTGATTTCCAGGATAGCCAGGGCTATACAGAGAAACCCTGTCTCAAAACAAAACAAACAACAGAAAAGCAGAAACAAAAAAGGATGAGGAGGAAGAGCAGGAAGAGGAAGGGAAGAGGATGTGGGATGAGCTGAAGGCAGTGTGGATGGTGAGAGGCCAGCCAGAGACAGAGGCTGGAAGGTAGGCAGATCTCAGAGGAAAGAGACATGGAGAAAGAGAGGGGAAGATGGAGACAAGATGAGAGGAGAGTGGAAAAGAAGGGGCCTCTACCAGGGCAGGAGCCTGTGAACTGTGCAGTGGGAGGGGCTGGGCTCACACCAGAGGCTACTACAGCAAGAGCCCTCACTGAGGCAAGCTCAGCTCACGCTGTTGTCTGCTGAACTGGGTGTCTAGGTCTCCTGCATTTGGCTGCTTTGCCTTGACATCAGGTCTGGTGTAGCCTTGGTCTCCCGATCCCTCTGCTGCTTCCCCAGGGCTAGGATTACAGATGTGCATTAGCAAGCCCAGTTTATGCTATGCTGGGGACTGAACCCAGAGTTTTGTCCATGCTAGATAGACACTACCAACCGAGTTACATCCCCAGCCCAGCTCCTAATACGTTCCACTGGAAGTGTGGGGCACAGCTGTGGTGGGCATTGAGGTGCCTTCAGGGACAAAGATCTGTGGTGACCGGCACCCAAAACGCCAAACTAAGTAAGACTAAGCCAGGGTTCCCTGCTTCAGTCCTCTCTGGAGTCCTAGAATTCTTCATGGTCCAGGCTCCTCCCTCATTAACAAAGGCCCCTATCTGTGGTGCTATGAGATGGGGTGGTGGTGGGGTGAGGGGGGACTCTGAGGAGCTCTTTCTGAAGACATCTTATTACAATAGGAGGCCGACAGCGGAAGTCCTTGCAATAAAACTGATTCCCCATAATCCTAATACAATTAAAATTCCATCACAGTTTTATAGTCGCTGCTGTGGTACTCATCATGCAGGCTAGCATTATTGAAATGTTCAGGAAGGGACTCTTCCCCACGGTGTCATTCAGCTACAGGAATAGCAAAGGCTTGCAACATTGTGACCCCTCCCAAACCTAATGTGGAAGGATCCATCTGAAGGCCTGGGGTAGACCTGGTGTAGCCTTGGCATTTCTGTTCTTCTGGGCTATGACTCACGGTGGCAAGGGAGGAATCCACTCATTCATTCATTCATTCATTCATACATTCATTTTTGCCTGTGTGCTGAGAGACCCAAGGAGAGTTGGAATCCAGCCCTGTAGATTGGTCAGCCTCTGGGCAGAGTCTTGGGTCTCTACACCTGAGTCACACCCCTGGGTCAAACCCTGCTGCACCGGAGGAGGGTAATACCCTCAGGGAACAGCCCTGGGCAGGGATATAGGGATGGTGATGAATGCCTTCCAGGAAGGGGTTTGAGGCATAAATAAGAACATGCATGTAAGGTGCTTTGCACAGTGGCTGTCACCAAAAGGAAGTGAATAGGAGATTCAAGTGCTGCCATTTTGAATAATTATAACTGAAAGGGGGACAGAGAGGAAAAGGACACCAAGTACTCAATAAATGTTGCTTAATGCTATTATGACAAAGAGGGCATCTGGCATTCTGGAAGTTCTCAATGTGCCTTCCTTTTCTTTCCTTCCTTCCTCCCTGCCTCCCTCCCTTCCTTCCTTTCCTCCTCTTCCTCCTCTTCCTCCTCCTCCTTTTTTTTTTTTTTTTTTTTTTGGGACAGGATTTCTCCATGTAGCCCTGGCTGTCCTGAACTTGCTCTGTAGACCAGGCTGGCCTCCAACTCAGAAATCCTCCTGCCTCTTCCCCCCAAGTGCTGGGATACCACTGCTGCCGGTCAAATGTGCCTTTTTAGAGCGCAGCTAGAAAGACAGAAACTGGTGCCAGAAAGAACTGTCATGAGCACCAGCGTCTGTAGAACAGGCTGGGTTTACAGTCGGGGACTCAGAAGACCCCAGTCCAGCTCATCTGCACCTCCTGCGGCCGGGAAGAACCGGCTTCTTTCTGGGCTTCAGCCTGGGTGGTTGATAGAACCCTCCTGGGTATAAACCTTGAACCCCAGCTGCTGCCTCCCTGGGGTGGGGGAATTAGGAGCATAGGCAGGAGCAGGGTAGAGTGCTCAGAGCACAGCATCCCTCAGAAGAGGTATTTGAGATGGCTCTGAGTGGTGGCTGGGCACAAAAGTCATTTTACAGAGGGGCCTTCTGTTTGCCACAAAGCAGTTCCCTAAAATGCCGGACTTTCCCCACCTCCCAGGCCCCTCACAGGCCAGAGCTCTGGGCCGCAGTACTCACCTCCCTGCCCATTCCCAAGCCTTTCTGCTGTCCCCTCCTTGGGACTCAGGGGAACCAGGGACTCTAAATACAGACCAGAATTAAAATGTCCCATAAAACTGACATCTTCAAAGCAATATGACCCTGGCAAAAGACCAGAGGGATAAATGAAAGCACGTTCAGAAAGAGATCCGAAGGCATTAAAGGAGCATAAAGGCATCTCTGATGCAGAGGGGAGACCGCTGGGGATACTGGGAAGCATCTGTGAGCCTGGGAAGATCGTACCGGGGCCCAAAATAACTTCCAAAAGATTAATGAACATTTAAATGTCAAGGAAGCAATGCTATCAATGCTGATTATTGTGATATAATCAAATGATATCATAAAATATCCTCACAGCATCTTGGAGTGAGAAGGACCCTTCTAAGTCTGACCCAAATCCAAGGGCCATAAAGAGATGATAGACTCAAGGGTTGTTTGTTTATATCCTGAAACTCGTTTGTAGACCAGGTTGGCCTCAAACACATGGCGGTCTACTTGCCTCTGCCTCCCGAGTGCTGGCATTGAAGGAGTAATAATTGTACCCAGCCAGATATAAGTATATTATTTTCAGAATTAAAAAAAAACCCTACAGCACAAACACAATAAACAAAATCAAAAGATGAAGGATGAACTGGGTAAAATTATCTGCAATTCATCAACCAAAGGGTCAGCTTCGCAAATCTACAAAGAGCTCCCGCAAATTAACAAGCAGACCCCACAGCAAAAGGACAGGAGACACAAAACTCCGGTGACTTGGGTCTGTGAAAACTGAGCCCAGAGGAAGTGCAGGCTGGGAGTACTTAGGGGAACCTCTGACCTTTTGGGCGGGTCTTTCCCAAGGGATCGACTCCCACCTGAGGGCAAGGGGACCTGCTGGCACAACCATACACTGCCCAGGGAACGTGGTTGGCTCCATGTGCCAAAGGGCACTTGTCAAGATCAAGATTATGGAAGTATACCTTCTTGTTGGACATGCTGGCACAGGTCTATAATGTATGCTCTCAGGAGGCTGAGGCAGGAGGATGATGAGTTTAGAAAAAGCTGAAAGTAGTGATGTACACCCTTGATCCTAGTATTCAGGAGGCAGAGGCAAAGGGATCTGCCAGTGTGTTCTATAGAGTGGGTTCTAAGAGGCTACATAGTGAGACCTTCTCTCAAAACAACAATAAAAGAAGAGAACAAGTGATCTTTTCTCCTGGATCACAGCTACGAGGCCCCAGAAAAGGACTGAAAACAAGTAGATTTCTAACAGGAGCTGGGCTGATGACTCGGGAATGAGAGGGTGACAAAAGCAAGTGTCAGGCATCAATAGCCATGGCCTTACTGTGTCCAAGAAGACACTCCTGGCACTTTTTAAAAAGGGCACGGTGAGGTAACTGTGTGTGTACAAAGAAAGGGAGAGGGCTGGAGAGATTGCTCCCCCTGTGGGGTCCTCAGAACTGGAATTCCAGCTCTAGAGAACCTTACACCCTCTCCTGGCCTCTGGAGGCGTTGCATACACATGTGTTATATGTAAATAATTGCAGGCAAAACACCTGTGCCCATAAGATGAATTTAAAGAAAAGGGGAGACCGGTGAGATGGCTTAGCATGTAAAAGTGCTCGGTGCTAAGCCTGATGATCTGAGTTCGAGCCCCAGGACCCACATGGTGGCAGAAAAATATCTGACTCTCAAAAGATGTGATTTGACCTCCACATATGTGCTGTGGTATGCGCATGCACACGCACTCGAGCGCAGACAGACAAACGACAGACACACACACATACATACCACTCTCAAGTAATTAAAATAAAAAGGGAGTGTATCTAGGAAAAATTTCATCGAGTATGATTTTTCATGTCTGAATTTTTGGTCGCATAAAAAATGAATTAAGATATGGCAAGCAGACAGAAATCACCAGGATTCCTTAAATACAGCCGTAGAATTTCCAGGCCCTGTCCTAATACCCAGAGCCTTGAAGCCAGGCCAGCATGGAAACAGATCCAGATTGGATCATCTGTGTTTGGCAGGCCCTTCTGCTTCTGAGATCTCACAGGACAGTGTGGAAGGAAGAGAAAGGGCCTGGAGCGGGAAGCAGGTTAGCTGAGGGACTCTCGGCATGGACCCTCCTGATCTGGCTGGCTCTGTAGCACTGCAGGCATCTCCCTTAGGATCAAGCACGTGTGACCTGACCTGCTGAGAGCCAGGCACAGCTCCAGGAGGTGACCACAGCATGTGTGCCCCATCCCCAGATGCCAGCTGACTCCCTCTTTCAAGTGTCAACTATGTATCTGAGAGAAGAAAGCACCTCCCAGAGGGGCTGAGGAAGTCCCAGAGCAGTCCTCAGTATGGAATCGTGAGCAGGGACTGTTCTCTTCCTCCCTGCAAGACTTCAGTCACCGAGGCATGGCTCCCAAGGTGCCCCCCACAACTCCATTCGGCACGCCTAACCCAAGTTCATCTGCGCCTTCTCTCCCTCTTTGTCTCCCTGCTAACTGGGTCAGTCTCATGGGTCCTGCATGTTTCCAGACATTCTGCCTCTTCTTAGAATGTGTGTCTACTCCTAGCCATGTTGTAGAGAAAGTGATGACACTCCCCACTACACACACACACACACACACACACACACACACACACACACACACACACACACATCTAATCCTCCATACCCCCTGGAGCTCCTGAAAGAGGACGGCTTTACCTTGGCCAGGACTGGCCCAGTTCTACCTACACTTGGGATAGGAATGTGTGTGTGTGTGTGTGTGTGTGTGTGTGTGTGTGTGTGTGAGAGAGAGAGAGAGAGAGAGAGAGAGAGAGAGAGAGAGAAATGAATATTGCAACAGAGGGAGAAGCCATCAGTGCCACTGTAGTCTTCAAGGATCACCAAATTAGAGTGGGTTGGGATCAGGCACTTGATAGAAACTGATAACACAAATGTTGTAAAATACATCTAGGAGGGGAGGCTGCCGGAGCTGAGGAGAAATCCCTGCTTTGGGACATAGGCTGAACCGAGAGGGTTCAAATACAGGAAAGGGGCTCAAAGAGAAAGAGCAAATGAGGGCCAGTGGGAGGGGGTAAAAGTCAAGGAAAGGTGGCCATGCCAAGGGTCGGAATGGCATCTCCCACAGCAGAAGCTGAGGTGACTGTCCCATGGTGGTAGCAGAAAGTCCTCAGAACCAGACCAGGACAGTCTGGGCCACTCCAGGCACCATCACCAGAACTACTAAAGACAGTAGAGAAGGTGGGAGCCAAGGCAGAGCTCGTGCTATTGAGTGAGTGAGCAGGGCAGAACCCTGGGCCTCCCACTTGCCCTGTGAGAGAGACCATAGGCATGTTGACTAACCTCTCTGGTTTTCACCCCCGCAGAGCAGGGTGGTAGCAGTGCCTACCTTGTAGCCTTGTAGGGCTGTAAGGGTTAAAGGGGTGAATGCAAACTGGGCAGGATGAAGAGTTCAGTGGAATACCAGAGCAGTTACAGAGGTGTCCTAGAGGAGGGACCACCCAGGCTACCCTCTGCTTCCAGGCCTCTGCTCCCCTCCCCCTTGGAGCAGCCTTCCGTTACCTTGTGTATCCAGTGCAGGTTCATCTGCTGCCCCACAGCGATGTGACATAGTGCCAGGACCTGAAGAGAGGCCCAGGGGGCCAGTCAAGCCACGTGTGCCTGGAAAGCTTGCTAGCTCCCCAGAACCCTGCTCCAGGCTCCTGCCCTTGGTCTGACCCTAGGCAGGCAGCACACCCTCCCCACAGGCACCAGGAATGTCCAGCCCAGCCCCGTCCAGGCCTGACTTCCTTCCATATTACTCCAGGCCTCAAGCCTCCTCTTCTGGGAATTCCCCTGTGAAGGGTCCCTGGGTTTGGCGGCACAAAAACTGCCCAACTTAACACTTCGGCTTGTTGGGAGATTTCCAGGCCTCAGCATTCGGAAGCAGATCTGAGCCCTGTCCCCAAGGAGCTCCAGGTGCACTGTGCTCAACCTGAGTCTCTCACTGTGGAGGACACTGGGGGTAGACAGCCTAATCAGTTTCTGGAAGATGCCTGAAGTAGATGCCGAAAGCCAGAATGGGTCCTCTGGCCTGGGGGGGGGGGTGGGAAGGGGCTTCCAGAGGAACAGCCAAAGGAGACCTCCTCCTTCCAAACAACATCCAAGGGGTCCAGGCAGGACAATGTCCCTACCTCCCATAGACCAGTAGAGACCAAGCCTGCCCCTCCTGGGAGCAGACCCACATGAGCTTAAGGGAGCCCCTCCATCCATACCAGGAGTCCTGCAATGTATGTGAAGGCCGCAGCTGTGGTCAC
Source organism: Rattus norvegicus (assembly GCF_021556685.1). Taxonomy (NCBI): domain Eukaryota; kingdom Metazoa; phylum Chordata; class Mammalia; order Rodentia; family Muridae; genus Rattus; species Rattus norvegicus. The sequence goes on along the minus strand of NC_141534.1, from coordinate 166,325,803 downwards.
CAGAATGGGCACAGACCAGTCGCTCCAGTAGCCCATGCGGTTGTAGAGGTACCTGGTGGGAGAAGGGCAGAAGTCAGATCTCCGCTGAGCCACTGCCCAGCCAAGGATCTAGGGCAGTCTTAGCTCTCAGGAAGCTACAGGCAGGGAACCACAAACGGCCCTCCCTGCCTTCTATTGGCAATCAGTGTATCCTTTCTCGACAGTCATGCCTACTTCTGGTGGGCACTCAGAAAGCAAGAAGCAGAAGAGCCCTGAGTCACCATTCTGAAGGCCTTCCCATTGAACCCCACACTGCACCTTTATACGTGTGTGAACAGCGGATCTGGGATAACCACCCCAGGGCTGCTCTCCACCCTGTCATCCTCAGGAGCATGGCCAGCACAGCTCTGAGGGATGGACACACTCTGGCATCTAATCCCCACACTGCCTCTCGCTGGCTCAGGACCTTGATGAGGTGACAGGCATTAAAGATCCCAAGGTGCCCTTGACTGTGCCGTTCATCTCAAGTTCAATGGCGAAGTGTGGAAATGGGGAGCCTTAGAAGTGATGAGCTGGGCCACTCTAGGCCACTCACCTGTAGGATGGAGATAATAGAATGCCCTTCATGGGGCTTCAGGGAGTGAAGGGAGGGAGGCTTTCGACAAGGACATAGCGAACTCTTCCTAACACGAGCATTCACTGGAACCAGTAAAAAAAAAACGCTGAGAAAATGTGATTTTTTTTTTTTTAAAGCAGCATGTGGTCTTCTTGCACTCGTGCCATATATAGCAGCTTCCCATTAATGGCGCGTCCTAGCTTGCAGTGATTCACTGTATAAGCTAACAGAGATGAGAAGATGGCTACGTCTCTTTGCATTTCTATGTCCTTGGTTGTGTTGCTATAAACAAATGGGCGGGGCAGAGAGAGCAAACTTCTTACTGGTCCTGGAGGCTGCAGCTTAGCTACTCCCCAGAAAGATGGCTCACTCTCACATAACCTCCTTGTGTTAGTGGGGAAAGAGGCTCAAATGGTGAATTAACTCACTCGATGTATTAGAGTCTGAACCAGTGCCAGGACACTTAGTGGCAGCCTTCTTGGAGCAGGGAGGTGATATCAGGAAGTCTCCATGAGGCATCCGCCTCCCCATCCCCTCCCAGGGCCTTGCTCTGAACCTGTGGGGAGGCCCACTCCTCAGAAGGTCACAGGGTAGGCTCACCTTCTTGTATGACTTGGGAAACTGAGGCCCAAAGAAGGGAGGGGATTGACCCTGGACCAAAAGATCTTCTGGTCCCACTGGCCACATGGAGCAAGGACACCTCCAGGATAAACACACAGTGGCCTACCAGGTGTGTCCAACCTGCAGCCCATGGGTCATATCCGTGAACTTTTGTAAAACATTGCCTGACTTTTGTTTGGGTGTTTTTATTTTTTTTTTTTTAAGATTTATTCATTTATTATATATAAGTACACTGTAGCTGTCTTCAGATACACCAGAAGAGGGCATCAGATCCCTTTACAGATGGTTGTGAGCCACCATGTGGTTGCTGGGAATTGAACTCAGGATCTCTAGAAGAGTAGTCGGGTGCTCTTAACCGCTGAGCCATCTCTCCAGCCCTGTTTTTATGATTTTGTTTGCAATCCCAGTGTACTCTCTGGCATGAATTCTGCAGATTGTCCTGTCGTCTCAATGGCAAATGGCTGGACACTCCAGGCCACACGTGGTGGTTCTCTTTGCCTATCCCCATTCAGTGCCCGCTTGTGGATCTTGCTTACATCTGTGTGTGTGTGTGTGTGTGTGTGTGTGTGTGTGTATGTGCACTTCAGATTCCCAAGAAGCAGACAGTGGCCTCTGTGGCTGCCTTCAAGGCAGGGTGGACACTCACCTGTTGAATTTCCCCAGTGACGGGGAGCTATCGAGGGTCAGATGTCTTTCTCCATCACTGATCCATCACTAACTTGCTGTGTGACCTCACAAAGGTTCTTTTACCCTCCTAGGACCCTCATTTCCCCAGACTACCCTTGACACGTGTTCTTGACACCGACCGGCTGTATGATCATGGGTGAGCATCCTTTCTTGAACCCCAGTTCGCCCATATATTACAAGGTATGTGCATCTGTCTAGGAGTTGCCACTGAGGCTGGCAAGCACTGTTCTCATGCATCCAGAGTCTTACCCATGCTTTAGGCACTTACAAAGATGCATGATTGACCTGTGATATTTAATAGAGACCAGGGCCCAGCTCCGGCACGTGAGTGGGCCTGGCTCATCTTGCTGGACTACAGTGCAGATGGAGGCAACAGTGTGTCCTTTACTGTGTCCATTAACGACAGCGTCCAGGCAGAGTGTGACAGTTCATATTGTCAATCTAGAATCACCTAGGAGGTGAACCCCTGAGGGAGCTTCTAGATTGGGTTAAATGGGGGTGGGGAGACCCATCTTAAACGTGGGTGGTGCCATCCCATGGGCTGGGATCCTGGATTGACTACAAAAGAGGAGTCAAGATGAACCCCAGTCTTCATCTTCCTGGCACAACATAAGTAGCTGCCTCGAGGTCCTGTACCAATGACGGTGACAGGTTGTACTCTGGAATGGGAGCCAAAATAAGCCCTTCTTTTCTGAAGTTGCTCATGTCAAGTATTTTGTCACAACAATGGGAAAGTAACTAACAGGCAGGAAGGTGGACAGCAGGCTTCATGTCCCTTTAACAGAGTCCCAGGATCCTAGCAGAATCCTTGAACAGCAGTCCACAGGAAGCTGTGGGTCAGCGGTTCCCCCTCCTGGAGACTCAGCCTCCTGGGAAGCAGCCCTGTGTCCTGCCCCAACTCAGCCCCCATGTCCTGGTAAGGACTTGCCGAGGCTGGAGTTATCCTACCACAGAGGGAGAACAAAACCCAGAGAATACCAGAGGCTTGCTCCCTAGCCATGACTCCCCATGCTAAAGTTTTCAAAATCTGTTGGTGGAAGACTTCTCCAGAACACAGAGGGTCTTCCTCCCACCCCATGCCTTTCATTGGTCAACGAAAGCTGACTAAGGAGAATTCGAGGGAGGGCCCTGCCCTTGGACCTGCAGTGCCCCGAAAGGAGGCACAGCTGAGTCAGACAGCTGCTTGCATGAGCCAGGGAGCCTAGGCTAGGGACAGCCTCTTCTGCCCAGGCTCTGGTCTTTCTGGGCCTTGGAGCTCTTGTCTACAAAGGGGGCTGGTGACCTTCCACCTCAGGCTGATGCTGCCCTGCCTTCTGCTCCTACTCCTCACAGCCTGGACCTACAGAGGATCACCATGTCTCCTTGTAAACTAGCTCAGGCTAGTTCCCATGTCTCCTCCTCCAGAAAGCCCTTCTGAAATCTCAGGGGCACGGAGCTCTCCCTGTTTTACCAGACTGTGACAGGCCCTTCACTAGAGGCCTGCAGATACACAAGAGTAGGGCTCCGATGGGCCTTGCTCAAGGCCCTAGGGTAGAACTCTCTCAGGGCCGAGCTGTGCAAGGAGGCTCCAACTTGAGCCCTGGGACTCCCCCCACTCACCAGTTGAACTCATCGTAGTCATTGTGGACTCCCCACCAGAAGTAGAGCCAGGTGAGCGTGAGGCTGAAGGTGCAGACAAGGAGCAGGAACCACAGGCGTTCCCACTACAAGAGCAGAGCAGAGGGTGGCGTCAGTCACATCGGGCAGTTCTCTCCCTGCCCTCCCTCCCTGAAGCCTCAACTGCCAGGGGCTGAGGCTCAAAGAGGTCCAAACCTGCCCAGTGTCACATAGCCAGGTTACAGAAGAGTGGACAGCCAGGAACAGATAGGGGTCCATGACGGAGCTGCAGGCTAAGGTCTTTCTGCTGCATCTGGAGGCCTGCCACTGTGTCTTAGCCTCTTAGCTGGGGAGCTGTTCCCTAAAAACCTCTCACAGAGTTTCCTGCAGCCCAGACCAGCCTTGAACTCCTATGTAGCTGAAAATGGCCCCTTGATCTCCACTTCTACATGCTGGGATTATAGGCATGTACCCCTTTCCAGTTATTTTTAAGGTTTATTTTATGACTACGTGAGCGTGTGTGCATGTGTGCGTGCGTGCGTGCGTGCGTGTGTGTGTGTGTGTGTGTGTGTGTGTGTGTGTGTGTGTGTGCGCAGCTCTGGAAGCCAGAGGCATTAGGGATCCATCTGGAGCTGGAGTTCTAGGCATCTTTGAGATGCCCAACATGGATGCTGGGAATCAAACTTGGGTCCTCTGCTAGAGCAGTGTGTGCTCGTTACCCCTGAGCCAGCTCTCCTGCCAGCCAAGAAGTCTTTAAGGCAGTGCTGAGTATCGAACCCAGGGCTTTGTGCATGCTAGGCAAGCACTATCAACTGAGGAACACCCCAGCCCTTTCCTCTCTCACCCTCCATCCTTTTAGGCCCACACAGTAGGCACAGCTTCCCACTTCTACTGACAGAAACACTGATGTCCGTAAGACCAGCCAGCCTGCCAGAGTCACTCAGATAGGTAGCAGGCTAGGAGCAGTGAGTGAGTTCTCTGACTGGATGAGGTGTAGTGACTGCCTTCTCCCTCTGGGGCTGGGGCTTTGGGGCTGAGCTGGGGTGGGGCGAGGGGGTCACACTTTTTTGACTCCAGTGGAAGTGGGTGAACACAGACCCAGCCATGCAGCTTCTGGGAGCCTGGGCTCAGAAGCTGCAAATGCACCTAGCCCTAGGTTTTCCCCTCTTCCATCTCTCTGTTGATCTCAGCAGCACACACTGGGGCAGATCATCTTGCTGCACCCTAAGAGAAGCTGCTGAGGTCAACAGAGATGATTTGCAAATGAGATGAGAGAACTCAAATTAGTCAGCCAGGAGCGCTGAGTCTCCAGCACAGAGCAGCCAGCCTGGCAAAAGTGTAAAGAATTCCAATTGGCTAACTTCCTCCTGTTCCTCACCGTTCAGGCCTTCCTTCTGTGTGTGACCCCTGACCCCCAGCTTTACCTCTTCAACTGAGAAGGACCACAGGCTTGGGCTTGCTACCCCAAGTTCCTATTTCCTATGGAGGACCTATGGAGTTGGGTCACATGCCGCCCCCTCTGGGAAGCCTTCCTGGATTCACTTCTACTCCCTCAAACCTATTGTGCTCCTCAGTACAAATGCTTGTCTTTTCTAAATCCACCCTGTGCCCCCAGAGCATGTGGGATCTGTTAGTATTGATGACTAGGAAAGAGGGTGCCAGGGGAGAAAAGACATTCCCTAGCTTCCTGGAATCCTTCCATCCCTCATCAGTAGCTAAATATTGTGTTTGGAGCCAGACTACATGGGAATCTCAAATCCCCATCTACCACTGACAGGCTGTGCATCCCTGGACAGTTTACTTAACCTCTCTGTGCTCTCTGTGTGCACATGAATGACATACAATAACAGCACTCACATCACAGGGTTGAAATGAAGGGCTCCTGGCCACCATGCGGAAGAGGTTCTCAACCCAGAAAAGTCATGGCTCGGTGCACACTGACACCCTCCTGCCAGCATGAGTCACTCAAGTTGGTGACCCATGCTTGAGTGAGCAGTTGCCACCACTCATAGTCATGTGCAGAACCAGGCTGCTTGGCCTAACCCTGCTCTGCCTGTGACAGCAACAGTTCTCGAAAGCCTAGTCTCCTGCAGGTTCAGAGGTGGGATAGTCTGGCCCACTGCAGGTTCAGGGGTGGGATAGCCTGGTCTGCTGCAAGTTCAGGAGTGGAATAGCCTGGTCCACTGCAGGTTCAGAGGTGGGATAGCCTGGGCTACTGCAGGTTCAGAGGTGGGATAGCCTGGTCTGCTGCAAGTTCAGGAGTGTGATAGCCTGGTCCACTCCAGGTTCAGAGGTGGGATAGCCTGGCCCACTGAAGGTTCAGGGGTGGGATAGCCTGGTCTGCTGCAAGTTCAGGAGTGGGATAACCTGGTACACTACAGGTTCAGAGGTGGGATAGCCAGGTCCGCTGTAGGTCCAGGAGTGTGATAGCCTGGTCCACTCCAGGTTCAGGGATGGGATAGCATCTCAGAGAAAAGTCTGCCTGTGTCTGCCCCACCTGGGCACGGGCCAGCATAGCCCCAGACTAGGAGAGAGAGAGAGAGAGAGAGAGAGAGAGAGAGAGAGAGAGAGAGAGAGAGCCCTCACTAGGACCAAGGCAGGACACTTGTCTTCCTGTGTGGACTGATCTCGGGGCTGTCCAGATGGATGTCATAGTAAAGGAGCAGAGTGAATGGTACTCAGTCCTCCTCCCCACATTCTGGCCCACATGCTGCATGAGAGACTGCACCTCCTCCATCCCCCCACCAGGCCCAGGGCCAGTCCTTTGGGGGTTTTGCCTACTTGCTCATGGAAGACTTGTTTCTTTCAGTCTCACTGACATCTGACTCCCACTCAGTATGGCATATACCTCCCTATCATGTTAGCACAGACTCCCACTAGCCTCAGTTCCACGGCCTCCAGCTGGGAATTGACAAGGTTAGAGCCAATAATAGGTAGGCAAGGCACCTGGGCAAGGTGGGAAGGGCAGGACCTCGGAAACCAGGAACTAGGAACCTCATTTTCAGAAGCTAGGGCTGGGAAACCTAGTGGTTAAGGTCCTTTAGAAACTGGAGGTCATTAGGCCACAGGCAGCTGATGGAGGGGAGGAAGAGAAAGGCACATGGTTGTACCAAGAACAATCAGAGGGAAAAACTGAAAAGCAGGGATTGGAAGAAAGAGGACGAGGAAGGAAGGTGAGGAGCGGGAGAGGAAGTGGCCTTCCACTGATAAGAGGTTCCCAGGGGCACTAATGGGCTTGGTCTGGGAGAAATGCCTGGGCATGCTCTCTGCCCATTAGCAGGGTCTGGCTCAGCTCCTGTGATGTGTAGAGAGAGGGCCTGCTGCCTCACCGGTCTCGGAGGCCACACCAGTGGACCTTGAGGCCCTGGCCCTCTGCCTCTCCACATTCATAGGAATGTGCCGGAGCACGTGATGATTCAGAAAGGGAAAGATCATCGAACCACCTACGGGTGAGCTACTGAGCCCTACCATTCGAGGCAGTTACCACGCAAGTGTAAGTTTATTATGACAGTCATCTGTCAGACAGCAGTCAAGGCTTCAACATGGGCAAGAGGTCACCAAGCAGGGGAGGAACGTGGACCCCAGGAGTTTTGAGATGCTCGCCTGAACCTGTCCTACCACTCTGGGACTCTGTATGGCAACCCCCCGCCGAGGTTCTGTTCACCCTTCTCTTTCTGTAGGCTGTACCTCCAGGCCTAACCTCTGGCTCCTCGGGGACACCATTGTGTCCCTGTAACACCTGACAGCAACCTCCCACCTCTGAACAGCCTGTGCTGGCCCTTGGCACCCGGCAACCTGCCCTCCAGCTGCACGTAGCTGCAGAGATAGGAAGGGTGTCTGGGCTCCAGCTCTGTAGGTTAGGCTGTGGGCTTTAACCTCAGAGCCTGGAGTCCTCACATATAGGATGGGAATGCGAAACCTTACCTTGGAAGGGTGCTGTTGAGTAAGCTAAGCAGCTTCCAGTGGCCCACGGTAGGGGTAAGAAAAGGGAAGGCTCACCGACTAGGTTGTATATTTCTTGGGGAGTGCTGGAAAGAAGTGTGGTCTGGGTCCCCAGGGCCTACCTGCACACCAGGACACAAGGTGGTACTCTGATACAGTGTGAGAAGGCAGGAAAGGATGGACTCGAGACTGAGACTTGAGGAGACTGGGTTCAGACTAGCAGACTAGCCTCAGGCCCAGGGGCCCACTGAGGGAAAGAAACCATGTTTCCTTCTGAGCCTGGGCAGCTGGGGCTGCACTAGGGACGACCCCTTTGCTGATTGGTAGTTCCAATGATCCCACAGTGGCAGGTAGCAGCATCTCCGCTGGGAGAGAGCCCAGGCCTGGTCAGGCAGTATCTTGTATCCCCGCTCCATGGGATGGATGCTGATGGCTGATAACTGACAGAGGATCCCTAAAGTTCCAGCCCCACAGCCTTGTCTCACCTCCTCCCAGTCTTGCCCTGGCCTCCCAGGACCTGAGACCCTTTGTGGCAGTCAGGGCTACAGGACTAATTTCACCAAAGGTCATGGTTCCTCCTCCCTAGCTCCTGTAAATGGTTATCCTCCTTGCCTGACCCCCACACCAGAGCACTCTCCCACGCTCGCAGAAGAGTTCAGTAGCAGTCAAGCTCTAATAGTCCCCAAGCCCAGCTGGACACAGGAAGTATGGGCACCAGATGGGGTGGGGCGACTCTGCTACTGTTGGCTTCCACTCACTGTCAGCTCCTGTGTACCCCCAACTGCCACGGGGATGCATACAGCCACCCATCACTGCTGGTGTAGTCAAACAGAGCAAAGTCCACCTGGCTTCTGAAGTCTATGATCTCACAGTGCTTGACAGAAGGTGTAGGCCCCACACCGGCAACATGGAAGACTCAGACTCATACGCACTACAGCCCGAGATGTCACCCTCAGCTCCTGCTTCCTGTATACTGCCCCCCCCCCCAGACTGAGGGTAGGAAGTCAACCTACTTCAGCTCAGGCAGCCTCAGCCTGACCAGCAGTTGGACTCGGACACACAGCCATGCTGGGTTTGAACCCTGGGATGGTCAGAGCTGAGTAGCCTTGGAGACATCCAACCTCTTTGAATGCCAGCTTTCTGCTCTTAGAATGAGGGCAGGTATAGTGTGTCACACAGGGCACTGAGAGCTCTCCTGCAGTGTGGCACTGGCCAGGCAGGGGAGCTGTCCCCTTAGGTCCCTCTCTCCTGCCTCCCTACCTCCATCCAGGGGAGCTCCACTTTGGTGGAAACCATGCAACCCATCCAGCCAAACGGGTCAAACAATACTGGGGTTAAATGGGGGGAGGGGAGAGAGAGAGAGAGAGAGAGAGAGAGAGAGAGAGAGAGACCACACACACACACACACACACACACACACACACACACACGGACAGACTGAGGGGAGGGGGATGGGGAGACTCGAAGAGAGAGAGAGAGAGAGAGAGAGAGAGAGAGAGACCACACACACACACACACACACACACACACACACACACACACACACACGGACAGACTGAGGGGAGGGGGATGGGGAGACTCGAAGAGAGAGAGAGAGAGAGAGAGAGAGAGAGAGAGAGAGAGAGAGAAAGGAGAGAGAGAGAGAGAGAGAATGAATACCACATATCACAGCTGGGCTTTAATTCCAGCCCTTCTACCCACCGGCTGGGTGGCTGTGGGCCAGGCATTCAGCACCTCAACCCTCAGCTTCCTCCCTTTTCATGGGGATGACGTCATCACGAGCTCACAGGAAAGCTGTCCCAGTGATTACACATGTAAGCTGTAAGTCGCCAGATCCACCATGGTTCCTATAATTACCATGCGCGTCTGACAGCCCTTTAATTATGTGAAGACAGCGATGAAGTCTTCACCCTCCCGAGCTCTACACCGAGCCTTCCTCTAGCTGCTGAGGACAGCAAGCCCATTGCCTGCACCTGGCCCAGGCTGGGCACCATAGGCAGCCAGACAAAGAGATGGCTCAGCAGGCTTTGGACTATGGGCCCAGGAGCAGGCTGAAGGGCAGGAGGCTGACCGTGAAAAGACCCTGGCGTGGGGCTCTTCAGCCCCTGCCTCACACACAGGCTTCAGCCTTCACGTTGGGACACAGAGGGCTGCGGGACTCTTCATAGCATTGGGGATCCAGCTCTCGACCTCCTCCTCCCACAGTGCCTCAGAGCAGATGGAGTCGTCTCGGGAAACTGAGGCTTAGACAGGGAGAGTGGCAGGCCTAAGGTCACAAAGAACAAACCCAGGTCAGCCAGAATTGGCAACCGGGCCTGAGTCCTCTGTGGTCCTCAACTGTCTCAATGAAACAAGGACCAGGACGTGTAACTAACCGTGTCTGGCCACAGAGCAGCGGGTGAAAAGAATTTCGGATTTCACCATCTCTGAAGAAATGGAGACACTAAGAAGCAAGGTAAAAAATGGCCCAGAAGCATGACCGTGGGGCTAGGACACCAGCAAGGGACTGCAGAGCAGTGAAGAACATGGCACACGGGGTTGGGATGCAGGGACGCGCACTCTGAAAAGCTCCCTACCTCACACCCCACTCCAAGCCCCACCCCCACCACGACTCTCTTCCTGTCACTCCTCTCAGGGCTGCTGAGCCTTTCTTTCCCTGTGGAGACCCAGCAGTCTGCAGCAGTGACCAGGGACACTCGGGTCCTGGGCATGAGTGAGAGCAAGAACTGCCTAAAAGCACAGAGGACAGTGGGTTTTACTGTCTGCTCTGGGAGAAGGACACAGAGGGCTTCCTGGAGGAGGAAAGAGGGCTGGAAGGGAAGGGCTTGCTGTGAGGACAGGGCTGGGGAACCACCATCTTGGCAGGAAGGAGCAGATGATGCAGACGTGGAGCCGTCAGGTCTCATTCAGGGAAATGATGTCTCCTCTTAATGGTCATTTATTTTTATTTAAAAAAATTATTACTGGGCATGGTGGTCCATGCTTTTAATCCCAGCACTTGGGAGGCTGAGGCAGGTGGATCTCTTGAGTTCTAGGACAGCCAAGGCTACACAGAGAAATCCCATCTCAAAAAAACAACCAACCAACTAACACGCACGCACGCACACACGCACGCACGCACGCACACGTGCTCAGATGCCATGGTACCTATGTGGAAGTCAGAGGATGATTTCGGCAGTTGGCTCTCTCCTTCCACTGTAGGTTGCAGACTTGGACTAAGGTCACCAGGCTTGGATGACAAGTACCAGCACCTGCTGGCTATCTCACTCACCTCCTCTTATTTTTTAAGCCAAGGATGACTCTGAACTTCTGATCTCCTGACTCTACCTTGCACGCACGTGCTGGGATTACATGGTGTTAGAAACGTGAACATCAAATTCATCAAGGCTGGCACATGCCAGGCAAGCACTCTTCTTACCGAACTACACCTCAGACCCCCAATTTAAATTTCCACATAGTCAGGTCTACCTGCCCCTTTTACTTTCTTCAGTGCCGCCTCTGTGCTTGAGGAAAGCATCTGAGCGCAGACACTACACTTAAGCCATAGTTACAGCAGGGAATCACGGCTGTACCTTCAGCGCGGAGACCCACCCACCCTCCAAGAGGGTCTCCAGAGCCTGCCTAGAGCAGAAAGAAAGCCTCGAGTGTCTCTCCATTTACATCTTTACAAACCCTCTGACTTTCTCAACAGTTTTCTCCATGCTTTCTAGATAGAAGAAAAGTTTAAGAGTAGGGAAGACACATTTCAATCTGTCTGGAATCTATTCTGGTGTGTGACTTGGCCTTGAGCAGACTTTCCTTTGGCTTAGCTGCCCCCAGTGTGTGGTTCAGCTCTGCTTGGGAGTCCCAGAGCATGCACATCTCAGCATCCAGTGACACTCTTGTCCCATCCTCAACTCCTGTCCCATGCTCAACTCACCGTCCCATGCTCAACACCAAATGAGGGATGGGGGTATGTGGGCTGGGAAGGGGCAGGGGTTCCCGGGAGGCAGAGATGGGCATACCCTGGCAGGATTATGCTGGCTCTGGACCAGGAGATTTGGAGGAGGGGCAGCCAGGCAGGGCTGAGATAGACAACAGCATTAGGACAGAGTTGGGAGGGGATTATTAGAATCCCACTGCCAGCCAGTTCCTGGCAGCCTAAGCGGCTGGATTTATTTCTCCAGGCTACAGAAGGCTGGGCAATTAGGCCTCTGTCTGTCCTCGCTTCTGCCAGGGCGCCCTCAGAGCAGCTCATTAGGTGGGAGGAGGGTCAGCTTGCAACTCCTCTTTCCTCCTGCCACCCCTCGGGCACAGAGGAGCTGGAGGACCCTCAGGCCCACCCGGTTTTCAGACCCATGCTGGAATAGTTCACATGGCCTCCCTAAGGGGTGGTCCAGCCTCTATCTACTCAGGCCCAGGGGCTGCCAGTCCCGTTCCCAGAGGTCTTCTCCTGGCTTCTTCCTCACACCCTTCCACTGTAGAAGGAAAGGATGAGGCCCAGAGGACCATTCCTAATCCTTCAGGGTCTGTCCCTGTAGCCACCAAAAGGTGAATGTCATCATGGGACACCTGTAGGAAGGGCACACTTTTTTCAAGGTTAGAGCAGGGTCTCTTCTTCCATGGATAGGAGGCCCATGGGTACCTGCCACCTAATACCCCATTTAACTGGCAAGCAAGCTGAGGCTGAGAGACCTGGGGCTTGCCTGAGGGCCTGGGCAGTATCAGAAGGAAGGAAAGATTTGGAGACATAGATGTCTGGCCAGGACTGCCCGTTTGTGTGTAGCTGGATCTAACCATATCCTGGAATCTGTTTTAAGGGGCTTCATTACCAAGCCAACCCTGCAGTCTTTCTTCCCCTACAAAAACCATCCAAGACTCAAACCACAGGCTGCCAGGACAGGAAGCTGGGAAATTCCCCTCGTCCACCTGTAGAACGAGCCAATCTCAGCTTCTAGGGTGGCCTGGGAAGACCCAAGGCTTGAGTCAGCATCCTCCCCTTCCAACCACAGCCAGAACCCAGAGAGGCAGCCTGGAATACAGCAGGCCCTCTATCATAGGTGTATCTTCCTTCTCCAGACCCTGGCACTCAAGAGTTTAGAGGTTCCACCCCAACATCGGTCAGCAAAATGCCAGGCACCCCCCCAGGCAACATCCTCAGTCACTGTCCACTATCCAAGCCGTTGTCTATCCTCTTAGCACCACCTTGCCAAGCCTGAGTCAGGCCTTGAGTCCACTGGGAGGACCAGAAACCTTGTCCTTATGGCCAGCACTGGACCAAAGGCTTGTGGTTGTGAGAGCCACATGATGGGGGAGGAGAGTGACAGCTTGGTTTGGTGGAAAGTTCTCAGTTAAGTGAAGGGAGAGAGGTGGGGGTTGGACAGTGGGAGCCATACCTCTGTGGTGAGAGGACGAGGTATTCAGGATACAGAGAACCGCTTGGTGTGGTCAGCATGGTTTGTGTGGAAGGGGGAGGGAGGGAAGCACTCATCCACCCCAGGAGGGAGGCCCCTGGGACTGAGGACACTGACTGGTCTGTCCATTCCCAAAGGCTCACTCACACCCTCACAGTACAGTCTGCCATCTCTACAGTGGCCTCCAGCTTCCTGGACTAAGAGTTATGGTATGAGAGGAACTCTTTCCAAGGCCCTGCTGGGGTCAGCCTGTGATTGGACCTTCAAAGTGTCTGTGACATCCCTTCTCTTGCCTACACTTTTGCACATGTGCGTGTGTGTACGAGCACATGTGGGCATGCAAGTACGTCACCTCACCAAACTCTTCTGGCTCCCTGGCTCTCCTCTCAAGGGCTGTCTGGTGCTCTGCACAATTTAACACCTGGGACCTTCGCATAGCTTGGCCCAAGGCTAAGGCCTGGGCTGCTCAGCACAGTTGCGGGCTCAGGCCTCCCTGTAACCTATTTTCCCTTCCCCAGATGAGGTGCAATGCCTTTCAGCTCCCAAACATGAGTCAGTAGCAACAGACACCTTGCCCCATACATGTACCACACACTCCCAGCATTCCCGGGACCTGGCTTTGATTTTCCTGTATGTCTATTCATATCTGCCCTCTGACCTTTCCCAGCCTGGGTTCTCTTTCAAGGGAGGAGGAGAGAAGCAGGTCGGACACAACTGTGATCTGTGAGTATGTACCAGAATAGGTTTGTTGATCGAATACATAAATGCCTAGCACACTGGAGGTGGAAGAGGGGAGAAGATACAGGCTGGGGTGGGGGGGCGTGAGCAGGGGGTGTGCACTGTGCCAGTGGCCCCTCGGTGTGAATCAATCATTCCTATTGGAGCCCCATTTACAAGCTGGGAGGGGTCAATTAAGGTCATAACAAGCTTTTAAAAAGCAAGTGCAGCACAGATGTGCAAGACAGCTGATTAGCATACTCTGCTGGTTGGTGCCTAGCTAGGAAGTTCCTCCAGGCCTCTGACCTAAATCCCTCTCCGTATGGAAGTTGGTTTTGACACTGCTGCCTTCAGGGGACCAAGGGATTTATGGGGCTGGTGGGGGGAAGGGGGCATTGCCAGAGGTGGGAGGGCCAGGGACAACCAGAACAGTACTGTGTCACTGAGTCCTTAATTGGCAGTATTAAAGTAATGACTCGCAAACAACAGCCAATTAATTATTCCCAGTTATAAAAAGCTCTGCTTCCCTTCCCTCAGCCTCACTGCTCCACACCCTCAGCTGGGGGCAGGAGAGGCCAGTCCATCTTCTAGCTCCCTGCCTCCTGCTTCCATATGGTGCGCCCTGTGAACAAAGGCTTTGGGAGTGGTACCGAGGCCGACGTGGGTGGGCGGAGAGTGGCCTTCGTGGAGGAGTTCTTTTCCAAGCTCTGGGATCTTGCTCATACCCAGGGACTGCTTGGAAGCCAGTCAGGCCTGACGAGACTGCCACTGGGGATCCCAGCCTGGCATCGGAGAACCACCCCGCCTCGCCCAGGACCCCCGCTCCTCAGTCACAACTTCCTGACTCTGCTCCTGGCCCCATTCTCCATGAGCTCTCATTATCTAAGCGCCAATGCAAGCTGTCTTTGTGTGCCTCCAGCCCCCAGCAACCATGGCTGCAGACCTGTTGTGACCTCCTGCACATCTGCTCTGTGTCTGAATTTCTCCATCTGTGAAATGGGTGCACAATTAAATGTGGCCAGCAGGGGCGTTGGAACAATTAACCAGGCATTGTTTGTAAATAATTTGCTCCCTGCATGCTAGTGGGTGGCTCTACAATGCTAACTCTTACCATGACTATCTGCCTTATTTCCTAGTTCCAAGGATGAGAGGGGCACGGCTCAGCCACTCACTGTCTCCCATTGCAAGGTGAGATATGGAGTGGGGGAACCCTTGCAGAGGCCTCTCCTCCCTGCTCCAGAGTCAGCAATAGCCTCTACTTGTCCAGCGGGTGTACCTGTAGCCCCAGGTTCTACACCAGGTGCTTTTGGTTTGTTTTGAGGCCAGGCCTCAAGTAACTCAGGCTGGCCTGGCACTCTCTGAGTGGCTGAGAATGACCTTGAACTTCTGATCTGTCCGCTTCTACTCCTGAGTGGTGGGACCATACACACAAGCCGTGTACCCCCATGCCTGGTTTATCCAGTGCTGGAAAGCAGACCCAGGGCAAGCACCCTACCAGCTGCCTACGCCTAGCCTGTACCAGCTGCCTGAGTCCACAGACCTCTGTGCCCTTTACTGCTCCTGGCAAGAGCGCTCAGCATAGCCTCATCACTGCTGCCAACTGTGGCAGAAGAGGATCGGGAGAGAGGAGGGAGAGGGAAAGAACATTCACTTGAATAGGAGAGGAAGCAGGCTATGAGCCTCAGAGGCTCAACATCAGCTGACTTTGGGGTCCCCTGAGGTGAGCTCGCCATCTGCAGAAACGGAACAGACTGAAGTCTCAGCCACTCCTTCAGTCCCAGTTCCATACCCAGCAACCCAGACCCTGGTGTCCCTACAACCTGAACCACCGAGGCTCCTACTCATGACTTCGCCTGCCTTCTCCACCCCTCAGCTCACCGCAGTCAAGCCCCTTCCCTTCCTGACTCATGGCCTAGCAAGGCTACCTAGCCGGTGGCCTTTCTATTAGGAGTTTGGCCATTCCTCAACTGCTTCCCACCCCCGAGGTCTGCTTGTTACCACTGGATGACCTTGCTCTAGCCCCTGGCTTCTGCTTCTCCATGTCCCCTATGTGCTACAGGACTGGAGCCTGTCAGCACAGCACTGACCCACAGAGCAGACAGGGTACCAGTCACAGGGAGGCTGGGTCAAAGAGGCCTGCTGTCTGAGGCGGGCAGACTGCTATGGAGCAGAGTGAATGGCCCATAACGCTGAAGTCACTGATCCGACCGCTTCCCACTCAGTGAGGGAGCAGCTGAGGCTTGGCACCTGGAACGACCTGTCCTAACGTCTTCTCACAGGTGGCACCATGCTGATCCCTCACCAACCCTGCCCCTCTCTCACATGTTGGCCCATGAGAGGATATGTTACCATCTCTCCGTCGCAGGTGCGCAGCATACAGTCACGGGCTACTAGTGGAGGAGGCACCCGTGACCCTTCGTCTGTCAGCTCTGGTCTGTGTCTCTCCCTGACAGATAAATCCCGTCTACCCAAGAGAGAATGACCACACCACGTAGTGCCCAGGACGCCAGCCCGACCGTGGCTACAGTGGGAGGTGGGCTCCATCCCGGCACTGCCAGGCCACTCAGTGGCCTTGGCTATGTCCCTTCCTCTTCCTCACCCCTGCTTGTTTAGTCATGTTCCTGTGCTGGGAGTGGGGACACCGTAAGGAATCTGCTCTGGGTTCACTCTGATAGCCCATGCTTCTCTTGGAGGTCATAACCTAGGCTCCTAACAGTTTTGCCCGCACTCCATCCCTCTCCAGCCCCGAGGAGAGCAGGCAGGTAGGCAAGTACCCTGTCCTCCCCATGCCTGGCTGAGCCTACGACCTCAGCTCAGCTGCTGTATCCTTGCCCTACAGCCTGCTTGGGGCTGGTGAATTCAGAGGCTAGCCTCTTTGTTCAGACAAGCAGGAGGGAGGAGAAAAGCTGTTCTCCAGGCAGCAAAGCCTTTAGATAAACACCACAGAGGAATTGGGTTCTTTCAGAGAAGAAACCAGATCCACCAGCTGATAGCGCCCTGGGGACAGGAGTGCAGTTCAGTCTGGCCGGGAAGCCAGTACTAAGGCCTCTTTATCCAGCTTAGCACCTGCTGCTGGCCCTGGCAAACCAGTAACTCAGGTGACTGGGACCTGGTCCCAGACAATGGCCCCATCAGCACCCAGGCTCCAGGATGGCCAGACCCCACCTCCTCTCCCTCCTGACATCCATACCTAGCCTTTCAAACCTATAAGAACTGTGAATATTTTTCTTGAGGTGACCCCTCTTCGGCTCTCATACACACACACACACACACAACACACACACACACACACACACACACACACACACACACACACACACACACACACACTCCTTCCTATGCAGGCCCCTAGAGTGGCTGTCCCCACCACCACCAGTAGACAGTTAATAAGTATCTACATCCACACAGACAAGCACCTTCCTATCTATTCCACCTGGCCAGGGGCCTCAGGAAATCACTATGACCCAACTTTTCTGAGGAAGAAACTGAAACCTGGAAGGGTAACCGGACTGCCCAGAACAACACAGAAACAGCTGAGCCCTGATTTCCCTTGACTCCTGGGCCCGTCACTGGGCTTTTGGATGCCTTTGGCTCCATCCCAGGAAAGCTCACCGGAGTTGTGTCATCGTGTGAGCGTTGGTAGCGCTTCCAGCGGCAGCCATAGATGCCGGTGAGGCACGAGAGGCACAGTTGGGGCTCGTAGTACTGCAGGGGCTGGTGTCTCACCATGCTCGTGCCCGCAGCCCTGGTGCCTGGCCCTCAAGCGCCCATGGAGGCCACTGGCTGGTGCTGTAGGAAAAAGCACAGGTTGTGAGTCAGGGCAGGCATGAGGAGTTAGTCCTGCAGAAGTCACCCCAACCTAGGTCAGGGAGGTTATCCTCTCTGGAAGCCTTCCTGGACGTCCTCGGTCCCCAGGATGTGTCCCTGCCGACTCATCCTCTGACTTCTTTCCCTCCAGTCACACTGAGGTCTTCAGTGTTTGCTACTCTTACTTAGTACGGTTTTGTTTCCACTTCCGTTGGAAACCTGCACAGCCCCTCTTTCTCTTTCCTTCCCTCTCAGCTCATCCTCTGAACCTAGGCTGGCCCTGGACTTATGACACCCTAACCTCCGGAGCGCTGGGTTGATGGTGTGCACCAACCTACTGGGGATGGGGTGGGGCGTTTGTAAGACTTTTCCAGATGGCCTTCTGAAGACCTGGAGCCCCTCCCCCACTCCCCAAGCTCCTTTCCCTGTTCTCAGCTTTTTTTCTCTCAGCCACATTGTTCAATATAAGGTATCTGCTTGTTTTGTTTGTCTGCCTGCCCCACTGTAAGTTCCACAAAGACGAGGAGTTTTGTCTTTTTAATTCTCTGCTGTCTCCCCTGTAACTGGAACAGAACCTGGCAATAGCAGACTTTCAAAATAAACATTCTACAAAAGCCATTATCATAAACACTGACAGGCGTGGAGGGACTGAGACTCGGCAGGTACTAGGGTGTGCCACACACGGTCATGCTTCCCTAAAGTGGCAGGTACCCTGTCCTAACCAAGGCTCAGAGGGAGAACAGGCAGTGCCTGCCCTGTAAGCACACCACATGAGGGCAGCTGAGGAGGGTCTGCCCCAGCACCCACAAGCAACCCAGGCCCAGGCAGCATTCAGCGTCTGGGAACTGTAGAGACCTAGACAGTGGGAGGTACCTCGAGGGTTGAATTCCTTCTTCCAAGTGCTACTTGTCCATTTGGACCCCACTCTACTCCCCCAGGACTCGGCCTCCCAGGACTGGCGCTGGTCAGATGTGACCAGGGGACCCCAGCATCATTCGGTCTTCAGCCCCACTCTATGTATGTCACCAGAATGGTGGTTCCAGTGTGTGGATGAGGGGCCTGCCCTACTCTATTGCCTCAAGACTCAAAACTGTAAGTCCCCCACCAGATCCTGAGATGACGGGGCTCAAACTTGGACTGTGCTACCAGCATCTGCAGGAAGGAAGGGTGTCCCACTTTTTATCAGAAAACACTTTGCATCTGTAAAATTCACCCTGGCGCAGCACGTGCTGCGGTGTTCAGGGTGCATTATCTTTAGTGTATCCAAGAAGCTATGCTTAGCCCCTAACCACGACTACCCAATACCACAGCACTTCTGCCATGCCAATGACCACCCCAAAGCCCACTGGCAATGGCACCCTTATTCCCCCTCACACACCCCTCAGGTTTGGCAGCTACCATGCCACTTTCCGTGACTCGATTCACCAGTTCCAGACATTTCCCATCTTGGAAACCAATAGCATTTTGAACGATGCTGCTTTTATTTAGCAAAATGTCTCCAAGGTTTATCCATGTCATAGCACGCATCAAAGGCCATTTTCTTCTTTTCTGAGCCAAGGCCTCACGTAGCCCAGGTTGCTCTTGAACTTAATAAGTATCCAAGGCTAGCCAAGGACTCCTGACCAGTCTCTCAAATGCTAGAATTACAGGCATGAACCACCATTCCCAGCAAATACATACACAATACATATATGTGTATATGTGTATATGTATGTATTATACCATTATGTACATATATGTGTGTGCATGTGTGTATGTATATATATACATACACATATATGTATGTGTGTGCATGTGTATGTATATATATACATAATACATAGATACATACATATATGTGTGTGTATATAATGTCTATATATACACACACATATATATATACATACACATACATACTATATATAATATATATACATACATATATATATTCCACCATTCATCGGTTGTAGTACACTCTAGGCTATTACTGGCTTTTGCTTGTTTTTGTGTGGACATGTATTTTCATTTCCTTTGGATACAAACTTTGGGGGCCGATCTGTAGATTTAGTAACTCTGGTGACTGACATTTGGTACTTACTTGAAATAAACACGAAACATTTTTCCAAAGTGGCGTACCCTTTTACGTTCCCAATGCATTATCTCAGCCCTCCCCATTTTATACATTAGAAACCTGAAGTTCAGAAAGACCAAGCCCCTTATAAAGGTCACAAAGCAAAGCTAAACATTTTATCCAGGCCGTCCGGCTCCAGGGGACCTTATTCTAACCCACGGCTTGGCAACCATAGCCACTGGTTTGCCAAATCTGACCTGTTTCCTACTTTTTTTTTTTTGTACAGCTTGAAATCTAAGAATGTTTTATATATTTTTAAACCACTGGGAGAATGAACTTAAAACAAGAATATCGTGTGACACATATAAAAAAAATTCTATGAAAGTCAAATCCCAGCACCCATAAATAAAGCTTTATTGAACATAGTCACGCTTGGCCTCTTTGCACGAACAGTTCATGGTTGCTTTAAGGAGAGCTGTAGGCCAAGTGGGCTGCCACAGGGGACAGCGCGTGATTGACTTCTCAGATGCCAGCCTCTCAGAGAAGGTGTCTTAGGGTTTCTGTTGCTCTGATACGACACCATGACCAAAGACACCTTGGGAAGGAAAGGGATTGATTATTCCAGTGTACAGCTCCTGGGTCACACTCCATCATCGAAGGAAGTCAGGGCAGGAATAATTAACCCAAGAGGGAATGATCCCAGTCAAACCCAAGCAAAACCAAACTCCAACAGTGTAAATAACGCAGTACCCAATGTCTGGGCACCACTCCCTCTCCTCTGGGTGCTTAAGGGCCTTGGCAGCAGCAGCACTTACTCAAGTCTGACACCCACAGTACACAGGGCTTGTCTCCCAGGCTCAGCCTAGTTCTGTTCCACAACTGCTGTTGCCCACGACCCCAGCTTCTCCAAAATTCTGGGGATGCCAATGCAACTAGGCTGCATTTTCACCAATAACCTCTGCTGGACTTCCTGGACTCTTCCTGCTAAATGGTACCAAACCTCAACTTCTCTCTATGGTCCCTTCTCTCATGGCTCCAAAACCCAGGGCTTTGACTGTGACTAAGGCTGTACCTTCACTAATGGCTTCTCTCCAGGGACTCCAGGCTTGCCACACAGTTCTCCATGACTCCTTCATGCCTTCAAAACCTGCACCACCTAGAAGACTTTTACCCAAGTTCACCTCCCAATACAAAATACAGGCTGGTCCCCAAATATACACTCCCACATGCCCATTTTCCTAGAGACGGTGGAAATGGACGCCACGGCCCAGAAGGCAGATCACCCATGCAATCTCCAACATCTTGGGCTCCACTATCACACCAGCCACCACATCTGCCCCTGCCTCCCTTCTGGGAGGCAGCACCTACCATGTAGAAAGAAGTCATGGCCACTGACTTACTCTGTGGTGGGGCCATTCCAGGCTCTTCCCTGGGCTCCAGGCTCTGGATATGCAAAACTGGGCAACAGGCTTTGCTTTGGAGATTATGGGGCAGACTCCATGGACTACTAGGCTGAGGTGGAGGAGGGGCACCTCTTTGCAAAGCCCAGCAGGTGGATCCAGGAGCATGGTCAGGACTCCCCTACCCTTGACAGCTGGCCTCCCAAGTCACCTCACTCAGATCCACACCAGCATGGAAATGAGGGCTCTGTGAAAAGACAGCAGGGAAGGTGGTGTCCTACCTGGAGACTCAGTGATTCTGTGTTTGGGCTTCTCCCTGGCTTCAGGTAAATGTTTATCCTGCTATGGCTGAAGGAATCCTTCTATTCCCTCTGTGTGTCCCCAACAGAGGTT
This sequence comes from Rattus norvegicus, assembly GCF_021556685.1. Lineage (NCBI taxonomy): Eukaryota > Metazoa > Chordata > Mammalia > Rodentia > Muridae > Rattus > Rattus norvegicus. The sequence goes on along the minus strand of NC_141534.1, from coordinate 166,304,602 downwards.
ATCTCATCCCCTCCCAGTTTCAGTTACCAGGTGGCCTAAGCCTGCGACCAAGGCCACCTTGTCTCTGCCTCTGATGACAGTCAGTGGCTCTTGCCTTTCTGCAGGGGGGTGTCTCCCAGGCTCCGCAAACCCAGCTCTATCACACTGCCTGCTTCTCAGGCCTTGCTTTCATGGCCTTCTCAGCCATGCTTCCTACCCTCTAGCCAGGCCTTCTCTCTTCCTAACCTCCCTGATGTCAAAACCGCACTAAAGCTAGTGTACACTTTCACCAGCCCCCTGACCAGGACCTGCCCTGCCAATCCAGCCTGCCCTCTGTCCAGGCTGGTTTACTCCTCCTAACCCTGGTAGTCTCCAGAGAACCTCCCCTGAACCCTGGCTCAGTCAGAGTTCTCTTGGACCTACAAGAGCCTACGGGTCCTGCCAGTCTCTGTTGTGTGTGCACTGCTGACATGTGACATGTGTGCCTCCCTTGTGTGGCAGCTGACTATCCCCATAGCCTTCCATCTCCCTAGAGACCAGCACAGAGCAGTAAGAAGAGAATGTTCCAGAAGCTTGCTGGACAGAGGAGAATCCAGTTCTGCTCTCAGAGCTGTGGCCCAGAAACTAGGCAGCTGATACTTGGGTCGGCTCTCACAGACAAGGTTCTTTCCACCTGTCCCCCAGCCTGTCACCACCCTCCCCTTCCAGCAGGGCCAATGGCATAACGGTTTCCTCAAGACAGCTCCTAAGATTGTTCATACCAACCAGGTACCTGAGAGAGGCCCTGCCAAGAGTCTCTGCCAGCTTGGGAACAAGAGAGGCGTCTCCCCAGCCCAAAGACCTGTGTTGTCTCAACACCTGACTCAACTTCTATAGCCTTCTGGTCTCACAGGGGATGTTCATGCCTCCACGAAGAAAGTAGCTGCTATGGAGCCCCAGGTACACATGCCCTAGGTATGTGGGTGTGCATGCCCACCTCCAAGGTCCTCTGCCACCCTAACCTCCCATCCGGAAGGTGCCTGACATATGTCCCCACTCCTCCCATCTATGAGGACTAGCTGTCAAGCCAAGGCATAGGCCTCAGACTGTGATGATGCCCAATCTCTATTCTGAGAAGTGAGGGCCTGGGTCTTTGTATGGTCTCCCTCAGTAGACTTGCTACATGACTTTGCAAGTCATTCTCTCACTCTCTAAGCCTTGCTTTAATGTCATGGAACTGAAGATAGACAAATAATAGAGGAGAGTGCTCATGCCTGCGATACACAGCAGGGGTGTAAGTGACAGGTCAGTAGATAGAGTGCTTCTCCCGTAAGCATGAGGGCCTAAGTTTGATCCCCAGAACCCACAGAGAAAAGCTGGGCATATGAGCCAGTGAGATCGCTCAGTGGGTAAAGGTGTTTGCCTCTGAGCCTGATTATCTGAGTTTGACCATCAGAACCCACAAGGTAAAAAGGAGAGAACTGACTCCCACCAGTTTTCCTCTGACCTCATAGGTGTGTTGAGAATCATATATGCATGTACACGCATGCGTGCACGCACACACACACACCATATCACACACATATACCACATCACACACACCACACCTCTCACACATACATCACACACACACTATGTCACACACATCACATCACACACACATTACACATATCACAGACACACACACACCATATCACATACATGTACCACATCACAAACACCATATCTCACACACACACACAGACACACACACACACACACCATATCACACACACACATTACACATAAATACCACACCACACATATCACACACAGAGCGAGACAGAGGGAGGGAGAGGGAGATGGAGAGAGGGAGAGGGGAGGAAGAGAGAAGTAGAGAGGGACATTGAGAGGCAGAGGGGAGGGAGGGTGGGAAGGAGGGGGAGAGAGAGAGAGAGAGAGAGAGAGAGAGAGAGAGAGAGAGAGCCAGACAGTGTTATTTGCACTTAGAATTCCAGATCTGGGAAGGTAGAGGCATGCAGAACCGTGTGGCTCAGTGGCCAGTCAGTCTAACCTAATTGGTGATTTGCTGGCCAAGTCTCAAAAACAGGATGTTGGTACCTAAAAAAGAGCATACACACACCCACAAGAGAGTAAAGCATGGGTACTTGATACGCAAATGTATCTTGAGAATGGAGCCTAAATATAGGAAGCCAGTTAAAAAGGACCACTTGTTTTGTGACTCTATTTATAAGGCTGGCTGAGGCAAAAAGACCGATTAATGAACACCAGGGTAGGCGGATTAGAGAGGGACAGAGCGTCTGACTGTGGGTCTGGAGCTGCTTCTGGAAGTGATGAAAATGTTCAAGAATTAGTGGTAATGTGTGATTATGAACACACAAAAACCAGTGGGTTGTGCTCTTTAAATAGGCAAGTTGTAGCCAAGTGTAATGGCGTATGACTTTAGTTCCAGTGCTTGGGAAGCAGAGGCAGGAGGATCTCTGAGTTTGAGGCCAGCCCGGTCTACACTGTAAGTTCCAGGATAGCCACATAGTGAGACACTGTCTCAAAAACCAAGCAAGCAAGCAAGCAAGCAAGCAAGCAAGCAAGCAAGCTGCACCAGGCGCAGTGCACAGGTCATAATTACATCATTTAAGACCCTGCTCTACAAATTCCCAGGCAAAAATAAAACAAGGCTGGGCATTCTTAATGCATTTTTTTTTAAAAACCCCAGCACTCGGGAGCCCAAGGTGAGTAGATCTTTGTGAGTTCCGGGCTAACCTGGTCTACATATTAAACTCCAGGCCAGGCAGGGATTTATAAATGAGACCTGTCTCAAACAAACAAACAAACAAACAAACACCGAAACAAAACCAAAGAAACAACAACAATAGACAATTTGTATCTTATATCCTAAAACTGTTTCCTTTTTGTTTGCCCAGGTCTGAGAATCACTGTAACAGAAGGTTCTTGCTATACCCAGTCCCTCCATTTCTGCCCAGGCTGGGGTCTCTGGGACACTCCAGTTCTGATCACTGTCCTGTCTTCTGCTCAAATTGACTGAATTAGGTCTATGGTTTGCCACCCAAACCCTTTACCAGGACACAGGTGTTCACAGTGACCCCAACTCTTAGCAGGTTTTAAGCAGTGAACAAGTGCGCTGCAGGAAGAGCAAGCCGGCACAGGGACAACTTAACTGCTGCTTGTCACAACTGCCATCGGCCGGCTTGCCTGATGTACGATATGGCAGGCTTGTGAGGATGAGGATTCGTAGGTGTGTGGTGGACACAGGGGCCTGAAGAGTCTTGTGGCAAACACCACAGAGATGGTCCCCATTAGGTGATGTGTTGGGCGCCATGACGGTAAGAGCTTGCTGGGTGCTATGCTTAGTACTGCCTATGGAACGTGTAGATAACAGCCCTACCACAGGAGACCGAGACTACAAACTGCCTGAGTGAAGTAGGTGAAGGATGGTGTACCACACAGTTTAATATTATTGAACAATAAAAAGAAAGGAGCAACCTGGGTATGCTGGCAGAGACCTGTGACCCCAACCCTGGAGAACTACACTGTGAGACTGTCTCCGAGAAAGAACTAGCAAGCCACACAAGGACAAGAGGAAACTTGGAAGCATAGCGGTGGGTGACAGAAGGCTTCTCTCTGAGACATTCTAGAACAGACAAAGAAGAGACAACAGAAAGATCAGTGCTCTCCCGGGGCTCAGAGGAAGGGAGAACCAGGTGGAACCCAGGGATATTAGAGCAGCCACCCTATTCTGTGTGACCCAGGAAAGCCCCACCGGTCAAATATTGGGGGATCTGAGCATGCAGACCCTCACTCTGATCAGTAACAATGTAATGACACTCATTCATCAACTGTCCCAACTGTAACATAGTAACGCAAAATAGAGAGTAACAAAGAATACACTAAGTAAAGAGTACAGAAGAGGAAAGGTATCTGGGAGGCTAGAATGGATATTAATCAGGCATGTGTGTGTGTGCGCACACACTTACACACATAGACACATACACAGTCAACAAAGCTCACACAGATAATCTCAGAAGAGTCTATCTGAAATCAAGGTGCTAAATACAATCTAGGCTACATTTGCAGTAGCCCCCAGATCCAGGCTACCTCTGCAGTAGCCCCTAGGGTGGGCCAGTCCTCAGTCTAGTCCTGTCTACATCCCTGTCACCACAGGAGACAGCAGCCTGTGCTTCCCAGTGCAGAGCACTGTGTTTTGGTTGGCATCAGGGACGCCAAGGCCAGGAACTGGAAGAGGAAACCCTCGAGGGTGCCAGGGCTGGGGGTGGGGCCTGGCCTTCTCCATGGGCTGTCAGGCCCTAGGGAAGGAAGGACACTCTGGGAAACGTCTCCTCCTTGGTCTTGGCTGCATCTACTGCAGCTCAACCCAGCCAGCTCCAGCACTGGTGGTCTGTGGTTAAGCTTGGCCACCTCCATTTTCTATGTGACCACATCTCTATCCTTGCTTTCTTACTGAGATCGTGGGAGGCAGAGACTCTCTCAGACAACCTCCAGAGATGTCTTCAGCACTCAGTTCCTAACGCTCTTTCTTCATCCCCAGCTTTCTCTTCATCCCCGGGACACAGCAGAGCTGTGGCAGCTCAGGGAGGACAGGACATCCAGTAATCAATCCTTCCTGAGAGTGGAGGGAGAGCTCCTCTGCTCCCTAGGCTAGGCTTAACCGTGAAGAACCACAGGACTGTGAGTTCTCTCGCCTGCAGGCTTTGAAAAGCCCAACTTCAGCAAGGTGACACTAACCAATGCCTGCCAGCCTTGCTCTCTGCCTGAGGTGGCCCTAGGTTCCATCAGATGGCCTCCGTCACCATCTTCCTGTGTGATCTCTGGTGAGATGCTCTGCCTCACTAGATCTCAGAGACAGCCCTGCACTAACTAGACCTATGGCAGGAAGGAAATCCAAGCCCCCAGGCAGTGGTAGTGGGAGAACCTGGCAGGCAGCCGGAAGCTTGTGGGAGGTCTTCCAGGTTTAAAAAAGGCCAGGTAGGCTCCACCCCTTCACACCTGCTCTCTGTTTGGGGAGAAGCCAGAGCCCTCAAAGAACTAATCATGCCATAATTAGGGTCATTAAGAATCTTCTGCATGGTAATGCCAAGACCTCTTGTTTACCCAATTTTTCTGTCACCCAGAGACTGGCTCTTCTGGGAAAGAACTGGCGGCCAAGGAAGAGTCAGGTCTTCCCATATGTGTGCACCTCCAGGCCAAGCCAGGCCTTCCTATATGTGTGCACCTCCAGGCCAAGGAAAAGCCAGGCCTTCCTATACGTGTGCCTCCAGGTGAGCCAGTTTTCCCAGCTCCCAGGCATTCTTCTCTCCTGCCCCTTTTGTTACTGATAAGGGTGGCTTTCTCCTGAGGCATCAGCCTGTCCTGCCCTCAGGTTCTGAGCTCTGTTACTGGAACTTTAGAAGCTTCCACTAGGGTCTGGTGTGGCAGCTAGACAGCTAGAGATTCATCACTATGGCTCTCCTTCCCTCAAGATGACTTCAACGTTGCAAAAGCAGCTCTGATCACAAACACAGGCACAGCTCTTTACAGTTTACAAAGAGCTTCCATGTGCGTCATCCTGGTGAGGTGTCTCACTAACTTTGCGGGTCTCACCATGATCTTCATTTCATAGACATCGTCAATGAGAGAGAGGGGAAGTCACCTGGGGCCTCAGATGCTGGGACTCACAGATTCTGGAGTGGGCAGAGGACTGTGTCCGCAGTCTTCTCCCTCAGGAAAGATAAAACTTCGTGTTTGGGAGACATTCAAGGCCATGGGTTTGACAGGTTCAAGTGCTTGCCTAGAAGCCTTGGATTCTCTTGGGTCCCAAAGATTGCAGGGACCTGGCTTTCTAGGTCAGCAGTTCTTAATCTGTGAAAAATATTTACATCATGATTTGTAACAGTAACAAAATGACAGTTATGAAGTAGCAGTGAAAATAATTTTTTAGTTGGGGATGACCACAGTATGAGGAAACTATATTACGGGTTTTCAGCATTAGGAAGGTTGAGAACCATTGTTTCAAGCCACAAGCATAGGACTGAAGAGTCACCAGGAGCCTGGTCTATGTTCCAGGCTAGCCAGTTACCTAGTGAGACGCTATCTCAACAAAAGAATGACTAGTCTTCCCCAGAGAGCAGAGCTTTTCTTCACAAAACCATAGACTTCAGTCCTTGTATGCCCCAAACCAATCTCAACATCAGCTCACTCAGCTGAGTATATCCCGAGTTCTCAATAGGCCAGGATAGGAAGAACATGAGTTTAAGGCCAGCCTTACCTACATAACAAGCCCCTGTCTTAAAATAAATGAATGAATAAGTAAATGTTTTTAAAAACCACTTCCCCTAAGATGCCCACAACCATAGAATTCTAGAGCAAGCTGACTAGGATTTCAGGACCAGGAAGTCACAAAATATCAGGACCAATGAAGTTGTAGTGTTGTTCTCTCCAGTCTCTCCTCCAGGTTGATAGATGGCCCTGTGCAGCAACTAGTGCCTATACGGGCTCCGTAGACAGCCTCGTGTGGTGGTCCTAACTCTCTGGAAACTTGGGCAGCTGCTCCAAGCCATCAAGACTGCAGGAAGGTTGTCTTAGGGAGAGTTCCCACCCGCATCATGGCTCCCCTCTCTCAGGAACACTGCTAGCTTCTCCCTGAACAACCATGACCTGTAAGCATCCTGAAGACCTTTGGCTGAGACTTGAGGGCCATTGTGTGTGTATGTATGTATGTGTGTGTGTGTGTGTGTGTGTGTGTGTGTGTGTGTGTATGGTCTGACTCACTACCCTCTCATCTACTCTCCCGTGGATGTTCAGGGCTTTGCTCAACAGCCTAGAGATTCAGTCACAAGGCTCGGCTGGCTTTCTCATTCCTCCCTCTGGGACCCTGAGAAAGGGGACCACTGGCATGAGGTTGCGTAGGGGAGGGAAGCTAGTTCTGGCAGAGATTTGGGCCCTGTAACCTCTCTCTACCTAGTTTTTGTCCCTTAAAGGAATGGGGAGCAATGATTTGCTCACTTATGGAAACTAGCAGAGTTCTTACACACACAGCTTCTCCAGTCCAGCCCAAGATGGAGAGAAAAGCAAGTCCTCCCATTTAAGGGCAGCTCTCCTGTTTCCTTCCCTCCAGTCTACCAACTGGGAAAGTCTCCATCCCCTCCTCCTCCTGCACCAGGCAAGTCACTGACCACTTTATTACCTCTGTGCCCTGTGCCTCTCCCCAGCTCCCATCCACACTAACACACGGCCTGTGCAAGCCCTGGGATGAGCCACCCTATCCCCAAGCCACTGCCTCAGCTTTCAAGTTCACACGGACTGGCCAAGCTCTTGAGAGCCATTACTGACCTCAGTATTTGGTCATTGGCTACTTCTGTCCAGACTCCAGCCTCTTGTGACCACTTGTCTGAAGCCCCAAATGTCTGCCACCCTGAACCCCACGATAGGGACACAAGACACCACAGACTTCTCCCTGCCAAGGAGTCACTGGATTGGAGGACCTGGGTATCACCACTGGGTTAGGCATCAAGCAGATGCCTGTGTATTTTCCAATGGGAAAAACTGGTTAAACGTGCAAAACAAGGAATGAGAAAACCAATCAGAGCTTTTTAAAATCACACAACTAGCAGGTGCAGTGGCCCACATGAGCAGAATCTCAGCTCATAAGGTATAGAGTTCAAGGTTAGCCTGGGTTACACGACAAGATTCTGTCTTTAAATAAATAAACCGCACAGCTACTGAGCCATTCCTGAGTCTAAGCTGAATCTGAGTAATAATAATTAGTTGTTTTCTGACTTATAGGGAAAGAATTACATTTCAAAGAAAAACAAACAAACAAAAAAACCCACCCAAAAACAAACAAACAAACAACCCCAAAACCTCAAATTAGGCACTTTTCTCCTATAATATTTTTTTCTTAAGCTTCTGATGTAGATCTGCATGCTTCTGTACCAGTCTGGTGAGGGTGACCTCAGGCTCCCCTCCCCTCCCCTCCCCTCCTCTCTCTCACCATCTCCTCCCCGCCCCTCCCCCATCCTCCTCCCATTGTTACTGTCTCTCTCCCTTTCCCACTGCATTCTGCAAAGAGAAGCAGTCTCTCTCCGCCTAGACATGTCTCAGAACATGAGGCCTAAACCTGTCTTCACCTTGCTCAAAGGTCCAACGTTCTTTTGGTTGATTAGAGAGAGCCTTGATTACTGCTCAGGAAGAAATTCCCAGGAGTCAGCAGGTCCACCTCAGGGCTCAGGGCAGTTCTGTGGCGCAGGCCTCCAGTCCCGCCATTTGCCACTCATTCCCTTGACTGAAGCACAGCCTTCTCTAGGCTCTCTGTCCAGAGGAATCCTCTCTGAAGCCGTGAACCCACTAGAAGCCCCAGAGTGGAGTTCAAAGGATCAGCTAATATGAGCACAGCGGCTGGAGACAAGCCTACACTGCTTAGGTTCAAAACCCAGAGTTCCTACTTATTTAACTGGGCAAGTGACCTAATGCTTCAGTTTCCTGGTTTATAACAGGATAATGGCATCAGCTGCATGGGCTGTTACAAGGATTAAGTGAGCTACTACATCAGACAAGACCTAGAATGCAGACCCTGTATGAGGCAAGAAACCCCTTTTCCTGGCACTGTACTTTCCTTAGCCATAAATGGGACAACTGTCCTGTTTCTCCTGATTCTCTTCAAAAGCTGTAGAGTTCTTCCCCCCAAGGGAGAAGCAGACATTGTTTCAGAAGCAGCCTGTTTCTACTTCCTTGCCCTCATCCCACTTCCTCCCAGTCTCCTTTCTTTACCTGGAAGAAGATCCGGTGGCTAGGGGCTGCACTCCAGGGGTGTCCTGTCCAGAGAGATGGTGATGTCACTTCAGTCGAAGAGCTGAGGAGACAAGGCAGCAAACTCACTGAGCCTTCCGCTCCCACCCACCGTCTTCCCTCCTCACCTAGCTTGTACTGCCCCCCATGCTGTGCTGAAGGTGGACCCGCAGAAGGGTAGGTAGCCCCTAGACCCAGGCAAAGTGGGGAAGCTATAAAGTTAGTAGCTGATCAAATCCTAGGCCCTAAGACAAGAACACATGGTTCCACTTCCCTTCCTGCAGACCAAACCCAGAGAACTTGCTCCTTGAACACCCATGCCCCTTGCCAGGCCCCAAGAGAAGAGGCCACAGGTGCGGCTATGCTGGGACACGGATCTTCATGTTTCCTCACGAGCTGTGCGACCAGCTGTTCTTCCAAGAAAGCTACCAGGGGAGGGCTGGTGGGATCTGGGGCACCACAATTATGTGCCTGGTTCTGACTCATGCATTGTCTCCCCAGCAGCTCCCACAGCCCACCACCATCCAACACCGAGGAACTATGAGGAGAGACGGGAGACTGGCTATACAAGTGGAGGGTATAGGAAGGAGCCTCAGACCAGCATTTCAAGCTTTAGAGGACATTGCCATCTTGCCTACTCAGGGACACCAAGCCTGGCAGGGCCAAGGCCTTCCTGTGCCACAAAGGGCAGCAATGGCTCAGGCCTGGGCCCCTGTCGTTTGACAGCTCTCCCCCACCCACTCAGATCTTGGAGCCGGCATGAAGTACACAGTCAGCCAGCTTCAAAGTGCGCAGGCAGGGTTGGGTCCAGAGACAGCATCTAGACACAGAAACAAATACTCCCCCTGCCTTCAATCCTTGGGATGTGACGTACTTTATAGTTTACAAAGCACTCTTATTGACACAGGCCTGTCAATGCAAGCCTGTAAACCTAGCTAGTCAGGAGACCAAGGCAGAAGGATCGAAAAGTTCAAGGCTTACAGAACGACTCAAGGCCAGTCAAGACAACTTAGTGAGATATCTCAAATATTTTACAAGTTAAAAAAGAAGGCTGGTGATACAGCACTCACCAAGGCCCTGAGTCCAAAGCCTCCCACCCTCCAGAAAAAATGGGACAAGTAAAGAAAAACATTTATTCCTTTACTACCTCAGCGATGGATCCTCAGGCCTGAGGCAGAAGGATGTAAGCAGGGTGGCTCAGACTTGAGAGTGCCAGGGTCTACCACGGGATCCTGCTGGGAGCTGCAGTTGGCCTCAGTATGTCTGGTTTGGGCCTGGGGTTCTGCATGTCCATGCCACTAATGAAGCCTGCTCACTAGCCTGTGTGTGGCAGGAGCTAGCTGCTGTGTGTAAAGCACCCAAGTGAAACTCATTAGATTTAAAACAGAGGCTCTGGGGGCTGGAAAGCTCAATGGGTAAAGGCATCTACTGCTGAGCCTGCTCACCTGAGTTTGATCCTGGTGACGCTCAGAGTAGGAGACGACTGACTCCATAAGTTGTCTTCCTACCTTCACACACACACACACACACACACACACACACTACATCACACATGCATACTACATATACACATCACACACATACTACACACACATGCACACTACACATAACATATCACATATACACATATGTCACATTATACACACACATATACACAACACATCACACACACACACACTACACACTACACACTATACATAGGCATACATGCATTAAAATGCAACAAAATGTTCTAAAAAATAAAGCAGAGGCCCTAGGAAGTGGGCATACCCAGCAAAGTGGCAAAGTTCAAATTAATCCCCAAATACAACCCCACCTTCTCTTTTACTCTACGGAGACAGAGTCTTATGCAGTGGCCCAGAATGATCTCAAATTTGAAGTCATGCCTCAGCCCCTTGAGGGCTAGGGTTATAGCAGCAAGTCAGCCAGACATCCTTTCTCATTTTTCCTTTAATGTTTTTCCCATTGTGCCATTTTGCTATGTGGAGTTTTTTTTTTCTCATGAACATAAGTGTGTGTATGATGTATGTGTGTATGGGTGTTCATGTATGTAGGCACACATTTGTGCATGTACATGTGCATGCTTAGTTAACATGAGGCACAGTGTCTTACTTGAATCCAAACTTGCTGATGTGGCTGGTTTGGCTATCTTGTTCCAGGGGTTCGTCATCTCTGCCCCCTGAGCCCTAGAATTACAGGCAGGCCACCATGCCCACCTGCCAGGGTCACATGGGTCCTGGGGAGTCAAACTCCAGGCCTCACACTTACACAGCAAGGGCTTTATCCCCTGAGCCACTGACCCGGTCCTTCCACTTGATTTGACTCCTCACCCTGTTACTTAACTGTTTAGAGACTGGGTCTCACATGGCCCAGCTGACCTCAAGCTCCCTATGGAGTTCTGATGATCTTACACTTCTGGTCCTTCTGCCTTCATCTGTCAAGTGTGCCACCACTCACAGTGATGCAGTCCTAGGATTCGAACCCAGGACTTGGTGCATGCTAGGAAAGCACTTTACCAACTGAGCCCCACAATCCATGATCTCTCGGGATAAACCCTTTAACACTGAGTTGCAGAAAACATCATTGACAGCAGGAGACATTGGACACACTCGGTTATGGAGGCACAGAGAGGGGCAGGGAACTCATGTGGTCACCAGAAAGTTGTTATTAGAGTCCAAGCATGGAAGAGAGAAAGTGGGATGGACCCACACCGAGGTGTCTCGACTGTCTCATAACCTCCACCAGAGCTGGCGGCTACCAGCAAAAGTAGATGAGGAATGACTGGATTCGGAGTCTGCCCTCATGTCTACTTTGGTCTCCCTGGAGCCTGTGCCCACCAGGCAGACCAAGACAGAACAGTCTCGCACCTGAAACAGTCCACTTCCCACCACGGACCGAGCCATTGTCTCAGTCTCTGGTCACCCAATTCGGGGCCAGGCTAGGGGCGACATGCCCAGGCCTGGCTCCAGCCCCACCTTCCCTTGCCAGCACAAGGACAGTGAGAGCCAGTGAATCACTTGAAGGAAGTTCTGGGCCCCAAACAGGAAGTGGTTCTTCAGTTCAAACCCCCTCCACGGCCAAAGCAGTGGGGGAGGCTGATGGCTGAAGGGGAACAGCTCGGACCCAGCAACACCTGCTAAGACTTCATTCAAGCTTCTCCTCCCTCACCAAGACCACTCTGACAAACCTGAAGAACCAGAGGTGTGTCTTCCCAGACGCCTGTCGATCATCTGCTGAGAGAAATACATGCTGCTACTGCTGGTGTGCATGTGTGTGTGTGTGTGTGTGTATGAGCATGTACTCATCTGTGTGTGTGCCTATGTGTGCCTGTGTGTGTGTGTGGGTGTGTGTGCTCATCTGTGTGTGTGCCTATGTGTGCCTGTGTGTGTGTGTGTGCTCATCTGTGTGTGTGCCTGTGTGTGAGCATGTACTCATCTGTGTGTGTGCCTATGTGTGCCTGTGTGTGTGTGTGTGCTCATCTGTGTGTGTGCCTGTGTGTGAGCATGTACTCATCTGTGTGTGTGCCTATGTGTGCCTGTGTGTGTGTGTGTGCTCATCTGTGTGTGTGCCTGTGTGTGAGCATGTGCTCATCTGTGTGTGCCTGTCTGAGTGTGTGCTCACAAGTACATGTGTCTCTATGTGTGTCTGTGTATGTATCTGTGTGTGTGCATGTGTGTGCGTGTGTGTGTGTGTGTGTGTGTGTGTGTGTGTGTGCATGTGTGTGTATTTTCTTCTAGTTGCATTTTACTCATGGGGTGGAACTGTACATGGTACCCAAGGAACATCTTACAATATCTAACAATTTCCACCGTGCTCATACAACAGGAAATGAGATCCTGGATTCGTACCCCCACCTGTGGATCCCAGGGATTAGAGCTATGCAGCACCACACTTGTCTATTTAGTCAGTTTTAGGGGTGCTACATATTAAACGTAGGGTCTCGTGCTTCCTAGGCCAGCAATCTCCCACTGAGGTTTACTTAAATTTTGGCTTGCTCCGTTACCCAGGCGTTCATTGGCCATGTGATCTTGGTCTTCAGCCTCTCGTAGACTTGCACTTGGAGGAACTAGCCAGGATAGGGAATCTAATTTTATAATCTTGTACTAATTAGGACGTAGGTGGTTTAATTATAACAAACGTATAATGACAAGTTCTGCAAAGATAAAATAAATTTTCTTGTATTCACATTCACCCTAGTTTACATTTTTGACAGAAATATCAAACTTCACACGCTGTGTGTGACTAGCACTGGTGGTGGAGACCAAAGCCTTGCGCATGACAGGTAAGTGCTCTGCCACTGTGCCACACCCCAGGGCTCACACTCTGTTGCCTTTGCAAGATAACTGTATCCTGTTTTTAATCCTTTAAATCCCTGCTGCCAGAAGAACACAAATCTATGAGGCCCTTGCTGAAGCGAAGAGTAATATGCTGTACGAAACGAATAGAAGTGAAAGGTCAATCTCAGAGTCCTCTCCCTAACCTCAGCAGGCCAGCAGAAAAACACTGAACGCGAACATGAAGAGGCCTAATCTGAATTTAAATACTCTCATTGACGCTGGCTCTTGCCTTGCATGGGAGAGGACCTGCGTTCCATCCCCAGGACCTACATAAAGCCAGGAGTGGCAGCAGGTATCTGTTCTTATGGCTCCCCTGATATGAGGGGAGGTACGGTCAAGAGAATCCCCAGAGGCTCACAGGCCAGCTCTGCTGGTTGTACAAAAGTGAACTGCAAAAAGAGACAGTGTTTAATTAAGCAAGACACTGCTTGAAGGTGAGGACCAATATCCACGGTGTCCCCCAACCTCTGTGCACACGCACACTCATACATGCACACACACACACACACACACACACACACACACACACACGGAAAAATAAATGAATACAAACACTCACTATTTTGACACTCTAAGTCATGAAACTGTCGCTTTATGCATGTAGTTCAGTTCCTACAAGGAAGACATGCTTGCTGCAGTGGGAAGGCTGACTTTTTAACACCCCTAATGGGCCAGAGACATCTACACACACTGTTTCTTCACCCCAAGGCGGAAGGGATCCTACTGGCAGTAGGTGACGCTGCAACAGGCAAGCACCAGTGGTTCACCACAGAGCGAGTGGCCGACACACATTACCAGAGCTTTCCTGAGTAGCCCGTGGACTTATACACAGACTGGAGGAGCCTGGGATAATAAAGGAGAAGGCTTTTGTGTGATGCAGGAGGTGTGCTGAGGGGAGGGAGTGAGAGGTCTTCTTGCTGGGGGTGGGGGTGGGGTGGGGCAAAGCTGTCCCACCTTGTCTTAGTTAGGGTTTTACTGTTATGAACAGACACCATGACCAGGGCAAGTCTTATAAAGGACAACATTTAATTGGGGCTGGCTTACAGGTTCAGAGGCTCAGTCCATTATCATAAGGGTAGGAACATGGCAGCATCCAGGCAGGCATGGTGCAGGAGGAGCTGAAAGTTCTACATCTTCATCTTCCATCTAATGGAAGACTGACTTCCAGGCAACTAGGGTGAGGGTCTTAAGCCCATGCCCAGTGACACACCTCCTCCAACAAGGCCACACCTCCTAGTAGTGCCACTCCCTGGGCCCAGCATATACAAACCGTCACACCCATCCTCAGCTCCTGCCAATCACAGGGCTAGACCCACGTAGGAATCAGAAGACTTACTCCCCTGGGCACCCCAGCGCAGCTCCTCCCACTGGCCTCTGGAGGTGCTAGACATTTTAGACTGTTTCCTCCTTGAGGCCACTACCCTAGGTCCAAACACACACACACACACACACACACACACACACACACACACACACACACACTCATACACACACAGGGGTGAGGGATGGGATGAAGGGTTCCCAAGCTTCAGGGTGGGTCCCAGCTTTGCCTCAAACTGGACATGAACCCCGCTGAGGATGAGAGCAGGGCAAGATCCACGAGATCATAGATTCTCTTACAGAGGACAGTAGGTCCTCTACAGCAGGTGTGAGAGGACCTAACAAGCACAAAGCAGCATGGGGCACAGGGTACGGTCTATCCTCACTTCCCAAGCAAAGAGAGACCATGAATGGGGCCAGAGTAGAGCTGAGAAGGTACAGGCCAGGTGCCCGGGGAACTGGCCATAGAGCTGAAGCAGGTCTTGGTGCTCTCACCTCTATCCTTCTGCTGTGTGACCCCAGGCCAGTCACTTCACATCTCTAGGCATCAGCAGTGACAAACAGGGATAATTAGTACCATACTAAAATCATCTGACTTTAAATAAACATTTGTCCAAGTTTGGTTAGGAACCCGAGGCAGACTCTGAGGTAAAAAGAAGGAAGGAAACCTAGCCAAGGTCCCACAACAGGTAATGGAGTCGGGCTGGACTAGAACCTAAGCCTGTGCTCTTCAGGGTCAGACTCTCAATGGCCTGAGTCAGGAGGCAAAATTGTGGGTGACATCACCTGTGATGTCACGGAGGATAGGAG
The DNA here is from genome assembly GCF_021556685.1 of Rattus norvegicus. NCBI lineage: Eukaryota > Metazoa > Chordata > Mammalia > Rodentia > Muridae > Rattus > Rattus norvegicus. Next base: position 166,289,378 of record NC_141534.1, on the reverse strand, counting down.
TGGAGTTAGGGTGGGGACCATTGAGACCAACCCAGGCTGACCTCAGCAGTCTAAAGTAAGATTCTTGGGTTTAGTCAGAACAGGATGGAAGGACGACTTTTCTATTTGTTCCTTCCTGAGACATGCTAACCAGCACGAGTTCCCCAAGAAGGAAAAGCCAAAGGTAACTGAGGAGAGACCAACCAAGGTCCTCCATGGCCCTGACATAGGTGAGTGATGTCCTCTGGGCTGGAAGGGAGTGCCACAGCCAGACTGGCAAGCTCCAAAGCTGTTGCCAGTCCTCTGGGGGCGTGGGGTCACCTCGAGGCTGGATTCGAGGAGAGCCAGGCTGGAGGAGCAGCAGGTGTGGCGATGGCCCTGCTGACTGTGATCCTGGAACTCCCTTCCTGCACCCTGCTTAGGATCTGTCACTCACAGGGCCGAGTCCTGGACAGTGAGTATCCCATAGACCTTATCTCCTAGTCTGGTCTCAGAAGTCAATACCCGCCCCCCTTCCCAGAACTCTTTACTGGACCATGTCAACCTCCTGATGGCAGGGACCTGGCTTTGGAAGTCCAAATTACTCAGAACTGATGGAATCCCTATACCCCAGGGCACCACTGTCCCCCAAGGCAACTCTTTACCAATACTGTCCTTGGTCCTAGAGGGTTACCACGGTGTCTGTCATTGTCTCCCAATTGCCTGTTGGACTGAGCCAGAGTCCCTGCGTGGGACTGGTTGAGATCACCTCTCCTCCTCCCCTCCCCTTAACAGTTTCTGTCTCACTAAAATTCCTGAAAACCATTCTCACGTGGCTCCTACATCTGCATGTGACCTCAGACACCTAGGGGTCCGTGCCATTGCAGAGTTGAGAGAACTGAGGCATAGAGGTCACCATCAGCCAGGCAATAGAATATGAACTCTATCTGAGGTCTCTTCTAATGACGGCCCAGGCCTTGGCCCCTCCGCTTCTCTCTTCCCGTGGCTTGCATCATCTGGATGAGTCGATGTCCTCACATGCTGCTGCTGTCCCTCCTGTTCCTCTAAACTCACTTCCCTACAATTCTCTCATCGCTAGAAAGAAAAGGAAAGACCCTATGGAAGGTCCAAGGAGAATGATTCAGTCCTCAGACTCCTAGCTGGCTCTGACCCTGTTTTTTTGGTCAATCCTTGTGAATCAGGGCGGGCCTGACATTCTGGGAATGCAGGGAGACTTCAAACCAACTCCATGAAAACAAGTTGTAAAAACACTGGCCACGGCTCAAAGCTCTAGGTCGGATGATAGGTTTGGCTCCTGGGCCAGGGTTGAACAAGTTCATCAGGAGGGAACACACAGGAGGAGAGACATAGGCTAGACTTAAAGGAAGAACTTCCTAGTAATTGAGACCTAGGACCAGGGGTGGGTCTGGGTGTGGTCTCCTTGCAAACAGGCAAATCAGCATTTTGACCCTTCCAGGACCTAGTCTGAAACATCCAAAAATCAGTCTCAAGCACTGAAGAGGCCAGCCACACATATTCCCAGACTCCTCTCCTTCCTGTGCCAGGTTCAGGAAAATCCTGGGCTTCTCCCAGCTTGCTGGATGCTGCTTTATAAACCTGAAGGCAGATGAGGGTCTGGAGGTGGGCAGTGCTTTGGACAGAATAAAAGCTACCACCATGATCCTTCCTGGGCTTCTATACACCACACTGTCCCTACAGAAAGGGACTCCTCCAGTCACCCTCCAAGCCTGCCACTGAAGACCACAACTGGTCCTTAGGGTACCTGGACTCCCCACCCCTAACCCACAGACAGGTTCCTTCTCGCTGGGTCTGGATCTGCTCCTGTCCCCACGCCACTTCCTAGCTGTGTTCTCTAGAGTCATGGCTCAACTCCTCTTTGTAGGAAGCTCTGATTGCCCCCCACAGACTTCACTATGTCTTTAGCTGTTTGCAGACAGCTTCTTCATGCCCCGCCGAGTCTAGAAACACCCAAACGAAGCAGCAGCGTGTCAGAGACTCAGACTGGCTCCTGGAGGCAGCCATCTATCTGTGTCTGCTCTGACCCTCAGCCCCCAAGGACAGATGCCTCCCTCTGTCTCTGCAGGAGCCCTTTATGAGTCACACCACTTCATTGCTACTTCCCAGAGCTTCCCCACAGAAGGTGCCCTTTACACATACATCCACAGCCACACACAAATACAGACAGACAGACAAAAATGCACAAGGCATGCATGCAGGTGAATGTTCCCACTGAGGAGACAAACTGGCACCAGCACATAGGTTTATGGAGCACAGAGATGGGCCTATAGGACATGAACATCCTGGAGACCGAAGAGACCTGGATCATGGTTGTTCTGAAGCCACCAGTTAGGGGGAACAGTGGAGCTGACCGGCTAGCTCATCAGCCACCCCTGAAGGGCCACCTGGTCTGTCTGGACCCTGAAGGGTGAAGGAGAATCGATGAAGAGGAGAGGGCAAGGGGCACAGGCCAAGTTGGAACAAGGGAGGCTACATGGTGACTTCTGGCCCCATGGACCCTTCCACCAAAGCAGGTCTCATCCCCTACAGTGGAGCAAACTGAACAAGAAGGTAATGAACAGGGTCTGATCTATTGGAAGGGGAGAGGAGAGAGCCAGGGTACACACATCACACTCAAAACTCACAGGAACAAACATGGCATGGGCCCCATCTGCCTGTCCCCTGCTACCCTGGCCCCTCCCAAATCCTCCTGAATTCACTTCACAAGGAGCCTCCCCACTATGGTACTGCAGGACTTCACAGCTTCTCCTGGTACCTACAGATCAAGACCAAACACCGTGTGAAAGGTTTGTCTCAGCCTGGCCTCAATTCACCTTGCTAAGTCCCGCCCTCTGTACCTGAGGGAGCCACCCACCTGGAGCTGTGTCCTTCTCTAGGGACTCCATTTAGCTCTGAATTTCCTTCCTGTGGAACATGTGTCTATGGTCTCCACTTGATGAACTCCTATAGATCCCTCAGTACCCACACGGGAAGTGCCACTGTTTGTGGGATTGGCTTCAGTAGTGGCAGCCGGGTTCCATGGTCCACAGGGCACGAGTAAATTGCATATGGTCAAAATCACGCCCGGCTATATATAGCTCCGGCTTATACGTGATGCCTAGGCATTGTTCTAGACATTTCCTGTTTTGACTCATGTAGCCCTTATGACAGGGGCAGATTGGATTTCCAGAGACATCTGCAGCAGCACAGCCCATCCCCCACAACTCTCTAAGCGTCACTCTGATATTTTCCCTCGGAGAACTAAGAACTGTGTACCCATGCTCAAGGGTGGTAGAGCCTGGAAGTGGTGGCTGAGGGGACACTTGGACCCTCTCAAGGCAATGTCTCCTAAGGGAACACAGCTGTCTTTCCCCTCACTCCTGAGCATGCTCCTGCCGTAAGCCTTTGTAGGTGCTTTGTCTACAGCCCACTATGGGGGTGCTCGACCAGGTATTTTAGCTTGTTTGTTTAGAGACAGAGTCTAAGTGTATGGCCCTGGCTGGCCCAGGGCTCATTAGGTAGACCAGGCTGGCCTCAAACTCACAATGATCCACCTGCCTTTGTCTCCTGAGTGCTGGATCAATCACCATGCCCAGCTCTCAACTAGGCTTTTGGACAAAGGAGGCCCTGAAACTATATGAAGGCAAAGAGAAGCCCCCGTCCCAGTGGCCCAGCTCCTTGTTCTTCAAGTCACATGCACCAAGCCAGGAGCTGCTTGCCTGAGCCCATCTTAAACCTCCGATTTGTAAAATGAAAGGCAGTTATTTGTTTTGTTTGTGGGAAATCACTATGTAGTCAAGGATGACTTTGAACCTCTGGTCTTCTTGCTTCCACCTCCTGGGTGCTAGAAACATACATCTGTACCACCATGGCTGGTTTTAGGAAGTGGAAGGATCAAATGCACGGTGCTAGGTAGACTAGGCAAATACTCTCAAATTAAGCTATATTCCCCTAAAATGGCTTTTGTGTTAAGTCACGAAGTTTGGGGGTGATCTATGTGTAAAGTAGAAAGTCTCTCTACTTTAAAGAAGAAAGACATAGGGCACAGAGAGTTTAAGCAACTTGCCAGAGGTCACACAGGCAGTAAGCAGCAGAGGCAGGATTTGAACCCAAGCAGCTTCAGCCCAGAGTCCACACTCTTCCTGCCACGACTATATTAAGTGCCTCCAGGTTTGACTGGTCTTCCACCCCCACCGTAGGTCTCAGGGGAGTGGTTACTGAGTGAAGAAATATGGAAGGGGAAGATGGACAAACGAATGACAGAGTAAGAGGGAGCAGAAGCAGTGTGAGCTCCCAGGTTCAAGATGGGGACTTAGACCAGCCTGTGTGGTACAAGGGAGTCCACCCAAGCCTTGTTGCTGGGCCAACTTCATTATCCACAACCCTGAGCGGCCATGGGGTCAGAGGTGCCTCCTCATGAGCTCACCCTGCTTCTTCCCGGTGGGATTACGCACAGGCCACAGGTTGCTGATACTCTAAGGCAGAAGTTCTCAACCTGTGGGTCACAACCCCTGCGGGTAGGGGGTGTCTGAACTATCCTTTTACAGGTTTTCCAAGATACAGACATTTATCTTAAGATTCATAACGGTAGCAAAATTACAGTTATGAAGTAGCAATGGAATAATTCTATGGCTGGGGTCACCACAACACGAGGAACTGTATTAAAGGGTCACAGCATTAGGAAGGGTGAGAACCACTCACTGCTCTAAGGCCTGTGGACTTCAGGCATTGCTAGAGACCTGGATTAGATCTCAGCATAGCCATTGTTCAGCTGTGTGACTTGGACAAGCCCCCGACTTTTTCTGAGCTCAACTGACAGACACACAACCACCATTCTGGTTTCATGGGGGTACAGGTGACATATGGATATGTCTGTAACCCACAGACAGAAGGACATGGGCTCAACAGGAAATTAGATACTAGGAATGACTTCTGCCCACCACTCAGTGTGAGCTTGCTGTGTGTCGGGCCTTTCTACATGCAGGTTTCTGCTCTACCACTGAGCAGAGCAGTCAAAGAGGAAGGACTCAGACTCATAGCAAAGGTGACACTAAACATGAGGTCCAATTCAGGCCTGTTCAGAAGTCCCAGTCCTGTCCTAACAGTCACGATCTAGAGGCAGCCCAATTATCCATGAATGGGTGAGTGGACAAACTGCAGTATGTCCACACAATGAAATATTACTTTGCCTTTAAAAAGGAAAGCCTGACACTTGCTATATAACACGGACAAGCCAAGAAGGCATTACCCGAAGTGAAATAAGCTACTCACAAAGTGAGGTACAGGAGGATTCCATTTAATAAAGCATCTAAAGGAGCCAAGTTCATAGAAACATAAGTAGAGAATGGTGCAAGTGAGTCTGCCCAAGCCCTTGTTGCTGGGCCAATTGCTAGGGACTAGGGTAAGGGGAGGGGAAGGGGAAGGGTGAGGGTTGGGGAGGGGTGGGAGAAGGGGAGTAGCAGGGAGGGTTGTCTAATGGGTATAAAGTATCAGTTTTACCTGATGAAAAGATGAATTCTGGAGATGAAGCTCAGGGGCAAAACACTTTCCTCCGTGTATTAATACAAGGCCCTGGGTTCTAAAACAACCACTCTAGGGTCTCGCTCTATAACAATGCAAATGTAGTTGCTACCATGCAGCTGTGAGTCGAAATAGCACAGATGGTGTGGTACGTAATGTGTTTCTTTTGTTTTCTTAAGACAGAGTCTCTAGAGCTGGAGAGGTAGCTCAGTGGTTAAGAGCACTGACTGCCCTCCCAGAGGTCCTGAGTTCAAATCCCAGCAACCACATGGTGGCTCACAACCATCTGTAATATACATTAAATAAATATTTTAAATAATAAAAAAAAAAAAGACAGGGTCTCTGACCCAGACTGGTCTCAACTCTCTATGGAGACAAGGATGACCTTGAACTTCTGATCCTCCTGCCTCCACATCTCTAGAGCCGAAATTACAGGCCTATGTCTACCATGCCTGGTTTGTTAATGTTGTGGCAAGAATTAAACCCATGGCATCATCCAGTCATGGCAAACATTCTATTAAATGAGCTACATCCCCTGCTCTCTGTGTTATGAGTTTTAAATATAAAATTAAATTTAATAAAATGCTCCCAGTTTGAGGGGAGACAGGAGCCAAGGAAGGGTACTGGGGAGGAACATTCAGGAAGGCCTCAAATTCGGCACAGGAATACTTCCGTGGTCAGGATTTGGATAAACACGTATGGGCCTGGGCCCTCTGGGTTAAGGCTGGATGGACCTCTAGCTGACTCCAAGCCCTGAGGTCCCCAAGGTAATGCTCTTGAGGATAGCAGATCTCGGTCTTCAATAAAGAAGGGATTCCTTGACTACCTACTATGTGCTCCTAGGCCTACTTACCATATGTCCTGGGCCCTCCTGTCCTAGGGCCTCTATCTTCCTGAGTGACTCAGGGTATCCTTACAGTTCTCAAACTGGAAATCAGTGGGTTGGAGTGGTCACTAGAGGCTTGCAGAAAGGAGAGTCTAGGACAGGGCTTGGAGGGGACAGCAGTGACCTGGTGCTTTGGTCTCATGGCCCTCCGCAAGCAGCCTCTGTCCACTTTGTGGAAGGGACACTGAGACTCAAGAGGGTTTGATTTAATTCAGACTAAATAGCCCAATGCCTGGCCCTGAGTTGTATATGACAGGGCCTCAATTCCCAGCCTCAGGCCAGGAGTTCCACACAGGATGCCAAAAGTAGAAAAGACTCAGATACATAGCAAACCATGATTCCCTATAGTCCTAAGGATAAAATCTTCCCATCCGGGAAGCTCTATCAAAGAGATCTGACTCTGGTCCCTTCCCTCAGCTCTCAGCAACACCCTCCCACAAAAGCACAGGGTCGGTAAGACCTTGGTTCCCAGCCCTAACTCTGTCAGGTCACGTCAGGGCACTACACCAAGGATCCTCTGTATAGTCATTGGGTAGGTTAGATGAAGCCAGGGTACCACATCCTAAGGCCAGGAGTGACATACAGTAGGCGCTCAATAATAGCCACTACCCTCAATTCTCTCCTTTCAGACAAAAAGACATTTTTATTGATTGGTTCGTTCCACTCAAAGGCTGGTTTGTTTGTCTGAATCGTCCCAGAAGACATTCCCCCAGGACACTAGGAGACTGGAGGCCCAGGGGAGAGGGAGGTGGGAGGAGCAGCCATACTGCACAGAAAAAGGAAAAAATGTCATTCATCCCCTGAGACCAGACCGTGAAACTCTTGTCAGCTGCCCCTCCACCCAGGAGAACCCAGGGTGGCCCCAGGTCCTGCTTAATAAGCTCCCTGGTGCCGGGCGGGAGCTGATGTACTAGGCTGTGCTTAGATCACCTACAACTTCTATTCTTAGCCAAACAGAACCTGCCTAGCGCCTGTCCCGCACTGCCAATCCCAGCTGGCCACTCACAGCCACTGGGCATAAGCGGCAGCTCTGTGGCCTGAATTGAGCCAGGTCTCGGGAGGGTGTCAAGGTGGCCCAGGAACCCTTGGAGGGGCCTCCCTGGACTGGGTCCAGGTTTGGATTCTATGACTTCTAAGGCCAGTTCCACATTACAGCTTTGTGCGGCCAAGGCGCTAAGATCCCATGAGCTGGTAATCTCTAGATCTGAGGGTAAAAGATAGATGGTTCTAGAAGTATAAGGGTCTCAGAGGGCTCGGAAGACGGGCCCTCTTGCCATACATATCTGCTCTTCCCCAGCCATCCATGGAGGCAGAGGCTGTCATTGGTCTCATGATCCTGGGCCCCCTCAAGCAGCCCAGCACAGTTGGTAGACTCCCCTCTCTCCAACCACCCCAACCTGCCAATGAACCCCCCCCCCATGACCATCCAGCACTAGACACTGCTGGGCAGGGTGACAATCAGTGTCTGTCCTCTGCCTGTAGGGCCAGCACACCCCGTCATAAGCAGCAGTGAATGGCCTGTCACAGTCCCAAAGTGGAGGGGTGGGTGGCTCGGTGCTTTAATGACACAGCCTCACTTTTGGTGACAGCTTCCTGGGACCACTTCTTCAAACACCCTGCTTACGATGGGAAAACTGGGGCAGAGACAGGAAGATGAATGGGGTGCTCAAGGTCACACAGGGGGCTGGAGGCTGAGCACAGCAGAATCCTCCCTGGGTGTCCTATGCATTGCCAATGGGCACACCTTTGCGCTAGTGCCTACCATCAAGCCTTCTCTGGGCCCTTCCTTTCCATCTGCCCCAAACTGGGGCCCCTTGGGCATGGCTGTCTTCTGTCCTCTAAGTCCCCAACATAGTAACTCTACCATAAAGTCATCTGTGGGACAAACTGAGAAGCAGGGGATGGGACAATGAGTGGGTCATAGCCTCATGCCCAAGGCTGGCTCCTGAGTGCACGTGTGGTCTGCTGAGGACTGACCCTGACACGTGTAGGGGACACTTGTCAAGCACACCAGCAGCTAATTAACCAGCTGCTCCATCAACGGACGCAAATGAGGCTTACACAGCCCATCCTCACAGCCTGGCTGTCACCAGGACCAGGATGCCAGTCATAGTTGCAGGAGCCCCTGGGCTGTACCCTGGGGCTGTGCCCCCAGGGCCTCACAACCCAGTAGCTTCTGTTTTCCCTTCAGTACAGCATATGGAGAATGTAGCATGTGGTTCCCTGTGACACAGGAACTAGGAAGAAAGGGACTCCTTAGATCACCTGGTTAGCCTGCAGGGCTGCCTGGTGCCCCGAAAGTGACAGATGCTGGGGTGATTTGAAGTGACAGGTGCTAGCATTCCTTTACTGTCGCTCCACCCCAGGCCCTGTGGAAATGACCTCGTTCTTGCTGAGGGAGACCACAGATCAAGTATCTAAAGCCTCTCTGTTTCTTTGCTGACGCCTGGAATTGGCCCTTCCCTCCTCATAGGTGGCTTACCATGCCCCCTGCTTGCTTTGACCTCAGCTTGGCCTGAGATCAAGCCACTTCAGCAACCCTTTTCAATCAAGGTCAGAAAGGCAAGCTGCAAACTCAAGGGTCAGCAGGCACAAGTGTAGAACCCAGGACAGAACCCACTGTCTGGCTTTTCTAAGCCAGAAAGACAGGAGGCAGATTAGAGACGTGACTCAGTGATAGAGTGCTGACATAGTATGCCCAAAGCCTTGAATGCAGAAGGCCCTAGATTCCATGACAGGACTGGGGAGGGTGTGTGTCTTTTCTCTGTAACCAGCTTAGGTTACATTGCTATGCTATTCCATCCTTTCAACTGCTGCCACCCCTAGGCCTCTCCTACCCACCAACCCAAGCGTAGGGAACATCTGGACTGTCTCTGGGGACTAGCCTTGCCAGCTGTCTGCTCTCCACTCTGCTCTGATGGGGCTAGGACACCATCTGGGAGCTGTAGGCACAAAGGCATTAGGAGGGACCCTCAGAATTCAAGAGAATGCTGGGTAGACCCGGCTCTATCCCTTGAGACTGCACCCTGTCAGGGTGCTCTGACCAAGCACACTGTGTTGCCAGGTTGCTGGTGCCTGGAGTGGGTACCCTGAGCTTTAATAAAATAAAGCAGTAGTAACCCTGGAGACCCTCCGTTGCCCTACTGACATCTTAGAAACCAGTAGGAAAAGGGGGGTGATGTTAGAATGGCTGTCCCCTTCTGTCCTTCAGGTCCTATGCTACCAGCCCCAATCCTTCACCACTGCCGGCTGCCCGGGGCCAGACCATGCCCTATATGCAGGCAGGTCCTGTGGGCCCAGCCTAAGCAGTGTGAACAAGTTGAGGAGAGTTCCCGATGCGTGCCTCCCTCCTGTTGCAGAGGCCAAGCCCTCATCCTCCAACGAGGTAGCTGAGAAGAGTGGTGTCTGGTCCCTGAATCCAAGAGACAAGAGGGACAGCAAGGCATCTGTCTGTCTCTGTTCTGTGCACACTAACACACAGTACTGGCCTGTGTGAGCAACTTGTACATAATTCACAGAGACCTATTACTGTGGCCTGAATGAAACCCACACAGCAGCGGAAGTCTGGTAGGAGCCAGTGATCCACTACCAGTGCAGAGATGATGACAAGTGAGCCAGGAGCCTGGGGGGGGAGGGGAGGGGGGGAAAATGCCAAGTAAGTAAAACACACTATGATGATCACAGCTGGTTAGGGGTCGGGGTCTGTCTGTCTGTCTATCTATCTATCTATCTATCTATCTATCTATCTATCTATCTATCTATCTATCTATCTATCTATCCTTCTTTTTTTAGACAGGGACTCATCTATCCCAGCCTTAACTTGAAGCTAATACATAATTCTAACTTATGATCTTTCTATCTCTTGAATGCTTGGATTAATTGCAGGTGTGTGCCACTGTGCCTGACCCACTGTTGGGGATTGAGCCCGGGGCTTTCCAGGCAAGCACTCTACCAACTGAGCTACACCCCAGCCCCTGAGTCAGGTTATAATACGTCTCCATGTTATCTCCCTGGATCAGCACAAATGGCTGGTGTGGGAGTCATTATTACTGTCCTCATTAAGCAGAGGAAGAAACTGAAGACGAGAGAGACTGGGGAGTCTTCCATAGTTCCTACCCCAGACCAATTGGCATGCACCAAGCCTCCTTCCAGCCTGGCTCAACTCACCTCTCCAGCACCTCCCTACTTTGTCATGAGACCTGGGACCTTAGGGGAGCCATTAGAGAAGTGACCAGGGCTACCAACTGTGGAAGCAAGGCAAAAGCAGGGGTACAGTTCACGGGTAAAGGTGAGGCCTCATCCCTCCCAGCTGGGGCAACCTGGAGGACCTCAAGACTGGAGGGAACTTGAGGATGCTCAGAACTCCTGAGAGCCTTCAGCCATCAGAAGGATTTGCCAGTGGCCTTGCCTAACCACAGTAAGAGAACCTGAGGCCCTCAGAGGAGAAGGACCTGCTTAAAGATCCAGTAGTCCACACATGCCAACTGGGCACTGGCCAAGTGCTGGGTACATCAGGATGAATTTACTTGGCCCTGATCAGCTAGGCATCCACTCAGCTGGTCCTTAGACATCCTGGTCTACCCAGCAGCCTCTCTTGTCATTTCCCTCTGCTCCCATTGTCCAGGGTCCCTTCGAGCATCCCTGTGTACTCCAACCTCCACACCTATGCTCCAGATGTTGCTTTGCTGAGAACACTGGACCCCACCCCACCCCACTCTCCCCTCTCCCCTCTGTGGCACCTCACTATATATATATCCTCCATAACAAGTCCAGGCCAATGGGCCTCAGGGGGCAGCATCCTGTGCTCTCTGCCCTCCCCCTCTTCTGAGCTTCCCTAACTCCACTTGACTCCTCAGACCTCCTGCAGCAGCTGTGAACTCTGCCCAGGGTAATTGGTCCTCAGTAGCTCCTAGGAGATCTGACACTAAGCAGGGCCTAGGTACAGTTCCACGGCACAGAATAAATGTGTCACCCGCCCACCCACCACCACGACCTGGAACAATTAAAAACTCGCTTCTTCCTTTTAAGGCTTGGATTTGTCTTTCTTTAAAAAACCCTTAGTGAGCTGGGAAATGAAATGGAAGATTCTTAGTCAGACGTGTCTTGGCATTTCCCGGGGCTGGCTGTGTGCCTGGCCCACAGTCGGTGCCTGAGACAGGTCCTTTTGGTGGATGAAGAATCCAAACATCTCTACCTTCCACGCATCCTGCAGCCTGAAGCTCTACCATTGTAGCCAAGTCTTGCCTCACACCAGTGTCCCCGAGATAGTCTCCGGAACACAAGCAGTCCTACGCCAAGAAATGAGCCTCTCCCTGTGGCTTCTTGTGACAACCAGGTAGGCCGATGACAACTTGCCAAGCATTTTGAAGCAGGTTCCAGGCATGGCATGACAATGCACACCTGAAATCACAATGCTTAGGAGGTAGACACAGGTTGACTGGAATTCAAGGCTAGCTCTGATTATACTGGACTTTGTCTCAAAAACAAAGCATACCACAGAAGCTCACAAGTTTGGGAAGAGCTAACGGTACACTGCAACACAGGAAAAGCCCCAGGAAGGGTCTTAGTTACATGGTATATGTGGCACTATGCTCTCCAGAGCCCTGTGGGGATGAATACAAGTCCCTGGCAGGACAGTGTGTGTGTGTGTGTGTGTGTGTGTGTGTGTGTGTGTGTGTGTGTGTGTGTCTGTGTCTGTGTCTGTGTCTGTGTCTGTGTCTGTGTCTGTTTGTGTATGTCTGTGCATGTGTGTGTCTGTGCATGTGTGCCTGTGTGTGTATGTGTCTGTGTATGTGTGTCTGCGTGTCTCTGTGTGTTTGTCTGTGTGTGGTCTCTGTATATGTGTGTCTGTGTGTCTCTCTGTGTGCATCTGTGTGTCTGTGTGTGGTCTGTGTCTGTGTGTAGATGTGTCTGTATATGGTCTATGTGTGTCTGTGTATGGTTATGAATGTGTCTTTGTGTGTGTGTGTGTGTGTGTGTGTGTATCTGTGTGTGGTCTCTGTGTATGTATGTGTCTCTATGTGTGTCTCTATGAGTGTGTCTGTGTGTGGTCTGTGTCTGTGTGTAGATGTGTCTGTATATGGTCTATGTGTGTCTGTGTATGGTTATGAGTGTGTCTTTGTGTGTGTGTGTGTGTGTGTGTGTGTGTGTATCTGTGTGTGGTCTCTGTGTATGTATGTGTCTCTATGTGTGTCTCTATGAGTGTGTCTGTGTGTGGTCTGTGTCTGTGTGTGTCTGTATATGTCTATGAGTTTGTCTATGTGTGTGTGTGTATCTGTGTGTGGTCTCTGTGTCTTTTTCTGTGTATCTCTGTGTATGTGTCTGTGTGTGGTCTGTGTATGTCTGTGTTTGTATGTGTGCCTATGTGTCTGTGTGTGTTTATGTGTGTGTATGTGTGTGTATGTGTGTGTCCAACCTCAGCCTCTACCACCAATCCTTGGTGACAAAGAAAAAAAAAGGTGACACTATATAGCCTGCAAATAGAGGACAGAGGAAGGAGATGGCCAAGGATGGGCAGAGATATGAGCTAGCTGTGGGACAGAGATTTTGCCCACTGGGCTAGGCATCCATTGTTAGCAAAGTGTGGCTGAGATTCCTCCCTAGAGTGTTGTGGAGATTCAGGGTGGTAAGACAAGTAGAGGCAGAAGTCAAGTTCCAGTATTCGCTCTGTGCATCATGATTTCCCTGTCTTCTGCCAGAAGGGTGTGGCCATGCCCTGACCAAGCATAGCCACTACAGAAGTCCTCCACCAGGATAGATGGAGTCTTAGCAAGGCCGGGGCCTCCAGAGGCTGACTGGATAGGAATGAAGGAAGGCAGGCCAATAACAGCCACTTAGTAAAGACACTCAGGCAAGCACAAGGGGGAAGACGGGTACTGGGATGCAAAGGGCAAGTTTGTGGACAGCGGGATGAAGGGATGGGGAGACTAGAGCCAGAACACAGAGTTGAGCAGATACAGTCATAGGAGCAGGCACTTGGCAAAGCTGGCAAGTTCCATAAGGCCCATCCCTGCAAGATGACCAACCATTCCTGCCTTGAGCAGGAAGTGAAGTAGCTCCCTATCCCAGGTTTCATACAAACTACACAAATGGTTTTACTGAGCAGAGGAAGCCTCTGAGCATGACTCGGGCCTTCCCTCTCTGGAAGATATCTTCCTGCACGTACATCACTTGGCACACTCACGCACGGGACAGTTTGAAAGTGCCTACTGTGTAGTGCACTGTAGAGAAGAGGCCACCGCAAGCCATAACATTGCACAGAGTAGGTTCTGAGTCAATGAGGCAGCAGGTTCACTTGAGGGCAGAAGCAAGGTTTTGTAGGAAAAATAAACAAGTCCCCACAGACTGGAAGCCTGGAGGACGAAACCACACCGCTGAGTGGCCTCAGGCAGTCGGTCACCTTTCTTTGACTCTCCACCCTTTCGTCTGGAAGGTAAAAACCACAAAAACTGCACCAGGCGCAGGCAGGACAAGCATCCTCTCACTTGGCTCACACAGCCAGCACGTGGTCTCTAGCTGGGCGTGTGAGTAAAGATCGCCCCTTCCCCAGATGACCAATCTGAGGAAGTGGAAGTCAAGGTGGAAGCCTGGGCAGGTCGGCTTCCAGAACCTACCCTTGTTGCCTCCCTAACAAATGTTCCTCACAGAGTGCAGCGAACTCGGAGACATCAAGCTTCTGATGCTTTGCAAGAAGGTTACCCTGGTGTGTGTCCAAGGCAACAGGAAGGAATCTTGAGTCCCCTGTGATAGCAAACTGCTTAAGTTCCCAAGGCTTGCAGAACTGGCCTGGTCTAGAATGCCTGCATTTCTTGGCTAGGTGCCTCCCAGGGAGAGTAAGCCATACTCCTGGGGTCCCTGCAGACCCTCCCCCACTGCCCACAGAGCAGGGTTCTGCCTAATGTCCAACTCCCTAGATGGGGCCACTTGGTCTACAACCACCTGCCTATCCTGTGCTCTGCCTCTGTCAATCACCTAGAGAGTCCTGTTTGGTCTGAATGGTGGGGAGACTCTCCAGGGTCCCTCCCCAACCTCCCGCACAGATTGTGGGATCTCTCGTCAATCCTTGTACTAGCTTCTCTGAACCTCTCTCAGGCTTCCCACTTGCAGGGATTGAAGGGACTGTAGATAGTGCAGTTCTCCTGAAGGGAGCGTGCACACGCACTCCGGAGCCTCTGTGAGAAGTTAGCCTGGTCAGGCCCAAGAGCACCATTGCCTGGTCTGAAGAGGGAAACATTACTCCACCCAGAATCCCATCAGGAACCCCCACCTGACCTTAAACACAAGGCCATCCCTGGAGTCTCAGCCTGAATAATGAAGTATTCAGATCCTAACCACCACACCACCCCCCACCTCCGACAGCCACCAGAGAACCCTCACCTACTCTATGCTCAGGTTGTCTGGGGCCCAACAATAAGAAGATGGCAATGAGGCTGAATTGCGTGTCTTCACTAGGAAGACCTAATGCAGAAACCCTTTAGGCCCTCTGTGGGCGAAAGAGGTTGCTAAGTAGCCTCAAGCTGCCCTTACAGTAAGACAGGCAGCCACAGGATGCAGGCTTCTAGCTTAGCCAAAGGCTCTCCTCTGCCCCAGAGACACACCTTTTGGAGTGTGAGTAGTTAAGACAATTCCCACACAAACCCTCCATCCTGGCTCTGCTATTGACTTCTGGGACCCCAAGCTCCAGGGCGGAGAATGTCAGGCTCTGTTCCCTGCCTGCCTGCTCAGTTCCCTGCCTTGATGTAGTTACTGTTGGGCACATTAGGAGGGAGGATGGGCTCACTGCCTCTGCAGTCTCCAGGCAAGATGACAGGGAGTCCGGCTGCAGAACAATGGACTTCAGTTAGATGCAAGAAAGAACTTCCTGGAGAGGCATTAAGGGTGACATAGAGAAGAAGCTGGGTGAGGGTGGCTGTAGAACTTCCTGTGAAATATAAGACGCTGTCTTAACCATTACGTCATTGACTTTGGACAGCCTGGATGGTAAAGGTTGCTCCACCGGACTCATGGGTATGAGGATAAGGCTCAGTCTAGCTTCCTGGTGAGCCCAGAGCCTTTCAGTTCTGCTCAAAGAGGCAGAGGTGGGACTGGATGTGAGGACAGACTCTGCAGTCCACATCCCTCCCTCCACAAGACACCTCCCCCCCACTGAGCACTGACACACCGCTCCTGTCACCAATGCTCAGGTGTGAACTATGAGTGAGTCAGTAGGAGGGACAGGATACAAGTGCTCCCTGTTGACTGGCTGCAAGGACTCTGTGCTCTAGGTCTGTCAGGCTACACTCTGTAGACACCATCACCATCTCATGGGACCTCCCAGAATTCCATGCTGGGTGCCCAGCCACATCTCCTGTACTATCTCCTAGCTCTTAGCTAGGCTCCTCCCAATCCAGATTCATCCCTTTACACCCATTCCCTGCTCAGAAGTAGCCCCACATACTTCCCACATCCTCCACCAATGATGACTCTTTACCATAGCCTATAGGGTCCATATTCCCTCACTGGCCTTCAGGAGACTGGGGGCTCCAGAGCCCAGGGTAGCAAGGCCTGAATAAGGGTCAGAGACTAACGGTGGCACTTATCAGCTTTAGGGAACATTGAACATAGTCACCGAAGGGCTGGCTTTGAGCTGGGCATGCAGAGGCCTCTGTGTACTTGCCAGCAGCATCTTCATAAACTTTAGTCACTGAGAGATAAAGCAAGGCCTCTCTGGAACCTACATTCATCCCAACTTGCTGGGAGAGGCAAAGATGGAGAGGCGGTGGCCCCAGAACCCTGTCTCTGAGAGGAATGCAATAGCCAGGTGCTTTGGCATGGGGGTCCCCAGCTTACTACGCTAGCTGAGCTTGACTCCCCAACACTCTTCTTCACACAGGAAAACCATGCTCAAAGACAAAATTACTCACCCATTGTCATCTCACAGTAAGTGAGAAAGCTGAGGCTAAAAGTGCAGGTTCTGGTGTCTCTAAACCCACTGGCTTCTCTGCACTACAAACATTAGATTGATTCTGCTGTCAATACAGGGGGTTGACTTCAGTGGGGTCACCTGCTGGTGAAGGCTCACACCCTCCCCTCACTGGAAAACAAAACACCCCTCTGACATTCTCCGGTTCTCCCAGGTGGGACCAGGGCCTGGTAGGCGGGGCAGTGGGGTGTCCGGCTTGGAAAACAAGCAGGCTCAGACAAGGCTCTATTGTTATAGGGAGCCTGACACTTTGGCCACTAAAACAAAACCAAGCGACTGGAGTGCTGACTATCGCTTACGGAAAAGGGGGGACAGTAGGGTGCTGGAGAGATGGCTCAGTGGTTAAGAACACTCCCTGCTCTTCCAGAGGACCCCAGCTCGATTCCTAGCCCCCCTCATAGCAGCTCATAGCCATCTACAACTCCAGTCCCAGGGGACCTGACATCCCCTTCTGACCTCTGAAGGGACTGGGCATGTGCAGACATACAAGCAGACAGAACACCCACAGGCATAAAATAAATACAATCTTTCAAAAAGAAAAACAATGGGAAGAACCCTAAGTCTAGGGACCCACCTTCCCAACCCAGCCCCCATGCCTAGAAACCAGGTACAAGCACCAGGGACTGAGTCCAGCCAGGCTCTGCTGCTGCTGCTGCTGTTGCTGTGACCTTTCACTGCACACTGGTGACATGACGTGTCAGACACACACATTCCATGCATGGCCTCATCTTAGACATAGATTATTTCTATCCCCATTCCTCAGATGAGGAAACTGAGGCTGGAAAAAGACACCAGGGGAGCAAAGTCTGTCAGACTGAGGGTCTTCCCACCTGAGACAGTGTGATCAGGAGCTGTTCCTCAAATGGGCAGCCCTGTGGGATGCTCCAGGCAGCATGTGAAGGCCACAGGCAGGTCTCAGATGCCTCATACTGAACCGTCCTGAAGCTCTGATTACTGAGTCCAGCCTTTGCCTCAAGAACAATGAGCCCAGGCTTTCCCAAGCTGCAGAGAGTTTCCTCAGAAGGTCAGGAGCTACTGCAGCCAAACCCATCCCTGGAACCTCTTTAGGGACCGAAGGGACTTAATACTCTAACCCCATGTTTAAGGGGCAGAGTACACTTAACCTTCACAGCCAATCTTAAGGCAGACAAGCACCAGGGTGTCCTAACCCTAGGGTGCCTCTGGGGGAATTTCTTTAGGATGCTTGGGGGCAGGGAGGACCTGACTCCCTTTAGGTAGGAAAGGGCTTTCTCTTTGAGCCTCTGGTGGGAGGTGAGATGTTTGGGGGAGAGACACCTTTTCTTCTTCTTTTGTTTTTGGTATTTTGTTGTGTTTTCATTCTTTTTTTTTTTTTTTTTTTTTTTGGTTCTTTTTTTCGGAGCTGGGGACCGAACCCAGGGCCTTGCGCTTCCTAGGTAAGCGCTCTACCACTGAGCTAAATCCCCAGTCCCGTGTTTTCATTCTTTTGAGACAGATTTCTCCACAGAGCACTCACTGGTTGTCCTGAAACTCAACTATGTAAGCTGGTCTTGAGTTCACAGGGATCTGCTTGACTCTGTCTCCTCTGAGTGCTGGGATTAGAGTCACGGGCCCCAGGCCTAGCAGGTTATTTTTTCAGTCTACTCATTCACAAGCTGGACAGCTACAGAGGGAAAGCCAGGGACCCTCGCTGTGACTGGTTCCTCTGTGTAAGCCAGAAGATAAAACAGCTCTGAGCAAATCTGCCCCTGGCTTGGGAAAAGCTAGGCCTCTTGGGTGAGTGGCCTACACTTCCTCCTCACATGCCTTTTAGCACTCCTGTTGTGGATGGAGGGAGGACAGCCTACAGAGGTCAAAGGTCCTGGCTACCCTTAGGAAGAAAGACAGAAGCCCAGCTCAGGAGTGCTGCCTCCAAGAAACATTCCCTGATCTCTGGGCAGCCCAGCCCTGGCCTACCTAGTGACATTCTGCACTGTCATTGCTTCTGTGTCCTCTCCCTACCAAGCTGTTCATTCATACTGCAGAGCAACTGCCCTCTGCCTGGGACCTATTCCAACACAGTCCTTGAGCACCTGGTCCCCCTCAGCCACCTGCTTGTGCTGGTGACACGACACCGGTTTACCATTCAGATTGCTCCTGTGTGCCTGGACTGTGTGCGTGCATGCATGGTGCCAGTGACTGGACCTAGGGCCTTGCACATGTTCTCCACCTCTGAGCCATCCCTTCAGGCTGTGCCGGGCCTGTTGAGCACCTTATATAGGGTCTATGTCATTCTCACAAGAGCCCTGGGAAGGAGGTGACGGACTTGTAATGAGTCCCATTTTACAGAAGAGGTGACTTTCCCCAGCCATATGGGTGGGATCAGCCCAGCCTCAGGAAGTCACTTTCAGCTTGGAACTTTTACACCCACATGTTTACCTGTGGTCCGTATGTTTCCTCCACAGCCCAGTCTCCAGTGGTGTCACCTGTTGTCGGTGGATGAAGAGTGTGGAAATGCTACCTCTCTGTTTAAAAAAAAAAAAAAATCTGTGCTTGTTCTGCAGCTCTTGGCTGGATCCCCAACGGCTTGTCCCAACTGGGTCACTGTTGCTGCAGTGTTTGAGAGGAGACACCTAGGTCCCTAGACATCTCAGTCCTCCTGCCTACCCCAATCCCAGTTCAAGGTTCCTCCCAGGCCAACTCTCTGCTCATGCTTACATATGGCTGCTCCCTGGGAGGGGCTGGGAGCAGCATCTCCCAGCTAAATTCACTCAAGAGCCTCCTCCAGGAAGTCCTCCCTGCCATGCCCTAGCTCTTGTCACTGGGCTCAGTTAGCTTTTTACAGAGCCATTCATTCATGAGGCCAAAGAGAGAAAGGCAAGAAGGTTCACTGAGAGAGCGCCGGCCTGTGTGCCAGACCTCAGCCGGTACCCACTCTCTGTATCTCACTGAGCCTCATAGATTGTTATTATCAGCTCATCTTATAGATAAGAAAACAGGCGCCAGAGTTGAAAGACTTGTGCCAGGGGCCACTTGCCTCCTCTGTCCTAGGATAACTTTTTTGTGCCAAACACAGTGACAGCTATTCAGGGGAGGGGTTCTGCAGGTTGGCCAGCAAGCAGACTGATTTATCCTCTCCCTAGGCTAGTCAGTGAACTGGGGGGTCATGGGACAGCAACAGAGGAGGGCAGGGCTCTAGCTGCTTGAGGGGAGTCCTAAGGGCTTCTGGGAAGAAGCATCTCCAGGATTAGAAGGATTCTACCAATCCTCCCCTAACCACAACAGCACAGCAAGCAAGCCATGGCCCACAAAACCCTGGCGCCCTACAGGCAGCAAAGCAAGGAGAAGCCAGCTGCCCTGCCAATGACCCCACAGTGGCCGGGCCAGCTGGCCTGTAGTCCTGCCAACCTGGCCTAGCCCCACCAGCTCTCAATCATAGCTAATGACCATGCTGCCTGCAGTCTGGGCCACCACCCTCCTTCAAGTGACCACAGTGCTCCTGGCCCAGATATCAGCCAGGCCAGAATCACAGCTGCTGTCCCACCACATCCTTCAGCCCTGTGCTGTGGCCTCTTCTTTATCCCAGGGTCATGAAGGACACTGCGGAAGACCTAAGACATGGGATGCTGGGACACTAAGAAGACATAGAGGGGCTGACTCACCACAAGCAACAGACCTGCCAGCCAGCACAGAGCCCAGGGCCAGGGTTCCTTCCTGGACTCTTTATTCAGTCCGGCACAGCCATACCCCGGCCTAGGGAAGAAGGCTTGAGGCTAGGTTTGTCACGTGCAAAGAATGCTTTCGAGGTACAGGGTGGAGTTGAGGACAATTAAAACATCTCCTAAAAGCTGGCTAAGTGTCCATTCAGTGGCACAGAGGAGCACAGATTTCCAGTTCAAATAGATGCAGGCCTGACTCTCCGTTCCCTCATGTTTAGCTGTAAGATTTGGGCAAGACAGAGCACCTCCATGCATTCCAGTTTCCCGGCAAAACCAGCCGTTTTGTAGTTACCATGCCGGACGGTGTCTAAAGTGCTTGCACGTGGTGCAGCCCTTCCTAAGCAGTAAGAGCATCAGCTCTTACTAACATCGCCATGGCAATAGAAGTAAACGGACGGGCACTTCCTAAACGGTAAAAGATTATGACTTTTATCAGTAGATGCTTACTGTGATGTGTTAAACATTCACAGACGGCACTCCAGGTGGGTGGGCAATCTAGGAACATTTGAGGGTGGGATTGGTGACCCAACCCAGGCAAAGCAGATAAAGTGAGAAGGGAGGGGGCAGGGATGTGACCCAGACTGTCCCACAAGCGAAAGGGTAGATAGGTGGCCACATGTGGTGTGTTAGGTAGACAGTGATGAACAAGGAGCCTGAAGTCCCATTAGTGACTGACTATGGCTGCCAAGGCCACACCCAAGGCCTGGCCTGCTCTCACCATCACAGAGGGGCCCTAAACAGAACCTCTGTTTCTCTTCCTCCTGTGCTCAGCCCTCTCTGAATCTGAATCTGAATCACTACCCCAGTACTACTGTCCCAGAATTCTCCTCACCCCTCCACCTACTGTACCATTTCATTCCCCAACAGACACTGATTCCCCTGTGTATTCACCTGAAGCAGTCCCTTACTGACTACCATGCCTGCCCGACATTTTGCTCGTGTGACCCTATTAGGGTCACCCATAATGAACTTGAGAAGTGAGCCTATGCTGATTTAACAGAATTTAACATAATGGTGGCCATGCACGGTCAGGTGTCTTGGCCCGCAGTCTCACTGTGAGCAGGTGGCACAAGCAGAATTCCCTGAAGATCTCCCTGGCCACCCCCACTCCTCCCCCACCCACCCCCAGCGCCCTTCTCCAACAATGGAGTGGAATCAGAGACCTGCAGCTTGATCCTAGCTGAGCTACTTTGCTACTTTGGCTGCCCGTAGGCACCCCTACCCACCTCCTCCAACAGTAGAGAGCTAGGAGGATAATCGGTCCTTCTCTCCTCATCCTGTTCTACACACACACACACACACACACACACACAGCACAACCCAGACTGAGGCACAAACAGGAGCCCCTGGCCTCTGGTGGGGCGGAAGCACAGCAGAGAGCAGCTATTTCCCTAGCCTGCCTCCCAGTGGGGGGAATGATAAATTATTCACTGTACCCTGTGCTTAGGGAGGCCAGACAATGGGCCAAAGGGAATGGACACCAGCTCCTGCCCCACAGGAAGCCACAGTGGGCGTGAGGGCTGTTAGAATCCAGGGCCCCTTCCCAGTGTGTCCAAGTAGATTACAGAAGGCTTTGTAACTATGGGAGGAAGCACAGGGAGCCTGACCTGCCCAGGAACCCGAGATGGACATGTGGTTGAAGTTTCTCAGCCTGTGACTGCCACCTGTGTGTTCTAACCTCAAACAAGTTTGAGGATTTCCCAGACTTCCTGGTCAAAACTCCAGTTTCCTTTCTTCATAGGGAAGGAAATGGACGGTGGCCAGGCACTGTGTATCTGTAGCTCAGTTAGTCTTAGTGGGAGAGCCATTACATTCTCATAAGAAAGCTCAGAGGGTAACATGGCTGCCTGTGGATCAGGAGGCAGAGTAGCTTCTTCATCACCGCACCGACCACTGGCTGCTTAGGCTCCAGTCTGCCCCTTAGCAGACTGTATAACTTCTCCAACACTTTACAGTTGACACTCAAATAGCTCCTGAAGCAAACTCAGCAGCAGGCCTGAGTCAAAGATTTCACCTCGAAGAGCCTCAGCTTCCCACACAAGTTAGCCTCAAATAGCAAGCTCATATTGGGCAAGCTCCACGCTGTAGCACTTAACAGTTTGCCTATGGGACCCTCCCTTTCTGAGTGCTCTGACCCCATCTCCTCAGAAGGAGGCTTCCCCCGTCTCCGACTCTGCCTCACCGAAGCTTCCCGGCTCTTTCCAGCACACGGTGAAATGAGATCACAGGTGTGAAATTAGTTCATCAAAAGGGAGCTCTGCGTAGATGCAAGGATTATTTTAAGGATTTGAATCCTCAGGCAGAGGTGGGGGAGGGGGAATCCCAAGCCCCTTAGACACCTTCTAGGCTGCCCCAACCCCTCCAACCCCAGGAACAGGCTTCTAGTCTTAAGACCCTGCTTCATCTCCCAGGGGTTTTCCAAGGTAATTTCCCCAGACTCCAGGGAGCCCAGCCCAACAAAGGTTAACTAGTCCCAGCCAAGGCCATAGTACCTAGACCAAGGCCATATGCCTCCCCATTCCCACCCAGAACAAGAGCCCACAGAGTCCATGCCAAATGCTCTTTCACAATACTCCTCTCCTACAAAGATCCAAAGGCAGCGGGAGGAACTTCTGCCTGGGAATCAAGACACCTGGACTGTGTCCCCAGACCTGGCAGCCCTAACCTTAAAGGGAGAGGTTCTCCCCTGGGCCATTCTGCACAGAGAAACTGAAGTCAGGCTTATCCGAGCTCCAACTCCAACCACACATGCTTGCTGCTACCTCATACATGTTCACCTCAACCTCATACTGGGGTGGGGAAACACCTTAGCCACAGCTCTCCGGAAAGGTGTGAGCTGGGAAGGGAAAAGGACCCCTTGATGGATGTTTGGAGATCTCTTTCAGGTCTGCTTCTCTCTCAACCACTCACTGACTTTAGGACCTGGGGTCACTGTGCTCCCCACAAGTCTTCAGTGTGTCCCCATTAATAATGTTGAGGGAAGGCGGTTGAGTTCTGAGGGACCATAGCTCCAGCTTCCACGTGGCTGTGGCTGGGGGACCAATATGGTGAGTCCCTTAACAGATAAAGAGTACTTCAGTAAACTTGGGGACACGAACTATGGGAAGCAGGTTGTTCCTCCAGCCTGGACCCCGGGAAGAGATCTTTTGGAACTGAGAAGCTCTGCCCTCAACGTAGGTTCACCTTTTCAGGGATGTGGCATGTCAATGAACCAAGACTGGCAGATATGAAGGATCTCTTCCGCTTCGGGACCAGTGCTTGGATTTCGATGCCCCAGAGGCCCCCACCCTGACAATCTCTCGCTTGCAGGTTATCCACTTCTTTTCTTCTCCCCCACCCCTCCCTGGCTCTTTCTGTCTTTATCTTCTCCTTTCTCCCCAGTCTAATCCTCAATAAGGCAGAGGACCTCAACCCTGCCACACCTCAGTTTCCCCAACTGACGGCGCCCATCAACAATACACAATAGCTTTTATCTCAGGGGTAGCTCTGCGCTTTGGATAAGGAACGATTTGTGCAAGGGCGGGGCTCGGACCTGCACACAATGGGCACTCAATAAGTGCGGGCTTCTCTCTACTATCTTTCGCGCGCCCTCTCCTTAACAGTTGACTCTCCGCCGGCGTCCCCTCCACGCCCTCTGCTGACCCGAGCCCTGCCTCTAGGCTCCGGGGACTGCTCCCAGCGCGCATCCGGGGCTCTCACCTGCAACCTCGGCTCTCTGGAGACTGTGGCAGGAGAAACCCCTGTGTTCGCCTTGGGGCAAGCACCTCCAAATCCTTTGCCTAGGACGAAGAAAGGTGGCAGCTTCGGTTCGCAGCACCAGTCCAGGGGTTCAGTTCGACTGTCCTGCCAGCTTGGGACCCCTCACTGTGCGCTGGACCCGGGCGGCGCCAGTACAGTTTCAAGCAGTTCGGTCCAAGGCAGCTCAAGATTTGGTTTTCCGGGAGCTGGAGGCCGGTGGGTGTCCCGGCTCCTTTACACTCAAGTCCGAGAGCCCGGGCCACCTTGCGCCGACCCGGGGGCGGAGGACACTCCGGCAGAGATGGGTCAGTATGATGGGGCCGAGAATGTCCCGTCTCGGAGCTCCGGATCAAGGCCGGGGCTCGAACGTCCCAGCAGGTTCGGACCACGGGGCTGAGAAAGTACAGGCGCGGAATGCGGGGCTCGGACAAGCAGGGCAGGGCAGGGCAGGGCAGGCGGGGCGCCAGCGGCCGGAGCAAGACGAAGAAGTCTGCCCAGGTCCCGACGCGGCTTACTCTGCAAATCTGGGCGGACCTGCCCGGCAGCGGACTCCGGAGCTCCGGGGGGCCGCTCCACTTCCTCCTATTACCGGCACCGCGCTCGCCGCTTGCTCAGCCCCGCGCCGCAGCCTCTACTACCGCCGCTGTCACCCTAGCCGCCCACCCCCACCCGAGCTACAAACCAAGCCAAGCCGAGCCGAGCCGAACCCTACCGAGGCAGTTCCCGAACGCCTGCGAGCCTGGCCCCGCCTCCAAGGGTGGGGCCAACAGAACCCCCGCCCCTGGCCGGGCCGCGAGCAAAGGCGGGGCCAGCGGGACACTGTTAGGCCGGTCCCTGCGCGGTTGGGCAGGAAGAGCCAATAGGAGAGTAGAAAAGGGGAGGAATTTTGCTGAGCGTGGTCTGGTGCGGCTAGAGAAGGACAATGAAAGCTGAGCGTAGCTGGGGAGCCTGCTGCTTGGGGACCAGGATGGTGGGAGAGGCGCGGGGGCTTAGGTTGACTGTGACTGAGCACGAGGCCAACAGTGGGCGAGGGTGAAGCGTGAAGGAGGCGAGGGTGGGGCTGGGATGTCCCTGGATGGGGTAACCTGGGTCATAGGTCCTCCCTGCTGCTAGGGCTCCTTGCACTGAACAGCATTTGAGAGCTGTGAAAGGTTCAGATTTTAGGAAGCAGCGCATAAGAAGTTTGTACAAATAAAAAGCAGATCTGTTTCCCGCACTTCCCCTTTCCCAGCGTTCAGCGGCTCAGAGAGGAAGGTTCATATCAGTTTCAAAAATAAGAGCGGAGGTGTGTAAGGACAACGCACTTCGAATCGTGACTTTTGTGGGCTGTGCACCTCCTTCCCCACCCCTCCCTACTTTTGAGGTCCCAGCGTCCTGTGCCGGACACTGAACCGGAGTGAAGGGTTTTAATGTATGAATGAATGTTGTGAGCGCGCGTGGGCGGAGCTTATATCATTAATTAGCTTGGGGAGTCCTAGGATGAGGCAGCCCAGTGCAGACTCTTCTGTAAGCTTCAGATCAATCTTATGCGTGGGAACCCCTTGACACTGTTGTGGACCAGGACTGTTGGGGCCACCTGGTGTTTTCCAAATTGATGTTGCTGGTACAGGATTCTACCCACCAACTCTGTGACATTCTTGGGCCAGACTGGCCTTGGAAGATGACTTTAGCCTCCTACGGTGATGCTCAGTCAGTCCAAGGTCATCCTTGACTACACAGTGAATCGAAACCAGTATGAGCCTGTCTTACAGGACATAATAATACCACCTTAAAGAAACTCAAGACGCTGCAACTTGACAGGTAAGCGAGTGAGGAACCACGTGGGCAGTGGGCTTAGAAGACTGAAGGAATGGCGATCCGTTCCGGACAGAAAGGACAGCATATGCAAAGGACACCTCCAGAGATCTCTGCCTTGTATTGGTTGGTTAGCAGGTGACAGGCAAACTGAGGTCAAAAAGAGTTAGCAAGGATAACAGGAAAGGACAGTGGTCCTGAGAAATCCCCGCAGCAGTAGAGCAATAGCCAAAGTGGGAGGCAGGTAGTAGGGAGTTCAGACTTATCCAAAGGACCAAAGATCTCTTAAGATCCTCTTGAGCCCACAGCCCAGCCAGATGTCGGTGAAGTCAAGCCAGGAGGAGCTTGGAGTTTGGATTCTGTTGGCAGAGGGCTTCGAGAAGTTTTCAGTGCACTGTCAACATGATGGAGTTCTGTAGGAAAACAAGTGTCCTTAAAACACAGAGCCTATGAATAACAATGCCAACCAACCAGAGCTTCCAGGACTAAGCCACTACCCAAAGACTATACATGGACTGACCCTGGGCTCCAACCGCATAGGTAGCAATGAATAGCCTAGTAAGATCACCAGTGGAAGGGGAAGCCCTTGGTCCTGCCAAGACTGAACCCCTAGTGAACGTGATTGTTGGGGGGAAGGCAGTAATGGGGGGAGGATGGGAGGGGAACAATCATGTAGAAGGGGAGGGGGAGGGGTTTGGGGGATGTTGGCCCGGAAACCAGGAAAGGGAATAACATTCGAAATGTAAATAAGAAATACTCAAGTTAATTAAAAAACAAAAACAAAAACAAAAAAAAAAAAAAAAACACAGAGCCTAGGAGATGCGTGACAAGGGCCTGCCTGAGGACTGCAGATACCTGCGTCGACTTGGTAGTGGTGCTAAGATCCCTTAAACCTTCCACTTTGCGAAGAACCTTCTTCAGCTTTGAGTTGTCAGCACCATGGAGCCCTGACCTCTTAGCCTGCTATTGTAGCCCCTCCTCTTTCCACCTCTTCTCTCTGCCTCTCTGTCACACCTTTTTCAGATTCACTAACAGTGTGTCATCTCCGCAGAGTTCCTCCGAGTGACTGTCCCAGTGGTCCTCTAGGGCTGACATGTATTTCTCCATGAGTTTATTCCTGCTTCCCTGCAGGACTGAGGTGACAGTTTGAGACCCAGTGCTCACTAGCTTTCTTTACTGCTGTGTCTAGAACCTTGCTGGACACACAGTAATTGAGTCACAGATGCCATCTTCTCTGAGTTGCCACCCTGAACTCCCAGGCAGCCTTTGGTCTGGTTTACTTGCATGGGAGATTCTTTAGGAATGCCTCACTTCCCCCACCCCTAGTGGCTGGGAGCTACTCTGTGGATGAATGTCTCCACCCACCATGGCCCTTGGGAGACCTCAGCATTAGGAGATGAATGAATGAGGTTCTCAGAGTAGAGCTGTCTGGTTGTTGGGACAGCCTCCTCAGGAGGTCAGATGAACAGAATGTCAAAAAGAAAAAAGCTTTTCAGAACACGGCTTCCTCGGTGACTCCTGAGGCCCGAAGAAGGTCAGCAAGTGGTGAACAGCGCTCAGGTCTTGAAACACCCACATTTGCCCTCTGGCTGCCCCTATGGAGGAGAAGGAATCTTCTGATCTGGGGCAATCTGGCCTTTTGTGGCTAGGGAGGCCACAGAGTGACAGTGGATGATTGGTAGTGGCTTTGCCCCGGAGGATGTCAGTGCATGGACTGGCTAGGAAGCCATGCCTGGAGGCTGACAGGAAATAGTAGCCTTCTGTGCACCCCACTGCTCCTGAGCGCCTTGTGCATCTTGCCAGAGCGAGCTGCAGAAGCTCTGCAATGTCCATGCAGCGGGCACTTGGTGTTCTCATCCCAGATGGACACTTGCTTGCAGGCTGACAGTTATCAGTCACTTCGAATTCCTTCTCTAAATAGGCCACCTCGGTGTATAAAGCTTCTTTGCTGGATAACTTCATGCTCTGTGAGTGATGGGGAGATACCGTGCTTGGTGGCGGCGGGGGGTGGGTTGCGGGGCACAGTGAGAGTCAACAGGCAGTGGTGACCCTATCTTCATGCAGGTCACTGTCTAGTGGGGGGTCTGGCTCAGCTGAGCTCACTGCGCCTGCAGATTCTTGATGCTTTCCCATCCCGGTCTCTGTCTTCACCAGCCCGTGTATGTGTCCCTTTCTACCAGAGGAATGTCCCATCCCTCAAGACTTAGTATACTGGCTTGTTGGGAGTGACTGGCTGGTTTCTCCAAGAAGCCTCTCCAGGTCTCTCTGGGCAGCACCATATTTTTACTCTGGACTCTATTACAATGGAAGCTCTTGCCCTCTCTTGTTACTTATGCCCATGGATTAGGGCTGGCGTGAGTGTTTCCACACCCAGTTATGAGCTTCTAAGGACAAGGGATGGGACATGACCCCCTGACGCCACACTGAGGTAGTGTTTCATTCTCTCACCCTCTGCTTTCCCATGTGCCCTGCACTAAACCAAGTCATATGCCACATATTGGACACCCAGGCTGGGACAGTGACACCCTCTAGGCAGAGCCCTTGGTCCAGGACTCTCTGAACCTGTATGCCAAGTTCTCTGGGCACAGGGCCTCCTCATTTAGCTGGCTGGGGCAAAAGCTTTGCCACAGGGAGAGCATACGAGCACTGAATACCTGCAATGGTTAATATCGTCAGTCTGACCAGATTTAGAATCACCCAGGGAACTTGTCTGGGAGGGAGCTTCTTCACTGGATCTATTTTTTTTAAAAGAAGTAATTATGGTATGTTTATGAATACACTGTAGTTGTCTTCAGACACACCAGAAGAGGGCATCAGATCCCATTACGGATGGTTGTGATCCACCATGTGGTTGCTGGGATTTGAACTCAGGACCTCTGGAAGAATAGTCAGTGCTCTTAACCTCTGAGCCATCTCTCCAGCCCTACATTGGACTTACTAAAGTGAGAAGTCCCACCCTAAGTGTAAGCAGTGCCATCCTATAGGCTGGGGTGCCAGTTTGACTAAAGTGGAGGAAGCAAGCTGAGTGCCATCATTTGTCACTTTCGGTCCTGACCATCACTGCTATGGGACCCGCTGCCCCATGATCCCGCCTCCTTGGCTTCCCTGTCATGAGGAACTGAGCCTTGCGCTGTGAACCAAGATGAACCCTTCCTTCCTTAAGTTGCTTTTTGTCACAGCAATTAAAAAAGCAACATACAACATCTAGCGATACACAGAGTTAAGATAATCAGGGGACCCAGGTCAAAGACATGAACAGGGAACTGTTGAGTGATAGGTAAGAAAATCGATCCACTTGTAGAACAAAATGGAGAAACTAAGGCTGCCTCAGGGAGTGGTTAGAGCACAGACTCTGGAGCCACGTGGCCCAATTGGGAACCCCGACTCTGCCAGTGTTAGTTCTGTGATGTCTCTATACTTCTGTTTCCCCGTCTGGAAGGTGAGAACTTACCTCACAGGATATCTCAAGGGATCAAGTGAGTTAGTTTTTCTTATGTCAATAGTTGGCGAACCCCACTTAGGTTCCTGATGGATAGAATAAAGATGGAGGACCTGTGGGCTTTGGTGGGGCAGGGTTGAATGTGTGCATCATCCTGAGGAAGCTTCACAGGATAGACAGCCCCTGTTTCTTCACCTATACACATCACGGGGCCTCTGAGGGCTCCGGTCTGCTGACTTGTCACCTACCTAACCGTATATGTCCCTTGTGACCCTGCAGCTACAATCTGTATAAAGCAGGACTGTATAAGCTGGTGCCATACACCAAGAAGACTTTGTGGCTCCAGCGTGGGGAGGGGAGCTGTGGATGGTCTGGGACAACAGGTCATTCTAAGCCTCTGAGCCCTGTTGTCAGCCTCAACTTCTTGAGACCGAAGTAGAGGTGAACAAGGATGACCGATGAAAGGTTAGTGTCGGGGTTTGAATGAGAATGGGTCCCAGAGGCTCATGTATTTGAATGCTTGGGCTGTAGTTGGTGGACCTGGGAGAAGGATTAGGAGGTGTGGCCTTGGTGGAGGAGGCGTGTCCCTGGGGATGGGCTTTGAGGTTTCAAAAGCTCACACCAGGCCCAGTTTAACACATTCTCTGCTTGCAACTTGTAGATGAGATGTAAGCACTGAGTTACTGTTCCAGTGCCCTCCCTGCCTGTTCTCATGCTTCCTACCACGATGTCATGGACTCACCCTCAGAAACTAAGCAAACTCTCAGTTAAATTCTTTCTTTTATAAGATCCCCTGGTCATGGTGCCTCTTCACAGCAAAAGAAACGTAACTAAGACAGGAAGGTCCAGGGCTGAGACATTCTGTGGATATCCGAGGCAGTGGATGATGGGAGAGAATGGATGTGAGTAAAGAGGGAGGCACAAGCAGGAGCATCCTTCCTGAGAGGTCAGCTGACGAAGGACCACAAGTTAGGGTGGAACCAGAGCAGGAGGACAGGAAGGAGGGTGCAGCAGCGGACAGGAACAGGAAGCTAATCTGGCTCTGGGAAGATGATGTGCCTTGGGGCTGGAGATGATGGTTTAAGAATGGAGAACCGTGGGCTGGAGAGATGGCTCAGCGGTTAAGAGCACCGACTGCTCTTCCAGAGGTCCTGAGTTCAATTCCCAGCCACCACATGGTGGCTCACAACCATCTGTAAAGAGATCTGATGCCCTCTTCTGGTGTATCTGAAGACAGCTGCAGTGTACTTATATATAATAAATGAATAAATCTTTAAAAAAAAAAAGAATGGAGAGCCGCAGATGGCACAAGGACAGGTGAAGCTCTACGTGACCCCTTGGGACTTGGGACATGGTAGGGTAAGTCTGTGTCAGGTTAATGAAAGGTGATACTTGGGGGTTGGGGATTTAGCTCAGTGGTAGAGCACTTGCCTAGCAAGCGCGAGGCCCTGGGTTCAGTCCCCAGCTCCAGAAAAAAAAAAAAAAAAAAAAAAGAAAGAAAGAAAGAAAGAAAGAAAGAAAGAAAGAAAGAAAGAAAGAAAGGTGATACCTGGCCTCCTCTTCTTCTGGATTCCTGACCAGAAGTAAGGACTGTCAGCTCCTTTCCGAAGACTACAGTCTTGCCTGACTCGAGACTGGGTATCCTGACTCCATACTGAGTGGTCCTTCAACCAGCGCCCTTGCCTGCTCATCAGAACTTGTGTTACTTTGTCCCCGTCACTCTCAATTGCATGGTTGTTAGCCCTTGGACCATGAACTCCTTGTCAGATCTACTTCAGTGCCCTTAGTGTAGGGCATAGGCCACAATCTGCAGGTGTGTGCACATTTTCTGTGGAAAGCAGGAACCTGCATTGGGCTACCTCTGCTGCCCCCTGCTGCCTGCTGCTGGTTACTGTAATATAAGCTAATTGGTGCGGGTTCTCAAAACTTTGGTTTCAGGACCACTTTCACAACTAAAACTTTTGGGAACCCCAGTGAACCATCATTTTTTGGATTTACACACACACACACACACACACACACACACACACACACACACGTATTGACATTTACATTACAATAAATTAAAATGGGCAAATTTTAATTTTCTGTAATTTCAGATCAAGCATAGTTGTCATTAAAAGAACATGCTTTAGGAAAGATAACTTTTTTCTCCCAAATAAAAAAGGATTGTGGGGTTGGGGATTTAGCTCAGTGGTAGAGCGCTTGCCTAGGAAACGCAAGGCCCTGGGTTCGGTCCCCAGCTCTGAAAAAAAAAAAAAACAAACAAAAGAAAAAAAAAAAGGATTGTGAGAGCTAATGAGATGGATTAGCGGATAAAGATGCTTGCTACCAAGTTTGACAGCCAGAGTTCAATTCCCAGGACCCATATGATGGAAGGAAAGAATTGCCTCCCACTAGTCGTCCTCTGACACAGTGTACATAATGCACATGATGCACCCACAGACACGCGCGAAACCATAAGCAAGGAAACCCAGCAGCCCACTTCGAGTGCAATAACAATCACAAACCAGAAGCAGAGCCGTTCACAACTGTTTGCACACAGGCGTTCATAGCCTTGCTCACCTTAGGCTGAGGGTGGGAGCGAGCCAGATGAACAGGTAAGGAAAGGGGGAGCAGTGTTCATCACCAAAAGAGAAGGGGGTTTTAACACAGTGATATGACATGGATGAGCCTTGCAGACATCAGACTGAGTGAAAGCCAGACACGGGACAGACAGCAGACGATTCTATGCATTAGGCACCATAGAGCTCAGGGAGCAGGGTGGGAGGTTGGTGTCTGGTTGGCCCAGAGCTTCAACTTGGCAAGATGGAGACACTGCAGAAATGAGCGGTGACAATATAGCACAGTGTGTGTGTGCTTTACCTGGGTGTGGTGGCCTTGCCAGGTATGTAAACCATGCCTCCAGACACTGCAAAGGCATCTGCAAGAAGGATCTAGCTCTTTAAGAAATGAGCTTATAAACATACATAAGAAATTCATTTATCTTATGTATGTGAGTGCACTGTAGCTGTCTTCAGACACACCAGAAGAGGGCATCAGATCTCATAATAGTTGGTTGTGAGCCACCATGTGATTGCTGGATAACTCAGTGGTAGAGCAAGAGGGCAGTGTGTGCAAGGCTCCAGGTTCCTCTGTGGCAGTACACAGGAGTGGGGAGATATGTGTGTGTGTGTGTTTGTGTGCATGGGTGTGTGTGTGCACACATGCATGTGTGTGAGAGTGTGTGTGAATGTGCAAATGCACGTGTGTATGAATTCGTGTGTATGTGTGAGTGTGTGCGTGTGTGAACTCAGGACCTCTAGAAGAGCAGTCAGTGCTCTTAACCACCGAGCCATATCTCCAGCCTGGTTACGGCTCTTTAAGAATGTTTTTCTCTTATTTTTATGCGTGTGTGTATCTGTTCATGCCATGGCACATAGAAGTTGGAGGAATCAGTTATCTCCCTCCATCATGTAAATTCCAGGGATCAAACTTAAGTAGACTGTCTTGGTGGCAGGCACCTTTACCTGATGAGCCATATAACCAGCACTCAAATTTTCTTAATAATATGAAAGTATCATTCAAAGGAAGAGATGGTGGTGCAAGCCTGTATTCTCCACATTCAGGAAGATGGCTGAAATAGCGGAATTGTAAGTTTGAGGCTAGCTTGGGCTACACAGAGAGCACCTATGGCAAAAATAAACAAGCAAACAAAAATCAAAACAAAACAAAAAGCAAACAAAAAATACAAAAAGAAAATATCGGGGGTTGGGGATTTAGCTCAGTGGTAGAGCGCTTGACTAGGAAGCGCAAGGCCCCGTCCCCAGCTCCGAAAAATAGAACCAAAAAAAAAAAAAGAAAAAGAAAAAGAAAATATCACTTGCCAATGCCACTAGGTCACTGTTTCTAACTATGCAAGAAGTCACCATGTGATTCATAGCCCCTCCTTCCATTTTCTTTTTATTTTGTTACTATTTCATTACCTATCTTTAATACATATTAAATTTATCTGTCTGTCTATCTACCTTTACACACGCATGCACACATAGCACTCACATGTAAACATGTGCGAAAACGCATACACTCATACACACACACACACACACACACACACACACACACACACACACACTTGCTCTACCACAGAGTTACCTGCAGCTGCAGGGATATTTTGTGTATTCTGAGTGACAGCTTGGGAAGTGTCACACAGCACTTTTGCCACAGAGGATATGCTGTGACAACTGTGTTCAGGAAAGGCATCCACACAATTGCTTAAAGTGTGAGCTGAACTGGCCACCCTTTTCACAGGACATTGTTACCACTTAAAAGAAGTACTGACATTTGAGTGACAGCTATGAAGACTTGGGTGTCTGTCAGACATTTACTCAAAAATGAAAGAAGTGCAAGTGGCCACATTTCCAGGTAAATCGATAGCAGTGATAAAAGTCAAGCTTTCGAGTGAAAGAAATCAGAACTTGGGGAACCCTGTGTTACTGTAACCTCCCTCAGGGTCAGCAGTGAGATGTAGGGAAGGTGATTTTTGTTTTAAGACAGTGTATTCTTCAACATCATAGTTGATATGGTAACATCACACTTGGATAACAGACATACGTGGGGCCTGGAGAGATGGCTCATTGCTTCAGAGTGCTTGCCGTTCAAGCAGATGACCAGGGTCTCTTTCCCTGCCGTCCTTTCTGGGCAGCCCACCCAAAGTGGTAAGAGTTGTTGGTTCACCAGCTCACATCACCCTTCCTTTTCGCATTCTTGGCAGTTTACTCTGAGTGACTCCTTGGTGCCTGGTGTCACCGTAATGCTGGCACAGGGGATACATCTCTGCTTTCATTAAAGGGACTTTGCAGGAGAGGAAGGGAGAGGATGAGCACCTGCCACTCGGGAGGAAGGGGGGCTGACATTCAAGTAAACACTGAAGCAAATGACAGGAGCAGAGGTCTGAGGCGAAGGAGCCTGGTGTCCATGCTACTGGAAGGGACGGAGCGACTTGTGGGAATGGAAGAGACAAAAGAGACCAGGCCATGGAGGCTGTGCTGGGAGCCTGGCTTCTTCTCAGGGTCCTATAAGAAGGTAGTGAGGATAATTAACTGAGGGGGGAGAGCAAGGCGGTGAGGTACATCAGGCGAGGTGGGGCAGATGTGTCTTTCAGAAGTGGGGGCAGAAGAAAACCACGGGAGTCACTCCTCAGACCACCCTCCTTGTCTTTTCAGACAGAGTCTGTCTCATGGCTTAAGTTCATTACACAGGCTGAGTACTATGGCTGCCCTATGAGCCCCAGGGAATCCACCCATCCTCACCTCTCTGGCTCTGTCACTGTAGTTATGAGGAATCCTGGAATTGAACTCAGGTCTGCATACTAACCAGGCAAACATTTTATTGTCTGAGCTATCTCCCCAGTCCCAGGATTTCCTGATGAATAATAAAATCCTCCAGTAGGTTGTAAGAAAAAAGTGGGGGGGGGGGGATCAAAGGCACCACAATTAGCTAGTACAAGAGGAAGATGAGGGATGCAGACAGAATTCACAGTTGGAAACTTTCATTTCCAGATGACCTTTACACAGCTCAGTTAAAAAAAAATTAGAAATTAAAAAGGTTGGGCCCACCATCAGACAAACAAGACTAGGGTCAGGGGGAGTTCTGGAAACCCGGGTGTTTCAGGTATAAAAAAAAATGTGATTGGGTGGGATTGGCAAAGCAGTATGTGTGGCCAGAGAAGAGGAAGGAACAGGCTATAGGCTTGCCTGGGGTCTGGGCGAGCAAAGCTAGCAGCAGAGGCCCAGGAGCTCCACGAGATTGAAGATCAAGTGAGAGGGACCCAGCGAAAGGGGAGAAGAGTAGCCAGAGGGGCCAGAGAGGGCTGGCCAGTGGCCAGTGCGTGGGACAAGCATAGAGGATCCCCCTCCCCAAACCATGGAACTAGAGTCCCAAGAGCATCTCCAACCTTGGGATGAAAGTTTAGCAGAGAGGCAGCCATGATCCCTGTCTGCTGCAAGGGTAAGAGAATCAGAAACAGGCGTACAAACCTCTCTCTTCAGAGCGGGTTTGATATAGAGTACTGGTTCTCAACCTGTGGGACTCGACCCCCTTGCTGAACCTCTATCTCCAGAAATTGTCACATTACAGTTCATAACAGTAGCAAAATTACAGTTATGGAGTGGCAACAAAAATCATTTTATGGCTGGGGGGGGGGGTTGCCACAACATGAGGAAGAGTATCACAGGGTCGCAGCATCCAGGAAGGCTGAGAAACGCTAGTACAGAGGACAGAAGACAAGGTTTTCCTGAGCCGTGTGTCTGCTGGTGGGAGGGGTGAGATGAGAGGAGCAGTGATGAACTTCAGGAAGTGGGAGGCTGGGTCCGCACTCAGGCAGAGCAGCAGGCTGTCTCCTAGAGAGGGAGAGGCCACCTGTCCATGCAGCAGGCCAGGGCACTAGGGCCTATGACAGTTTTTTTCCTGGTCGCTTCAGGTTTCTCTGAATCACAGAAGGAGACTCCCAGCTGTCTGAGGGTTGGCGGAGATGTGAACGAGAGGGGAAGGCAGGAGAAGACTAACCTGGAGGCAGAGAGAGAGCAAATGAGTTGAGGAGTTAGATCTAATGGTACAGGGTCCTGATAGTGACAGACGTGACTGAGCCACAACCACTTCAGCAGAGTCAGGGCATTCCCACCCAGGCTTGGGCCTAGGCAGGCGCATGGTAAGTGGCTTTCCGGTCAGGAGGAGGTCCATACTTAGGCAAAGCTGACCCTGCCTGTTCCATTGCGGCATGCATGTGTGCAGTGGACGTAGAACGGCATGGCTATCTCTCTTCTTTTTTCTTTTCAAGCCAGTCCTCCAGAAAGCTGGGACTCTCTAGGGGACCCACTTCACAGCTTGCTGTGTGGAGCTGGTCCTGATAGCTGCTGCCCCTGTCCCAGAGCCTCCTCTCAGGTCCTGGGCACTCCTTACATCTGGAACACCACAGCTGAATGTTCAACTGAGAGCCCAGATGGCCCTTCAGTTTGGGGACAGCACATGCTGAGTTAGGGTACTGCAAGCAGGCAGACCCACCCAGGAATGCCCCTGACTCTTCATAGCTCCAGCTCTGTTCTGCAGCTCTCTTACTCCCTCCAGGACACTCAGGAAGGGATGTGCTAGCCTCAGGCACAAAGCGACTGACTGTCTTTTTTATGTGGGAAAAGGTCAGCAAATAAAAAAGGGAAAAAGAAGCATACATTTTCTGCATACTTCTGCTGTGGTCAGGCTTTGTACTAGCAATTCTAATACCTATACCTTGCTTCTGCCACAGTGACATTTCTGATCCAAACCCCCCCCACACACACACACCCTGGGTTTATGGTCCTTCAAAACAAAGAGTGCCTTCTGCGGACTCTCTTGCAGCTATGTATGTTCCCAGGACTAAAGCTTAATAAATGGAATGTAGGCAGAATTGCTGTTTATGACTTCTGACAAGTGCCCCGAGAGACTAGTGTGCAGTTATTCGGTTCTTTTTCTATCTGCAGTCTAGAAACTGGATGTAATGACATGGGCTCTGGCTGCCATATTGGTTTTGGCATCCCTTGGGATAAGGGATGGATGAAACAAAGGCCCTGTATCACTTCTGCACTATCTCCAGGCTGTTTTTTAAATTTTCTTTCTTTTAAACATATAATATATGTGTATATATATTGCACACACACACACACACATATATATATATACACATGTATGTCTATGTGAGGGCGTCAGAAGCCTTGGTACTGGACTTACAGACAGTTGTGAACTGTCAAGTGGTTGCTGGGAATTGAACCTGGGTCCCCTGGAAGAGCAGCCAGTGTTCTTAACCACTGAGCCATCTCTCCAGCCACTATTTCCAATTTTTTTTCCAAGTGAGAGACACTTATTTGAGAAACACTGTTATTCTGTGGTTCTGTTAACACCGAACCCACCTCACTTGTCCTGAGCCATCTTACTGTCATCCTTACTATGTCTCTGCCAAATGGGTGAGTAACCTCATTTTAAGAGAGAGACTTGGAGGCTCAGAGACGTTAAGCAAGTGATCTGAGGCTGCTCAGCCACTGTGAAACTGAAATGAAGTCAAGCCCTCTCTTCACTGGGCCCTGCCGTTTCTATGAAGCCTGAGGCTGACAGGCAGGTGTGGGTCTGGACCGTGACATCACCTCCTCTTCCCAGGGGTCCTTTACCCATGGTCCAGATACCCCCGATGGGCAGGAGGAATTGGATTACAGCTGCTGTAAGAGAACCCTCTGCTCTGGTTTTCTGAAGACTGCCCCCATTTCAACCTTAAAAGTCCCTGATCCCTCATTCCTGGGCAAATCAGTTCTGCCGAATTTGAGCTCTGGCCCAGTGGAGACCTGCCACTGTTCCCACAGACAGACGCTGTTCCCACAGACAGACGCTGCCTGGTGGTTTCTATGCCTTTGCTTCCCGGCATCACTAGGAGCCTCTGGGCTCCTCTGGAAGGCGGTTGAGCCATTAAAAGGATAAAGCTTGCCATTGCCTGTCATTGCCAGCAGGGGGCTCCAGCCCAAATGAGGCTGGATGTGCCCAGCACTCACTCACCTTACAAGTCAGTCACCCATCTTAACTTTTCTTGTCTTCTGAGTTGCTGCACAGTACCCCTGCCGAGAGGGGTCTGAAGTGAGCAGGCCTTCATCTAGCATGCATCCAGCCCAGGGGAACCATCTCCTGGACAGGGGCCTCTGGGCCAGAAAGACTCCCATCTTCCCTCTGAGAGGCCCTGGCCAGAACTGTTTGCCTTTGAGCTTGTTTCCTGGCCACACAGGGTTGACAGTCCCTGCTCAGGAGGCAGTAGCAAGGGGTGGGACAACATGGCACCCAGCCAGGGCTAAGCACAGAGTCTCCTGTCCTATTGCTGCTGCTGCTGCTGCTGCTGCTGCAAAGGAACATCTCAGCAGGCAGCCCTTTGGACACCGGAACACAATGGTAGGTCAGAACCCACCTTAAGAAACACTCAAGCTGACAGAGTTGGGACACAAAGACAATTTTCAAGACATTAGTTGCTGCAATGGGGTGGAAAGCTACCGAATGCTGTAAAGGGTAGGAAGGAGGCAGACTCAACTAGCAGGGCGGAGGAAGCAGGGGTGGCCAACCCTGTAGACTAGAATGCAGCCAGGAGGGTCAGGGACATGAGGACTGTTCTTGCAGCTTCTCTAAGCGCAGGATTCTGTCCTCTACCAGCTTCAGGGATCTTTCTGTCCCTAAGATCTCAGCGGGGACTCTAAAAGCTGGAGACCAGAGCACCCCACACCTTCTGCTGACCGCCACAGGGTGCTTCCACACCTCACCCAGCCCCTGCCTGATACCTACCGGTGCTTAAAATGGTTTTTTAAAAGAGGAAATTGTCTTTCTGTTCTGGCTTCTCTCCCACCTTTGTGCCAAATGAAGGAAGGTCAAGAGAGCTACTAGAGTGTTATGTGTTTCCCCACTGAGGGGCTACAGAGGACCAGGCTGGTCCCTACACACAGAGGCTGACAACCAGGTGTCAGTACACTGGGGAGAGTCAGCCCATATCAGAAGGGGCTCTCACTGCCTGTATGGATGAGATAGAGGGACTTGCTCCCAGTGGACCAGGTGAGGGCTTGTGGCTGGGAGGAGGGGGGGCACAAGGAAAGAGGAAACTGCTGACTGCATCAAGTCTAGGGAAAACGTATCAGTTAGTCAACTTTGAACATTCACTATGTCCCAGACAGAGAGCCACTCCAAGCCAGGTCCCCACTGTATCAGGAAAGGAGGGTATATGTATTTCCTACCTACCTACCTTCCTTCCTTCCTTCCTTCCTTATCTATCTATCTATCATCTATCTATCTATCTATCTATCTATCTATCTATCTATCTATCTATCTATCTATTTTTTTGGATTTTCAAGACAGGTTCTCTCTGCATAGTCCTGGCTG
Source organism: Rattus norvegicus (assembly GCF_021556685.1). NCBI lineage: Eukaryota > Metazoa > Chordata > Mammalia > Rodentia > Muridae > Rattus > Rattus norvegicus. The sequence goes on along the minus strand of NC_141534.1, from coordinate 166,250,478 downwards.
TCCTAGAACTCTCTATAGACGACTCTGGGCTCAAACTCAGGGATCTGCCTCCTGAGTGCTGAGTTGAAGCTGTGGCCACCCCTCGTCCCCCAGCCAAGGAAGGTGCTTTCTGCCCTCTCTACTGCCACCCCAGGCCACAGGGGAGACAGTTACAAGGGGAGAAGAAGGGTCAGTGGTCTCATCAGAGAGACACTTTGCCTACTAAGTCATCTCAGCCCTTTGAGTGAGGCTCTGAGGGAGAGTGCAGTAACTTCTGCCTCCCTCTGCAAATTAAAGAGTCTGTGCTCTCTGTTAAACTAGGACACTAGGGTCAAGGCACAAATCTGAGACAGGATGGCAGAATGGAAGGGACATCTGTGGAAGCTCAATGCTTGTTTCTTTCATCTATAAGTCCCCACTCTCTGGGACCTTTCTGGGCACACAGTGGATGCTCAGTAAGTCATTCTGCAGCCATCCTGCTAGGATGCTTGCCTGGGTAGTTGCCCTTTCCTGGTTGGACATTAACTGGAGCCCACACTCAGCTCTCCTGCAGGTGGCTGGCAGGTCCCGCCCACAGCCAGCACACCCAGAGGCAGTCAGAGGCCCTCATCATTTGCCGAGTAAGGGCAGTGAGGGAAAGCGCTTGCTTGCTTGATGTTCTGTAAGGATGCCATTGACTGACATAAAAATCGATAGATTAGCGGGCCAAGCTTAGAGCTGATGGTGATGTGGAAGGTAGCTGTCATATGTGAAAGGTGGACAGAGAAGGACTGGATGCAGGAGTGAGGTAGCAGGAGAGGCACTGTAGAAAAGGGCAAAGGGAGAAACCTTTGTGAGCCAAGCAGAGAGAATAGACACAGCTCAGCCCTGGGAGCCCCCCCAACCTGCTTCCCTCTTCCCCCATTCAGTCAGTCAGTCTTCCCTGTCAGTCTTTGAGCTCTGGATCCTTGTGCTCTGGGTAGGAAGGCATTGTAAAAAACAATCTAGGACCAGCTACCGACCTAGGACCAGCTACCGTCTGCAGGACTCAGCTCATGAAGAAAATGCAGGGCTTCTTGTCAAAAACAAAACAAAACAAAACAAAACAAAACCCAGAAACAGCAGAACTCTTTATTTGGAAACAGGCTCTTGCTATGTAGCTATGGAACTGCATGTATAGCCTAGGCTGGCCTGGAATTCTCAATGCTGAGCACTGAAACACCTAATGAGATTATACGAGTTTGCCATTGTCCTTGGCTTAATATTAAGGTCAGGCACGATGGTGTATGCCTTTAATCCCAGCGCTAAGGAGGCAAAGGCAGACAGATATTTGTGAGTTTGAGGCTGACCCGAAGCTAGCCTGGTTTACATAACCAATTCCAGGATAACCAGAGCTACATAGAAGATCCTGTCTGAAACAACAGCAGTAGCAACCACAAAAACCCACAATAGAAACTACTGAATTAAAAATGTTAGCTGGCAAAAATGCTCGCTTGGCAGCCTGAGTTCCAGCCTCAAAATCCATGGCAGAAGGAGAAAATAAAACTCCTAAAACCTCTAACCTCTGCACACACTCCCTGGCATGCTCACACCCACTATGGACACGCACGTGCACATGCACACCCCAGCTCACACACACACACACACACACACACACACACACACACACTACACACTAATAAATTAAATAAATAATAAACATTCAAAATATAAAGGATACAAGATGGTGAAGGCAGAGAATTGCGCTGGTATTTTACATAGGGTTGAAAGCTTTAGAAGGAAAACACATCTAACCAAAGAGGAGTTTCCAGAGAAACAATTTTTTAAAAAGTTTTGGTGTGGAAAGTAACATTTGTAACAGAATGTTTCATTTTATTTGAAAGTCAGCCTTAAGTAAGTATCTGTATTTCTCCTTTCTTCTAAGCCTCCCTGGAGGGTTCCTGCCCAGGAGAGTCGTTTGCAAACTTTAGCCTGTATTCACATCACACGGAGAGCTCGTTAACACAAAACTCAGAATCACAAATTTCTGGTTCATAGGTCCAAATTGGGATCCAGTAAGTGTCCTTCTAACAGATTTGATCTTAACTGATGTTACTGGTCTGAAAGCTTCAGGAAGGTGCAGTGGCTTAAAATGAACACCAGAGGGCAGAAGTGTCCACTGCTCAGGTCTCCTCCCACCCAGGGTCTTGGGGCTGGTTTTACACATCGGCTGAACGGTTGCTGTGTATGGCCACACCTAGGGTCCCGGAGAAAACAAAGGCATGGATCAGACTCAGTTTCTGCCACTTAGGTCTCAGGTTATGACAGCTGGTATTGAGGTGAGAGAAGCCCAGGGTAGTGAGTGGGCACAGGAGGTCTCAGGCAGAGCACGCATGAGTGAGTGGATCAAGGATAAAGCGCATTCTAGAAACACCAGAGTGCTTGAGGTGGAAGAGAGAACCGGGGAGGAGTCTGCTAAAGCTAGCAGGCACAGAGGAAGCTTTGGGTCAGGCTGGAAGTGGCTACCTCTTCAGAGTGGCTGCTAATTCCAAAAAGCTTCTCACTAGATGGTATGTTGGAACGATCCCCTGGCAAGAGTGTGGAGGGGGCTGGAGGCTGGTATGTACACATTAGGGGCAAAGCTCAAAAAGGAGGTGACCAGGTAAAACAAGGATGACAGTATCATCAACCTCTGTCTGCATGCATGTATCCATCCCCGCGTCCATGCATCCATTCATGCACGATCCGTCACAGACATAACAGAGAACACCTTCTCTGAGCCCAGCTCTGGATTAGTGCCAGATGCTGGGTGGTACTGGTGCGGATGAAACTAGTCAGTTCCTGGCTTATCTACAGAGCTTACCTCCCGACAAAGAAGACCACAGTTCAATAGCCAGTAGCACAGAGAGCCGACTTGTAACTGCCATGATCCCTGAGGGATGCACAGCAAGCCAAAAGGTAGGGGCTGGGTTGAGCTAGGGGCGAGTTGGGAAGTGGGAGGCATCCCGAGAGAGTTCCCGATCTGGGCATCAGGACTCAGCGAGCACAGATGACCCATTCAGCAGACCCTGGTGCCTCTCCCTGCCACAGCCCAGAGCCAACAATACAGCTATTGAAGGTTCCTACCACTGCCCCAGACCAGTTTTCTTGGCCCATCCTCCCTCAGTCACACAGTCCTGGCCTTCACTGAGGAAAACAGACCAAGATTATACCTGGGTACCAGAGGTTATGTTTGCTCCTTATCTGTACATATGGGCAGAGGAGTGGCCACAGACTGCTACAAGCATCCAGGGCGCCTACTCTAAGCTGCACACCAGGGTGATAGCCAGGAGCAGGGCGTTGGAGAGGTCGCTTTGATTCTCCTCAGTGCCCTGATACTCTGGATTCCTGGAAAACACCATGATTGTTTGCAGAGGTAGGATCCTCCTCGTGAATGGATTGGCGAAATCAAGTTGAGCAGAGCTTTGACTTCTAGAAAGCTAGCCTTCTTGCTGCCCCTAGACCATGCCTCAGTTGCTCTGACCTTAGCTCCTCTGCTCTTGCACTTCCTGTGAAGGGATACTGGCCTCCTCCAGAAGGAGCTACCTGTGGGGTTGGGGGTTGGCTTCATTGGTGGTAAGAATAATGCCCGTGTCCTAACCCTTGGAACCAAGAAATATATCCTGTTTTGTAGCGAGGGGAGTTCACTTGTGTAGCTAAGTTAGGATTTTGAGAAGAGAGACCAGCACAGTCAGGTTCTTTACAAGAGGAAGTCAGACCCAGATAAGGAGATGACCGCAGGGATGCAGGTGTCCTAGGGAGAGGACCCAAGGCTGCTGGGATGATTTTGTTGTTTGTGTTTCAAGACAGGGTAGCTCTGTGTAGCCCTGGCTGTCCTGGAACTACTCTGTAGACCAGGCTAGCCTCCAACTCAGAGATCTGCTTGCCTCTGCCTCCCGAGTACTGAGACTAAAACCCCACCACCACCGGCTGTGATGCTGGTTCCGAAGGCTGAGGCAGAGGCTCAGAGCAGAACAGAACCATAGGGACTTTGGGACTGGAAAGGACAATGTGGTGGCTGATTTTATTATCAATTAGACTAGATTTGGAGTCACCTAGGAGATACATGAGTATTGTGGGCAGAATAATCTCATGGGCAGGAAACTTGGGCTTAGAAAAAGAGAGAAGAGAAAAGTGAGCTGAGCACAACCCCCTCCCTCTATTTATCCCTATCTCTCCTTCCCTCCCTCCCTCTCCTCCTCTCTTCCTTCCTCCCCACCTTTCTCCTTCCTGACTGTGAACACAGAACCAGCTGCCCCACACACCTGCTGCGATGACTTCACCACCGTAGTGGATTGTATCCCTCACATCACAACCAAAGGAAGCCCTTCCTTCCTTAAGTTGTCTTTCCTGGATTATTTTGTCATAGCATTAAGAAAAAAAATAACACATAAACACAGACAGACAGACAGACAGGCAGACAGACAGACAGACAGACAGACACACACACACACACACACACACACACACACACACACACACACTCTCATGCCATGTTTAACATTCCAATCTCTGGAACCATGAGAGTACAGCCACTTAAGTTTGAGACAAACAGCCACAGGACAGGCAGATGGTATTTTGCTATTCGATGGCCAGTGTAACTCAAGATCTTTCTGTCTTCCTCCATTTGCCTGTGCTCCCTCCTAGTTTTGCTATATCGTGCTTGTTTCTCAGTTCACGACCAGCTCGGAGGCCCTGGAAGCAAAGGTCGGGTCCGCTCACTCTTCTCCAGGCCCTAGAACAGCGCCTGGTCCACAGGGCATCCTCAGAGCACATTTGCTACACTGTCAAGAAGAGAGAAGCAAACAAAGAACGTGCAGGGACGTGCTCATACTCAGTGCTCAGGGATGGGAGGCTTTCTGGCTGACTGGAAGGATTCCCCCATCCCAGACTCTGGAAGGGCAGACTCTGGAAGGGCAGAAGAGAGTATCTGAGCTGTTAGAAAGGAAGGGGAGAGCAAGGGAAGGGGGACGATGTGTCCTGGGACAGACATGCAGCTGCCCAGTTTATACACCATCTCACGCCAGTGGTTTGTTTCGTTTTCCTTTACTACGTTCCTCAAAGCAACTGGGAAACAGACAGACACCTTGGGTTTGGGTTGGGCATGATGGTGCATGCCAGCACTGTAGAAGCAGAGGCAGGTGGGTCTCTGTGAGCTCAGGCTAGCCTGGTCTACAAAGTGAGTTACCAGACAGTCGGGAATATATAGAGAAACCCTGTCTCAAGAAACAAAACAAAGCAAACAACCATAAACAAAACCCAAAACCTCAAAACCCTGTTGCTTGCTGCCAATCCTGACAGCCTGAGTTCCATCCCTGGGACCTACACGGTGGGAGGAGAGAACTGCCTCTTGCAAGTTATCCTCTGTCCTCCACAAGTGTGTCCTGGCACACATGAGTGAGTGCACACTTACACAAGTGTAAGTGCATGTGTGTGTGTGTGTGTGTGTGTGTGTGTGTGTGTGTGTGTAGGGGCGGGGAGACCATTATTCTTCTCACTTCATGGTGACCCTGAGGCTTGCATCAGTGATTTGAGAGGTGGGATCAGGAGGGGCATTCAGTACGTTTCTGGGAAGTGTGAGCCCTAAGGCATTCAAAGGCTCTGACTGCTCCTCAAAGCTTCCTCGGAACTCCATGTAGGTTCTGGACCCACCCTGAGCACTGATGTAGCCTTTGGACCCCTTGGCTGCTGAACAAGATCCCTCAGCCCCAGCTACTATGTATCCAGCTCTCCCTTCCTCATCTCCCAACACCTCAAAGGCTCTGCCTAGGGCCTGGGGAGAATCAACAAAGTAATGAACTTATAGACAGAGCCACGAAGAAGCCAACAGGAGCCTGCTGGTGCCCTCTGGTGTAACCCACAAACCCAAGCAGAGGCCTGATTTCAAAGCACAAGAGTCATTCCCCAGTTGCTAGAAGAAACAGTTCCTTTGAAGCCACACAGCAGGGAAGACACAAGGGGGTGTGTGTGTACAGGAAAGCAGATGTCATGTGACACCTCTTTAAAACTGACAAGGTGACACCTTATATCCCAGCACCTGGGAAGTTGAGGCAGGGGGATCAGAAGTTCAAGGGTCATCCCTCAGCTATATAGCGAGTTTGAGGCCAGCTCAGAATACACGAAACCCTGTCTGAAAAAAAAAATATACAAAAAGAGGAAAAGAGAGGAGGACCAAGTGGAGGAGGAGGGGGAGGAGGAAGTGTAGGAGGGGGAAGAGGGGGAATCCTGTTTTTTGTCTTGGTCTTCTTTCAAGGCTCAGACTGGTCCACGGTGCCCTTTGGAGCATCTCCCTCCCTTTCCTTCCTGGCTTCTGAGTTTTCTTTCATAACTCTTCCAGCAATGAAGATGTGGGTCCTAAGTCTCAGATGGGGACCTGCCCAAAGTCCCCCACACAAGAGGTGGCAGATGGCCCTGGCCTTGCTCCCTAGACTTCTCCTTTACCCTCCTTCTCAGCTGGTCCAGCGAGTGCTGAGCCATGAGAAACAGCTGTAGTCCAGCATCAGATCAGCTGGGTCTCCTTCCCTATGGTGAACACACACACACACACACACACACACACACACACACACACACACACACACACACACAGAGAGAGAGAGAGAGAGAGAGAGAGAGAGAGAGAGAGAGAGAGAGAGAGAGAGAGAGAGAGAGAGAGAGAGAGGCAAGGATCTGGGTGCTTCCATGAAAGGCGTGTTTCCCTCCTGAGTCAGAGCAATGGAGAACAGTCAGCCTTTGGGCCAGGCTGGGCTGCAGTCCCAGGCTCCAGCCTTCCTTGAGAGCCATTCCCCACCTCCCTGCTGGAACCGCTGGGCAGCGGCCAGCACAGCTGCATCCCCTCCACAGGGCCTGCAATGATAGGCCCACGTTGCATCAGCTTGGCCTGTCTCTGTGCAGCGCCGGTCCTGACAGCCAATAAAAGCCAGACGAGTGTACAGACCCCAGCCCTGGCCCACCCCACCCACCAAGGATCACTCAGGCAACCTGGTCCACCCACGGCCTTCTCAGCCCAGGAGGAGGAACAGGGGAAGCAACTGCTTTATACAGCATCCCACATGGTCTCCAGCCTCAGCCTCAGCTTCCTGCGCTCGGAGCCTTCTAGCCTTGTAGTTTGCCTTCCTGGGGATGATGGGAGCCCACTGCCTCCCACAGGGCTTCCTACCCAGTCTCCATCTCAGGGAAAGGACCACCTCCTCCCCGAGGAGGCCACATATTAGCAAGGCCTTTCTCCTTCATGGTTTCCAGGCCCAACCCACCACCACACATTCCCTAACTCTGCATTCTTGCCAGTCAAAGCTCTGGCCTCTTGCTCTGGGTTACTTCGTCTCCTTCTCTGTGACATCTCCCTGACCTTCTTCTCTCCATGCCTTAGCCTGGGCTGAGAGAAAAGCCAGCTCTGGCGGGAGGGACCTTTCGCCTCCACCAGGGCTGCAGTGAAGTAATTCTTTTCAAGGGGACTCCAAAGGCCAGAGGCTTCTCCAGCTTCCTCCCCGGACCTGTTTAGGCTAAAGCATGGCTTCCCATTGGCTGGTGTTGTTGGTTTTTAATTTACTTTATTGATGTTTTGAGGTGATTAAAAAGTACATGCTATTGAAAAAGCTCTGGAGCAGAGAAAAGGAGAAGAGGTGATACAGATTCGTCTCCAGAGAATACTTAAGTCACTTAAGAATACTACTGAGCCTTTCTCTGTGAATGCTATATACATTCATATATGTATATATCTATGTATGTATGCATGTATGTGTGTATGCATGTATGTATGTAATGTATGTATAGTTTATTAACTGCTTACAATAAAGATGTATTAAAAAGTAAACAAACTCACAAGGCTGGGTGTGGCAGTACATCATAATCCCAGCACCTGAGAGACAGAAAAAGGCAGATATCTGAGTTCAAGGCCAACCTTGTCTACATAATGAGTTCCAGACCAGACAGGGCTACATAGTGAGACCCTGTCTCAAAACAAACAAAAAGTAAACAAACTCAGATCTTTACCTAGCACAAAATACTTTCAAAATCAACTGGAAATCAAACAGTAGCTGTAGTTAGCTTTGTTTGTGTGACGTATGAACATCTTTGCTGATAAAGCTCTGGACGTGGAATGTTCACAAGCACAGTTTTACAAACTTCCTATTTTTCGCCCACCAATCCACCAAGCTGTTGTTCTCAGCCCGGGCTTGAAGGGCTCTGCTCTGGTGCTGACATTGACAATACTCTCTGACTTTGTCTCCAGTTTGTTCGTTTGAGACAGGGTCTCACTATGGAGCCCAGTTGATCTGGAGCACACTATATAGAATAGTCTGGCTTTGAACTCACAGAGAGCTGCCTGCCTCTTTCTGACTCCTAGGTTCAAAAGCTTGCAACCCCATGCTCAATCTTTTTCTCCAATATTTAGCCACTACAAAAAAAGTCGTGGGTGAACATTTTTAAAAGTAAGTTCTGGGGCTGGAGAGATGGCTCAGTGGTTAAGAGCAGTGACTGCTCTCCCAGAGGTCCTGAGTTCAAATCCCAGCAACCACATGGTAGCTCACAACCATCTATAATGGGATCTGATGCCCTCTTTGGTGTATCTGAGGGCAGCGACAGTGTCCTCACATACATAAAATAAATAAATCTTTTTTAAAAAGTTCTAGATACATTTGCTATATGCAAAAATCTTTTCTACGAGATCAATTCCTAATAGTGAATTTTCCCCATCATTTCATATTTTCGAAGTCTATGGCTGGATAAAATATTAACACAGTCCCCAAATTCATGACCAGTGTGAGGTGAGGGTCTTGCCCATCACGCTTCACTGTCCATCCGCAGAGATGGCCGATGGGCCAGGTCGGTGTTTCTCAGTGACCTTCTAGGGCGGCCCCCATGCAGAAGCAAGGACGTGCTTTGTACCCTACTCTCTTGTGGGATGTGTCCACCCCCATCTGTGTAAAACCTTCCTTTCTTTGGTCTTCATTTCTGTCCTTCCCTTTCTCCTTTGCTAAGGACTAAACCAAGGGCCTTGGTAAGCGAGAGCTGTGCCACTGGGCTACAAACTCCAGCTGCAAATGTACTCATTTCCCCTCCAGTCAGGAGGGTGGACGAGCTTCCTTCTCTTTTCAAACAGGATCCTCTGATCCATCCAGGTGACGATGGGTAAGGATGTGGAGCTGAGCTGCAGAGGTTAATGCTGTGATTCTTAACCTTTCAAATGCTGCCACCCTAATGTTGCGGTGACCCCCAACCATAAAGTTATTTCACTGCTACTTCATAACTAATTTTGCTACTGTTACAAATCGTAATGTAGATATCTGATGTGTGGGATATCTGATACATGACTCCTGTGAAAGAGTCAACCAACCTCCTTCCCCTAAGGCATCCAGAACCACAGGTTGAGAACCACTGGGTTAGTGGTTCTTCCAGGTTAATAGGTGATCTGTGGAGGGACTGGATGGGGAATAGATGCACACGCGCACACACACACACACACACACACACACACACACACACACACACACACACACACACATGCCATAAAACTTTTGTGAACGTTCAGACTGACAGAGCAAGAAAGGTCATTGGCAGTTCCTCAAGGGAGAGCAGGGTGACAGCCTGTAAGGGTGAGCAGGATGTGAGCTGGAGATCCTGACCTGGGTTTCCTTGACACAGCAGTGTAGCCAGTGAGAGAGACAGGGTCATGAGCACCTAGCCAGGCAGCAGCAGAGCCAGGATGAGACCCTTGTACTTGGTAACACTAGGATGCTTCCACCAGGCACATCGGGGAGTGGGGTGAGCACAGGTCATAGCTCCTTTTTGCATATCAGAGATGCTATGACAAGGAAGACAATTCTGTGGCCAACCTCGTCATCACTGTTATTCCAGGGAATGTACACCACTCAGGAGAAAGGAGGAGAAGGGAGAGAAGTGACAGGGCCATGTTGATCTCTGTGTCCAATCTTAAGAGTCCTGGCCTTTCCCCAAGTGGGAAGAGCTGGAAAAAGGCAAAGAGCCAGCCTATGTGCCCTCCAGCATTGCACACACACATGTATATCTCATGTAGTATATTTGGGTTTCCAGACAGTTACATGCAAATAGATGTGTGTGCCCAGACGTCTTGAATACTGTGTATATTGCATGGCCACGTGGACCCACATATGTCTCTGTGGCACCCAGTGGCCTTGGGCCCCTTGGGTACTGTGTCATAGGTGTGGGTGAGGGCACAAGAGTTCCTGATTCAGTGCAGATGGCTGGGAGTGGGGCCTGCTCTGGGAGGAGGGGAAGGGATCTTCCCGGTCTTCATCACCACTGCCACTCCTCCCCCACCACTTCTCTCTCCCTGGGGCAGCCTGCAGCCCAGCTCCCTTAGATGGAAGGCTCTAGCGTTCTTGGGAGGGTTAAAGATTGCAGAATTCCTGACTCATGCTTGGACTAAGAGCTCACTTGGCCTCCGGACAACTGTCACAGAGTGGTTGTCTGTAGGCCCTGCCTCCGAGGGCGGCTTCTTCAAGCCAAGGAAGGGGATTGCACATCCTCTTCCAAATAGAAACAGCCTGAGGGGACCATCCCAGGGTCTGGGACAAATGTTCTCTCCTTTGTCTCTGGCTCTGTGTCTTCCTTTCCTGTCTGCTGTGAGCCTTGCTGGAGCCTTTCACGGTCTCGTTTCCCCTAGGCTGCTTAAAATGGAAACATGTTCACAGTCTGGAAGAATCAGATAGGATTGAAAAGCCATGGGCAGTGTAGACACTTAAATGCCAGGCCAGTGTCTGATCTATGAAGGCAAAATCTGGTCACAGGGACCCAAAGAAGCAATTTCTACACTCTCTGGCCAATCTGGGCCCCACTTAAGGCAGGATCAGAAAGAGGGTGCTGGGGGTTGGGGATTTAGCTCAGTGGTAGAGCGCTAGCCTAGGAAGCGCAAGGCCCTGGGTTTGGTCCCCAGCTCCGGAAAAAAAGAAAAAAAAAAAGAAAAGAATGAGGGTGCTGGAGTGGGGAAGGGCTCAGGGCATGGTCTCCAGCTCAGTTCCAGTGCAGACATGCTTTGATACCCAAGGCAATACCCCTCCCCCCCCCCCCGTGGGACTCAGTTTCCCTTTCTGGCAAGTGTGGATGGAGTGGACTGGAAGGAGTTCTGGTTCCCATTGCCATGCTCCTGGACCTTGAGGACACCGAGCTGGACTCCTGTCCTTGGGCAGGCCAGGGTGGCGGGAGCAGAGTGGCAGACACTAGAGAAATCCAGGCATGAAACGCAGGAGACCTGTTTGAATCTCCTCCCACTCCCTTCAAAAGAGGCTTTCTCTGGAGCAAGCTGCCTGGAATGTGGGGGAAGGGCTCCCAGTGTGGGGCTGGGCTCTGAACTAAGAATAACGTGGCCAAGGCTCTCAACATTTTTTTGCTGATGTTGGAAATTTAAAGGAGCCATGGCCTTTTCTTTTCCAAGGAGATTGAGTCAGCCTCTTCCCACGCGTCCCTTGTCAGCCTGGCTAAACCTTTCACCCTTTTTTTTTTTTTTATGCCAGACCCTTGTCTGGGAGCTAGGGACCCAGAGGGACCTTTTCAAAGTCCCCAGAGGCATTCACTATCTGGGTGAGAGCATAGACACCCAGCAGGCACTGCAGCCTGACAGGCATAGAAGAGGCTTCTGGCCAGGTGAGCCACACAAGGGATCTATGAAGCTGCAGGGGCCCCAGCCCTGCACCCTACTCCCGGTTTCAGCTTCACTAACTGCAAATGGGGGGCTTCTGTCTCTACTTTTCTCCTACTCCTACTGGGGTTCTGGATTTGTCTAACAAAGGGAGCCCCAGTTTACCTTCTTCTGCCAATGGGGAAGTCATAACCCTCTCAGCACGCCCTTCTAGTGCTAGCCTGGATGCTTCCAGTGGAGGCCTGGATGCTGTCAGCCTGAAGAGCAGAGGGAAGTGGGGGCGGGGCTGTATGGGATTTTTACAATGGATCTGCTGGAAACCCAGCAAACCTCCACTACACCACACCAGCTTTGGAGAGCTTCCCACTGCTCCCTTAGCGCACAGCCTTCCAGATGATTCCAAACTACCCCAAGAAGGAACCAAGGTGAAGATGCTAATAGAAAGGGGGATCTGGCCTGGGATCTAGGTGGAATCCTGGCCAGCAAACATTTATCCTTATAAGCAGTACACAGAGCACGCAGGAGGAAGCAAAGGAGAATCGGTCCCCACAGAGATGGATACCACCTCCCTAGGCCTACAGAGTTTGCTCAAGACCAGATCTGTTCTACAAAACAAGAATGGGCTGTCTGGTCACTGTTCTTAGAGGGATGCAGGCCCTTGCTTTTGGGGGACATTCCGGAAAATACTGGTTTGCAGATAAGGAATAAAGTCCTAAGCTTTTAGCCTAGGCTCACCTTGACCTCAATGACATTCTGCCTCCTGAGTCCTGGGACTTCAGACATGTGACACTAGGCAGAGTACCATGATTATTATTTCTTCTTCTTCTTCTTCTTCTTCTTCTTCTTCTTCTTCTTCTTCTTCTTCTTCTTCTTCTTCTTCTTCTTCTTCTTCTTCTTCTTCTTCTTCTTCTTCTCCTTCTCCTTCTCCTTCTCCTTCTCCTTCTCCTTCTCCTTCTTCTTCTTCTTCTTCTTCCTCCTCCTCCTCCTCCTCCTCTTCCTCCTCCTCCTCCCCCTCCTCCTCCTCCTCTTTGAAAATCCTTTGACTCTGAGATTCTACCAGGCTAAGACCCTTCACGAGCTTCAAACACTTTGTGAGGCTTCTGTGTGAGATTATCATCTGTGGCAGTCACTTGAGAATTAATATACTCTCTGATCCTTTGATTGGGATCTAAATCTATCTATATTTCCTTTAGCCCGTAGAGTGGAAGCCTGGGCAGCACTAACCAGGTCTCTGTAGAGAAACTGGGTGGGGTGTCCATTCCCTCCCCCACTGTCCTCTATAACTGTCTGACGCCAAGACTCCAGAGAAATCATCTTTTGGGGTGCTGGGTGCAAGGATACATCTGCTCCACACTTAGGAGTCTGCCGATTGAATGTGAGTGAATGAATACAGGGTCTCTCTGGGGCTGCGGCTCAGTGGCAGAATGCTTTCCTAGTTTTCCTGAGGTTCTGCATTTAAGCCCCAATACACTGAAAAGAGGGGGGAGACCTATCACCCCCCCGCAGGGATGCCCATCTTTGTCTATTGTTCCACTATCAGAAGACAGGGGGATCCTAAAATAACTGGCCTCACCTACTGAATTCTCCACAAGCTGCACACACCCCTCAGAAAGGACGATCCCAGGGCAGGGACTTTGCCCATTGTGCAGATTTGTGCATGACACTAGAATGGTAAAGAATACTATCAGTTAGCTCAGGGCTCAAGAAGCTATCTCAGTGTAAGGGGGTGGGAAGGGCTGGGGCGGGAGACCCTGAGCCCTAAGAGCAGAAGGAGATAGGAAGTGTGTGTGTGTGGGGGGGAGATAGCAGGGATGACCAATTTGAGATGGGGAAAGGGGCAGTTATGACTTAAAATCACACATCAATCAAGGGCACTGGCCCAGAAGGAAGGTCACACAACACAGTTCTCAATAAGTCCAGGATGTTCCCCCTGTGCACCTCTGTATGTTCAGTGGGACCACCTAGGTGTCTGTCTGAAATCAGTTCAAGACGTGGCTGCCAGGGCGAGGGTTCAGCTGGAATTCTCAAGGCCTCTCCTCCCCAGGGACCTTTCGAGGGTGAACCCAGGACTAGAGCGGGACCCAGCCTCCGACTCTCTCCTAAAGCAAAGGTGAGGACCCCTGACTAAGGAGTAGGGACAGAGGTCCCTGATTAAAGCTTGACAACAGTAGGTCTACTGAGGCAGAGCAGGGAAATGTGTGGCAGAAGGGATGTGTGATCAGAGCAGGGGTGTGTGGGCAACCCTGAGAAGGGGACTCTTAGTCCCCGAGAGCAGGACTTTGGAGCCTGTCTGTCTTCAGTTCACTCTGTAGTTTAAACCCTGCTTTACACTCCCAGGACTGCGGAATCCCAAGAATGCCCTGGCTCCCAAGGTCTAGCTGGTGCAGAAGGAGAGTCCCCTCAACCTAGTAGGACGAGGGGGCAGTAGGACCCAGGGGCTGGGAGAGCGCCCGCAGGCATAGGGGCGGGAGCCCGGGTGGTTTGGGGGAGGTCTTTGGCTTTTTTATTTTTTTTCCCCTCCCAGAGCCCCGGCGCCCTCCGGAAGCGTTTCCAACTTTCCAGAAGTTTCTTAGGACAGGCAGGAGGGGGTGGGGCCAGCCATATATAGATCCAGGGCCCGGGGCAGTGAGCTGAGTAGAGCCTGCCTGAGAGTGAGTGTCCCGTCGGTCCCGGAGCAGCCCAGCCCGGCCCAGGTGAGGGGCGGGGGCGGCCGGGCGATTTGGGGTTGCGCATTGGCCAAGGGGGAACGGATCGCTCCAAAGCTTGGGGTCCTGACACAGGAGGGCAGTGAAAGGTCGGACATGGAACAGTCACGCCTGGGGTCCCTGGAGCTGTGGTCTAGTATGCGAACTGACCGGAAAAGTGCAGAGGAGTATCAGCAGCTCCGGGAAGGTTAAAGGTGGTGAATGGAACTGAGTAGAGCTGGGGACTAAATGCTGATGACCTTCTGCACAACCGAGGCGTGGGGGCCGACTGTCCCATCGTCCATGGGAAAGGACCAGCTCTGCAGGCCCTAACTCAGTGAAGGTCCAGGACCTGCAGTGGTTTTGTGTAGGGTCTCTAAATCTAACACAGGAGATGCCATAGTCTTGGTTTCTCTTGACCGGGAGTCTCTAGCTCTTAAAGGACCCCTTTGCTTTGGGGAGCAGTCGCTTTTTAATCAGTATCGTATGTAGAAGGTGGCCGGACTTGACCAGCAACTGCTTTCACCTTACCCGAAGCGGGTGTCATCAGGGTCCACAGGGCCTGGGCGATTTGAGTCACCCTGGTCCTTGCGTCCACCCGTCTGGTTCCTGCAGGGTGAGGACGTCCTCTGAGGCCCTGAGGTATCCTGCCTCCAGCTTGGGGACATTCCTGAGCCTCCAGACGAAAGGAAGAAGGCATTCCCTGTATGGTCTAAAGGCCTAGCTCTCCACTTCCCGTGTTTCCTTTTGGGCCCTTTGGTATCCAGGGCACGGTTGGTGGCCCTTGGAAAACCGGGGGTTTTGCTTGCCTGGAAGTAAGGCCGAGGCCACACCCTGCTCGCTGATAGTTCTGTACCCATCCCCCATTTCCGTCTGGTCCTTTGTCTCTGTCCCAGGATTCCCCTGCAGAGGTGTTTATGTAGTGGGTTGCCGTGTAACAGGACACCACAGTGGTCTGCCTGTGAGCGTTGCTGAAGGCAGAGCCCCTCACTGTGAAGCCTGACCTGCTTGAGCTGAGGAGGCCCAAGCTGGGCCCTGGTCTCTCCCCTCTGCCAAAGAGGTTATCCACCTCCTTACTCAGCGTACCCATTGGGGGCTGGGCCCGACAGGCCTCTGCTCCCCGCGTCTTTAGGGGGTCCCATTTCTTCACTCTTCTGTTTTCTTTCAGAATGAAAAAGGCAGGCAATGATCTCCCTCTGAGGCACTTTCAAGGTACTTTAGACCCTTCAAGTGTCTGAGAAACCCCCTGGTGTTCTCCCTGCCTCCCGGCATCTGCTCCCTTCTCTTCCGTCTCACCATGGCTCCCAGGGCCAGTGGTGGACACAGCCTCTGGTTCTGTGATATCTTACTTTTTGTTTTGTTTTAATGGGACTGACTGTAAGATGCCTAACCTTGGCCGGAGGGCTGGCATTCCCTGTGGCAGATGGGCTAGGCTGTGGGAGGTTGGCTTGCTTGCAGAGACTTGCCTACTTTCATTCCTAATGCCGGGTTAACAGGGTGGCCCTTCTCCCCAGCCCTGCCTCCCCCCTCAGATTTCCGAAGCACCGTTGTGGAACTATAAAGCCCATGAGGCTCCTGGGATTCTCCAGGCGAATCCTCGGCACCCCTAGTTCCCAAGCCAGGCTTCCAGTTTTCTTACCCCTCGCTAGCCTATGGGAATAAAGCAGCTTCTGCCTGCCACGTCACCAGGGGCCTTGCGGCTGCCTGAGGAATCCCAAACTAGTCATTTGGAGAAGCCCCTCCCAGGCCCTGGTTGGCTGAGCGTGGGGGCTGTCAAGATGGTGGGTGCCACGTGGCAGGGTTAGGCTTCTCTTCCCCTTCCTTGGTCAGGCTGATAGCCTCTGCTAGATAGTGGTCCTTTGAGTAGGGTGGCCACGTGTCTGCGGCTGTGATATAACCCACAATGCATCGCTTCACTATTTAACTCTCATCTTTGAGTGTACGGTGAATTACATGGTCGTCCTGTCTTGGAGGTCTAGTGAGGAAGGAGCCAATCTGGACTCGAGGCCCCCACCTCCCGTTTGAATGAGGTCTCACATCGTACCTCAGGCAGCTGTGAGGCTGTGGTCCTCCATTCCCTCTTCCCCTCCAGGGCCTTTGCACTGTTTTTCAAGGTCCCTAGAAGGGAGGCAGCTGAGGAGGTACGGACCCGGCCCAGCCTTAGATGCCAGCAATAGGGCCATCTCCAAAATCCCTTCTCTTTCAGCAGGCCAGGCTGTCAAGGGTCTTCCAGCAGGGTTCGGAATTTTCTATCTTCCTAAAAGACTATGAAAGGGGGGCTTGCCGATCCGGGCACCCCGCCCTCCAGGGTTCTTCCTGAACTTTTGGCTCTGTGGCCTACTCACCTGAACTGCTGCATGAAGTAGATAGAGATGGGGAGGGACGAGCTGAAGAGGACATGGGAACAGAGCCCTTTGTGACAAAGGGGGACAGGGCTTGTCTTGGAGACTCTTGCTTCTGCTAGAGTTTGGGAAGGGAACTTGAAGGCATCTTTGAGGTTCTAGAACAGATGATGATGTGGCCGCGGCTGTCCCATGGGAGGGCAGAGTGGTATTTGTGGCTCTGGCTTCCTAAAGAATGAAGGAAGGAAGGGAGGGGTTGGGGATTTAGCTCAGTGGTAGAGCGCTTGCCTAGGAAGCGCAAGGCCCTGGGTTCGGTCCCCAGCTCCGAAAAAAAAGATCCAAAAAAAAAAAAAAAATGAAGGAAAGGGTCTGCTCCACCGAGCCATGATTCACCCCCTTCCTCAGGATCTTGCCCTTGCTGCTCCCTTAACAAACCAACGCCACTCAAAGTTTCTAAAGACTTGGTCCCAGGAGCATTTGTCATGGGATTTCCCATCCAGTTCAGGGTTTTGTTTTGTTTTTTTTTTTTTCTAGGTAGGCAGGCAGGCCAAGTCCCTGCTAAGGGAGACCTAGATGCTTACTGCTAAGGAGTCTGAGGCTGGTTGGTAATGTGTGTGCGTGCACACTGGAGGTCACCCTAGGGGCAGCAGAGTGGAGCATCTGGATCCCCCCCTTTTTTTAAATAGTGACCCAGACAGTAACTTATTAATGTCTCAGGGCAGAATGCAAGGCACGGAGAAGGCCAGTCGGATAGCTCCACCCACGTGGTGTCCTGGGCTTCCCACTGCTGCCTTTTCCCAGCCAACAACAGCCCTGAGGCTCTATGAAACTAGAACGGGATTTCACAAAGGCCATTCTGGTCAGGTGGCCCTGACCTTAGCACAGTAATGCCAATGCTAGGCATGTTGTAGGGAGCCAGATATGCTAGGCTTCCCTACATCAGGACACCTATAGATTCATAGTAAACATGCAATTAGGTTTAAGTGTTGAATGTCCCATAGGGGACTTCAGTAGGTGGCCTGGTAATATGCCAAGAACTTTTGTTTTAAGTAAGGAAGTCCAAGAAGGCCTCTGAGAGGCTGGGTAGCCCTGAGTCAGGTCTAGGCTACAGAACTGAGTTCTCTTGCCTCTGTCCCCTTGGTGACTTGGTGGGTCGACTAGGGAGAAGCATAAGCTTCAGGGTGGCTCTCTTTCTCTGTAGCCCTCACAGGTCCTCTGTGGTGCACACAGCCCACCTCCCAGCCATGCGCTCTCTCCTTCTGGGCACCTTATGCCTCCTGGCTGTGGCCCTGGCAGCCGAGGTGAAGAAACCTGTAGAGGCCGCAGCCCCTGGTACTGCGGAGAAGCTGAGTTCCAAGGCGACCACACTGGCAGAGCGCAGCACAGGCCTGGCCTTCAGCCTGTATCAGGCAATGGCCAAAGATCAGGCGGTGGAGAATATCCTCCTGTCACCCTTGGTGGTGGCCTCATCCCTGGGCCTTGTGTCACTGGGTGGTAAAGCCACCACAGCTTCGCAGGCGAAGGCAGTGCTGAGCGCTGAGAAGCTGCGGGATGAGGAGGTGCACACGGGGCTGGGCGAGCTGCTGCGCTCCCTCAGTAACTCCACTGCGCGCAATGTGACCTGGAAACTGGGCAGCCGCCTGTACGGGCCCAGCTCCGTGAGCTTCGCCGATGACTTCGTGCGCAGCAGTAAGCAACACTACAACTGTGAACACTCCAAGATCAACTTCCGAGACAAGCGCAGCGCCCTGCAGTCCATCAACGAGTGGGCCTCGCAGACCACCGACGGCAAGCTGCCAGAGGTCACCAAGGATGTGGAGCGCACGGATGGGGCACTGCTCGTTAATGCCATGTTCTTTAAGCGTGAGTCTCAGGGATGCCAAATCTCATTGCTTCTCATGTGGGTACTGCCACAACGGGCAGTGGCGGGGCTACTGAGATATTTACATGCTAGAAACCAGATCCAGGAGCCAGGTAGGAATCTCGAGGGTAGGACTGTACCTCACCACATTAGCATTCTTGCTTGTGGAACCCGTGAGGCTCAGTAATTGGTTCTGCCTCAACAAAATGAATTAAGGAACCATAAAGGCTGTGTTGAGCCCATTTGAAAGCTAAGGAGGCACAGGTAACATGAAGTAGAGATAAGACTAGGGACTACATCTGAATTGACTGAAGGTTAGGTCTGGGGTTGATGGTTTTGTGTGAGTATCTAGGTGTGGGGGAGTGACTGGAGAGCTTGCTGACAGGTGAAGGTGACCCCTGCTTTACAATTAGGTGGCCTAGGCGAGAAGTCCAATTGTAACTAGTCTATCTGGATTAGAGTGCAGGTCTGGCTGGGACTTGGACCTCTGTCATGCATAAGGTACTTTTGGTCATTTTCCTGGCCACACAGAACTTAAAGAGAAGAAAAAATATTTTTTTTCGGAGCTGGGGACCGAACCCATGGCCTTGCACTTGCTAGCGCTCTACCACTGAGCTAAATCCCCAACCCCTATATATTTTTTTAATTAACAAATTTTCCTTCTATTTTTATGAATATGTGGGTCCCGGGAACTGAATCCAGGTCCTCTGCAAGGGCAGTGCATTCATAACCACCGCGCCATCTGTCCAGCCTTGAGCTTGTAAAGTAGAATTAAGGGTAGCCTTTGGTTATTCCTGCCCAAGGCACAGACCCCACCTCAGTTATCCAGTGGGGAAGAAAGCCTGCCTCAGCTAGTGTCCCAGACACCAACAGACGCCACCCAAGCATGAGGACATGAGCTCCTTGCAATTGGGAGTGAGTGACAAGAGAGACGGCCGTGCTCAGACAGGGGACATGTACTCAGTGGACCGAGGGCTTGACACACGCAGGGGAGCAAAGAACACGTGGCATGGGTGGAATCTAGGGCACACAGCGGGATGGTTGTGGGCTCATCACGTCTGGGGACGCAGCTCACTGACACTTTGTTTTATTTCTCTGCCACAGCGCACTGGGATGAGAAGTTCCACCATAAGATGGTAGACAACCGTGGCTTCATGGTGACCCGCTCCTACACTGTGGGTGTTACGATGATGCACCGGACAGGTAGCCGTCTGACCAGACAGAGGGTCTCAGGGTGCCCAGATCTGCCCTTTCCCCCTCAGTGAGCTCAGCATCCTCTGCCCTTCATTCATGCAGGCCTCTACAACTACTATGACGACGAGAAGGAGAAGCTGCAGCTGGTGGAGATGCCCTTGGCCCATAAGCTCTCCAGCCTCATCATCCTCATGCCCCACCACGTAGAACCGCTCGAGCGCCTGGAGAAGTTGCTGACCAAGGAGCAACTAAAGACCTGGATGGGGAAGATGCAGAAGAAGGCTGTTGCCATCTCCCTGCCCAAGGGAGTGGTGGAGGTGACCCATGACCTGCAGGTGAGGACCAGAGGATAGCAGCTAGCTAGGGCAGGTTTCACCCGGTTGCTCAGCAGGTCCATCCTGCATCCATAGGGCACCCAGACAGTGCTGGACTCTGCTGGGGGAGAGAGAAGTGGGTTCTGCCCTTGGGAGGATGGACTGAAAACAGTTGAACAGTTATTGGCTGTTATCTCTAGCCAGGTTCCACAGTGGGCTGAGCCCTCTCAAGAAAACCCCTCACGGATATGCTGACAGGCCAGTCTGGTCTCAGGCAGTCCCTTATTGATGGCTTTCCTCTCAGATAACTCTAAACTGTGTTTAATTGATAATCAAAGCTAACGGGGATAGGAGGGTGCGGGCCCTGGTGGTTGGTATACAGAGGAACGAAAGAAACAGTGGTTTGCAGCTCTAGGACCAAGCCTGGAGCGAGGTGTCCAGGGAGTGTCTGTCTCTTTTTGGAGGAGCCTCCAGGGTGGTGTGGATGGAGGATGGGGGTGTAAGAGCCTGGCACATGTGGACTCACCTGGCCACCTGCTCCCACAGAAACATCTGGCCGGACTGGGCCTGACTGAGGCCATCGACAAGAACAAGGCAGACTTATCGCGCATGTCTGGCAAGAAGGATCTGTACCTGGCCAGTGTGTTCCACGCCACTGCCTTCGAGTGGGACACAGAGGGCAACCCCTTCGACCAGGACATCTACGGGCGTGAGGAGCTGCGCAGCCCCAAGCTGTTCTATGCCGACCACCCCTTCATCTTCCTGGTGCGAGATAATCAGAGCGGCTCCTTGCTGTTCATTGGGCGCCTGGTCCGGCCCAAGGGAGACAAGATGCGAGACGAGTTGTAGAGTCCAAGAGTGGGCGTGGCGTGGCATGGCGGGAAGTAGCCAGAGGTTCCTGAGACACATGGGTGCTATTGTGGGGGGAGGGGGAGGCACCAACCCTGGATAGTCCACGGGTGGGGGGGGGTTGGCAGTGCAGATCGGAATTCCCATAGGTCTGAGTAGGTATTTTTAGACAAGAGTCCACTCCGTTAGGACATGGAGCCCAGACACTATGAGACCAAATTCAGGGGTGTCACAGCCATTCTGCCCTGCCCCACAAGTTTTATATCCAATCTGCCTCAACAGTCAATCAGTGTTCATATTCGTGGCCAAGCATTCTGTCTGTGAGACAATCGAGTTGGGTGGGGGTAGGGCGGCCTAGCCCTCTCTGTCACCATGCCCTGAGCCCTCGGTTTTCCTGTTCACCTCTGATTCCCTTTAACCACAAAACTAGGTGCTGTGGTCCCAGAACCGCCCACCCTTAAAATGATTCTTGCCGAGCAGTGGGAGTTGGGAGACAATGCATAGGAGGGGCTCCTTGGCATATCCTGCCCTAGAGCCATTACATTGGACATCACAATCATGAACTTCTGTTTTTCTCCCTTTTTTGAGTTTTTCAAGGATGGGGGTTTGGGGAAGGGGAAGCCTTTATTGCTTTCAAAACAAGAACAGTTTGTACAATTTTTTTTGAATAAAACTTTTCCAATGAAATGTTATAGGCGTGTGGAAGCAGATTAAAGAAGGAGGAGGTTCCCTTATTCCTAAAAGTGGTTCAGGCAGAGCATCTTTAGCTCTGAAGTTCTGGTAGATAACGGAACGATGGCCTGGAGTCGCTGTGTGCTGGGCTCTGACTTACCTTCTGCTCAGGGGCTGTGGGGCCTGAACAACAGAGTGAAAGTCTAGGAACCCCAGTCTTACACTTTGAGGGAACCTGCATCAGCCTTCTGGTTTCCTTGCACATTGGTCTCAACCCAGGGGCCAGAGAAGGCAGACAGATGCATGGGTAGTTAGCAGGCTTACTGACTTGGCCTAGGCTGAACAGAGGAGGCCACTGGGAATCCTCCTCAGGTATCTCACATAATGGGTTTGTGATAAAGAAGGGGAACCCACAGCCCCTGTCCTCATGTTTGCCTCCTGTGTTCCTTAGGACTAAGCCTCCCTCAGGAAGGCATACAGGACAGGACCCTGTAGCCAGAGAGGCACAGCAAACTGGCACTAAGCCAGCTCACTCTTTCTCCACATTCCTTCTACCATCCAAGTCCACCTCAAACAGTCCCTTACCTTGGCCAGTCAAGCCTACCAGGTATAGATGAAGCTGTAGGTGGGCTGACTCTTTCTCAGTGCTACTGCATGGTGTTTGAACAGAACTTTAGAACCTGCACTTTGAACTTGGCAGATTGGATTTCCACTCTTGGGGGGCTCCATCTAGATGTGCAGACTTGAAGTCAGTGGCTGGTACGTGTGCTCAGGACTCACTGCATTCCAATGAGGCCTTTGCATTGGGTGTTGTCTGCTCACGAGGGTCCATCTACGGTCATCCAGCTTCTCTGCCGTGTCTTCTCATTTCCCGGCCTTTGAAACACTAGGATGCTATGTACTATGTCTTGCAGTGCCCAGCACACTGTGCCTAATACAGTCAAAGGAAGTGGTCCAGTGGTTCTATGGTGCTTAGCAACACCTTGAAGAATATGATTCCTTCTCCCCCCAGCAACCATTAACATTTCTGCCTCCTTTCCCTGTTCTCGATGAAATGCTGGACACTCCAGTCGGTGCCTGTTCTCAGGTGCACACAGACCTCTTCCCATCCTGCAACTCTTAGATGCTTCCCCTCCTCTGTGGCCAGTTCTGGCCTTTCCTCGTTTGCTCAGGCATTCACACTCATGCGATGCTGAGACTGTGAGGGATGGAGGGCTGGGCCAAGTTCCAGGCCCTTAACATGCTCTTACAGACCCTGAAAGGCCCTTTACTCAGGCACCCCGAAACACGTCAGGGAGGGACATCTTTGAAGTAGGTTGCTGTGCTCTGTGTGGCCCAGTGAGGCAGGAGGAAGATGCCTGTATGGAAAGAGCTCCATGATGTCAATGGGAATGGACTCTCCAGAGGCCATCAGCACCACTCTGGACCACAACCCTCAGAGGCCATCAGCACCATCTGACCCACAGGTGTCTTTAGAAAGATGGTTCAACTGGTCAGAGAAGTGGCCTGCTGACCAACCTTTGCCAAGATGCTCGCTGAGGTTCTGAACCCCTAACGGGAGCACAGGCCAAGTCCTTCCAGGCCTGGCACGCAGAAGGCTGACTTGAGCTCTGAGAGGTCTAGAGTCCCTGAGATGAAGGAAGGACCAGCATCCTTCCAGGCCCCTCAGTTGCTCCCAGATGCACACTGTAGGGTCTTTGAACACAGAGGGTCAATCTACAGACTCTGCAGGGGTGAGAGGTCAAAACCTCTGATGTAAATGCCTAAGGTCCCAGAATGCCACTGTGCACACAGGTGGTTAGGGCCCATGGCCAGGCCTGCGGGGGGGGGGGGGGGGCAGTGGAGCTCTCTTGTAGTTACCTTCCTTGTTTCAGAGTACATAGTTGAAATTTAAAGGTTCAATTCCTACCTGAACCTCCAGCCTGTGCAATAAGTGTCACGGAAAATATTATCTACCCAGCCCAAGTCTTCTCACGAGTGTAATAAATCAGCAGGAAAGGTGGGATCTTGGGAAAATCACAGACAGACTTGAAAGATGCAGGGGTTATTTAAAAAAAAAGTTTGGGGTGTGTGTGTGTGTGTGTGTGTGTGTGTGTGTGTACACAAGAGCACATGCAGAGGTAGGAGGACAACTTTTTGTGGGTTCCAGAGATCAAACTCAGGTCAGACTGCGAACCCTTTACCTGGTAAGCCAATTTACCTGCCCTCCGCAGGTGGTTTCTGTCATATTAACGTTATTCCTCTCTCTTTCTATATGTATTGACAGAGTTCTTAGAGAACGACAGGGCCCTGCTGTGAGCTTAATCTAATGGTGGCTTTTAGTCAGGCCGTCCTAGATAGATATGATGTCTTCATGAGAACATAGTTGTCACTGGTGTGAAACTGACAGCTTCGCTTTCTCTGTAAGGAATTCACAGTGAAGGCTCCTCCCTTTTGATAGGGACAACAGTATACCTCTCTCATCTTGACTTATCCAGTCTCTGGGTTTCTGTTATTTAATTGATGGGGATTTTTAATCCCTCCACATTCATCTCAGGACAGCATCCTGCCCACCACATCAGTTATACCATGGTCCTAGTAAGCAGCAGGTCTTTTAGATGTGCCAAAGAGACAGATGTCCCTGAGAATGGAGAACAAGATCCACGAGAAGGTAGAGACCTGTGTGTGAGTGAAGCCTCTGGATGTCCAGGAAACAGGATCATTCCAGGAAAGACCTGCAGAGTTCAGAATGGCTTGCTGGGCTTTCTGCCTTTCCTTGGTGGTAGAGACACTGCTGGACCACCCTTGTTGGGCTTCTGTATGTTTTAGAGCAACACAGGTCACATTTGGTGCTGTTCTGACCCAGTGCCGAGTGTTCTGGGAAGTGGGAGATGCCGGGTGGCCCCAGGTGAAGAGCAAGCAGCTCTGTCTTGTGGGCCAGCGACTCGACTCAGAAGACCCAAAGTGATGGCAGCAGGTGGGGATGATGTATGGACCCATGTAAACCCCAGGGAAGGACCTGGGCGTGACACTGGGTGCTTGTCTCCCCACTGGGTGAGATGAGAACGGACAGTCCCTGTGTGGGAGGCACCAAGAGACTCTGGAAGTCACAAACTCTTCTGTCTTCCCAGATACTCCTGGTGAGTCCTCTGACCGCTCTAAGGGACTTCAGCAAACCATGTGTTGGGTAGGGAAACGCTTGGTTTCTCCCCTTACTTGTCTCCTGTTCAGGGGACTCAAGTTTCTGTTCCCTGCACTCTAGAGAGTTGAGCATTGTCAAGGTTTCCAGTGACTGTACTATTGGCCAGTGGACACTGTAGAAAACCTTATTTTATTTTACTATTATTTATTATGTGTAAGTACACTCTAGCTGTCTTCAGACACACCAGAAGAGGACATCAGATCTCATTACAGGTGGTTGTGAGCCACCATGTGGTTGCTGGGATTTGAACTCAAGACCTCAGGAAGAGCAGTCACTGCTCTTAACCACAGAGCCATCTCTCCAGCCCTAAAACCTTCTTTTAGAAACAGGAAAGTTTGTGAACATACATGAAATTGAGAGACTAGTGCAACGAACTTCCACGAGCCTGTCAGATACCTCAGTCTGTTTTACTCCTTGATATTTTATTTTGTTTTTATTTATGTGTATAGTATGAATCTCTCTCTCTCTCTCTCTCTCTCTCTCTCTCTCTCTCTCTCTCTCTCTCTCTCTCTCTGTATGTGTGTGTGTATGCATGTGTGTATGTATCTATGTACATGCATGTGGATGTCTGCAGATGCCGGAGGAGTCAGATTCTCTGAAGTTGGCAAGTCACAGGCAGTGATGAGCTCCTGACATGGATGAGGGTCCTCTGTAAGAGCAGCGAGTGCTCTTAATGGTGGATGGGTCTGTCTAGCCCCCATTCACCTTTGTGTTCTAAGAATCTCTCTGCCTCCACCTCCCCAGTGCTGGGATTACAGGCCCATGTGCCTGTTTTTATGTGGGTGCTGGGGATCCGAACATGGGTCCTCACGCTTGTCCTTTTTGTTGCTGTGTAAGAAAGACTCTGAACAAAAGCAAGGGAGGAAATGGTTTAGATCCTCTTTTACTCCCAGGTAACCATCCATCTCAGAGAGGTCAGGGCAGGAACTCAAGTAGGAACTGTAGCAGAAGCCATGAAGTGTGCACACTAAAGTTTACCGGCTGGTTTACAAGTTTTTGTTCAGCTGGCTTGCTTGTGTACAGCCCTGACTCATCTGCCCAGGGACGTGCTGCCCATGGTGGACTGGGCCCTCTCAAAATGATCTCTTACAAATATGACCACAGGCCCATATTTGGTCTGGGTAATTCCTCCAGTGATGTCCCTTCTCCTCAGGTGACTCTAAGTTTATATCACGGTGACATAAAACCAACCAGTGTGGGTAGTGAGTACTGGTTGAGCAATCTTTCCTGATTCCTTTTTCTTTCTTTCTCCCCCATCCTGCCCTCACCTCCACTCTAGGGTGGAGTGGGGGGATATTAGTGATAAATCTCAGGGCCCCAAGTATCCCTCTAGAGTCATCCTCTAGAGCCTGGAAATCTTTGGGATAGAATTGCTTACTTTATCCCATTCAGCCACAGGCCCACCATCTCCATGGGCCCCCATTCACCTTCGTGTTCTAGGAATCTTTCTGCCTCCACCTCCCCAGTGCTGGGATTACGGGGGAGCAGCAGCAGCTGGCAGTAAAGAACCTCCTTTTCTTCAAACCTCCATTTGCCCACCATTCTTTTTTTTTTTTTTTTTTTTTTTGGTTCTTTTTTTCGGAGCTGGGGACCGAACCCAGGGCCTTGCGCTTCCTAGGCAAGCGCTCTACCACTGAGCTAAATCCCCAGTCCCCCACCATTCTTTCTCAGTGCATGCCTGGATGTGGTGAGGGTCTCCTGGGCCTTGTCCTCAACCTGTTTTGTGAGGCTTTCCAGGCCACACGGGAAGGCTGGAGAACAAGGATCTGCTTTAGGGAAGAGCCGGGCCATGAATGAAGTCAGCCCCTTAGGGACCAGAGGATGAGGGCCACTCTGCCTTCTGATGCAGTGGAGGACATATGGGTTTGCTTGTGTGTGCTCATGTGTGCTTGTGTGTGCATGCACATGTGCACATGCATGCATGCATAGCCTGCTGCTCATAGACTGAGCCTCATCCTCATCCCCGTGCTGGAGGTTGCTGGGTTTTTTGTTTTTGTTTTTTTTTTAAATCTAAGCCTTGACTAATTTACAGAGCTGGGCATTGGTGGCACACGCCCCTAATCCCAAAATTCAGGAGGCAGAGGCCAGCCTGTTCTACAGAGTGAATTCCAGAACTATCAACACCTTGTCTGAACAAAAAAAAAAAAAAGAGCAGCAGCAGCAGCAGCAGCAATCACCACCACCACTACCACCACCACCACCATCACCACCACCACCATCACCACCACCACCATCACCATCACCACCACCACCATCACCACCACCACCATCACCACCACCACCACCACCATCACTACCACCACCACCACCATCACTACCACCACCACCACCACCACCACCACCATCACCACCACCACCATCACCACCACCACCATCACCACCACCATCACCATCACCACCACCACAACCACCACCACCACCACCACCACCACCATCACCACCACCACCATCACCACCACCACCATCACCATCACCACCACCACCATCACCACCACCACCATCACCACCACCACCACCACCATCACCACCACCACCACCACCACCACCACCACCATCACCACCACCACCATCACCACCACCACCATCACCACCACCATCACCATCACCACCACCACCACCACCATCACCACCACCACCATCACCACCACCATCACCACCACCACCATCACCACCATCACCACCACCACCATCACCACCACCACCACCACCATCACCATCACCACCACCATCACTACCACCACCACCACCACCACCACCACCACCACCACCACCACCACCACCACCATCACCACCACCATCACCATCACCACCACCACCATCACCACCACCACCATCACCACCACCATCACCATCACCACCACCACCATCACCACCACCACAGACTCTTACAAAGTCGAATAATGAGCTAGACTTCCCTGGGCTTCCAGATCTGCCTGCCCTTAGAACACACCTATACTGTCTCTCAGCTCTCTTGTGACACTGTCAGCCCGGCACTTGTGACTCTGGTCCTTCCTGTGGCTCTGGGCCGGCAGCTCCCACCATCTTCAGCACTTCTCTTCTGGTCTCTTTATCTCCTGAGCATTGCCCTGGGCTACTTCTCCCTCATTCTGACTCCATCCCTAAAGGAACTGTTTCCTCTTGTGATCATCCTGTGGGAACCACTGTCTCCACAACACAGCCATGTCCAGACCTGCCTCCAGGCAGCCTGTCTGGTAGCCAGTGGCTTCCAGGACATGTGGGCCCTGGCTGCTCAGAGACCCTTGGGGAATGCTGTCAGAGATGACACCTCCGTCTACCTGCTATATGTGAGGAAGACCTGAACCGAAGAGGAACAAATGTACACAAGTGGCATTTTCCTGCCTTCAGATCTCCTTAACTAACTGCACTCTCACAGGGTCACAGCTCTGGGACAGGAAACCCTAGTGTTGTGTGAGTGGGGCAGAGGGGCAGCTCCAGCCAGCTTCCTGCGGGAGGCTTGCTAGGGAAGTCAGGTCATTAGCATGGTCTGTGATGGTCTCTGCAAGAAACCAGCTGAGCTACTTTGAGGGCGATCTATGACTTTACAAAGAATAGGCATGGGTTTGAGGGGCCATCTTTGGGGAGTGACAGTCCAGCATCCTGTTACCCCTCCCCAATTTCCCTGAGGCTGTTGATCTCTCTCTCTCTCTCTCTCTCTCTCTCTCTCTCTCTCTCTCTCTCTCTCTCTCTCATTTGTTGTGTGTGAGTGAGGGTGTGTTTGTGTTTGTGCCGGAAACACCAAGTGTGTTAGAGGACCTCAGGGGTTAGTCCTCACCTTGTTTGAAAAGGATATTGTTGTGCTGCACGTGACTCACTAGCCCAGCCAGAGAGCTTCCAGCAATTCCCCTGCCTCTGTCCCATCTCCTGGTAGGGGATGTTGGGATTGCAGATGTGTGTATTCCTGTGTCCAGCTTTGGCTCTTTCATGGGTGCT
Organism: Rattus norvegicus; assembly: GCF_021556685.1. Lineage (NCBI taxonomy): Eukaryota > Metazoa > Chordata > Mammalia > Rodentia > Muridae > Rattus > Rattus norvegicus. The sequence continues at coordinate 166,221,840 of NC_141534.1, read as the reverse complement.
GGGGGTCCAAACTCAGGTCCTCAGGTTTGTGTGACAATTGCTTTGCCTCCTGAACCATTTCCTCACCCCTGCTCTGCGCTTTAATTAAGTAATTTAATATATTTAATGATTCTAAGTATGTTTATTAAATATACATTTTATGGAAGAAAAACAAAACAGCACCATGTCAGTGGAGGAGTGGAGGCCTTGCCTCTGAGCAGGCCGAGCTTCAGAGCTTCTGGCAGTGTCTCTCCCCAACCCCCGACCCCCAATTTCTTCCCCATAGGTGTGGCTGTGGTTCTCTGTCCTGTAGCAATGCCCTCCCAGCCTGGGGACTGAACACAAAACAGACCATTCTTGATGGTGGCAATTAACCCCTCACCACCCGCAAATCCTGCCTCCAGACCCACAGTCCCTTGGTCAAGTCCTTATGCAAACGGAGTTCCTTGGATAAAAGCCAAAGAGGCTGACTGCATCCTCCAGCTGTACCCATATCTATGGACTCCTGGTTCTTCCAAAACCCTTCAGAGCACTGTGGCCACTTCCTCCAGGAAGTCTTCCTGCCCTGCCTACCACACACCTTCCTGCACTGTGCTCTTAAAGCCTTGTCCCACTTTACATCTTATTGCTATAAGACTGGGATTCCTTTACTCAGCATGGTAAAAGATCTATAACCCCTGCACTAGGGAGGCTGAGGCAGGAGGAGTCCCCAAAGCTGCAGAGGCCCTATCTCAAAACAATCAGACAAACAATAAACAGTCCCCCAAAAAACTATATAGCAACAACAGAAGTTGACTGAGATTCCCGGCAGCAGCAGCCCCACTTCTCACAGAGCACTTGCTTGAGGAAAAGTCGGCTAACGTGTGAATGGGCAGGGAACTTGGAACATTTAAATTTTTTAATTAATTTTTAAAAATGTATTTCATCTAGGCACAGTAGTCCACACATGTCTGTAATCCAAGTACTTGGAAGGCAGGGACAGAAGGATCTTGAGTTCAAGCCTGGGATACATAGATAAGACAACCCCCACCCCACCCCACCCCTCACCCCATGTAGCCATCCTCATACAATGTCTCTTGGGTCGCTGGGACCACAGGCCTGTAAGCACTGTGCCCAGCTAAGGCGATATTTGTAAACCTTGAATTCTGCTGTCATGGATGCAGAATGAGCAAGCGCCAGTACGTGTTTGCTTTGAGCCTCGTTACAGAGTCCTGAGACTCATATCAACGAGCTTGAGGCCTGGCTTGAATGAGCTTTATACCACTGACCTCATGACCAATAACTATCATGGCAAATCCCCCCAGTTCAGTTGAATGCCTGCTTCTAGTTCATCTGTGGGCTTCAACTCTGACCTTTCCAGGGCCCACCCTGCTGGGATGTGCCTCTTGTGAGCTTTCATGGCTCAGATCCTTGTGTTGCCTTTATGGTCCCCTCCCCAGTTTCCCAGCATCATTTACTATTGTGCAGCTATTTTCTGGGAATTGAAACATCTCCTGGAGGAAGGCTGTAAAGGCTCAGACAGTGAATGGAATTTAAAAGTCTCAGGAAGCTCCTGAAACATACCAGATTCACAAAGTTGCATGTGCCTCAAGGCTGTATGAATAGGATCTCTGGAACAGGAAGACGCTCCAGAAAGTTATGCAAAGATCTTCAGGGATACATCTTTAATGAGTCTTGTATTTGAGCCAGGCATGCTCCTGTAGGTAATGCTGTATCCATAGTCCTGTTACGTGAACCCGATAAAGTCAATGGTTACTAAACTAGGTGGGCGGGTCATCTCTTTGCTCTGTCCCATTAGGGTAAGTCAGCATCTGTTCATGTCTCTCCAGGGAAAACCGCCCAGCACCTGCCTATCCCTAGGTCATGCTGACAAACCCTAAGAACTGTGTGTTTCTGACTCCACAGACTCATCCACTCTCGGTGTGCATAGCACGCACACACACACGCACTCCAATACCACAGAGCCAGAGACACCGCTGAGCCAGAGGAACCAGTTTTATTAGATTCCAGCAAGACTATACAGCACGGTTTCATGCAGATTAAATATATGTCTTTGCCTCCCCAGGAGGGAAGCACTTCCACTGCCAGCTCCTCCATGGCATTTCAAGGGGATCAAGGGGATCCCTCAATATATTCCGCATGGGGGACTGTTGGGATCATGACTGGGGGTGAAGGTGAGACCGTGGGCAGTTGAGGGCCTCTGGGACCTTGAGACTTCAGAGGGTCAGGGGCTGTAGGACCTGGGTCCTTGGTTGGGGCTGGCACCACGGGATCCTGACCCTTCAGAGGTACTGGAATTACAGGGTCTTGATTCTTTATAGGCCCAAGGACCACAGGGGGTCCTTGATTCTTTGGAGGCTCTGGGAGTATGGGACCTTGGTCCTTGGCTAGTGCTGGGATAATGGGGTCTTGGCCCTTAGTTGGCTCAGGAACCACTGGACCTTGGCTCTTCACAGGTGCTACAAACACAGAACCATGTCCTTTCAGATCCGTACCTGTGTCTTTGGCTGGCTCTGGGCCTCCTAAGCCTTGATTCTTCACAGACTCAGAGGCCACAGGAGCTTCGTTCTTCAGAGATGCCATGATGGAGGCATTCTGGTCCTTCCTACGCTCTGGGACCATGGGAGCTCCATCTTTCTCAGGCTCAGGGATCACAGGACCTGGGTCCTTCAGAGGTGTTGGTGCTGGTGCTGGGAAGCTTTGATCCTTAGCTCTTGCTGGAACCACAGGACTCTGATTCTTCAGAGGCTCTGGCAACAGAGGGCTTTGGGCTTTGGCTGGTGCTAAGGGGACAGAATCTTTATTCTTTAGAAGCTCAGACGCCATATGGTCTTGATCCTTGACGGATGCTGGGGCCACTGGACCTAGATCCTTCATGGGCCCTAAGAGCACAGCACCTTGATCCTTTGGCGGGCCTGGGGCTGTAGGGCTTTGACCCTTTAAGGACCCTGGGACTACAGGGGCTTGGTCCTTTGGCAGTCCTGGCACCATGGGGCCTTGATCCTTCAAAGGCTCTTGGACCGCAGGACCTTGGCCTTTCGGAAGACCTGGGGCCACAGGACCTTGATCCTTGTGTGGCTCTTTGGCTACAGGACCTTGATTCTTATCACTGGTGGGTTTGACCCGGCTCCTGCAAAGGAGAAAGAGACGATCACTGAGGGCCAAGTATCAGCCAGGGTAAGAGCAGAGCACAGATTGCCTGATAAGACTTGGCCTCATGGGGCCTGGGCAGGGTAGCTCTTAGCAGAGGAGCTAAGAAGAAATTGGATTTCTGCATCAATAGGGAATGCAGAGTGGGGGCAGGGCAGCCCAGGTAGGGCAGCTTAGGGAATTATTGGTCATTCAATGTGTTTGCCAATTGATTAGAATCTGCAAGTGGCAAAGGGCACAGTACCTGAGACATAGCAGCAGCAATGTCCCCAGACTTGAACCATCTAGTGGGCACCCCAGCAGCCCACCCAGGGTATATTCCACATAGCCCTACGTCTTCCTGTATTGCAGGCCCATCCTTTGAACCTTCTATTTCTGCCTACTCAATGCTTTCAGAGACCCAGCTTCTCTGTTGTTTTTCTAGGCCCTTCCAAGGTTCTTTCCTCCCCTAACTCTATTAAGGGATGGCTACTGGCAAGAATAAGGGGTCTACAGCATATCAGAAAAGGGGCCAGAACATCCTTCTTACCTACCCCCTCCACGCCTACTTAAGAGCAGCCACTCTCAACCGTGGGTCGCACATCAGATATGTGTATCACGACTTATAACCTTAGCAAAATTACAGTTATGAAGTAGCAATGGAAATAATTTTATGGTTGGGGTCCCCATAATACGAGGGACTGTATTAAAGTGTCACAGCATTAGGAAGGTTGAGAACCACTGCCCAAGAGGAAGAATATCTCATTATTCACATTTAGAACCGTCCACACATAGTAATAATAAAAACAGAATTATTTTTAATATGCCTGCTTTTTAATTCTTTGCTTCCTGTGCACTCCGTATTGTGTGCTCCCCCTGCAAGCCTTTGGTAGACGACTAGATGGGGCTCCCCATTCAGGCCCTAATCCCCTTTCTCTACTCCCACTTCCATTCCCTCAGACGCTTGCAATCACTTGCTCCAAGACTCCTGTGGGTTTATTTCCCAAATCCAAGTGCCCAAGTCCCTCCCTAAAGCCCTCATGGGATACTTGCCCCGCGTGGCTGATTGAAGCCTCTTGCCCCACCCCTTGGTCCACCCTCATTGCAGGGAGCATGCGCAAACACTGCCACCTGAGGGCAACTCACTGCCAACTCAGACCTAGCCAACCTTGAGTCCTCTGGTCTACAGTGCACACACCTCTGTGCAGGCTAGGCTGACAGTTGCCACTGAAGAGTGGTGTTGCTCAGCCAATGTCACAGACCCTGACACACCTCAGCACATCCCTCTTTCCAAATCCCTTCTTTCTACAACTCATGCCAGCAACACAGAAGCCCTGTGAAACTCATGGGTATAAAGACACACAGCAAGGGGTTTACCTTCCTGCTTGTTGGAGATAGAAGCTGAGGTCTGCAGAGAGCCAGCGATGAGGAGCTGAGGGACCTGCAGGAACTAGAGCCTAGCTCTTTCTGCTTCTGGGGCCTGTGCATTTTCCCTCAGAGGGCCTGGCTCACAACAGTCTTCAGTACAAGTCACTTCTTGGTATTATTCATTTAAACTTTGTAACAACAATATTGACAGACCCTGACAGGAGCTCTGTGTGTGTGTAAATGTGTGTCTGTGTGTGTCTGTGTATATGTATATGAATGTGTGTGTATGTGTGTGTGAGTGTGTGTGTATGTGTTTGAGTGTGAGTGTGTGAGAGTGTGTGTGTATGTATATGAATGTGTGTGTGTGTGTGTGTGGGGGGGTCTGTCTTTGTGTATGTGCACCACATATGCACCATGGCCAAGGAGGCCAGGGAAGGGAGTCAGATGCTCTGGACTGGAGTTGCAGATGGGAGGAGCTGGGAATCTAACCTAGAACCCCTGGAAGAACAATGAATGCTTAGATCTGCTGAGCCAGTTCTCCAGGCCTCTAGGTAGACTTTTAGAGGAATTTTTTGCCTGCTTCTCTTATTTTATGTTTTCCCTTTTCTTTCTGGTGATATTACTGCTGGAACTCAGAGTTTAATCATACAAGGTAAGCACCCAGTGCACCCCTGAGCCATCCCTAGCCAGACTGCTTCTTAGAGACCACATTTTCTTCTTTCTTTCTCATTTTCTCTCTTTTTATTTCTTTTTCTTTTATTTTTTTCTTTTTGACAAAGTCTCTTGTAGTCCGGGCTGACTTTGAATGGTTACACAGCTGAGGATGACTCTGAACTCCTGTCCTGCCTCTACCACTGGAGTGTTTAGGGACACAGGTGTGTGGCCACCACACTGTTTTTGTTTTTAATGCGGTGCTGAGAATTGAACTAGGCAAGTACTCTATCCCCTGATAGACCCCTAGCCTGTCCCTACCTCAGGATATTTTATTGGCTTACTCTGGTTTAACTCTCTGGGCCTCAGTCTTCTCATCTCTTCATTGTTTGTAATGATATTAACCCAGAATATATGATTGGCAGTCAGGGACACAGCATTTTGAACCATGGCACCAGCTTTAGGCAGTAGATGATTATCTATTTCATTAGAAGCAACACACACACACACACACACACACACACACACACACACACACACACCCCACACACAAGCTTGATCTACAAGCTCTTTACTGTGTTTAGCATCTCAAGTAACCTGGGCATCTCTGACTCAGCAGACTGCACAGTGACAATATAAGAGTCTGTCTATCCTGTCCCACTGCAATCATTGAATAACATGGGGATAAGAGAAGGCCAGCTCATCCTGCTGGCTCAGCACCACACGGTTAGATAGCTGTCCTAGCCAGGCTGTCATGTCACTAGAGAAACTAAGAGTATGAGCAGAGGGTCAGGTAAGGCTGAGAGACCTGTAGAATCCAAACACAGCACTAACACCCCTCCAGTGCTGGGTGGTGGTCAGAGGGAAGGTAAAAGCTGGACTTAGAAGAGACTCGAGCAGGAAGTCTGTTAGATGGGTATGATCTTAAAGAAGCGTAGGCAGTGTGGCCCTACTTAGCTGCAGCCCCTAGCCCACTGACAGGGCACTGGCGCCCTCTGCTGACATAAAGTTCATACACAAGAGCGGTCCTTGAGCCTGTATTGGTATCTGTGGGCCCTGGGTTTGGGCAGCCTTGGCTCTAAGCCTAATAAACAGTCTCAGCCATTTTTCATTAATATGGATCTAATCATGTTGATCTGCCAGCAACGTTTTTATCTTAGTAGTTAAATCTCTTTAACTACTCATCAACTACTTTAAATCTCATGAACTTTAGAATTAAGGTTAGAAATGAGGACCAGTAAGATGACCCATTTCCAAACTTGACACTCATATATAGGTTAATTCTCCAGAATCCACATGTTGGAAGGAGAGAACCAACTTCCACAAGTTGTCCTCTGACTTACACATGTGTGCTATGGAATGCGCATGTCCATATACATAAACATGCACGCTTACATAAATGCAATTAAAACCTTTTTTTAAAAAAAACATTAGAGAAGAGGGCTGGAGAGGTGGCTCAGTGGTTAAGAGCACTTGCTGCTTTTCCGGAGAATACAAGTTCAGTTCCCGGCACCCACATGGTGGCTCATGACTGTCTGTGACTCCAGTTCCAAGGCATCTGAAACCTCTTCTGACTTCAGTACATTCCTGCACACATGTGGTGTACACACACACACACACACACACACACACACACACACACACACTCAAAATACATATTTAAAAGGATCGGAAATGAGTTAAATAAACCTAAAACATGCCTTTTCCACCCTTTCCTCTCTTTCTTTTCTTTTCTTTTCTTTTTTTTTTAAAGATTTATTAATTTGTTCTACATGGGTACACTGTAGCTGTCTTCAGACACACCAGAAGAGGGCATCGGATCTCATTACAGATGGTTGTAAGTCACCATGTGGTAGCTGGGATTTGAACTCAGGACCTCTGGAAGAGCAGTCAGTGCTCTTAACTGCTGAGCTATCTCTCCAGCCCTCTCTTTCTTTTTTTATTAGCTTTAGGAAAAGCTTGTGTGATTCAAAAGTTCAAGGTAGTTTGGTGAATTAGATTATCCAAATTAGCTTTGTAATTTTTTTAAAAATATGAAACATGTAATGAAATCAGGTTTATAAATTACTTCCTTTTTCTTTTTTATTCCCTTTTGCAAATACAATCAGGACACAAACAAATAATTTAAAAAATTCTTCTGGAGAATCAGGGTTGCCATTCGGTTGGTAGAGTGCTTGCCTAGGATGCACAAAGCATGCGTTCCAGTTCAGCACTACATAGACTAGACATAGAGGCCCAGGCCCATAACCCCAGCACTTGTCGGGTGAAGGCGGAGGCAGCAGGAGGATCATGAGTTTAAGGTGTTCCTGAACTACATTAAAAGTGGGAAGCTAGCCTGGGCTATATGAAATCTTACCTCAAAACACAAACCAACAGCATCTTCTGATTTTTGATGTTTCTAAGGGAAAACCAAGCAAGCACCTCCATTATTTTATCAGAAGCAAAATCTGGGAGCCAAAGTGGCTCTGGGGAGTAAGTTGTCTAGTCAGACTGGGGAAAGATTAGCGACATGAGTCTTTTCAATAAACTTTCAATACTTCTGGTGAGTGGCACACGTGAATAAGCAAATATTTCGGGTGTGAACCTTTAGTCCCAGTGCTTGCGGGGCAGAGGCAGAGGCAGAGGCAGAGGCAGAGGCAGGGGCAGAGGCAGAGGCAGAGGCAGAGGCAGGGGCAGGGGCAGGGGCAGGGGCAGGGGCAGGGGCAGGGGCAGGGGCAGGGGCAGGGGCAGGGGCAGGGGCAGGGGCAGGGGCAGGGGCAGAGGCAGGGGCAGGGGCAGGGGCAGGGGCAGGGGCAGGGGCAGGGGCAGGGGCAGGGGCAGGGGCAGGGGCAGGGGCAGGGGCAGGGGCAGGGGCAGGGGCAGGGGCAGGGGCAGAGGCAGAGGCAGAGGCAGAGGCAGAGGCAGATCTCTAAGTTTGGGGTCAGTTTGGTTAAGTTTCAGGACAATCAGGGCTACACGGGAAGACCCTACCTCAACTAATTAAAAATAAAAACAAGCAGATATACACGTTTAAAGATTACAGAATGGCTGCCACTCCCGGTGGTGTCCAGTGTCAATGAAGCAGAGGTCAGTATGTTCCAGTGTGTTTGCAGGCCTCTATGGGAAGAGAAGTCTGGCCTGGCTGGCTCCGGCCTGAACAGCGAGCGGCACGCTGTGTCTAAGCCAGCCATTCGTCCGTTTGTTAAATGAGACATGCCATGTAAAGTTAAAGAATCTGCGGTGGCTTTACAAGGTTTGTAAACAGCAATGGAACATTTACAGCCCATTTATTGCAGGATCCCTGTGCTTAAATTAGTTACGATTTGGTTCGAATAATGTAGAAGGGTTGAGACATCAATCTTCCTTAAATGGAGACTGCTATGTTTAGTTGGATATTTGGTTTTCTTTCCTTTATAAATTAGGCATTGATTTTGAAAATCAGGTTGATTTTGACAGGGTTTCCCATGTGCAGAACCACCCTCGTGGTTATCGTGAGCCCTCACTATCCTTAGGCGGTCACAGTGTGGCCCTGCTGTCTCTGCCAGCCTTCGTCTGTGGCATGTGCCTCTAGGGCAGCTAGGGTCACATTCACAGTGCTGTATACAAGGGGCAGAGGGCCCCTCCAGTGGAAGCTGGGGAGGTGATGGGATAGAAAAGTGACTGGGTTCGGTCCCACTGGGCCACAAGGCTGCTCTTTGTCTGGGGTATGGATAGCCTGTATAACTGGATCTGCTGTCCTGAGTCGGCTTCAGACATTCCATGGTAGGGTCCTTCTACCTCCCAGCCTGGGGGGCCCCACAGAGCAAACCTCTGGAAGTGAGGCAGACAGGCTGGCCTGATCTTTCCTTCTGTGCTGCTTATTGCCTGAGAGGTCTTGGGCAATTACTGAACCACATGGGCCTTGGTTTCCTCACCTGTAAAATGGAAATACTGGTTATCAGGGACTGTTACAGCAGAGAAACAGAGGATCGCTATTGGGACCTGAACTGCATTTGTCAAGTTCTGGGTGTATGACACAGGCACACCCAGCCCCAGGGTGATTATACTAGTGGTTTATCTCCTTCAACTCCCACAGGTCCTGCAGAAAGGTGGGCAGTCCTGTGACCTTTATCCTTGTCCTCCCTGGTTGTCTGATGCTGATTAGAACCTCCTGCTGCTGCCTCTGGCTGTGACCTCTGCTTCCTGGTCCAACCTCCTCACATACTCTTCCCTCTCTGTCGCTGAAGACTTAGCTGGGTGGACTAAACTTCCTCACAGGTCTTTGCTCACATCTCTCACATACACTCCTTGTCCTCACACTTAGATTCTCCCTTTAGACCCTCAGTGCCTCAGGGTGGGACCATGTGCCTTGTATGAAGAAAATGCAACACCCAGCACAGTATCCAGAATGAAGAGGGCCAAGTGGAAAGATTTAGATACTGGTCCCAATACCTGGCTCACTCCGACCGAGTCCATGGCCCCAGCCAGAGTCAATCAACCTTGGTGTCTGTCCCCTTTCCCCTCAGACTCCTCCTTCTGTTCCATCATCACAATTCTTCTCATTTTACACCCCTCCCACCTGCCACAGAGCACTGTCCCAAACACTAACATAGTGCCTTTCCGTTTTGTCCTACATATATGCTCCATACGGAAATGAGAATCCTCAGGAAAGCAGATTCACTCGGGCCCCTTCCCTGCTTTCAACCCTCTAGGGACTTCTCTCTGCACTGGGGATAGAAAGCAGGATCTGCCATGAAGGGGACAGCAGTCTACTTCCCTCTCCTGCGCATGCACTGGCTAAGTCTTCCAACTCCCCTCCTCAAAATGTTCCCTTAGCTCGTCACCTGAATTATGACATCCATCCTGAGTGCATTTCTCAGCTCACTTCAACTGTCCTGGGGATCCTGCCCTGACCCTAGTCATGGCCACAAGGGGCCTGCCAGCTCTCTTGGTTTCATTTCTTAGTCAATTACTTGCATACTCTTTCAGGTTAATGTTTCCCCAAGCAATCCTGGTGTGTTCAGAGCGTGGGGACCAGGCCTATTTTGCTCACAACTGTATCCTCTGCACCTTAAACAGGCTCTCACTCAGGGGCCAGGTCTGAAAGGCTGAGTGTTTGTCCAGTGAATGGATGAACATGAATCTTTTCTGTGCTAGGCTCTCCTACTTCAAACTAGCATTTTAAGAATGCATAAGACTGAGTCTCAGACACTTCACCCACCACCTCTTGTTTCCATGGAGACAGACAGTCAGAGCCTCCAAAGCACCGTGATATTGGATCCATTCTCCCAGAATCTGTTAGTGAAAGTGGGTGGAGTGGTATGTGCCTGTAATCCTAGCACTGAGGCTGAGGCAGGAGGGGTTGTTGTGAGTTCAAAGCTATACTAGGTTCAAGGCCAGCTTGGACCACATAGTAAAACAAACCCAACGAACAAAACAAATAACAATCTCTCCCTCTCTGTCACACACACACACACACACACACACACACACACACACACACACACACCCCAAAATCAAACAAGACAAAACCAACATTCTAGAAGTCATTCTACTGAGTCCTGGCCTGGCATAGCTGGCAAAGGAACTGCACTGGCTGCCACTGATGTCCCCTGACCCCCAAGCCTAATCTTTCTTCCTAGATTTCCCTCAATATACCAAGACGGGGCAATGCGTTCAATTGCATAGAGTCCTGCCCAGGAAAAGCCCAGAGGGATGAAGACTCAGTTCTCGGGCTGCCTACCCAGTGAGGCCATCTCTGACTCCTTCCTCCTCAGCTGCAGCTCTAGTCTCTAGACTGGGCCCTCTAAGAACATGGCGGATGCTTGCTGCTTCCCTCCATTTTCTCTTTCCTTCCCCTAACACTTCACACACATCTACTGAGTGTGTGGCCACTGAATAGAGTTGGGAAACAGGGAGCTGTGGCATGGGCTGGCATACAGTAGGGGCTGGCATCCTAAGTGGGGAGTAACTTGCACCACATCAAATTCCAATGACCATGTACATGGGACATGCACATTTTCCTAGCTTTGTTTGCCTCGGGATCTCTGGTCCTCTTCAACAGGGCTATCTAAACTTAAGAGAACCTTCAATAGGACAGAGCTTTTGGTTTTCACATGTACGGGCCCTGCAGCTTAAACTTTCTGGGAGGCTCAGAAGGGAAACATGAGTTTCCTAGAGTTGCACAGACCGTACAAGCAATGTAGGACTCCATGGAGGAGCAAATACCAAAAACCCAAATACATCTACTGCTCAGGACCAAGTTTGGCTTGCACTGTGGCTGACTACCCCAGCTGTTTTCCATGACTGCTGCAGGACTCAAACTCTGAGGCCTCAATTGCACCTCCTGACAAATGCATCTTCCAGAACAGATCCCTAGGCAGTGCCAGCTCAGCGCCCCTTCTCCTTATCCCTTCCTGAATTTACCACGCCGGACTGTGTCATCCCCAAGTTTACCTCCAGCATGCAACACACCCTAACAGAAAAACAGTTCCAGGGCTAGCCTACCTGAGCACAGTAGCAGAAGGGACACCAGCCAGGAAGAGTCCACCCATGGAGGCTCAACACGGATGAGCAGCTGGAATCACAGGTAGGGAGGGGGAGGCTGCATCCACAAGGCTTACCCTCAGGTGAGTGTGCCCTGCCCCCAATTTGCCTAGAAACCAGGGCCTCTGGTGTAGGGTGTCTGTAGTCCCTGAGAAGGGGTCAGGAGAAGGTTGAGCTTACAGTAGGGTGCAGGTGTTTTGGGATAGCAAGAATCCGAGCCTTATCCAAGGGCTGGACCAAGAATGAGCTGAGGCATCAACCACTGGCTTCGAAACCAGGCTCACACTCACGGGCGGTCTGATTTTGTGACTTAATCACTGAGTTTTGATTTATTTATCTGTAAAGAGCCTTATTGTGAGACCAAGTCAGGTTAAAGGAAAATCAGTGCTTACTCATTTCCTGTGGGCTGGACCAGCTCTGCAACTTACAAAAACCAGAGTCCAGGGCCAGGTTCCCGGTTCCCAGATTCCTTTAAGACTCGGGGGCTCCACTCTCCATGTGGGTATGGGCTTCTGAAGTCAGCTAAGTGGCTAAGTGGCCCTATAAATGCATTTGCTTATTTACTTAAAAAATCATTAAATATATCTTATAGATTTGACCTTCTAAGAATGAAATGAACTCCCAGTTGCATGTATAAGAAATAATATCAAAAGCATTTTCAGTTGTTCTAACTCCAAAAAGACAAAGTCAAGGGCAGGATCGACTCTTTGGTTGGGTTGCCAAGAACCTGATAATCCTGCTAATGACTCTTTTAAAAATACAGCGCACTGGACTGAGGCTGCCAGACAGAAATGTCTCAGCCCTTATCTAACTCTGTGCTCCTGGGAACTTGCAAATCGATTTTTTTATGCGCTCCCCTCCCCCGTGAAAAGCAAAGGATAGTATCTCCAGCAATTAATCAAGGTCTACTCCGGGTGTCCAGAGAGACTGTGTAAAAGGATGTGTAATTGCAAGACTGGAATCTGCACAGGTGATTTATAGAGAGGAGGGAGCCCATGAAGGGCTGGAGAGGGGCGGGGCGGTGAGAGCCATCTCTAGATAATCTGCATCTCAGTCCTGCTGTAGAGAGTGGCTTTTCCTCCAGCGGCTGCAGCTACCGCACTGACTTAAGGAGGTGGGAGGGAGGAGATGGGAGAGGAGTGGTTTGTAGCAAAGCATCAGGAATTAACCATGGCCAAAGGCGGTCCACCTTCCTTCCGCCGGCATCAGTCTCTCACAATACAACAGGGCCCGGTGACAGGTGCCCTTGCTATCAGCACTCTTCCCAGCTGCCAACGGCAAGCTCCTGCACCAGACAGAGTCTGAGAACACGCTATTCCAGGCTGGCCCAATCTGTGTTTCCTGAATTTGGATACCACAGCAGTTTAGATGGTGATACAGCCTAGTATTATAGTAGTATCTTTTAGAAATTCTGAGACTCAGCCAAGGTCACACAGCCAGCAAACAGCAGAGTTTGTATTAGAAAACAGGGCTGCTGCCTGCTCAAATTCAGAGTAGGTGGTGGAAGGAGACAGCTCTTTGCTATGCCGGAGATGAGACGGCTCTGCTCTGAGCAGGGAATGGCATGGGGCCACCTTGTAGAATGACTCTAAGTTGGGCAGTGGTGGCACACACCTTTAATCCCAGCAGAGGCAGAGGCAGGTGGATCTCTGAGTTTGAGGACAGCCTGGTCTACAGCGCTAGTTTCAGGACAGCCAGGGCTACACAGAGAAGCAAACAAAACAAAAGACTGTATCCAGGAGCTTGTGCTTTTCTGAATTTAAGACTGTTTGGAAGAGGCAGCTACAGCAAGTGCCAAGGGATGCTGACCCAAACCGAGGCCGGCCATCTTAAGAGCTTTGTTGTTGGCATGACGTGTAAACTGCAACCACTCCCTTCTTACAAGCAGGAGAAGCTGTCAGGCAGAATAAAGAAGCCTTGTGGAGGCGCCATGGTGAATGTGGACACACAGTGCGTATGGTCACTCACCCATTCACGCATTCAGGAGTCACTCAACACTTCAGAAGACATTCTCTGTGGTAGACATTGGGCTGGGAGGTAGATGACAGAAGGAGCTGACCCTTCCCCTGGAGGAGCATGATCCGGTTTGTTGGGGGGAGGACACACACATGTGGGCTGATGACACAGGACATGTGATGAGTTCCGCGATGAAGATACAAAGAGGGAGCGTCTTACCCAGCCTGAAGGGTGCAGGCAAGGCTTCCTGGAGCAGTCCCCTGAGCGGAGTCTTGAAGGATGAGTTAGCCGGGTGAGAAGCAGGAGAAGGGCATTCTGGGTAGGAGGGACAGCGTAGGGAAGGCATGGAGGTGAGAAGCAGCGTGGTGACTGAGAATAAGCTTCTGCAGACCGTGGGAACCGGAGCCGATGGTTTCAAGCAGGGGATGACATGGTCAGACTTGCAAGGCCCCTTTAAGAGCCCTCCAGCAGCATCAGCCCATAGCAGTGGCAATAATTTACTTTTCTATGCACTTGGAATTTCGTTGGCCCCAGGTAAGATGCCTGAGACTCTGTAGAGACAGCTGAGTATGACAGAGACAGACATTTAAGCTCAACTCCAGTGTTGGGAATAAAAAGCACCAAGGAGTGGGCTTCAGTCTGCAGCCGTGGGGACCACATGCCCGTTTTATTATGGCTTCCCAATACCAACTGTGTTGCCTAGGAACGGAGCGTCCGCTGAATTCTATCACACAGTTGATAGTAGAAGACCTGGTCCAATTCTGATTTCCTCCCGGTTTGCATTGGATTCCCAGTATCTAAAGAAAGTGCTGGGCAAGCTCGCTGGAGGGCCTGCGATGCCCCGGCCACAGTGTAATTTTGTGTTTTGGGTATAATTTTCCTTAAGGGTCCCATTTGTTTGGAACCTGATTCATTTCAGCCAGTCCTAAGCTTCCTGACTTTCAAGTTGGGCCAAGCTGGCCAGGGCCTTCCCCTCAGAACTACCCTCCCTCATCTGATACCTGGGCAAATGCCTGCCTCACTGTGCTAGGAGACAGACTGCTTTGTAAGCAATTAAAGTATAAATTGTTCAGACATTATTCAGTCCGTGGACTCCAAAGATCCAATACCTGGAATTCTTTCAAGGCGTTTTATCTTTGGAGTGTTTGATTCATTCAGTCTCTTGTGTAACTAGTTTCTCAGTTAGCTGCATTTCTATCAATGAGGAAGTCATCACGGACCATCCTGGCACTACATGGTACTGAAACAATCTGTCTAGTGTCCATATCCCTTGCTGATATCACATCTCCACTCTTACTGTCCTTCCTTTAAGAGAAGGGTACAAAGACTCAAAGAGGCCGGTGAAGACCCAGCCTCCAGCTGCCAATGTTACAGTGTCTAAGGACATTTTCCATCTCAGCCAAACTCCCTGAGAAAATGCCCGAGGTGTGTAGTCTTGTTCTCTGAGGCTGCATGTACGGTAGGATGACCTAAACATTAGGGGTTACTGTGAGCCCTGTGGGTGCTGGGGCAAGGATCTGGGGTACCTGCCAGACTGTGAAGTGTGATCCAGGAAAGGATCTCTGTCACCATGGCCTCAGTGGTTCCAGGCTGGGACAAGGTTTGGGAACAGTGTCCTGCTTTGACTGCTTGATGGCCTTCAGGGCATATCCTGAGACTTTTGATACCTGAATGTGAGCATTTCAGCTTTTGAGCTGTGCATGGCCCTGGAGAACCACACTGAGGTACCACAGGGGTCCACAGCCTTTGTGAGATGGAATCGACCCTGGGTAGAACCACACCAAAAGTATATAAATCTGAAGAAGAACTGAAACTCACTTCTAACTAGCTTAAAACAGGGACCTGTTCTAAAACTACGTGCCTGCTCTAGTTGTCGGTTGTCTTAGGAACGTGATATGAGTTGTGGTTGAAGATGTCGGGAGCCACAGGTATGTGGGCTTGAGCCAGGTCACCTGGGTGGTTCAGATGAAGCAGGCCAAGTTGATCTGCTCTCTGACCTCCTCCCTTGGACAGTTCTTGTCCTGGGTCTGGTTCTGAGAGCATCTCTTCTTTCCCTCTCTGGGTTTACTCTTGGTGTTCTGATGTTCTGAGGTATAGTTTCCTTTTTTTTTCCCTCTTTCACCTCTATCTGCACCTGTCCTATCTCCCAATCCTAATTAATCTCTCTCCCTTACCTGAGGGGAAGGAAAACTGAATACCTCATATCTTTATTTGTTGAGCATTCTTTTTTGTGTCCTGCCTCATATAAAAAGTAACAGGTGAGTGCAAATGTCTTCCATTCATCTGGAAAACAAATATATAGTAATTTAAAAATATTAACACCCGGGGCTAGGGATTTAGCTCAGTGGTAGAGCGCTTACCTAGGAAGTGCAAGGCCCTGGGTTCGGTCCCCAGCTCCGAAAGAAAAAAAGAACCAAAAAAAAAAAAAAAATTAACACCCTAGATTGATTCTCAAATGCAGGGGTAGGGCCAGCAATGGAGATGCTGCCCTAGGGCTGTCAGACATAATGGAAAGGACCTGCGGCTGTGGCACGGTGAAGCAAGAAGCATGATGGCAGGCATGCAGGGCACGGGTGCGACCTGGGTACGTGGAATGGAGCCCCAGTTAGTAGCTGCCCATAACGGAATGCTAGGTCTTTCCGCCACAGAACTGCACTCTCCTGCCCTTGCCACCCCCACCCTCAGTGTACTACCCCTAGAACCTGAGCTCCTCGGGTTCACGGCCTGGCCACACCTTTGCCTGGGCATATCCCTCCGGCATGGCTTGGGTAGGTTCCATTCTGTTCACCTGATCATCACCTACCCATCTGCTGAGTTCTTTCTCATCCATGGGACCAGCTAGAACAGTCTCCTCCTTCATGCCCACTGTGATCGGAGGTATGGTCTCAGTCTCCCGGCTCCCCTAGTGCCTAGCACAGAGCCTGGCATACAACAGTATCCAAGACACACATGCTGGAGAGATGACGAGAATCAAAGTCTTTGTCTCCTGCTTTACTGGAAGGACAACAGAGTGAGCTGCCATGGTCACCCTGAGGTTCTCCACTGACCTCACCCCTTCCCATCTCCCAATCTGCTCCCTTGCCTTGGCGCCTGCCCCACATGCCCAGCACACATATCCTGCTGCCCTTCTTGGTGCCCTCTGATAGGAAACTTTTCCTTATTTCCCACCCCCATGGGGAAAACTTCTCCACTTGAGCTTCCAAGTTCCCTGACTCACTGAGTCCTTGTCTGAGCCACTCTCGTGGCCATTATTTCATTCCCATGTCAGGCACATGCGTGACACATTGAGCCAACCCCTGGTGCAACCTGAAACATGACCATGGATTAAATGAACAAGCTGAGGCGCCCGCCTCTACCACCCCTGCAAGAAAGGAGGCCAGGGTGGCGGTGGCTGCCACTGCTGCTGCTGCTGGCCACAGAGGGGAAGAGTTGGGCGGCAGCTTCTCACCACAGTGAGGCAGCGAGTGGCTCAAGCGGTCACTGTTCAGACACGGCATGAAAATATTACACTACCTTGTTGGCCAGGGCGTCTCCAGGTCCATCTTCGCCTTTCCCAACATTTAGCTCTGACTGCTTGCAATTAGTACCTGAGAGGCAATCTAAAAGAGGCAAGCTGCATTATGGGGACCCCGGGGAACCTGCAGGGCATGGCTCATCTTGTCCAGAGAGGCTAAGATGCCAAAAGCTGTCGCCTTTACACTACTCAGGCTGGGCCTCGCCAAGGAAATACGATCGAGAAAGTGGTGTTCGTCTTTAGCATTTATTTATAACTGGGGGGTTGGGGGGAACCTGTTGGTTTGCTTTCTGAGCAAGCACAGACCACGAGACGTCACAATCAGTTGGCTACACATGAATCGTTTCTTGTCATTCTTTTACTAACATCAGGAATGAAATAGCACCAAGAGGGGGGAGCACTACATGATACATAGACAATCTGTGGTATGCAACAAAACCCGGGCCACACAATCCTAATTAGACACTTCCTCTCTGCCTCTGCGTGACCCAGCTTCTCCTGCTGTCTGGGAGCTGCGGCAGAGAACAGAAAGCTGGGCACAGCTTCCGGAGCTTTGCAGGCAGGCCAAGTTTAAAAAAAAATGCCTCCGTTCCAGCTGTCTTGCCCCCGGGTGAACAAAGAACAGAGGGAAATGTACAAAATGAGGAACAGGCTTGGTCACCTGCAGAGAGGCAACACCAAACACTGCTTGAGGAGCCATGGTCAGTTTTGCCCAGTACACTTGGGAGACAACAAGACTGGGAGAGCTTTGTTTGTAAACAGTAGAAATCAAAGGACGTTTCTTGTCCGTGGAGTAAAGCATTCAAGAGCTAACAGTGTTCGTGGGTGGGTGTGTGAAGAAGAGGGGGACCCTGACAGCCTGAAAAGAACATTTTCCAGGTCACCTAAAGCCTCAGGCAGGGCAGGGTAAGGAATTCAGCCCCTAAGGCTCTGGGGGCCCTTGTGGTAAGCTATGGCAAACTACAGTGCACACAACACCAACTCAACTCAGTAACAGCACATGTGGGGTGGGTGGTCATGCACCTCTGTCTGATGCTATAGAGACCTGTCTGCTCACCAAGCCTGCCACAAGATATGCAGAACATGAACACTGAATGAAGGATCCCTGTGCACTGTAAACTCTGACTTACTCGATCTACAAAACATAGGGTTATTCTACAGGGAAATCAAAGTGTGGCTAACAGCAGATCTGACTGTCGCCGGGGATTGAGAGGACACGCACTGGCAGCTACAGTTGGAGCACTTGATAGAGTTCTCTGGTAAACAGTAAGGCTGGCTAACAGGTAGCCAGGAACAGTACTGAGCTCTAGGCATTTCTGAACAGGCCTGTGAAACCTGTGAGTTGTGGTAACGAGACTCATCAATGTCTCCTCCCTTCTCTAGCCTGTCTCCCTCACAGTCCATGCCCTGAGTCAGAAAATGGCATCAGGTTATGCTGTGGGCTTCATTTCTAGTCTGCTCTGTTCAAAACAAAGGCTCGCCCAGCGCTGGTGCATTCATTTCCAAACATGTCTCAAGCAGGCCCACAAGGTGCAAACAAAACCTTCTCTGTCTGCACAGACAGACTAAGTTGGCTCTTGAGAGCTCCACCTTCCCAAACTGCAGGGACCTGAAGAGACCGAGGAGCCGCCAGTCCTGCCCTCTGAACCACTCACCACAGGAGAAAGCAAGCTGGGTTACACCATCTCAGCTACTCAGAACACAGCAAGGAGAACCTCCAGGACAGGAGCCACGTCCATTTCACCAGGACATTTCTGGTGGACAGTTTGGGTTCTCTCATAAGTAAGGAAGGCAGATCCCTTTCACAACCATTCCCTAAGTCCTACAACACAACTCTAGGGGGTTTTGGCCACACCCGGGCGACATTGCAACATGGAGTGCATCAAGAGCCGTTTCTTAGCATGGGAAGTCAAGGATGCTTGCTAAGCTCTTGGCAGGACTCGCCTCGCACTCCGGCCAGATGCTCAGCACACGGGCCTCTCTGTGGAGCAGAGCAAGAGCTCGGGGCTGGAGGGTGCATTACCACACTCGCCGTCATGTTTACACACTCCACCTGCACACCGCAGGGACAGAAAGTCCTAGTAAGTGTGCTGCGTGCCGTCTCGCACCTGACCATTCTCTCTTAACAGCCGTTCGGCACATCAGCAGTAAGCTAAGGGCAGAGGAAAGCGGGCTCCCAATGCTCAGAGCGCCTCCTACACCATCTACAGCATCCCAATACTCTGTCACTTCTGGCTGGCCTCAGCCAGTGGCCTATTACTTGACACACTATTCAAAGCCCACCGATAGGCACAAAACACAGGCACACACTCCTAACAGAGGTTCCAGGAGAGGGTTTCTTCTAGTTAACAGACACAATTCCATTTCACTGACAGTAAGGCCAAGGTTGGTTTCTTGTTCTATTGTCTTTACCATTTCCACAAGTTCTAACAGCTGAAACCCAAGCTGAACTTGGGCAGCATGCAAGCATCCAGTGAACTTGGGAAAGAAAATTTGCCTAAAGTCCAAAATGGCGTGATGCAAACTGGGGAAGGGGGGAAGCTAGGGGGAAGAGGGCTTGAAACTCCTCCAAGTCCCACCAGGAGCTAGGCTTGGCAGAACTAAGACCTGACCCAACCCAGACCCACAGGAAGGGCACAACCAGTGCACACTGCTTCCTGGCCTCCTGGGGGACCTTGGCTAGATGCTGTGCCACTTGTAGTAAGAGTCAGTGGCCTCAGAAACATGATTTCTCCCATAAGAAACCAACTGCAGGGCTCCTGGGACACTTGGAACCAAGGCAGATGGGAAGTCTCTAATTAGTTTTGTGGCCTTTTTTTGTTTGTTGGTTTAAACATAGGGGTGGGGGAGGGGAGAAAAGGAAAGTGCGGGGACATTTACTCTTTCGCCTCAGCCAGTTTATTGTTCATCTCTTTGCTTTGCTCCTTGTCGTCAGGTTTGGTGGCACTGGGGCTCTCTGTGGTCTTTTTCTTGGCGGCCTGGCCCGACGCCACCTGCTTGTCTTTGGCCTTCCTCAGGGGCTTCTGGCTCGTTGAGGTCTTTTTTGGTTTGGAACTCTGAACACTAGGTTTCTCCACCTGCATGGGGAGACAGACAGACAGAGCACACACATAGAAACACAGAAGGGAGGGAGTGGGAGAGGGAATTTAGAGAAAGACATCGCAGTGTCATGATAGTGGCTAGTGGCAGAGCAGACTGGCAGGGCAAGAACAGTCTCATGGTGTTTAGGCTCCTGGCTTCTCTGGTCTGAATCCACAGGCATCCTGTAGCAGCACTCACCTGCCCTGTGCTTCCTGCCCTGCCATTTCTCTCTGGGAGCAGACAATGGTTACAGCATCTCTTGTCCCTCCTCCTTGGAACTATTACGGCTCATTCTGTTCAGGCCAGGGCTGTGGTTTGCTGTGGTGCGTGAGGGTAAGCTGCTCTGAGACGCTCAGTCATCCAGGTTCTGGACTAAAGAGAGCAGGTAGGGATTCACAGGGACTAACCGTGGTGGATCCCTGGGGTGTTGTGGACATAGTTTAGGAACAACTCAGGTGTCAGGCAGGCAATGGGCACTACCAGCCTCATGCTTATCCCTGGCTGTGTCTTGCCTGCTTCCCCAGAGCAGTCACTCAGTCTCCAGGCCCCTCTTCTGATCTTTCCTTCATTCTGAAGAGGCAGTCTTGCCTTCTCTTTCTCAGAGGACTCTGGGGACTGGGCTTGATGAGCCGATATGGCAAACCCTGCTGACCATCCCCGGTTTCCCCCATCGTCTCTCCTTCCTCAATTGGAATCTTCTTTCATTCAATGTCAACCTACATCCTGGGACCTATTTCATCTGTGGATGGGCAGAGCTGATGCTGGGCCTCCCAGACCGGGCCATTCGCTAACTGAGGCCCAGTCATCTCATTGTGATTTGCTTGGTTTGGAGCTGAGGTTCCCGGGAATGTGAAACATTCGGTGCTAAAACTAGGTGCATCCCAGACAAACTGGGTCAGGGGGTTACCTTTGCTAAAAGCTGGTCCTGACACAATGGAAAAGCCAACTGAGTGCTAGACTCGAGGTCAAGAGGAGAGAAAGGCCACTTGGGCTCTGGAGTTATTTTGTTCCCCGGACGTGTTCTGCTATTACACAGTGGGTATGTGCCCAGCCTTATCTGGCCTGACACAGCCAATGGGCCTGTGAGGCCGCACTGCTAGCTCTGTCCAGCCTGTCTCTCCTGTTAACAAACCATTCTGAGATGGAAATAGACCAGGCAGTGTTTGCATAAATAAAAGTCCCAAATCCTCCCGCAGGAACGGCTACGTTGGTAATGAATACCCGGGGAAGGTTCTTGTTCTCTACCTGACAGGCATGTTTTCCGTCACACATTGAACACTGTTGGATGGAACTGATCAGGGAAGGCTGAGTGAAGGCAATTGTGTTTCAGAGCCTGGGAGGGAAGGGGAAGGTCCAGGGATTGGAGCGGGGTGCAGGGGCAGCTGCAGGGCCAGAGCCAGGCTGTGAAGAGGGCCATGAAAAGGGGTATAGCACCAGGGTGAGGATTTTCTGTCCCGTTTACTCTTCATTCTCTTTTTTTTTCTTTTTCTTTTTTTTTTCGAGGCTGGGGACCGAACCTAAGGCCTTGCGCTTGCTAGGCAAGTGCTCTACCACTGAGCTAAATCCCAACCCCTTACTCTTCATTCTCAAGCACAGAGTCAGATGTGCCAAATGTTGTTACTTTCATGGAATTCTCCTTTCTAATGTGACCTTGGACCTTATAAGGACCTAACCTGTTGGAGACGCCCTGGGCCCGTGTGCTGAGGAGGAAAGGTAAGATTCGTCAGGAGCTCTGGGGGACGAGCTGGAGCCCCGCGTTCTGCTTCCTCTGGGCTGTGCAGCAAGAGCCTTACCTTCGGGGATTCCTTGAAAGGCTCACTGTAGAGGCTTCGTATTCTTCTGCGATCCACGACCTTGTTGTCCGCTGTGGTGGGCTTACTGGCCTCCCCTTTGAACTGGGCACTGTAGCTGGTTTCGTGAACCATCTTGTCATCTGGGGGCTTGTACTGGGGCTTGGCTTTGATTGGTTTCACAGGCTTGATGTCTGTCCACGCTCTGAATTCGTTCCTGTGAGTCAAAGAAAACAGTGATGAGAAATATCACGCAGCCGAGAAACCCAGCTATACCCAACACTGACTCCTGCCTCACGCTGTGGCGCTGAGGTATGGCTGGGAGTGAGCACCGCAGAGATCAATTTTCCTTCTCTTAGAGTTGATCCAGGTCTGCCATCTGAGATGGCAGTGGAGATCTCAGAAAAAGAGTTCAGGGTCCTTTCTAGACCTATACTTAGGAGATCAGAACAGCCACGCTCACCTTCAGACTCGTGTGCTCAGGCTCTAAAAGGAGGCTGAGACACGGGCCCAGTCAGTGTGTTGGGAGCTCAACACGGGACACCTGTACATGCACGGCTAAAGAGCTTTGGGCTTGTTGAGACAGGCACACTGCAGTCTCGCAATAACTTCCCAGTCCCCACTACAACCTTTTATGTGACAGTGATCAGCTCAGGGCCCTGGTACCAGAGGCAGGATCTCTCTTGCTGACCTCCAGCCTCCAGCCCTTCTTTCCCTACTTTTCACAGCCAAGAACCTTTGCTGTCCAAATCTGCAGGGGGACCCCTCCCTCGCTTGCTTCTTATGGTGCCAGAACACTAACAGCCAGGTCCCTTTAGATGGGAATCCCTGTGACATGTCTTAGTACACAGCATGTCCCCTGAATCATCATTGCCTTGTACTGACTGTGCGTGTGTGCGTGTGTGTGTGTGTGTGTGTGTGCGCGCGCACACACACACACACACGCGTAGGATGGCCATCCCATCATGTGCGTGTAAGTGGCTATTATCCTGTCCCTTATGTGACTCCCATCTGCCCCCCCCCCCCGTGTTTCTACTCACAGCATCCTCTCTTGTAGTTCCCACTGTAGTTCTAGGCATTGAGCCTAAGGCCTCTCAAGTGCAGGCAAGCGCCGTCTCTTAACACTGCTCACAGCCTTCGTCTTACTTTTACCTCAGTATGTTGCCCAAGATTTGAGCTCACTGTTGCTCAAGCTGGCTGTGAGCTTTTATCCTCCTGCCTCTGCTCCCTGAATAGCTGGGTGGCAGGATTCTGCCTGCACCACTGGTCCTGGCTATGTGGTTATTTCTTTTATCTTTTCTTGTTGTCTTTCTTTCGTTCACTCATTCTTTCTTTCTTCCTTCCTTCCTCCTTCCCTCCCCTCCTCCCTCCCTCCCTGCCCCCCTCCCCTCTCTTTCTTTCGGCAGAGTTTCTCTTCACAGACCTGGTGTGGAGACAGCTCAGTTAGTAAAGTGTTTGCCTTGCAAGCCGCAGGGCCTGAGTTCGATCCCCAGGATCCCTGTTAACGTCAGCAAACGTGCTCCACCCTGTGCTGTGGGCGCGGAGAAGGGTGGCTATGGGGCTTGGTGGCCAGATAGCCAAGTACTCTACTTGGTGAGTTCCAGGCCAGTGAAAGATGGCACCCGAGGAACAATGCTTGAGGTTGACCTCTGACCTCCACGGGCACGCGCATGCACAAGCACACCCGTGCAAAAAATAAATAACTAGAGGCTGCAGAGATGGCTCAGTGGTTAAGAGCACTGACTGCTCTTCCAGAGGTCCTGAGTTCAGTTCCCAGCAACCACATGGTGGCTCACAGCCATCTGTAATGGGATCTGATGCCCTCTTCTGGTGTGTCTGAAGGCCCTGGTGCTGCAAGGCAATCACTTTACTAACTAGGCTGTC
Source organism: Rattus norvegicus (assembly GCF_021556685.1). NCBI lineage: Eukaryota > Metazoa > Chordata > Mammalia > Rodentia > Muridae > Rattus > Rattus norvegicus. Next base: position 166,197,984 of record NC_141534.1, on the reverse strand, counting down.
TCCAAGGTCTGTGAAGAGAAATTCTGCCGAAAGAAAGAGAGGGGATGGGGCAGGGAAGGAGGGAGGGAGGGAAGGAGGAAGGAAGGAGGAAGAAAGAATGAATGAATGAAAGAAAGACAAGAAAAGATAAAAGAAATAGCCACTACAGTGTACTTAACATACATAAAATTAATTAAAAAATACATAAATAAATAAAAACAAAAACAAGATAGCAAAGCTTTCTGCCAGCCAAGCCGGTAAAGACACACCATGTTGGTCCAACTCAGAGATAGCAGAAGCAATGCCACACAGCTGTCACAGGTCAGCCCAATGCCTTCAAGTCAAGCTAAGCCACACACACTGCTGCTGAGCCTGGGACAGAACAGAGAGGTGGGGTGGTGGCACAAGCCTTTAATCTCAGCGGTCTGGAGGAAGAGGTTGGCAGATCTTTGTGAGTTCCAGGCCAAGCTGGTCTACACAGTGAATTCAAGGACAGCTAAAGCTACATAGTGAGACCCTGCCTCAAAAAGAGAGGAGAAAGAGATGGCGTTTCAGCTCTAGTCCTCTGGCCATTTGGTTTGGATTGGCTCATTATAGGCCCTATGTGAGGCCTAAAAGGCAGACTATGGGTTCCTGTCAGAATCACAAAGCCACTGGTGGATAACTAGATAATAAATGTATTGGTTTTCATTAGAGGTGATTATTTTAAGAAAAATTATTTCAGCTGCCCTGTATTCCAGGCATGAATGCAGCCCCACCCCCCGCCTTTGTTGTCACATGGGAGAGGTAACGGTTACGGACAATCAGATACGTACCCGGTCATTATACCTCTGACCTCTGAAAGTCAATATTTTGGCACCTGGGGTGGGTGGAATCAGGACAACAGCTTCCAGGCCCATGCTTTGTGCTGAGCGCGCTTCAAAGCCCATTGCACAAGCAGCGTTCAGTGAACGGCTGATGAACTGAGCCTCCGATATTGAACCCACTGTAAACAGATGTCTGTTCACTTAGTAAAGCCCCATCCCACTTAAGCACATTTGGTTGAGAGACTCAAGGGCAGATACTGAAAGAGCAATCACAGAGGAACAGACCCCAGACAGCTGCTAGAACCCTGTCACTGCTGAGCTGGGTCCCAAAAAAGGGAGGAGGGGGAAGCAGGCAGGAGCACGGGGACAGGGTGTGGCCTCGGAAAGGGAGGATTGTGAAGGAATAGGATAGAAGCCGTTATTTTGTTTGCAGTTTAAAAAGGACTGACATTTATGAGTAACAATAAAACAGAATTGTTTGAGAAACAATTTTTACTGTGTGAAGAAGGGCATGTTCCTTACCATGGCAGGGACTTAGAATAATGGATTGCTGCCAATTACAGCTGTGTAAAAATTTCATTTCTCTTCCCACAAGCCCCAGATTTATTTATTATGTATCTAAATCCTTGGGAAATCAAATTTTGTCCCCTAGCCTCCACACAATAAAATTTTCAACATCTCCCTAGCTGCTTTATGCAGGAAGAAGACCGCACTTAACTCATAATGGTCCCAAATCTTCCTACAGATTTTCATAAGTAATTTACGTTGCCATGGAAACATATCAGGTCTCTGTTCAAGTCTTGTCTGCATTTGCTATATTAACATGTCCTCCACGGTAGGAAGGAGGCTAGGTCATGAACCCTGGCACAGGCAGGCAATGAGCACTGTCAGCTGCCAAAGTTTTGTCAGGGGTGGTTAGAGGAAGGAGAGTGTGTTGATTAAAAGAAATGGAAAAACCGTGGTCCCCGTGTTAGAGTAGCTTAGAGAGCCTTTGTTCTTGCAGAGGGAATGAAAAACTGAGTCCTGCAGAAACGGCGAGGTCAGAGCGCAGCTTTCAGATCAGTGTCTGGGCAGCGGGCTTGTAAGGCTTCTCAGTGCTTTTGTGTGAAATGCAGAAGGGGTGGACACACTGAGAAGCAGTGCTCTGGTCACTAAGGAGTTCTCCTATCCATTAAGATCTGACAAACTCATTACGCCATATGAATCCATTCATGAGACCATTGTAATCCTATTCAAAACAAGGAAAGAATTCTCTCTCTCTCTCTCTCTCTCTCTCTCTCTCTCTCTCTCTCTCTCTCAAAACTGTATTCATCCATGGAAGGAGACATGTGTAACAGCAGGGAATGACAGGTGTCAAGGCACCAGTGCCCTCATTAAGGAAGTGACATTCTGCACTAGCTGCCATCAATGTCCACTGCATGCCCCTCCCAGGCCCCTGTGCACCTGGGAAACGGTCTGAAACAGAGAGCCCACGTGTGTGTGCACAGCATGTATACAGCCATGAGGATAGGCAGCTGAAAATAGAAACCAGGAATCAGTTTAATTCCCCAGGGATCTGGTAAAAAGCTGGTAGAAGAATGAAATTTAGGGAGGTTGTTGGAGATCACATGGATGTGCAAAGCCCAATATATCCACCAGTAATAAGCAACAGCTGAGGAGAACGAAAGGGCTGCTGTGAACAGACTCAATATTGGTAAGATGGCAATTACCTAGAACTTGGTCTATAAATATAAAGCAATCATTAACAATATCCTAGCAGAGCTCCTGATAGAAAATGGAAAGCTGATATTGATATAGCAACTGATGAAATAGTTTTGAGGGGTTTGATACTTGATTTCAAAACTTAGAACGTTATGGTAACCAAATGCATTGCCCGCATGAGGACAGGCTCCCGGGCACCTGAATGGGAAGGGGAAGGAGGGACCAAATGTGGGACATGCAGACTCACACTGGCTTAGGGAGCAGACAGATTCTCAGGGACTGGGTGGACCTGAACGATTGGTAACTTGCAGCCTCAGCCACCGAGACCTGTCACATTAGGAAAGCGGCCAGCACCACCCACAGGTCACCTCCTTTGTTCCAAGTAGGGTTTGTTAAACATTTCCCATGAAACCGCTGGCTTATAGATGTGGTTTATAGACGTGGTCAGTTTGCTCTGGGCAGATGGGCTAAAGCAGCTCCTAGAGAGAAGGATAACGGTCTTAACAATGCTGGGAAAGACGGATAGCTGAATGAAAAGATACCCTGCTGCTCGCTCATACCATAGACAGGATGAATTAGAAATGGATTATAAACCTTAAAGCAACAGTAACAACAACAAAAGCCCCCAAACTCAAAGCCCCCAAGCCTCCCAAATCATAAATCTCTAAGAAAAACAAACAAAAAATAGAATATCTGTGTGACCTCAGAGTAGGCAAATATTTCTTAGGTAGGGGACACACACACACACACACACACACACACACACACACACACACACACAGATGTGGGAAAGGTAAATTTAGATTATCACAATTAAGCAATTTTAAAAACCAGGTATGGGGGCTGGAGAGAGAGAGAGAGAGAGAGAGAGAGAGAGAGAGAGAGAGAGAGAACTTAGCTACTGAGAACACTTGTTGCGACTCCAGCCACCCATACTACCCATGAGTCCAGTCCCGAGGATCCAATAAGCATGCACAGGTGTGTGCATTCATACACATAAAACAAATAAATCTTTAAGAGGGCCAGGTGTGATAATAGCCCAGCCCTGTGATTCTCGTATGTAAAGAGTATGTAGAACTGAAAAAGGAGCGTTTCCATTCTGAATACCATAGTCAGACTCAAAAACAGAACAAGAAGTAAAGCAATCAAAGACCTCAGATAAGGAAATGATGAAATATATGAAAGTTAAGTGTCTTAGTTTCCAAGGTACCACGAGGAAAATGAAGAGACAAGCTGTGCTCTGAGAGAAAGCACTGGCTGAACCATATCCGATGCAGAGTCACACACAGAGAACACAAAGGTCTCTGAATTCACTAAGACAAGCAACCCAATCTCAGAACAGCAGAACCAGGACTCCACTAGAGAGGGTACAATGGGCACACCAGCTCATAAGGATGCTCAGTGCTATGGATAGTTAAGAAAATACAAACCAATGCCTCCACGTGATGCCAGCTGACATTCGCTGACATGGCTGCAATGAAGAACACAGGTGATGCCGACTGCTATGGAGGACGTGGGACACCTGGACCTCACAGACATTTCTGAGGAGAATGCCCAATGGGCCACCACATCAGAAAGTTTTGTGTTTCAAGTTCAGCACGCACATAGCATGTGACCTAGCAATTCTAATCCTAAGCTGCAAAAATATGCCAAAACGTACATGTGCAAACAACCTGTACATGAGTTCTCCTAGCAGTGCCAAAGCCAGAGACGGCTCACAAGTCCAACTAACAAGTGAGAACACAAAACAGGTCTGTGCACACAGCAGAGAAAAGACACCGGCTAACTGAGGAACTAAGCAGACGGCTCGGTCAGTAGAGCACTGCACAAGCCTAAGAACCTGAGTTTGGACTCTCGGCATGCATAAGTTTGGGCTCAGCAACATGTGCCTATTCCAGCACTGGGGAAGTGGAGGCAAGAGATCCTTGGGGCTGAGGGCTTGCTATCCTGCCACTCTAACCAAATGGAGGACTCTACCATGTTCAGTGTGAGACCCTGTCTCTGAAATGATAGCAGAGAAACTGAGCACTTGGCCTATACACACATGCACATACAGCATGCACACGCATGTGCTGGCACACATTACACACCTATTTATACTGTGCATGCATGCACACACATGTGCTGGCACACACTACACACATATTTATACGGTATATGCATGCATACATGTGCTTGCACACATTCACACACCATGCACCCACACACATACATGTAAATACGATAAACAAAAGAAAACCAACAGAAAATAGTACATATGCTATATAATTCCATTGGTATTAAACTTCTGGAAAGACAAACCACAGAGGCAGAAAGAGCAGTGGTTGTCTTGGTGTGGAGTGAGGGAGGGCTGCATTTGGACATATGTATATGTTCACCAAATTTCATCGAAATAGTCACAAGGGGCTGGGAAGATGGCTCTGTGATTCAGAGTACTCAATACTCTCGCAGAGGACTGGGTTTGGGTCCCAGAAATCACATCAGATGGTTCACTCATGACTGCTTGTGACTCCATCTCCAGGGGCCCCCATAACCTCTGCATGCACGTGGTGCACATGCAGACAAGCAGGTATACATGCACGTATCTAAGTACATGACAGTGGGTAAGTGTTTTTATGCTTTGACACAGCTGTTTTAAAATCCAGTTAAGCCAGATGGTGGTGGTACACACCTTTAATCCCAGCAGAGGTAGAAGCAGAGGCAGAAACAGAGGCAGAGGCAGAGGCAGGAGGATTTCTGAGCTGGAGGCCAGGCTGATCTACAGAGTGAGTTCCAGGACAGCAAGACTACACAGAGAGGAGAGACCTTGTCTCAAAACAACAACCCTGGAATGGCATCAGTATTTACTTAGGATTTTCCTTGTACATGAATGCATTTCATTTGCAGTCTTTTTTTTTTCCATCTTTATTAACTTGAGTATTTCTTATTTACATTTCTATTGTTATTCTCCTTCCCAGTTTCCAGGCCAACATCCCCCCTAGCCCTCCCCCTCCCCTTCTAGATGGCCTTCCCCTCCCTATCCTCCCCGTTACCACCCTCCCCCCAACAATCACGTTCACTGGGGGTTCATTCTTGGCAGGACCAAGGGCTTCCCCTTCCACTGGTGATCTTACTAGGCTATTCATTGCTACCTATGAGGTTGGAGCCCAGGGTCAGTCCATGTATAGTCTTTGGGTAGTGGCTTAGTCCCTGGAGCTCTGCTTGGTTGGCATTGTTGTTCATATGGGGTCTCGAGCCCCTTCAAGCTCTTCCAGTCCTTTCTCTGATTCCTTCAACGGGGGTCCTGTTCTCAGTTCAGTGGTTTTGTAGCCAAGTCTTTAAGCTACAAGGAACCATCCCTGCACTCATGTAGACTGACAGAGGACAAAGCCTGCCAGTGCCCACTGCTGGTGAGGAGGTGAGAGACCAGCATGGTCCAGAGGCACCATGGGAGCTGTGGAGAACACAGGGGGGCTGGTGCATCTGGCTGGTTATTGACTACTTGTTCAGTGTGTGAGTCTACGAGCCTTTCACATTGTTATCCCCAGAGCTAGCAATTCCAACTTAGGAACTTATCATAAAGAAACACCTGTGCTCCTGGTCACCGAGAGGGAGGGTTTCATGTTGTTTAGAAGTGAATGTCTTCTAAGCCCAACAGTGGGGGGCAGGACTCGATCTCAGAATTTACTGCATAGTGTTGGATGCGAGCATACTAAATCAGTGACACCCCTGCCCCCAGATGCCTTTTTTTTCCTGCTTGTAATCACTGGAGGTGATTCCTATTAAGTTCTGCCTCTGGCTGCCCGCACTCTCTTATCTGAGGTGATGGGAACCTCAGAGCATTTCAAAGAAAGTGTAGCCTAGGCCTCGTGGCGCTTGGAGTCTGGTGAGGGATTTACACACCTCTGTTAGGTGCATCCAACCTTTATGACTCAATTTCTTTTTCTTTCTGTATAGCAATTCTACCTCCACTAAGTTTTCAGCCCCTGTTCCCTCCGAGAGAAGTAACAGATATTCTCAGTTTTCAGCATCTTAAGAAATGTATTGCTAGGGCTGGAGAGATGGCCCAGCTGTTAAGAGCACCCGACTACTCTTCCAGAGGTCCTGAGTTCAATTCCCAGCAACCACATGGTGGCTTACAACCATCTGTAAAGAGATCCGATGCCCTCTTCTGGTGTGTCTGAAGACAGCTACGGTGTACTTGTATATGATAAATAAATAAATCTTTAGAAATGTATTGCTAGGCTTTGAGAAGGGAGAAGAGATGGAGTTCAAGAGAGAGACATTGAGACACTGAGTTGAATCATCGTCCAGGGAAGAGATTTATTAACATCACAGCAGGCAGGACTCAGAGTGTGTAAACCAAGCATCTGCCTCTAAGTTTCCAAGGGATAGGGAGGTCTTACATCTTAAGGTTTAGCTAACATGTATCCTATTACACTATTTGATCAAGGTTGGGGAGTGGGACATTCTTTCTCTGAGTAGGGAGTGGGGTTCAGTCAATGAATGGTTTATTCAGCATTGACAGTAGTCAGCCTGCCTCAGACTTCCAGGTGGCAGGTGTATGTGCATGTGTACATGTATGCTTGTGTGTATGTGTGCATGCATGCATGCTGGGTGTGTTCCTGCCTTGTTTGAAGTCCTAACCATTTAGGGCCTGTGTACCTTAAAGGCTCAGGTTCTCTAGCATTTCCAGCCTTTCTGTTTATATCAAAAAGAACCAGATGGGTGATTTTATTAAAAAGGAGATGGGGGGGTAGTGAGTGGGTGTTGAAATCAGTCCAGCTACTTTCTTCCGAATTGGGGCATTGCTGGATTTGGAGACTTCAGTCTCATGGTGGGTAGTCACATGGTGGTCTTTGGGTCAGAGGCTGTTTTCTGTATTCGTTCATCAGGAGGACGCTGTCCACCTGTAAAACATTTGGGTTGGATTTGTTGACTTCTGGAAGAAATGAACTCTATAGGTTTATGGAGAAGAGGGGGGTCAAGGTAAATAGAATCTGAAGGGCAGAACAGGCACCATCAGAGGAAGGACCTACAAGATCAGGCTTCTGGCTGCATCAACAACTGAAGGATATTTTGATCGCTACGTGTTTTGATATATAACTTGGAGGAGGTTGTGGGGGGAAGCAACAGGATCTCTCTATGTAGCCTTGGCTGTCTTGGAACTCACTGTAGCCTTCAAACTCACAGATCTGCCTGTCTCTGCCTCCCGAGTGCTGGCAATACAGAAGTGGCCCACCACACCCAGCAGTAAAGAGAGATTTTTTTTTTCCGGAGCTGGGGACCGAACCCAGGGCCTTGCGCTTGCTAGGCAAGTGCTCTCACCACTGAGCTAAATCCCCAACCCCGTAAAGAGCGATTTAATAGGGTTGTCATGAGTATTTCTAAGGTCACTCCAGCTGAGTGATTAGACTGACTGGTAGAGAGGAATAAAGTTTCCCACCGTGGACGAGAGCCTTTGGTTGCATACAGAAGAGAACTTGGTAGTTGTAAGCAAACATCTACTGGTGAATATATCAATGTTTGTGGCCACTTTAGGAATACACCCCATTTTGGGATATTTTCTTAAGTCTTTTTCTGGGCCAGTAGCCACCAACTGATAAGGGACCAGAAAGACCGCCCTTACACATTTCCTTACATGAAGAAGCTTCTCAAAGCCCACCCTGGGCTGGTGCAGGTAGCCATAGCATCGGACCATAAGCAAATACAAGAATGGGAGAGATTCGGTTAGCTAGGCTGCACACAGTGGGTTCTTTGGGCAGGTTTAATGTGGGAGGGAATTGAAGATTGTTAGGAAATTCATAATATTGGGCGCCACTAAAGTATTCCCTGTCTTTCAAAAGACCCACTCCACCCTGCAAGAAGCAAGGGGTGGGTAAGAAAAGCTGCCACCCAGGACAAAGGGGTGTCTCAGAGCCTCCCCATTAATCATCTGCGATCTGTCTCGTTAGGGTGTCTACTGAAGAGGGATTTTACATCTGTTACTGGTTCACAGGGGTGCACTAAGACAAGCTGCTGGACTCTTCCGGTGCCGGAGTGCTTGTCACAAGATGTTAGGTCACATACAAATGTAGGCAATAAATGGCTGTTTAAGGAGTTAGGATAGGCCATAATGATGCAGCTTTGGACCTGCAACAGTTTAATGCCTACAATCATTGCAGTTTTAAACAGTTCTGGATGCTAATGCAGGAGTGGCTCCCTGCTCCCCCTCCCCCAGCCCCCATCCAAACGGGGGCCTTTAGTTCATGGTTCTCTCCACTGGCCGACCATCACATTTTGTGTAGCAGAGGTCAAACACTGTCCTCCTGTGGTAGGAACTTCATTCTTGATATGGATGAAGTTGAAAAGCATTTATTATCGCCACAGTAGGCGGTATGTTGGAGGGTCTGAAGAAGTGATCTGGCCCTACCAGACAAAGCAAGGCGCCCACTGTAAAAGGCATCTGAGAGAAGAAGTCCTGTATCATGAGGAAGCAGGCTTAGTTAATATCTTTCTGAAACTACATGACCAAGGCAGGGCAACAGGACATACATGATTTAGGCTCTGTGAAAGGGGTCACTCTGTGGGCAGGAGAGTAGAGTTTGGTAGTCAATAGTCAGGCTGCCTCTGATCCCCTGGTAGCAAGGCCCTGGGGTGTTTTTACCTTGTTTGCAGTTCTCTTTTAGGGCCTAGTTGTCTGGGACTGGTGTGTGTGTGTGTGTGTGTGTGTGTGTGTGTGTGTGAGAGAGAGAGAGAGAGAGAGAGAGAGAGAGAGAGAGAGAGAGAGAGAGCACAGCAGCCGTGTTCTCTAACAGAAATATGAAACTATTTTCAGGTCATAAAATATAAAGGTGTTTCTTCTTGGGGCTGGAGAGAGGGCTCGGTAGCTGAGGCCACTTGCTACCTGGGTTCCATTCCCAGCACCCACAGCCATATAAAACTCCAGTTCTTGGAGGTCCAGGTCCCATCAAAGACCCATGGCAGAAAACTGAGTCACTTGCCTAGGCCAACACACCAAGTGACGGTGGCTTCACATAATTCACAGCTTATGAGGCCAACTGCCCGGCAGCAGGGGCACAGCCTTGTTGACTACATGGCTCCATCTCCACATCAGGAGGATGGGTGGCTCACACACCCACTCCAGCACTCTCATCATGGCCAGTCAGGCTGGAGGTCCCTTCTCTATCAGAAGTACAGATCTCCAATGAGGCCCCAATCAGGTGTCAGAACTCAAGTCTGTCCAACTGTCCAACTCAAGCACAATAGATGCCTGTAGAAGCCTCAAGCACGTACTTCATCTGTGTCTGTAAGTCCATTCTTGCCTTGAATTTGTTCTTTCTTTTCCTACAGAGGAAACTTGTCTCCATGGACCATAGAAAGAAGGACAAAGAGACTAAAGACACAAGCCAGTATGAACGGTGGGCCCTACAGGAGAAGGGCCGCGCTATCACCTGCTTGATGGTTCACCCAACATGTGATGGACACAGGCTTTGCATGTAGCATTCGGCTGCCATTTTAAGCACACTCCTAGCCCGTCTGGCAGATGTGTTCGGTACACACCAAGGAAGCACATCAGCCTCACAGAAAAACACAAACTGACCTTTGACCACTTGTCTCCGAGCAGGCTGTGAGTCTCAGGGACACAAAGACAAAGATGTCCAGCAAGGGCACTGAGATCAAGGGCTGTAGGAGCCCCAGGCCCTTACAGAGGAATGTAAAGGTGGTTACAGAGGAGGCTAGGGAGACACTGATCCCCCTCGCCGTCCCTTCCTCTGCTCCTGTAGCTGTTCCCAGGAAGGCCATGCTCACAGCCCTACTAAGACAGCTGTCTCCTTTGAGCTCCCTCAGGCTGACAGAGCACAGAGGCACAGATAGACATGTCCTGAGCCATCAGCTGGTCGGACGAAGCCAAAGAATAGCTTTCAGGAAGTGATGAACACTGACAAAACCTCATTCACACTAGCACTCTGTTCTCAGCCATCAGCTGTGAGCATCCTCAGACTGGTGACCTGTGACCTGAGGAGAAGAGAATGCTGGGGCCTAGAGCAGTCCAGATGCTTCACAAAAGCAGGACTGCATCCTCCATGTCCATGACAATGTCAGTCAGCCTTTATCTCATTAATAGATGAGAAACCATACCGCAGATAGAGAACGGATCCGCTCAAGGGCACATGGCTAGTAAACTGGGAGACCAGAAATCAAATTTAAAACTGAGTAACTAGGAATCTGATATTTTCTTGTTCTTTTACATTAATCTTTCAGCACAGAGGAAAAAAATCCAAAGGCAGACAAAATACCCCAACAACTGCCCTCTTGGGCTTGCAAACCCAAACACTCTACATCTTGTTTCTCTTAACAAAATAAACAGTGGGAACACCTACAGTCTCAGCACCAAAGCAGGCAGTTACATGTGTAGGGATAACCTGGGCTACATAGCAAGTCCTTTTGTCTCAGTGGTATGGTGCTTGCCTAGTGTGGGCGAGGTTCGGGGGTCAGTGTGCAGTGTGACTAAGTAAGTAAGAGGAAGATCATAACTAAAATCATATTTACAAAGTATGCTAAAGAGAAGAGGCCGACTTTGGGCCACAGTGGAAGAGATGTCCTGTCTGCCTAAACGCACTGGTAAGGCCACATCTGAAGGACCATGACCAGGCCCAGCCAGATGGCTGGCAGTTCAGCTTCACTCACTAATAGGCTGTTGCCGTCTGCTCTTGGGCTCTTGTACCTTAGCCCATACCCTCTCACGGCTTTGGTCTTTTGATTCCCTCCCCTGGAATGCTCACCCATTTGGGCTTTCCAAACCCACTTGAATGTGATTCCCTTTTTTAAAAAAAATACATTTTTAAAACTTGGTGTGTGCGCGTGCACACACAAGTGCCACAGGGAACACGTGGGGGTGAGAGGACGACTTGCAGGAGTCGGTTCTCTTCTTCCACCGTGTGAGTCTTTGGGATCAAGGTCAGGTGACTAGGGTTGGTGACAAGCTCTCTTACCAGCTGAGCCAGCCTGCTGGCTCTCAAATGTGACTTCTGTGGTGAGTCCACTCAGGCTGCCACCCTCCACCCCTTGCACAAACTGCTTTAAATGTCTTTAGACAAGCTGGTGTCCTCTAGATGGGGGGCCCTTGAGCACAGGAGCTGTACCAATCCCCAGACCTTGCCCAGGGCCAGCGCAGAGCTCAGAGAGAAGCCAGCTGTGTAAACATGTGGGTGAGAGAGGTCCAGAGTGACAGAGCTGACAGCATCTCATTCAGAGTGAAAGGAAGGCAGTGGAGACCAGTGAGGTGTCTGCTGGGGAACAAAATCACCAGATGGGATCCTGACTCAAGAACCTGGAGGGGCCCATTCAGACCCTCAGGCTAGAGGAATGATGGGTGTGGTCTGGGAGGTGATTGGGTTGAGTGACACAGGCACTTGGGCACAGTGAGACACTAGGGAGAGGGAAAGACTCAGGCTGCTAGGAGAGGTGCAGCTACTCGTCCTGGGCCTTGGAAAACCCTGGTCCAGTTCCTGGCATGAGGAGCTCAAAGTCTAGTGAAGGTCACGGCAGAGAGGCAACCAATTTGGGTCATGTGGTATGGCTTCTGCCATAACCCAGAGAAACAGAGGAGGCTGAAAAGGCCCAGCGGAGATCGAAACCCCAGCTATGGGCACTGGATGAAGAATCACTGTGAAGGGACAGGAAGAACTGTCACAGGGTGAATGCAGCTCTACCACCTTTTGTTTTATTTTGTTCGTTTGTTTGTTTTTGAGACTGGTTTTCTCAGTGTATTCTTGGATGTCTTGGAACACAGTATGTAGACCTTGAACTCACAGAGATCCCCCTGCCTCTGCCTCCCAAGAGCTGGGGTTAAGGAATAGGCCAGTCTCAGTTCCTACCATCTTACTGCTCGTCTCTTCTCGTTTTAGAGTAAAGTCAGATTGAGTAAAAACCAAAGAGGAAGCAGAAGGGGAAATGTGGAGCATTGCACAGAGACTCACAAGCAGCCTCCCAGCTCATCGCTCAGCATAGGGCCAGGGGGAGCCCAGACTCTGCCTCCCTCCGGAAACTGTGCCTTTAGGGGAGCCCCTGGGATTCTGGAAAAGATGGCTGGCCGCAGCTGCTCTCACAAGTACAGCCCTTAATTAGTCTGCTACCAGGGCCAGTAGAAAGATAAACCAATTAGAGGTGGAGAGGGACCTGGATGATGTTGTGAGTGCTGCTCTCAAATGGTTACCTTGTGCCCAGGGCTGGCTCTGTGGTCTTATTATATGGTTGTTGTTTTTGCTCTTGCTTTCTTTGTAGTGCTGAGGGCAGAACCTGGGGCCTCACATGCGAGGTAAGCATTCTACCACTGGGCTTTTAAATTTGTATGTCTATTCGAGACAACTGACCAAACTAGCTTTAAATGTGTGTGTGTGTGTGTGTGTGTGTGTGTGTGTGTGTGTGTGTGTGCATGAATACTTTCTTGACATTCAAGAGGAGATGGAATGACTACATTAGACATGAAAGCAGTGTCTTCCCGGTAGGTGACTCCTTTGCTTTGCCACATTGGGATAAGTGACAGCAGTTGGGGTGACCAGTCCACAGCCTTCTAAGAGACAGAAACTGGGTAACCTTGCACACTGTCTTCTTTCATACTCACGAAGGCCTTGTAGGCAGGCACTGTCGTCATCACTGTCAGCTACGGTGGAGGCCGGGGAGCTGGGGAGCTGAGGGTATCAGGTGTCCTGACCTTCAATAGGACAATCAGAGATGCTGGGCTTTAACAGGAACAGTCCGAGTAAAGGCCGTGTCACAGGGAAACTCCACCCAGGCACCAAGACAATTCCATCTTCCAGAGTGAGGCCTGTGTTCCAGATTCAGGATTTTGAAAGGTGGGGAGAGGATGCTATGGATCTGAAGCTGTGTAGACAATTCAAGGGCACGTGGACCTTAAGGGCTGTGATGGACTGGGAGTGGATTCATCTGAGAAGCCCACAGGCCAGGGGGACAGCTGACTTGTGGACCCAGAGGCAGAGAGAGGGACAATGGCTGTAGAGTACATAGATTGCACTCTCTGTTGGAGCAACTGTGTGGTGCTGATTCTTGGATTAGTGGTCAAGAGTGTCAGCTAAAGGCCAAGTGGTTCTTGGCTTCAGAAGCTGCTGGGATGTGGGGATGCTCAGGGTGAGGAAGGCGCATGAGACCAGCTCCAGAGATTCAAATACACTAAGATACATGCATGGTGAGCTTTGTAGCAACAGGGAGGGGTCAGGACACTCTGATAGGTCAAGCAAAACACCCCTAAGACACTGAATCTACCATACACAGCTGCTGGTCCACACTGAGTACCAGTATAGGTAAGAGCTACTCTGCTGCCAGACCTCTGCCAGGCCTCTGCTATGCACCCCGCCCCCACTCCCCTGCCCCACCACCCCAGCATTGAAAAGAGATAAAGTTGGGGAAGGAGATGAGGCAGAAATTCTACTGCAGGCTTCTCTTCAGAGAGAAAAGTGGTAGCTTTGAATAGATTGGCTTCTTAGCTATAAAACCCACGGGCTGCTGTAATGGCCGTAGAGCATGATTCACCAAGTTATGAGACTTTCCCAAGCATTGCATACATTATATGATGTGACTCTCCCTAAACCACCTCATCAAGAATAAAGAACTTCACTATAGAATAAATTGTTAGTACTATTCGTGTGTGTGTGTGTGTGTGTGTGTGTGTGTGTGTGTGTGTATGTCACATGTGGGGATGAGCATGGAGGTCAGAGGAAGACATCAGATCCCCTGGTCCTGGGACTACAACTGGTTTTAAGCTACCTAATATGGGTGCTGGGAACAGAACTTAGGTCCTCTGGAAGAGCAGGAATCGATCCACTGAGCCATCTTTCCAGTCCCAATTATTTTTAATTGTGTGTGGTTTCCCTGACTCTCATTATTCCTCTGAGACTACCCCCCTCACATGACGACCATGCCAGCAGGAAGCTCTGTTTACAAACTGGAACTCAGTCCTTCAACCAGCTATTTGGCTGCGACTACTGCAGTTTCTATTAATTCTTGGACAGGCAGTCAAGTGGCAGCTGCTACAGAATGAGTTTTTCTTTCCAATCCTTTTTATCTCCAAACAGAGGATTGCATTCTGCATTGGTACTGAGAGCAGAGCCGGTTTCTCTTTGTAGTGAAATCTTTACCAAAGCATGAAAGCAGAATGAATGACTGTGCTGTAAATGCAGGATGCCAGCTCACGGCAGGGACCTCTCTATTGGCTGACATCAACCTGCTGGAGTCCCAAGCAAAGACACACTAGGAAGACCCAAATTGGAGCTGGGTGGCTCAGTGGTTAAGAGCACTTGCTGCTTTTTCAGGGGACCAGGTCCAGTTCTCAGCCCCACACTGTGGCTCACAACCATTTGTTACTCCAGATACGAAGCCCTCTTCTCACGTATACAGACACCACATGCATGTGGTGGACATGCGTGATGCAGGCAAAATCCTAGACACATAAAAATGAATCATTTTTAATGGAAGACCGAGATTTAGAGTTCTTGGGGTTTGGGTCCTGCCAGACCTTGCTTGCTCTGTCACGTTAAGCCAGTCACTTGATCCTGAACCTCTGTGTCCTAATCTATTAAACAGGAGTAACAAATTCGTCCTTGAAGATTAGTTTGAGATTAAATTACATCAAGTGTGCAAGTCTATATCTAATGCTTCTAGCACACAGTCTGTTCTGGTTATAAATGCATCAAACAAGGTCAGCATTAAGAGGTGATGACTTTTATCCCTTTAATTTTATGGTAGAGGACTGGGAAGATGGGTCAGTAGTTAAGGATTCATAGTGCTCTTACAGGAGACCTGAATTCATGACACCCAGATTAGGCAGCTCACAACAGCCTGTAACTCCAGCTCCAGGGGATTCCATGCCTTCTTTTGGCCTCTGTGGGTGTTACACTCATGTGCCCCTCCCCCATATCCGTATGTGCACGTGCACGCGCATGCGCGTGCTCACATGTCTTTAGTACCAGCACTTGGGAGGGAGAAGCAGGCAGATTTCTGATTTCAAGGCTAGTCTGGTCTACAAAGTAAGTTTCAGCATAATCAGGGCTACACAGAGAAACCCTGTCTCAAAAAACCAACCAACCAACCAACCAACCAACCAAACAAACAAACAAAAAAAAAAAAAAACAAAAAAAAGGGAAGAAAAACCAAACTTGTCTTTCCTGAGCCTCACACCTGCTGTCTGTAAAATAGAGCCGTCATTTACCTTTTCTGAAGTACTATAAAGGTTGTTTTGATTTGGGGACATTAGGGATTAAATGTAGCCATCCCTAGGCTAAGCACTGAGCTAATCCCAGACTCTACAAGTATTTTCTTTCTTTTATAAAAACAAATTTTTTTTATCCCACTGCATCGAAGCCAGCCTCTTCACAGTCCTCTTATTTGTTGGGATTTGAGAGTGAGGGGGTGAGAGGAAGGAGGCAAAGAGGGGGCTTGAAAGGGGGCATGGAGAGAGATGGAGAGATGGCTCAGCGGTTAAGAGCACCCGACTGCTCTTCCAGAGGTCATGAGTTCAATTCCCAGCAACCACATGGTGGCTCACAACCATCTGTAAAGAGATTTGATGCCCCCTTCTGGTGTATCTGAAGACAGCTACAGTGTACTTATATATATAATAAATAAAATAAATCTTTAAAAAAAAAAAAGAAAGGGGGCATGGCAGATGTATTTTCTTAAGAGCCCTCCTGCTCTTCAGAATGGCGCAAGAGAGGAGAGCCCTCTCTCCTTTCTAGCTGGGATCATTTAACACAGCACCAGCAGGGGACAGCCCGAATTCTCTGCCTCAAGGACACTGATGGATGGCTCTCCCGTGACTGCCTTGGCTAACAAAACTCGAGACAGGACAAAGGAAGAAAAAGAGGCAGATTCAAAGGCTGTGATTCTGTGATCTCACGGTTCTTTCTGACACAGGCCTCAGCAGGAGACGAGGGAAATTCACTTATCACCTCTGATATATGGAGGGGGAGCCAGGAAGGGACATGAAGGCCAGTTCTACAGGAAGAGCAGTGGAAAATGATCATCTCTGGTCCCCGGAGATAAGCACTGAGCATCCAATTGTGTCATTTAGCTAGGATGATCCAGTTCCATTAGCAATGTCACCGACTAAGGCATCTCTGTTTTCATTGGCTGTTTTGGACACCACCAAACATATATGTGAGTGAATTTATTTTATTTTTTAAAGAAGTTTAAATTTTTTTTAAAATTATGTGGGTGTGTCTGTGGCAGAACTTGTGCACATGTGTGTAGGTACCTAAGGAGACCAGAAGGGGGCAGTTGATTCCCTGGAGCTGGAGTTAGGACATTGTGAGCCACACACTCTGGGTTCTGAAATCCAAGTGGGTCCTCTAAGTATGTGCTCTTAAGCACTGAGTTGTCTCTCCAGCCCCAAATGAACGAGTTTCTACCAGAGGTGAGCTTACCTTTGTGAGCACAGAGGACACAGATCTGACTTTAAATCCATTCATTTACTCAACAGTTTCAAAATTCTAAGAGCTTCTTTTGATTTTTTTCTATGTTCATGGCTTTGGGGACCAGTGTCAGCTCTGAGGCCTCCAGGGCAGTGGATTCACTTTCCTGAGCCTTCTGATTTAATCCTCACGTTACTGTATCCCAGCTTGATAGAGGAGATTCCCAGGAAAAACACTGACAAAGAATACTCTGATGCAAGAGATATACAACCATGCTAAAGACACAGGAGTGTGCAAAGGACACAGGGCTGAGTTAAGGACACAGGAGTGTGCATCTGAGCTAAGGACACAGGAAGTGTGTAGTAGCCATGCTAAGGACACAGGAGTGTGTGGCTGTGTTAAGGACACAGGAAGTATGTAGCTGTGTCTGGGAGGTTTATTCTGCTTAGAGAAGTGGGACAGTAGCAAAAAAAAAAAAAAAAAAAAGGAAGCACAAGTTGAACATTGGTGGCATAGATTGGTGGGGGTGGCGGGCTCGGTATAGCCATGGGCATTGAAAATAGGTTCTACCAGATGTGGCTGTGGCCGGAGACACTGGAAGGTGTAGCCACGGTGGGCATCCACGGCCCTGAGTGCCATCCCTGGAGCCTGAGTGTTGGCAGCTTGACTCAGAGTCCCCAAGTCCTTGAACTCTTCTGCCCAGATCAGAAGCAGGAAAGGCAGAATAGCACAAAGCCAGCCTCCAGGGGCTTCCAACCTGGTTTTGGTAGAAAGGACTTCGAGGTACTGACTCGGGGGAGCCATGACCTGGGTATGCATTTCTGTCTTGGCCTAGCATCTTTACTGGTTTTTGTTTGCGAGACATGGTCTCCTTATCATACACCAGTTAGCCCCACACTTAGAATCCTCCTGCTTTAGCCTCCTGAGTGCTGGGTCTGTGGATGGGCTTTTCTGATCTGGGGAAGCTGCACACTTCTGCTCATCTCCACCATAAGCAGGGAATGAAGGTCTGTGAGTCTGTTCCGTTGCCAGTCTCTCTCACCAGCGTTTCCAAAGCACCTCTGCTTCCTTGAAAGTCTCCAGATAAGAATAGTGTGGGCTCTTCAGAGACTTGTGTATTGATCAAGAAAGATACCAACGCTTTTCAAAATATTGTACAGGAAACCTCTTAATGAGTGCCTTAAACCTCTTAAAACTGTCTTTGTTATTCGTAATTTTGAAGTATAAAGGCCTTTTTATTATTAATTCATTGAGCTTTCTCACACCAAATTACTAATGAAGTAATTGCCAGCATAATTGCTATATAATTACTAGGGAGGCGGGAAGGAAAACGCAGAGTGAACCAAGCAGCTGGCTGTGGGCTGTCAGAGGTCTGAGGCTCTGCTCAGAGAAAGTCAGAGAAGAACGGTTATCAGTTCGTAAAACGGGAGTTTCTGTACTGAAAAGGTAACCAGATGAGGAGGTTCGGGGGAGGGGCATTCTCAGGCCCCACTGGTGCTTGGGGCTATCGGGATGGGTATGAAAGAGCCTCGAGAACTGTCCAGAAATTATCTTCCAGGCAGTATTTCCACCACGTCGTGGGAAAGATGATATGACTTAGCCTCGCTGTACTGCAGTGAAATATGAAACAGACCCTCTAGCTGTGTCACGAGGAAAGACGATCCAGAGTCCAAGTGGCTTTAAATAGCCACAGGTAGCCATGAATATCTTATAAGGGATGGATAATTATAGGACAATGTCTTGTCTAGGTGGGCAGTTTATATCAATATCAATTGGCTCTGAGTTCATTGTGTGGACGTTTTGTGGAGGGAGAATTTACTGATATAAATCTGGTTGATAAATTACAAGCTTCTAGAGTTTTGACTTTACTAGAATATTGAGAATTGTGACAATAACCACAGGGGGCAGATGACTGGGAACGTGAGCAGAGTCTATAGCAAAAGAGCCGTGAGATAGGCGGTTGGTACATGGGGCTAGCCGTGGAAGCAGCGAGAAGAGAGTAGCGGGAGATAGCATGCATGGGATGCTACTTTATTTTTATTTTTATTTATTTATTTATTTTTTTAGTATTTCCCACTACAACAGACACCAAGGCACGAGTGGCATCTTGGTGCTCAGTCTCCAGTCCCTCAGACACGGAGGCTCACATAGCATCCGTCAGCAGAGGACCCCATTCCCTAACACCAAAGAGCTTAGCATATGTTCAGTTATTTTTACCCATGTATTTTCCCTCGAAATGACCCAAATCCTTTTCATTTTGTCTGTCAGTTCATATTTTTAAAACTCTGAGGTAAAAATAGAAACCTACGAGGCTAAATAAGGAATTTGAACCACACAGCTGCGTCCATGGCTAAGTTGTGACTGGAGTGTCCTCACAGTCTGAGGGTTGGCTGCTTGGCTTCGAGCCTTCGGAGGATATCAGAACATCTGTAATGCTAGCCTCCCTGCACAGCTGGCCCGAGGCAGCTGAGCCTCCATAGGAAGGCTTTGTTTGGGGAGACAGGATAATTCTCACTTGTGTGTCTAATGCTGAGCTCAGCTCGCAGCCTACACATGATATCTTATATGTAAGACTCAAGTGTGTATTGTGTAGAATTTTGCTCTTTCAATGCAAGGCTAGAGGGCAACTAGCATTGTTTCTCCGGGCTGGTCTCAGGCTCGTCCATCCAGGCTACTTAGCAGTACACAGGGTTGACGTGAAGGGCTGGTTAAAGCTCAGGCTCCCGTCAGAGTTGGATTCTGACTCCAGGAGGCTATTTAAGCAGCACTCCAGGGGACTCCAGTCCAGGCCCATGGATGATGTATAATCAGAGAAGTACTTGAAACAGACACAGAAGGGACCCAGGTCACAGGGTGTCTCAGTTAGGGCTTAATTACTGTGAAGAGACAGCATGACCGGGGAAACTCATTGGTTGGGGCTGGCTTACAGTCTCAGGGGTTCAGTCCATTATCATCATGACAGGGAACGTGGCAGAATCCAGGCAGGTATGGTGCTGGAGGATCGCTTGATCCGCAGGCAATAGAAGGGGACTGGAGGGCTGGAAGGATGGCTCAGTAGTTAAGAGCACTGACTGCCCTTCCCAAGTTCAATTCCCAGCAACCACATGGTGGCTCACAACCATCTGTAATGGGGATCTGATGCCTTCTTCTGGTGTGTCTGAAGACAGTGACAGTGTAATCACATACATAAAATAAATAAATCTTTAAAAAGTGTGTATGTGCGGGGGGGACAGACCTGGAATTCCACACTGGGAGGAGCTTAATTTAAGCATAGGAGACCTCAGAGCCCACCTCCACAGTAACACACTTCCTCCAACAAGGCCACCTCTCCTAATAGTGCCATTCCCTGTGGGTCAAGTACTCAAATACATGAGTCTGTGGGGGCCAAACCTATTCAAACACCACAGAATCTGTCCTAGGTAGGCAGCTCGCTGGTGAATGCTGGCAGCTGGGCTCCTTTGCCCTCATCTGCCCTGCTCAAAAGTCATTCTTCAAAAGTGCATCCGAGAAAAAATAAGGCTCTCTCTCTCTCCCTCTTCACTCAGAGTGTGCTTCTTTTTGTTAAACACAGCTGTCTAACCCCATACAACTCAAGTTAAATGGCTGCCCTCTCTGAATTTAGGCATGCTTCTGATGTTTTGGAATCTGGGCTCTTAGTGTGCTGGCTAGTTTGGGTCAGCTTGACACAAGCTATGGTCATTTGTGAGGAGGGAAATGTTTCCTGAAGACCAGGCTGAAAGCAGACAAGCCTGTAAGGCATTTTCCTAATTAGTGACAGGTAGGGGAGCTTGAAGCCATTGTGGGTGTTGCTATCCCTCAGCTGGTGGTCTTGGGTTTTATAAGACAGCAGACTGGGAAAGCCATGAGGGGCAAGCCAGTAAGCAACGCTCCATGGCCTCTGCATCAGCTCCTGCCTCCAGGTTCCTACCCTGTTTGAGTTCCCTCAGTGGAACCTTTTGCCTCCCTCAGTGGACTGTGATTCAGGATATATAAAGCAAACAAGCTCTTCCACAAGTTGCTTTTGGTTATGGAGTTTCATCACAGCAATAGTAACCCTAAGACACAGACCCTGGTCAACTGCTCACACCCCACATCAGAGCTAGGCCATCTCTGAGATGGTAAGTAACTCGTCTATGAGTTTGCCTTTTGTGTGCAAACCCACCCATCCATGCCATTCCCCAAGCACCTTCTTTATTAGGCTCTCATGGCTGAATCTCTCCTGCCTCTCTAGGGCAGCCATTAAGCACCAAGGACAGTCCTGCTCAGAGCTCTCCTGAGTTTAACTAGTTGTTCTATTGCCCACTAATTCCACTCACCCATTCCTTCCTGGGGAAAGCAAGGCAGAGGCTCTGGCCTGTTCCCTGCCTGCTCCTTCTGTTGCCCAACCACCCCAGTGATGAGGACACAGGTCTTGTTATCATCCTTTTGGGGTTCCCTTTGGAAAACTCTTTTCTGTAATTCCTTGCTGATCTCCTGGCCTATCCACACCTGAAATAATAAAATGCACGTTTTAAACCAGCCCCCAGACTGAGCTGGAAGCCCAGTCTAATAATCTGAAATGAAATTATTTCACTATCCACTGTCTCAGAGCCTATCTTGGTGGCAGGCACCTTTAATCTCAGCACTCACGAGGCAGCGGTAGGTGGGTCTCTGTGAATCTGAGGCCAACCTGGGCTACACAGCTATTGGATTCCCTCAGTGTCTCATTTGGTGTGTGGTTCACAGTGTTTGTTACATTTATTGAAGAACTTGGTCAGCAAGCTTGACTGAAGCCTGCTGACCTAGAGCTTGTTCACCTTGGGATTAGGAATTTAGGTCAGTTCTCAAGCTACTCCCAAAGGCGTTGTTCTTCTCAAACAAACCACCCGAGTGAAGAGTGGTCACGGAGCACAGCTATCACAGGCTCCTCTGGACCACGGGAAGTCCTAACACTAAAGCGAGAGAGTTGCAGCCCCCACCTTCTCACTTGCCATGCGCATGATGGTGTTGACTCAGACAATGATGTCCAAGACTTATTTTATTTTTAATTATGTGTCTATGTGCAGGGTATGCACGTGAGTATGGGGCTCACGGAGGCCAGAGGTCTTAGATCCCCTGGAGCTGGAGTTACAGCTGGTTGTGATTTAACAATATGAATGCTGGGAATTGAACTCAGGTCCTCTGGAAGAGCAGTCGGGTGCTCTTAACCGCTGAGCCATCTCTCCAGCCCCAGACAGGAACACTTAAAATGATAGAAATATATCCAATAAAATAAGCCCAGCTATCCATAGGATCTGGGATGGGCTAACCTTAGAGTGGTCTTGTGGGACAAACAAAACCTCATAGAGGCTGCTCAGCACCAGATAAGAGCACAGGACCAGGGGCCCAGGAGCTTACAGTTCATTTCCTATTCTGAGACCATCTCTCTGTGATACAGCGTGCCAGCCTCAGATCTACAAAACGGGAGGGCAGGGCAGGTCACTTACAAAATTCCTTCTGGTCACCAAAGGACCTAAACTGTGGCTTTGAGAGTGGAGCAGTTTCAGAAAGAAGGAAGAAAGAGAGGGAGGAAAGGAAGGAGGGAAGAAGGGAGGGAAGAAAGAGAAAGAAGCTAGTTTTGAAGCAACAGCGATTAAAAAGCTGAATGTAAGAGAAACATCTATCCTGTCTGATTTTGTGTGTCAACTTGTCACAAACTGGAGTTATCACAGAAAGGAGCCTTCCTTGAGGAAATGCCTCCATGAGACCCAGCTGTAAGGCATCGTCTCAATTAGTGATCAAGGGGGGAGGGCCCAGCCCATTATGGGTGGTGCTGTCCCTAGGCGTGTAGTCTTGGGTTCTATAAGAGAGCAAGCTGAGCAAGTTAGAAGAAGCAAGCCAGTAAGTAACATCCTTCCATGGCCTCTGCATCAGCTCCTGCCTCCAGGTTCCTGCCCCGGGTGAGTTCCAGTCCTGACTTCCTTTGGCAATGAACAGCAATGTGGAAGTGTAAGCTGAATAAACTCTTTCCTTCCCAACTTGCTTCTTGACCATGATGTTTTGTGGAAGAATACAAACCCTGACTAGGACAAATTGGTACCAGCATAGTGGTGTATTCCTGTGATAACCTGACCATGTTTTGAGGGAGGACTGTGGAAGGATTTTGGAACTTTAGGCTAAAAGAGCCACTGGGTGTTAAGAACTCTGTGGGGCATTCTGTAGGAGTTTGGAAGATATGCTAAGAACAGTGCAGAAGATGGAGACCTGGTTTGTGAAATTTCAGAGGGAAGATTAAAGACTCTTGTCAGGGCCATTGCTGTTTTGATTGTGAAGGTTCTGTGGTTTTGGTTATCGGGGGCTGAAGAATCAGCTGTGATCAACAAGATACCAGAAGTCCTAAAGTAAAACCTTTGCATTGCTGGGACGATTGACCCGGTTAGCTGCACCTAAGAAATTAGCAGTGATTAAGGAAAGAGATCAGCATCACTAACATGAAATCATCTGGGAAGTTATTTCCTAAGAGCATAGAGAAGCTGTGTTCGAGAGGCAGCCACAATTGTTCCTCGTGTGGGCAGCCAGACTTGATAATGTATAAGAGGCACTCAGGTGGTTGTGGTTTTGAAACATGAAGGGGTAGCAGCTGATGCTTGGCACTGAGAGAGGCCATGGGTGAAGATGCAGCTTCAGTGACAGTTGAAGGCCCAGGATTGAGGGGGCCATGTGGAGAAGTTGAGGCTTAGCACCATGAAACGAGCCTATGCGAGGCTACTTGTGAAAGTGCAGTTCGGTTGCTGCAGCAGACAGCAGTGTTTTGGAGATGCCAGAGCCATGAGACGACCACCAAGAACAGCAGCAACAGTGGACTACAGGCAGCTGAAGCCTAGAAGACGAGGTGTGTGCTACAAAGCTGGAGACGTGACCCAAGCCCTCAGAGAAGCCCAAAAGATAGTGAGTGGACCCCAGACATTGGACAGTTAGAGTTTGAGTTTGATTTTGATTGTAACTGTGCCCTGATATTTTTTCCTCTTGAAGTAAAAAAGTATTTTAGTGGAGCCCACAAAAGTTAAGAAAAGACTTTGTAAAAAGACTTTGAATTTTGAAAGATATTGGATATCTTAAAGGGATTGAAATTTTTAATATGTAAAGACTTTGGGGACTTTTAAAGTTATTTAGATCTTGGGGATCAATAAGAAAGTAAGGGCTAAGGGTTAATACTGTGTCAAAGGGTCAGTTGTACTGGTTGGTTTTGTGAGCCAACTTGTCACAAGCTGGAGTCATCACAGAAAGGAGCCTCCCTTGAAGAAATGTCTCCATGAGACCCAGCTGTAAGGCATCGTCTCAATTAGTGATCAAGGTGGGGAGGGCCCAGCCCATTGTGGGTGCTGTCATCCCTGGGCTGATGGTCCTCGGTTCTGTAAGAAAGCAAGCTGAGCAAGCCAGGTGAAGCAGTATGTAACATCCCTCCATGGCCTCTGCATCAGTTCCTGCCTCCAGGTTCCTACCCTGTGTGAGTTCCTGTCCTGACTTCCTTCGGTGATGAACAGCAATGTGGAAGTGTGAGCTGAATAAACCCTTTCCTCCCCAACTTGCTCCTTGGTCATGATGTCTGTGCAGGGATAGAAACCCTGACTAAGACAACATCCAATAACAAGAAGAAAGTTAACTACATTTCATAGCTACGTGGCAGAGTGGTGTACAGTCTGAAGGATGCACATGCTGCATTTGTGTGTAGCAACATGTGGCAAAATCCGTTGTTTTATACAAACAGCATCCACTGGTAAATTTGTAAAAAGCTAAATGATGTAACTATTTAAGGTTTCTTAACACTGTATTTGGGGCTGGGGATTTAGCTCAGTGGTAGAGCGCTTACCTAGGAAGCGCAAGGCCCTGGGTTCGGTCCCCAGCTCCGAAAAAAAGAACCAAAAAAAAAAAAAAAAAAAAAAAAAAAAAAAAAAAAAAAAAAACACTGTATTTATCTTGAGGGACATTCGTGTATCGCAGCTTGCATATGGAGGTCAGAAGTCATCTAGTGGGAGTTAGTTCTCTTCTATCATGTGCTGCCTTCCCTGTCTGCACAGTGACCACATGCTCTGGAAGTTGAGTCCAACAGCCCAAAACAAACCAGCAGCTGTGAACCAGGCTCCAGGAAATCTCCCAGCATCTGCCTAGGAGGCCACCAGAGCAGCTGGGAAAAGGAGTCGGTGCTGGCACCTGGCCTCAATCCATATGACTCCTTTGGTGCAAGTGTATGGTCCTTGGGACCCCACACTGGATGCCAAAGCTGTAGCACAAAACACAGCTGTCACCACAAAGGGAATGAGAGACAGGTTATTCTGAGCCAAATATTAAGTGGTTACAGCCTGGAATACAGAGTCAGGTTTCCTTGACTGTGTATTCTACTACAGAAGTGGTTATGTGAGCTTTAGTTAGTCACAAAACTAAAGAAAATGATAGAGCAGACAGGGAAGGCAGCACATGCACAGTGAAGAGGAACGCAGGGAGAGAGCAGTGTGTGTGTGTGTGTGTGTGTGTGTGTGTGTGTGTGTGTGTGTGTGTGTGTGTGATGTAATCAGTTGCTAGGTCCCTGAGAGCAGACCACCACTGGCCTGATACTAACAGAGGAGTTAAGGTTAGAGGTCCATCCCTCCACCATCTAACTCAGGTTTTTTTCTCCGCTTATTTCCTGTAACCTTGCCCCTTTTAGTCTAGAAATTCTATGGTCATCAAGACACCAAAACTAAGCTGTGGCGGGAGGCAGAGGCAGACAGATCTCTGTGAGTTTAAGGCTAGCATGATCTATAGAGCAAGTTCCAGGACAGCCACGGTGACACCAAGACACCATGTCTCAGGGGAAACAATAATAAAGACCCCAAAACTAAGACACTTGTGCTCTTTAGCCTGGCAGGGTGGAGGGGTCAGGGTGAGCTTGCTCCTAGCATGTGTCCAAGAGTCTCTAAGGAAGCCCGAGGCCACGCTCCCCCCATCTCCACCCCCCAATAGAAAGCATCTAGCTAGCTCACCTGGGAGGAAACATGTTACAGGTGATCAGATGGTGTCTTGAGTCCCTCCCATTTCGATAAATATGCACAATAAATCTGAGGCGAGATCTTCCAAAAACCAAGGCAGCTATTCCAACAAACTGTGCTTGAATCTGAGCTCAACATAGATCTCTATAGCTAAGTATAGAGGTTTTCAGTTTCAAGAAAGAAAACAAAACATTAAAATAAAAAACAAAAATTCAAGGAAAGACGAAGCACTTAAAAAAAAATCATGCTGGTACTCCAGCTGGTTTTATGGTTAATTACAGAGAATGTCTGATATTCCCAAACTCCTTTTTTTAAGTGCTAAAATAGGAATCCTAGGCCAAAAAAAACAACCAAAACCAAAAACTGGGCAGCCTACCTCAAAATCTAAAAATATCTAGGAAGAAAAGATGAAATCATGTGTTTACAAGAGACAGAGAGATGAGCGACAGAGAGAGACAGAGACAAAGAGAGAGACAGACAGAAAGAGAGATAGACAGAGTGAGAGAGAGACAGGGACAGAGAGAGACAGGGACTGAGAGAGACAGGGACTGAGAGAGACAGACACAGAGACAGAGACAGAGAGAGACAGAAACAGAGAGTGAGACAGAGACAGAGAGATTGACTGATTTTTGGAAGCTATGAAAACGAAAGCCAAAGCAACCTGGTTATCCTGGTTATTCAAGATCACGATCTCAAACCATCCCAGCTGAATTATGGAGGTGCAGATTTTAATTATTCTCTCTTGCTGTTTGCTGCTGCACAGAACATTGGAAGCTTCCTTACCCTGGCAGTGGCAGATGTTAAAGGCTATCTCAGGGTCCCCAGTTTTAACCCTTTCCTGCCTTGCTGCTCTGTCTGACCACCCATCCCATCATTACTGCTTTGTCTTCAGATTACGTTGCATCATAAAGATTACATCACCTTGTTTTATTGGTGTAAGTTTGTGTATGCTTCCTTTAGGTGCATGCTTTGTGATGTATTTATGTGATCATGTCCTCCCCTCCCCTAGAAAGTATGATTCATCTTGGTTTACAGGTGCTCAGATAAATTCAGTCTAAATCCCTTTTAATTCAGAGATTCCTGGTGATGCTCCTGGGCACTGCTGTGTAGTGCCTCAGCCTGGCTGGAGGTCTCCTCTACATGCCCCCAGTGCCAGCACAGCAGTCGAGCCCCTCCTCCTCAGCTAACCATTTCTCATTCATTCAGCACACAAGAGTCTGTCACTCTTGGTTTCACTTGATTTCCACTTTCCCTCATGGCCAGCTGCCACAGTGTCCTCTTGGTAACTTCCACACTGGTTCCCATGGATACCCTCCACTCTCAAGACTCAGAGCAGATGGCTGCCTGCACCGGTAGGGACCAGACTGTAGGATCTCTGAATTATCTTGCACCCGGATCCTTCTAGCTATCCCTTCCCAAAACACACACATACACACACACACACATTTACCCCACCACACACACTACTTATGAATATACACATGAATACTTTCACACATATCCAAACACTCACACATTTATACACACACTCATACACATATACACACATACATACACTGTCATACACACATCCATACACAGCTCACACAATCATCCTTGATTCTGGTTTTCACAGGGAGCTGATGGCATTTCAAAGATTTGTGCAGCACCCACAGTGCATGAACTGAGCATGATCTGTGTGCTGTGTGCAAAAGGAGACAACGTTTTCCTATGACAGTTTATGGAGTTCCCTTTTTCTGATGACTTCTACAAATGGCTGTTTTGGACCAAGACCTTTTTGAGTTAGTGTTGACTATGGATGTGTGTAAAGGAATGTGGATGAATATTTAATTTTGGGTTCTGTCTTAGTATTTTTTTTTATTGCTGCGATAAGACACCACCTCCAAGGCAACTCATCAAAGAAATAGTTTATTTGGGGCTCACTGTTTCAGAGTTAGGGTCCATCACCATCATGGCAGGGAGTGTGGCAGCAGATGGGCAGGCATGGCACTGGAACAGAGCTGAGAGCTTACATCTTGATCTGCAAGCACGAGGCGGAGAGAGCTGACTGGGTATGGGTTGTTGTTTTGTTTCTTTCCCCCTTTTTTGTTTTTTTTTTCAAGATGGGGTTTCACTGTGTGACCCTGGCTGTCCTGAAACTCACACTGTAGACACTCACTCCTGGTCTTGAACTCAGGAATCTTTCTGTGTCTGCCTCCTGATTGCTGTGATGTCTTAGGATGAGAAAACACCAGCTTGAACCCAAGCCTTCCCTTTTACTGTTCATGTATGGCCTTCATGAAGGGACTCTGACCCTTTAACCCTCCATTAGGAGCCCATGGTGGTTTGAAAGAGAATTCCATGTAAACGTGTATGCCACTACACCTGGAAAAATATTTATTATCTCATTTGTATGAGTGTTTTGCCTACATATATGTCTTTGCATCATGGGTGTCACTGTGGAGGCTAGAAGAGGTTGTCTGAATCCCTGGAACTGGAGTTTCCGATGGTTGTGAGCTCTATCATGTGGGTACCAGGAATTGTACACACATACATAGTCTCAGGGTCTCTGGAAGAGCAGAAAGTGCTCTTAACTGCTGAGCCATCTCTCCAGCACCCAACCCCTGGCTTTGAAACCTCAAAGCTCCACACCCCCAGTCACTCACCTCCTTCACCAAGGCCATATCTCCTAATCCTCCCCAAGCAGTTTCACCAACTGGAAACCCAGTATTCAAATAGATGAGTCTAAGTGGCATTCTCCTTCAAACCACCAATGGTTCCTAATGGAGGATTAACAGGTCAGAGCTTGGAGTCCCTTCATGAAGGCCACACAATAAACACTCAAGCTGGTATATTCTCATCCTAAGACATTTCATTGGTCCTCTACATTGTGGCTACCAGATCAGTATATGACTGCAATAGTCCCTCCAAATGCACAGGAAGGTGCCCTAAGATTCTCAGAGTATGCCAGAAATGGTGGGCGGATATCTACTTTTTAAATGTGGTGTGTATGTACCCATGACAAGTTTTAGTTTATAAAAGGAGGTAAGAGAGTAACAACTATTAATAAAATAAGGCAAGCTCTGTGATATCCGACAGCCAGTCTGGTAGCCATGCTACTTCCAAGAGACTAATGGGAGGGCAGCATACACAGCTTGGAAAAGCTGGGCAGAGGTGACTCATATCCCAAGTGAGACAGAGAGAGATGATATGAGACTTCATAATATCACTCTAACTAGAATCTAATGTTAAATATGTTATTTATTTCTGTTAATTTTCTGTTTAATGCTTTTGGATCAATGTTGGGAACGAGTAACATAAACCATGGAGAGAGGAGGGCTATGTCCTAAGTTCCTCTGATTCTCACTTTTTCTCCAGAATTTCCCCATTTTCTATCCACAGTGCCAGCATTAAGGATGCTTGTTATTTCAAAATCCATGCTTCTGCTGATTTGTCCTTTTTGGCTCCAGGATAACAGTCAGAACCACCATGAACACCAACACTACTAGCACCATCACTACCACCAATCCCACTAATATCAATAACACAGCACCATCATTCACTACCACCATCAACATCATCATCACCAACAACCCCGTCATCACCACCACCACCACCACCACCACCACCACCACCACCGACGATGACGACAACAACAACACTATCATTGCATTGCCATATTCCCCTGACCTCTGGAGCAGCAGCCAGCAGAGTCAACTGGGACATCCCCAAACACGGATCTCACAGATATCTCCTCAAAGCCTAACTTGGTGCCTCTCTCAGAGAAAGAGCTCAGCCAACAGGAAATGAGTTGAACAAGTGACTGCAGCAACAGTCTTCTGCCTGAAGTCCTCTATCCAAACAGAGGTATGTTTGGATGTAGACCAAATTGGCCTTGAACTCACAAACTTCCTGCCTCAGCCGTGTGAGTGCTGGGATTATTGGTATGTGCCACCAGGCCTGGCATCTTGGGTTCTTAGGACAGGCTCTTGTTGAGGTTTGGTCTGTTGTTATGTGTTGTGATGCTAAATTCTGTACCCGGAGGTCTAGGCTGAGCTCTTGCTGTACAAATCTTGTACCTTAATTTAAAACTACTGGTTAAATAAAAATGGGTACAGCCAATTACTGGAGGGATTAGAGGTAGGCAGGTTTTTGAGTTGACTGGTTGAGGGGGGCAGAAGAAGAAAGCAGAGAATGAGGAGGGGAGAGGAGAGGAGAGGTATCATGAGCGTGTGGCCAGGGGAAACAGCATGTATCTGGGGTACACGGCTGGGGAGGTAGCCAGACCAGCAGTTAGAACAGTAGATTACAGGTTACTCCAAGTAATTGTCAAAGCCAAATAAAGTAACCATAGCCCGAGTCCCATTCCTTTGTAAGCTAGTTGGGAATAAGCCGAAATTGGTTGTACTGCAGGGTCTCACTCTAGCACAACTGGCCTGGAACTTATAGCAACCTTCTACTGTAGCCTTTCAAGTGCTGTGACCTTCATGGCTGGGACATACTGGGCTGGGGCACACTTGGCTGGGGCACACCTGACTGGAGCAGAGAAAACCTGTTACTAAGTACCAAGCTAGGTTCTGAGCAATCTGTCCGAGGTGACTGAGGCAGGTAAGAGATGCATGGGTTATATGGAATGCTGGGTCTTTCATCACCCTACAAGGTGGGTGTCACTGGATCTGTTTTATCAATGAGCAAAGAGGTTAAGTCACATGCTCAATGTCTTATAGTTAACATATCAGACAGCAGAACCCAAAGCCCCAAGCAAAGATAGACATCTGAGAGGAACTGGATGTACAGGTAAGTACTGTGCTTCCTCCTGGTCTTTCCCTTCTGCGTGTCTCCCACTAGACCAGATGATCCCACAGACAGGTTCTGTGTAATGCATCTCCACACCACCAAGTTCTGGCCTAGTGAGAGCTGCAAGTGAGAAGCCCCAGGTGTTTCCTGACGGAATAAATGAAGACTTCCCTCCTAGCCTACTCTGTCCACTCTCTCAAAACAAGAACAACAAAAGCAGCCAGCACTGACTGTGCCTGTTGTACTGTACAGGCATTAACTCCCTCCATGGTCCAAGAGGTCTCTACTGCGTTACCGACCCCATTGAGGTGACCTTCCCAAGATCACACATATTTTTAAGTTAAAGTGCAGGATTCAAAATTCTTGTTCCGGGGCTGGAGAGATGGCTCAGCTGTTAAGAGCATTGACTGCCCTTCCAAAGGTCCTAAGTTCAATTCCCAGCAACTACCTGGTGGCTCACACCCATCTGTAACGAGATCTGATGCCCTCTTCTGATGTCTTTGAGGACAGCTACAGTGTACTCAAAAAAAGTTTTCAAACTTCTGATTCTGATGGCCACCGATTCCTTCTCAAAACACCAGGGCACCTCTCAGACACATCTCTTCCTCTCTCTAGTCTTCCAATAGATCACCCAGCCCTTGCAGGACTCTGATTCTGCCCCTAATTTTCACCTTCATGGTGGCCTGCCTGTAACGCAGACATGTGAATTCATGCGTGCTCCCTTGTGACAGCAGTCCCCTGCTAACAGGATCATGCTCTTGTCACTGGGAACGGAGAGACCCAGTGTCCCAGCCGTTTGTGCTTTTAAGATGCTGCATTGAACTTGGAATAAAACTATT
The DNA here is from genome assembly GCF_021556685.1 of Rattus norvegicus. NCBI lineage: Eukaryota > Metazoa > Chordata > Mammalia > Rodentia > Muridae > Rattus > Rattus norvegicus. The sequence continues at coordinate 166,166,512 of NC_141534.1, read as the reverse complement.
AATCCCCCTGCATTATTATTATGGAATTAAGACCACATAAATCCAACCTAATTCCCTGCTTTTACAGTATAAGCCTCTTTCACGACAGACTATAAGCCCTGCAGGATGGGAAGGATTTAGAAGATGAAGAGGGCTCCGAGGGAAAACCGTGAATTCACATTAGCTAAGTGTGGGGCTCAGGGTGGGATTGGGCCAGAGCACCTGCGATTCCAATGTGCAAACAGGGCTGAGAGCCCACAGGGAAAGCTTCGGGTGTGGGGGTAGAAAGCAGGAAGGCTGGATGCACAAGCTAGGCCTGCTCCTAGAAAGTTCTGACCTCAGGCCAAAGTGCTGGGCCTCACCCTGGAGGGACAGGGGTCCACAGAGAGCTTAGGACAAGGAATAGGGAGATACCCCTTACCAACCTCCAAGGTTCATGGAGGGTGATCGTATGCATCAGGAGAGAGAGACCAGCAGAGGTTTATTAAGATAGACAGCAGCCCTTTCTAGAACAGTGTGCTCAACTAGAGCACCAAGAAACCCCAGGGACATGCTGAAGCTGCACAGATTAGACAGGGCCATGGTCTGGAGTGAGGAGATATGAATTTCAGGGCCTGTCAAACCACTGACCGACTATGAGATCTCATTTTCCACCTTTGCCTTACTACTCTACATTCTTACATTGTAATGTTAGTCCGACTAACTCTGAAGACGACTAACTCTGAAGACAAAGGCAAGTGGACCTCTGTGAGTTAGAGGGCCTGGTCTACATGGCAAGTTCAAGGCCAACCAGGACCACATAGATTTACCCTTAAAGATCATTGAGAAGCCCAAATCAGAGCTTGGAAGACAACTACAATTCCACCTGTAAGGTGCTTGTGCCACAAGCACGAGGGCTTGAGTTCAATGTCCAGCAAGCATGTCAAAAGCCAGGCACGAAGCACATGCTGGAGATGCAGAGGCAGGAGGCTTCTAGAGTTTTCTGGACAGGTATGCCAACCTGGTAAGCAAACCCCAGGTTCTAGTAAGAGATCTTGTCTTAGAAAAAAAAAAAAAAAAAAAAAAGGTAGACCTCACCTGAAGTGTGATGGCCAAGGTTGTCCTTTTGGCACAAGCATGTGTACACGCTCCTAATTAAATATAGATCGATGAATGAATTTGGCAGAGAATAAGCAAATGCAACTGAGGCTCGGTCCTGTCCCCTCCCTCTCCAGTGCTGCTCTCACACACTTTAGCCTCGCCCGCCTTTCTCCTACTCACTGTGTTTAATTGTGAAGGAGCCTTCAGGTAGAAGGCTCGAGAAAATGCTCTCTAGGAAATGTCAGTGAGCTAACTTTCTGAAGTCACTGTAGGAAACAGACAGTGACCGCAGGGTACAGCATAGTGGAGGAGGCGGTGTTTACCCAGCTCTTAAGGGTTTTGTGGCTTGAGGTCTGGGCACAGTTTCTCACACCACATTAGGCTTGACCCTGCAAAAGCCTTTCATTCATGTTCAAATAATTACACATTGTTGGTGTGGGATAAGTGAGGAAAGCCCTTCTTCACACTAGTCCATGTGTCTTGCCAATGGGGAGAAGCTAGGAGGTAGAGACCGCCCGTGATGGGCCTTGCTCTCCTCTTGGGTGGGAAGGCAAGCAGGGAAACCAACCGCCTGTCACTCACGTCTCCCTCCATGCCTGAGAGATCAGCCCATGCCGAACTCTGATCTCAGCATCCTTCCCTCCTCCTCTTCTTCCAGCCAGACCAGCATCAACGGGGTTGGTTCTCACTAACAGATGTGGCTCGGATCTTCTGATCTTCCCTCTCTCCTGAGCATCAAGCTACAGCTTAATTTAGTTACTCGATATTTTGGTTTAAAAGACTAAACCTAGGGGCTGGGGATTTAGCTCAGTGGTAGAGCGCTTACCTAGGAAGCGCAAGGCCCTGGGTTCGGTCCCCAGGTCCGAAAAAAAGAACCAAAAAAAAAAAAAAAAAGAGTAAACCTAGAACAAAGTCTACATGTCTTGACTGTTGGCTCATCTAGACCCATAATGCACTCTCGCTCAGGTGGACAGGCAGAAGACAGACTTTTCCAATACCCCGGAAGGTTCCTTGGGCTCCTTCTCAGGCAACCACCACCATCCTAACCACCACCGTTTGTTTTGAGCTTTGTATGGAAGGGGCCTGCAGTGAATGTAGGGATATTTATTTTTTCTCACTCGCCATGGGGGTCTTTCTTTTTCATCACTGTGCAGCAGTGTGGTTCTCAGTTGGGAATACATTTCTGGCCCCAACAGCATTATCTTATGGAGATACTCTTATTGCTACAACTCAGGGCAGAGAAGGATAGGACATTCCACTGGCACGATGTGGGTAGAGGCTGTGAGTTGAAGCCAGGGATGCCTCCAAATACCTTATAGTGTACAAGGCAGCCCTTCGTACAAAGGAATTGTCCTGTTGAAAATGTCTTAATACAGAGACAGAAAACCCCTGTGTGTCAGTCTCCTAAGCAGTCGTAACAAACTCCCAGGACACAATGGTCAGAAAAATACACAAAGCTGGGCCGGGTAGCAGGAATCCATAATCCCAGCTAAGATGGGAAGCAAGATCACAAGCCAAGGCCTTCTTCAGTGACTTTCAGGCCCACGGGGGTAACTTAGTCAGACCAGGTCTAAAGGAAACACAGGGTTGATGATGTAGCTCAGTGGTAGAGTGCTTGCCTAGCATGCATGAGGCCCTAGATGCATCCCAAGGAGAGATAAGGAGGGGGAGGGGAAGAGAGAAAAGAGAGCCCATATGAACTTATTAGGAAGTTGTGCTGTTCAGTCATCTCTAACAGGTCTCACTGGACTGTGCAGAGCAGGACGCATTTCCTTGACCCTGGTGGTCCCAGATTTATCCCTCGGTCCATCCTTCCCACTGCCAGCAAAGTCACCTTTCCTAAAATCCCCACCCGATTCTGGTCTTCCCTTTGCTTATAGGATAAGGAGCTGGCCTGAGCCTGTCTCAGTCCCTCCTGGAGAGAACTGCTCCTATCTCTTCTAGTACCTTTCCTCAGATGGATCCCTTCCCCATTAGTGCCCACTTAGGGGCAAGCCTTAGCACAACAGTCACATGCTCTACCGAGTGCTTTCTGGATAACGTTCTGGCAGGGTAGAATGTGACAGGCCCCACCCTGCACCGGTAACTGCTCAGCACTTGTGTTTGGGCAGCAGTAACAGTTCTATTTTTTGAGGGTTGGTAGAGTAATGTAAGGCTTCTAGACTTCTGACAGGCACACAGGAGGCCCTTGCTAGCTTCTCGGGGAACATCTTGAGATCTTTTCGGTTTGCAGGTTCAGGCCCATCTCGATATTCACCCCATTCGTCAGAGGATGACTGGTACAGTGTTGGATGATGCCAACGCTGTCATGGGGACGGCCCGCCCCTTAATCCTAGCGGGCATTTGTTGTTTCTATGTTGTGTCTGGAACACTGAGGGATTCTTTATACCCAGCTTGGCTGTTTCTGTTTGTCTGTTTTCAGTACGTGTCTGAGTGACTCTCTAGAATTACCTGTGCGGGTTCTCTTTTCTGGGGGAGTCTTGGTATTACACCCCTCAGACAGACATGTACAAGACAGACTAATGACCTGATTAATCCCAACAAGACCAACCTTGAAAAAGAGAAGGCACAAATGAATGCTAGGTATAAAAAGCATATGGCTACAAGCAAATAGATGTATTTAAAATTCACGAGAGTGTTATTACCAACTTTATGTCCATGACCCTTGAAATTAGAAACTAGAAAATGTCAATATCAATTACTGGAACTGGCTCAAGAAGAAATAAAAAAACTGGAATAAATAAGTCACAATGAAGATGTCTAAATGGTAGTAAAATACATTCATGAAAAAGATCAGCGGGTGTACAGGAGAATTTTATCAGGTAGTCAAGGAACAGCCCCTCCTACACAACTTGGTTCAAACAATTTAAAAGTAGGGAAGTCAATTCATCTAAATTTATAACCTCAATCCCAATGTTATTTGACCACAATGTGAAAAAAAATTGAAAATAGCAGACCAATTTCACTTATAAATACACAGGTCAGTATTTTAAGTTACAAACAGCAAGCCAAGTTCAGCATAATAAAAATATTCCTTTGAGCAAGGATTTTTATCTCAGGACAAATAATATGACTTAGCATCAGAAAGAACTATCACTATTAAAAAGTAAAACCAGACATCAGTTGACATAGAAAAATTACTCAATAGGATCTAATGCCATCCATGTTTAAAAAAAAAAAAAAAAAAAAAAAAAAAAAAAACTCTGAGCAAAGTAGGAGAATGAGAAGTTTCTGAAAAAACAGAGCAGATTTCATTCTTAAAGATAAACTGTGAGAAGCAGCCCTGTGTCCCCAGACAGACAGACATCTGTTGGCACAGACCGCTCCAGACAACACAGAGTACTCATCAATGCGAAACACAAACAAGACACAGACATATTGGAAGCGCGGCAACGGACTACACTTGCTAGAAATACACAATCATCGCCACCGCACCCGCCGACAGAGCTCATTACAGAGTGGTAAGGTTCCCAAACACAAGATTAACTTAGAAAAATAAATGTATCAGGCTAGTGAGACAGAACAAGGGATCCAGAAATGACACACCCGAGTATATGTGACGCTTATATGGAAGAGACGTCACCTATTTGGGGGGGGAAGGTAAGCCTTAAAAAGGGATGGGACAATGACACCTGTGAGAGAGAGGGGAAAGTGGTTTTTCAGGTTTATTTTATTTCTATTTATTTATCCGTGTGTGTGTGTGTGTGTGTGTGTGTGTGTGTGTGTGTGTGTGTACCCACAGAAGCCAGAAGCCAGTTTCAGACTCCCTGGAGCTGGATTACGCGTGCTTATGAGTAGACTAATGTGGGATGTGGGTGCTGGGAACTCGAGATCACTGCAGGGACAGCAATTTCTCCTGATAGCTGAACCATCTCTCCAGCCCTGGGGGATTAGATCCCTAACACATCCTACATATGAAGACAAAAACCCAATGAGTTTGCTATAGACTAAACTGTAAAAAGATAATTAAAACCCTGTATGTAGATTACGTATCCACATAAGATCTGTGGAGGAAAGTTGTGTAAGCAAAGGACGTAGCAGACTTGAACAAAGAACATGTTTAATGTGCTTACATATGGGCAACTCATCCCTTAAAAGAAGACAGTGGTGTTTTGACAAAGAAATCCTTAAGTCTTACTTAGCAACAAGAGTAGATTTGGGGGTTGCAATTTTAACTTGCCAGATAGGGTGTGAGGACATGCCCTGGGGATTTGAAGCTTGGAAAGTTCTCCAGGAGGTGCTTCCATATCCTGAGGTTTGAGAACCCTGACTAGAATGACTAAGAATTTAGGATGTTCTGGTTTCCTGGCTATATAGTCTAGATGCACTGCATCAGAATTCCTGGGTGGGGCATCACATATATCAGCATTTTTAAAAAAAGCCTATGTAATCATTTGTATGCATGTGCACATCTGAACACATGTGCACATGCATGTGGAGGCCAGAGGTTGATAGCAAGTATCTTCCTTGGTCATGCTCCACCTTACATTTTGGCATAAGATCTCACTGAACCTAGAACTCACTCATTTAGCTAGGCTAATTGGCCACTGAGCTCCACGAATGTCACTGTTTGCACCAAAGCTGGGGTCACAGATGCACGCTGCCCCACCTGACATTTTATATGAGTTCTGGGGATCTGGGCTCAGGCATTTGCACAGCAATCAGACTGAGCCATCTCTCCAGGCCCTGCATTGGCATTTTTTTAGAGACCGTACAATACAGAGAGGTTGATGCACTTGCCCTAGGTGAAGACTTGTGTGCAGAGAGGCCTGTGGGTCTTACTGGCTTTCCCTAGGTGAGCATTTCCTTCTGGAGTAACATGGCAGAGCTCAGGCTTTATTCTAAAGAAGACATGACCCCCTTCCTAACACAGCATTAAAGCTCACTCATTGGTTTCCCCCAGCACCTATGTCGGTATAAAGCAGGGCTTGGTGATCATTTTATGCTGTAAGTTCAACCACACAAAATCGAAGGAAATTTATCATTATGGAAGTGAATAAATTTTTCACTAAGTCCTAAAGTCCCATATGACCAACAAATCCAAGACAGAATTAAGCTGTGAAACATACAAACACGACAAAACAATGTCCTTCCTCTGAGCACTCTGGATCGAGCTGGGGAGATGCGGGCTAGCATGTCCAACACATAAGCGAAGACAAAAGAGTTCATATGGTGCACTGTGACTACAAGGGAAGGGATCATTTGGAAAGACAGGACCGAGGAAGGGGCTGAAGGCTCAGCGTCTGAGGCTGTCTTGAGACATTGTTAGGACTTGGCAGAAGAAACTAGGGACGTATGCAGTCGGTGCATTGGGCATAAGCCAAGCCAGACCCGCCTTCTCTAACCTTTACTCGAGGCTGGAAGGCAGACACCCTGCTATTGCTTCCTTCTTTCAAGCGTTTGCTGTTGCTTTACTAATTTCACCTCCCAGAGCCTCTACTGATTACATCTGGGAAGGGGTTGTTATTAGCACTGCTGCAGGGAGCACCTGGTGCCACATCCATCCCTGTTAGCTGACAGCCAGGGCAATGGGGTTGACTGGGAGGGGAATTTTAATGCCTTCCTTAGGACTTATCTATCTCCTGACTGAGGATGCCAGGTCAAATGTCATAAATGGCTTCCCAATAAAATCTACCTTTAAGACATGGTTCTCGATTTTATAGTGTTATCTATGTCAGAAGAATGTATTAAAATTTTATCAACCTCATGATTACGGAGAAGGGCAAAGATACCCCCAGATACCATTTACACCTGCTGACCAGGACAATATCTCAAAACCAGAGTAGCCCAGGGTAGTTGATGTTATTAGTCACTGACTGCACATTAGCACATATATGATTCTGCATACAGAATGACCAGTGTGTGGCGATGATAGATCACTTGTTCTTTTCTGTCTAGTAAAGCACACTGCTCACATTGCTGCCAAGTGATGGATGTCACTTGTAAAGCCCACGAGAGGGACCAGCCACCATGGCATAAACGCACCATGACTTATGGAAAGTGGCAGAAGAGAGGGTCGTATAAATCAAATTACCATTGACGTGGAACCTAATTTGGTTTCTATGGTGACATCAGGCCCCTCTACAATGGATATGGGGCATAGTTAAATTAAAGAGATATCCAGAATCATAGCAAGGAAAAGAATATCAGACAATAGGGGAGGAAAAAAACAATGTTCCGAATAGGTCTATACACCGCAGACATTTTTTAATCTACACTGTATGTTAATTTATAGACTATATTACTTCTTCCCAGACACTTTCACCCGAAAGTCCATGTCTCTGAAATTGATTAATGTTTCTTACGGAACAACCACAGCAACCAAGTAAGTTTCACAACAAATTTGTCATAAATTCAAATTGTTCGTTAAAGAAATGTCTGCTTTTTTTCCTCTTAGAAAGACACATTTTCTTAATGTTTCAAAATACAGCAAAAGGGCACAGATGGGCACAAAAAAATCAAATATATGTGTTTTACAGAAAATGTGATTTAAAAAGAATTGAGGTGTTCAAAGATTGTTCATAATGAGTTGATAGAATTCTGGCTGGATAAAAGCGGTCATTCTCACTGGCTTCAAGAGAATCTCGTCCCCTACACGAGTCTGACCAGCTGGTATTTGTGTAACTGGAACCCTGAAGGAGGGAAGCATGCCTACCACAGGTAAGTTTTTGTTGCAGGGTACATTGCTATACGGAACAAAGGCACAGACCAACATTTGGACTGAGTCGTCACATCTGAGGGGCGTGCTCATTTTCGAGCTGTCTGACTCAGCTTCCACAAATAGAACAACTCCAGCCAGCTTAGAAACACAAACGGAACAGGATCCCCCAAGGCGGTGTGGGAGCCTTGGCTCGCTGAGTCCAACTGGCATGAACACTATGAAGGTAAGAAGAGGTGGATCCTGCTGGTGGCTGGTAAGGTTCCACCCACCAGGGCGTGGCAGAGTGGAAATGGAAGAGGAAAGGGGGAGCAGGAATCCAATGCCAGGGCATGCACAGACCGACCTCTCAGATAAACGAACAAGGATTTGTGAGCACAAGTACCCTGGCAGAACCAGACACTCTGAGCATCTTGGCTTGTGGGTGTTTCATGCCCCTTCCTGTTTGTTTCCGTCTCTCTTTTGATCCTCCATTGCTAGTATAAACAATATTATGTAAACTCCACTTCCCTGTGGCTGTCCAAGGAAAAGGAGTTTTGTCCTTGCTTGACCAGAGCTTCGAAAGGAAGTGAGAGACTACTGCTGAGAGGCAGTCTGGTTGTGATACCAGTTAACCCAGAAAGAGGTACCTAGTGGAACCTTTCCTGCAGAATGCAGGAAGATGTGGAATTCTGAGGCAGGGGTTTGATTTTTGCCTTAACAATAGAGTCTCTATGAATGGCAGTCTCCTTGCTGCATGTGGGGAGTGCCTGCCCTGTCTACTGAAGAGGTTAGCAGAAGACACTAACTCTGTAGCCCTTCCTTCCACACTTGCAGGAAAAGGGCACCTAACTGACTGTGGCACTGAATGAAGACCTCAGGAGCCAGACCTGCACAAGGCTAGCTCCATGACTACCATGCACATCTGCTTCCTCAGTACCCTAGCCCAGTGCTACACGTTCAAGTCAACCACCATCTATCAGCTAGATGATGTTGGTTGAAACATAAAGGAAGGCCCGAAAGCTAAACGTTCAGAGATGTGCATTGGATGGATGTGAGGTGAGAACACAGGCTGGAAGGGCCAAGGCTGCATACAGCACAGGGAGGATGGTAGAGAAGGGTGTGTGTGGGTGAAGATGGGGGATGTTTCCATGCTTGAAAGCGTTCATTTACAAGGAGTGTGAATGTGCCAGAGGATAAGGAACACATTAATGGCTGTCCTCTGAGAGACTCCACCCAGCAGCTGACTCAGACAGATACCCACAGCCAAGCAGCGGCTAGAGCTTGGGGACTCTTATGAAAGAATAGGGGGAAGGATTGTGGGGCCCCAACTCCACAGGAAGACCAACAGGGTCAACTAACCTGGACCCTTAGGGGCCCTCAGAAATTGAACCACCAATCAAAGAGCATACACAGGCCTCCCTGCATATATACAGCAGGTGTGCAGCTTGGTCTTCAAGAGGGTCCCAAACAACTGGAGCAGGGGCTACCCCAAAGCTGTTGCCTGTTGGGGGCTATGTTCTTCTAGCTGGGCTGCCTTGTCTGGCCTCAGTGGGAGAGGATGTGCCTAGCCCTGCAGAAACTTGATGTACCAGGGTGGGGAGATACTCAGGGGGAGGCCCTACCCACTCAGAGAGGAAGGGGAGAGGGGAATGGGGAGAGGGATTGTAGGGTGGTGCCACAGGAGGAGGGCAGTGAGCCGAAAGTAAAGCAAATAAGTAAATAAATAAACAAAAAAGTAAAAAAGAAAAAGAAAGACATCTGAACACAAAGGAAGAAATAAATAAGCTGTCTCAATGGAGAAGAGGACTGGGGACATCTAGGAAGCTGAGACAAGAGTCACGTGGTGTCACATAGGATATCATAACAGAAACAAAATCTATCACTACGTCTCTGGCATGGCCAGTCCTCCTGAGTCACTTCTTCCAATCTTTCCATCGGCTACAGCAATGTGTGGCATTTAGTCTCTACTCAGATCTGTACAGAACATGTCATCTTAAATCAGTCCTTGTGTGGATGGTTCTAAGTGGACTATTACTGATTCTATCTTACAGATATGAACGTGAGGCCCAGGAAGGTTAAGAAGCTCGCCCAAGGGGTTGGGGATTTGGCTCAGTGGTAGAGCGCTTGCCTAGGAAGCGCAAGGTCCTGGGTTCGATCCCCAGCCCCGAAAAAAAAGAAAAAAAAAGATTATAAAAAAAAAGATTATAAAAAAAAAAGAAGCTCCCCCAATGTGTCAAAGATACTGAAGCAGCAGGAGGGAAATGACTACAGGGTACTAGAGGTTGAAGAGAAGAGCCAGTTGTAAAGAGCAGGTAGAGAACCTAGAAAAGGGTGTGGCTCTTGAGTGTCCGCCAGGAACTGGGGGAGTAATCGAATAGGAAGGGACCAAGAGAATGCAAGGGACTGGGATGGAGAAAGGGTCTCATGGAAAGAAGTGATGGATGCTGGTGGAGCCAACTAGGGGGCGGGAGCCAGGCTAAGGCAGCAGGTGAATTGATGGGACAAGAGGAAGCTGACAGGGTCTCTGTGGGGCAGGCAGGGTGCTGAGCTGGTCAGCCAGGAGGGAAATGTGGCTTAGGGGTGGCACAAAGATCAAGCTGGGAAGACCAGTGTGGAAACTATTAAGGGCTTTCCCACAGGGCGGGGCAGTGAAGTCTGGGTTGAAAGGGTTCTGGAATGATGGCTGGAGAGGGCGTGGTCCGGCACTGGGGAAGAAGCTGAATGCGAAGCTTTCGGTGGGGGGAAATGGGTGGTCCTCGCGAGGGAATGAGGGTGACCAGCATCGCCTGCTGCCCGTCTCACCTGTAGGAGCTGCTTACTGTACTCGTCACCTCCTCCCGAATTTGCCTGTTGAGGGCATCAGCCACCGCGCGCCCTTTGCCTCCTTCGGGCCCTGTGCCTTGGGCATGGGCAGCGGTCGTCTGCTCGTGCCCCTCGGAGCGACGCACCATCCAGGCCGGCCCCGCCTTCCTCCTCGTGTCGCGTTCATCTGCACCAGAGGCCTTTCCAGCGGCAGGGCCGCCCTCCTGGGTCTGGGACTGGGCGGGTGGCAGCGGCGTCTCTTCGTGCCCTTCGGTGCGAGTCACCATCCACGCGGGTCCCGCCTTCCGGCGTGTGTCACGCTGATCTGCACCGGACGCCTTTCCAGCTGCAGGACCGCCTTCCTGGGTCTGGGACTGGGCCGGGGGCAGAGGCTTCTCCTCGTGCCCTTCGGTGCGAGTCACCATCCACGCGGGTCCCGCCTTCCGGCGTGTGTCACGCTGATCTGCACCGGACGCCTTTCCAGCTGCAGGACCGCCTTCCTGGGTCTGGGACTGGGCCGGGGGCAGAGGCTTCTCCTCGTGCCCTTCGGTGCGAGTCACCATCCACGCGGGTCCCGCCTTCCGGCGTGTGTCACGCTGATCTGCACCGGACGCCTTTCCAGCTGCAGGACCGCCTTCCTGGGTCTGGGACTGGGCCGGGGGCAGAGGCTTCTCCTCGTGCCCTTCGGTGCGAGTCACCATCCACGCGGGTCCCGCCTTCCGGCGTGTGTCACGCTGATCTGCACCGGACGCCTTTCCAGCTGCAGGACCGCCTTCCTGGGTCTGGGACTGGGCCGGGGGCAGAGGCTTCTCCTCGTGCCCTTCGGTGCGAGTCACCATCCACGCGGGTCCCGCCTTCCGGCGTGTGTCACGCTGATCTGCACCGGACGCCTTTCCAGCTGCAGGACCGCCTTCCTGGGTCTGGGACTGGGCCGGGGGCAGAGGCTTCTCCTCGTGCCCTTCGGTGCGAGTCACCATCCATGCTGGCCCTGCCTTCCGGCGTGTGTCACGCTGGTCTGCACCGGACGCCTTTCCGGCCGCCGGCACCCCGGCTCCTCCAGCACCCTCCGGGTCCCGGGCATCAGCAGAAAGTTGTATGGGCCCGCGCTCTTGGCTTTGAGGCCGACGCTTGGGCATCCCGAGAACAGGCGGGGAAGGCTGCGAAGTCGCAGGGATCTGCACGGGCTTGGGGATCCAGGGGTGGTCCCCGCGGCGGGGCAGTGGCCAGGCGCGGAAGTCCTTCTGGTACTGGGTCTCGCGCTCGAAGGGCGCGTCGGACGGCTGGTACTCGCTTCGCGGCCGGCAGCTGGGCTCGGGCCGCTGCACCTTCCAGGCACGGTAGTCCTGTCGCATCACCGAGTCCGCCGGGCCTGAGCCGGAAGTGGAGCCGGAGGCCGCGCCCAAGCCCAGCCCGCTCCGGCCGGGGGCGGCTGCAGTCTCGCGGTCACCGCTGGGCCCGGGTGCCGGCCCTGTTGCCCGGGCAACTGCATCCGACTCTCCCTGGGCTGGCTGCGTCTCTATGGCGACAGCACGCGAGGGGGGCGCTAACCCGGGCTGCGGCGGCGCTGGTGGCTGCGGAGGGGCGCCTGGATGTTCGGTGGCCTCCGAGTACTTGGTGAAAACCAGCGGCACCGCAATGTCCGCCTTGTCCAGCTGGTTCCAGAAGCGGGCGATGCAGCAGGCCCTAGTGATGCACGGCCACGCCATAATGCTAGTCGCAAAGCCTTTTTGTGGTCCTAAATCAAACCTCCGATCTCCCTTTAACTCCAACCCAGACCCGCCAATGTGGATCCCACTGCTTCCTCCCCTTAAAAGCCCTTTGCCTCGTCCTCCTCCCTCAAAAAGCACCCGGGGACGAGGTACCACTGAAAGTCCGTAAAGTCCCTCGATTACCGGCTGTAAACGCCTTCTGCAGAGGACCTGCTGTGACCAGTGAAGAATGGGAGCGAGGCTCGGCGTCCCAGAGTCCAGGCCTAGGGCGTCTGGGCGCGCCCTCTCTGCGACTGCGGTGTCTAGCAGACCCCGGCCGAGCAAGGAGATGCTTGGCAAGGAGGCTGTGGGCTTAAGCCATGGCGCAGCGAGAGGGCTGGGCAGGATCTGCAAACAGGCTTCTGTCTCCTTTCCGTCTGGTTCAGCCGGCCGCCTAGCGAGGCTTGGCAGCGGTCACCTCCAACCCAGACAGAGCAGAGAGCACAACGGCCTCCGCCGTATCTATACCCCTGGTGATGCCGCAGCCGACGCCGCCGTCGTCTTTTGCTGCAGAGAGGCGGCCCCACCCTTTTTTGCGGCTCAGCAAGGGAGGGGGGTGATCAAGAAAAGATGCTGAGAGTATGCGCGCTGCAGAAAAAAAAAAAAAATCACCTGCTTTCGTCAGGGCGCGCTGCTGAGAGGTTGCCCTCTCCCTGGCCCCTCCTCCCTTCTCTCTGGCAGCTCCTCCCTCCTCTGTTCCCAGGCAACAGCAGAACTGGGTCCTTGATAGGTTCAAGTCCCAAGCTCCTGAGGACTTGCTGTCCTTGAGTTGCTAGCTTCACATCCTAGAACCGAGTCAATCACTGAATATTAATTTTTTAAAGTGTAAGACCGCCCTGCCTCCATGAAATGTCTGTTCCAGACTAGATGCTTTGGCTTATTTTTAAAAATCATTTTCACTTTTAATTATATGCTTTTGTCTATGTGTGGGTCTAGGCACATAGGTGCTGGTGACAGCTGAGGCCAGAGGGCCAGAGGTACCAGATTTTCCTGGTGCTGCACAGGTGATTATGAGCTCCCACCCCACCCACATATGAATGCTGGACTCAGACTTGGGTCCTCTGGAACACCAATACAAGTTTTTAACCACTCAGCCATCTCCTCAGCCCCTGAATAGGTACTTTTAAAGGGGGAGTTGCTGTTAATTGGTCAGCTACTAGGCTGTACTTATGTTCAGTGTTGCTGGCTCTTGACCTAAGCCTATATATGCAGGGCTTCCCAGGGTGGATGAGATTGGGAGAGGCCAGCCTAGTGGTACTGTGGCTGTTCCTTCTTTAAGCAACTGGGAAGTAGAGAATCTACTCTCCCAGGGGAAAAATGGTTCTTTTCCAGCCCAGATGTGACACTGGGGCAAAGGTAGAAAATGGAAGGTTCTGGAAAGGGGCCTAAGGGAGGAGGTAAGCGGTTGGGCAGGAGACATTTCCCTAGAAAAAGGCAAGATCTCCTTGAGGGGATTCTCTGTGGTGTTCCTGCCTTCTTTTCTACTTTGGAGTTGAACAGACTTTGGAATCTAATGGACCTGGTTTCGCTCTGATATTTTGTGAAGTGGGTTGCTTCTGGGCTACAGTCCCCTCGTGAGGGATGGTAGAGTTAATAGATGCCTCGGGGTGGTTTCACTCTGAGCAGAAGCCTCGAGTCCATATTCAGGGATTCAGATCCTGGCTTCTGCACTTTTGGCTGTAAGGCATAGACAAATCATGGCAGCCTCTGATCTTTAACTTTATCTCTGAACAGGGGCATCTACTGCAAAGTTATTCTGAAAACCGAAATGACACAATTCCCTAGAAATATTAGCTGCAACTCCTGGCAATGGAAGTGACTTCTTGAGCAGAAGCTGTTAATATTCAAAAGGCCTATCCAAAAGCCCACAGGCAGAGCTTCCCAGATAAGCCACTGAAAAGCCTGCTCCTCTGAGATCTCTTGCTTTCTCAGGGGGGAAAAAAAGAAGAATCCATTTTCTTAAAAGTCCCTATTGTTTATTTACTTTTAACTAAATTACTTGTGGTGTGTGTGCATATGTATATGTCTAAAGGAGGATGCTGGGTATTCTGCTGTATCAGTCTCTGCCTTGGGACATTCTCTGTCCCCTTGAGACAAGGCTTCTCACTGAATCTCAAGCTGGGGTCAATGGCCAGCAGGCCCTGCAGCTCTCCTGGCTCTGCCCCCTACAATGCTCACCTGACCACACCCTGACTTATGCCTCACTGCATAGGATTTGAACTCATGTCCTCATGCTTGCACAGCAAGGGAACTGCATTAGAAGTCCAAAATCCTGAAAGGGAAGAGTACATTATTAGAAGGTGAATATGCCTTTCTGGGGTGAACCCCCTAGACCTGTCTCTCTGGATTAACCCTTAAGGGGGAGACAAGGTCCTGCTGCCACTTGAGGTAGATAGCATCCTTTCTGATACAGGCAAAGTCAAATAGTAAGCAGTGTTTCAGATTAGCTCTGACTTAGTAATAAGCCCTAAGGGTCCTTCATATCTTCCCATAGCTCGGTATTTCATTTCTTTTCTCTGTACTATTACCTTATATGGGTATTCCATAGTTTACTTATCCATTCACCTACTGAATGGCATGCTGGTTGTTTTATTTTGGGGGATTATAAAAAAAGCTGCTGAAACAGTATATAGGGTTTTGTACAGATGTAAGCAAGCCGTGAACTCCTTTGGGTAATTGTGAGCAGGGTTGTGATCACAGGGCCAAAGCATTGTTAATTTTATAACAAAGCGAACTGCCTTCCACAGTGGTTGTGCCAGTTTTGAGTTCTCAGTATTAACTAATGAGAGCTCCTGTCTCTCCATCCCTTGCTGGTGTTTGCTGCTGTCTGTGTTTTGGTTACATTTTTTTTGTTTAATTTGCAAGTCTCTAGCAACGTACTACATTGTGCAGTTTTTTCTCTTATGCCAATTTGGCCAGGGACAACTTCTTTGGTGAGGGATCTGTTCAAGGGATTGTCCTCCCACCTCTACATACATGTATGCGATGGCATGCCCAGCCACAGGCATACACACTTATGATAGATAGATAGATAGATAGATAGATAGATAGATAGATAGATAGATAGATATGGACAGATGGACAGACAGACAGACAGATAAAAAATCTGATATTTAGTAGTGCTTATGTTAGAAGCAAGCCCTGGTTTAATAGCCAGCAATGTGCAGATATAATTCCACACACACACACACCAGATTAATGTGGAAGATCATGAGTCAGCTCAAAAGCGTGATCATATTTGATACCCAACAATCAAATCAATATCCTGGAAGTTAGACCTTTCCATATATATTAAAGGTGCCCACTCAGCTCCATGCTTTATCATGAAATGCTGGGCTTTCCCCCTTCTTCCCCCCCCCCCCCCGAGCTGGGGACAGAACCCAGGGCCTTGCGCTTCCTAGGCAAGCGCTCTACCACTGAGCTAAATCCCCAACCCCTTTCCCCTTCTTCATTAGGGGATTGTGGGACACAGTCACAGGCTTCAGTTTTAAAGCTATGTAGTCCTTGGAGGACTCACAGGACTTCTGCTGTGGCTGCCATGAGATCAGAAGTAGGGACGAAAGACGCAAGATGATGGCATCTTTGAATTCTGGGACCAGAATAAAATAATGATAATATTTTAAGATCAAAAATATTTATTTGGAGTCCTAGAATTTCAAAATAATGAAACAACAGAGTTCCGGAATCATGAAATAAATGAAAAGTAGATCAAATATAAGAAGCTAGAAATTACAGATTCACATACATGTCTCTCCCTCTCTCTCTCTCTCTCTCTCGCCCCACCCCCACTGGTTGTTGCTATAGGCTATCATAGACTAAATGTATGTGTCCACCACATGCATTTATTACACCTATGTTAAAACCCTAACCAAAGCGCTAGCTTTAGGGGAAGTATGGGTGAAGTCATGAGGATGCTGCCCCCAACTCACGCACACATCAGACACGTGCCCTTATAAGAAGAGGAAGAGGCTGGAGTCACATGTTTGCAGCATCTGCATAGCAGGAAACGGGTCTTCACCAGACACCACTTGTATCTATCAGAGCTTTGATCTTGTACTTCCCAGGCCCTGGAACTGTGGGTAATGAACGCATGCTGTTTCAGCTCCCAGTCTATGGTGTTCTGTCACAGAACCCAAGCAGGCTAAGAGACACAGTAAACATGCCTTCTTTTTGTTGACTTAAAAGAAAATTTTCCTTTATACAAGATGAGTGCATTTGGAAGACACATTTTTAAAACAACTATAAAGTCCTCAGATTTCTGAGAGCCCTGTCACTCGTTATCTGGTCCAAATACTACACTAAGTAAGATCACCTGACACTCTGTGACTTGTTTGTTACCCAAGGAATTGTCTTCCGTTAATTTTAACAACTGTTGGTGTCTCTTGCCCAGCATACTTACTATGATAATGTTTGTCAAATGATGATTTCTCTGACTCCATTATTCCCTCTACACATAGAATAAAATATGTCTAATGCAGAGAAAAATAAACATGCTTTCGGTAGGTCACCTTCTAGCTTGTAGCCGAGTACAAATCCTACAGCAGACAGCAATGGTTTTAAGTCCTTTGTGGTCTTTAAACATATAGTGGCAGAAGTCTTTAATTGCAACACTCAGGAACCAGAGGCAGGCAAATCACTGTGAGTTCAAAGCCAGCTACATAAAGAGACTGTCACGGAGAGAGAAAGGGGGAGAGTGCAGAGAGAGAGGCAGAGAGACAGACAGTTTTCTTTGATCAGTAAGCCTGTTTCTTCCTCACAGACAATGTCTCCTGTAGCACACAGTAAGTTTGTACTAATGAGGCTCTCCCTAGAAACAGCACATTCTGTTTTATTGGTTTATTTACTTATTCCTGGACAAACAATACAAAGATCATGTGTGTTAAAGCCCCCTTTTCTCTCCCTCCTCTCCTCCTCCTCCTTGTTTTCTGTGTTATTTATCTTTTCACAGATATTTCTAAGTTCTTACTAAGTACCAGGTCCCATCCCACGCCGTATGACACAACACCAAACAAAGCAAGCCAATCCCTGTGTGGCCCTTGGGCAGTGCAAGCTGCCTTTCATTGTCCCATATTAATTTTGGAATCAGTCTTACCAATTCTTGACAATTCTAATGGAAAGAAAAGTTTCATGAAATGTTTTACGGGACTCCATAGACTAGATACGCTGTGTTCTGATTTGTAAAAGAACGTGTGAGCTGTTTCCAGTTTAGGAATATTAAAACATCACGCTCCTATTAATTTCTCTATCTGTTCCCAGGAGCATGGGTTCTATAGTTCTATATGCTGGGTTCTATAGTATACACGTCTGACTTTTAAAGAAACAGCCAGACTGATTACCAAAGTGCCTCTACTATTTTATACTCCCATCAGCAATGAATGACAGAGCCAGTTTCTCTGTACCCTTGAAAATCTCCAGTGATTTTTATTTTGGCCATTCTTTTTTTTTTTTAAGTTGCACATAAAGGTTTTATTTTGAATGTTTTAAGGAAAGATAGAGTTACATCATAATTATAAAAATTACTTACAGAATTAACAGATATTTTGGCCATTCTAATAGATATACGATGCCATGTTCACCAGTCCTCTGTCACTGTGACAGGAGACCTGAGGTAACCGCTTCTGAAGGAGGAAAGTTTGTTTTAGCTCACAGGGTTACAGGCTTCAGTCTAGGGTACCCTTGCTGTCTTAAGTCCTCTTATACTGTTGTGACAAAACACCAGGACTAAGGAAGTGAGTTTATAGAAGAGTTTACTCTAGGGCTAGGGTTCCATCACAGTGGGGAAGTGCGGCAGCAAGCACCATGCTTGACGGCAGGAGCAGCTGAGAGCTCACATCCCCAGCTGCCAACAGGAAGCAGAGAGAAGCAGAGAGAACCGACTCAAACAGGCTAGTCTCTTGACACCTCAGAGTACCACCCTCGCACCCATACATCAGTGACATACTTCCCCTAGCAAGGTCACACTTCTAAGGTTTCCCAATCAGCCACCCAATGGGACCAAGTATTCACAGACCTGATTTATGAGGGTATTCTTATTTAACACCCCACAATTTCCTTCATGACTGCTGTGAGGTAGCACAATGTGACAGGGAGCCCATGGCAGAAGATTGCTCACCTTCGGACAGCTGGTAAACAAAGACAGAGGACAAGGAGGTTCCAAAGTTCCCAGGGCAAAAAGCCCCATCACCCAAAAGCTCTACTAACTCCCAGTAGAGCCAGAATCAGGCACCAGAACATCAAGCACAAGTTTTAGTAAAAGACATTCAAGACCCAAACTACAGCCTATTGCAGGTTATACCGTGCATTTCCCTATAGTTTGTGGTGGGGACATCTTCCTGTGCCTGGCTTGAAAGGGTGTACTTTAAACAGTGTGTCTGTTTCAGATACACTCAGAGAGGTCTCACCTAGGAGGGAAGACATACCCTGGATGTGGACACCACCATCTCCGTGGTCTGGACAGAAACAAAGAAAGTCCTGTCTGTTGGTTCATGCCCTTTATCCTGTCTCTCAGGAGGCACAGGCAAGTAGATCTCTGTGCATTCAAGGTTAGCTTGGTCTACATAGTAAGTTCCAGGCTTGACCCTATCTCAAAACAAGAAAAGGAGAAGGCTGGAGACATGAATCACTGGTCAAGAGTGCTTGTGCTCTTCCAGAAAACCAGCATTGTCTCCAGTACTCCCCACCGGGTGGTTCACAAGCACCTGTTACCCCAGCTCCACAGAATCCAGCACCCTCCTCTGGCCCTCCACAGTGCCTGAACACATATGGCAACACACATATAAAATGTATAAAGTAAACACCTCTTCTCTTTTAGTTAATAAAGGAAAGAAACTGAGCTGAGCTCCTGTGATCAGCTTTGCACCATGATGCTTTGTATCCTCAAAGCATGAGCCAAAGGAAACCTTTATTCTCTTCTAAAAACAGATTTATTTTTGTTTTTAATTGTATACACTCATGTGTCTGTCTATGGGCGTATGCATGGGAGTGCAGGTGACTGGAGGCATGGGATCTCCCTGGATCTGATGTTATAGGGAACTGTGAGCTCCTGATGTGGGTGTTGAGAACCAAATTTTGCACAGGCTCAGCCACTCAGCCAAGTCTTCAGCCCAACATTCTTGGTTTGTAAGCTGCTTGTTACCATGTATTTTGTCACAGCAATGAAGAAAGTTAACTATACAATAAGCAACGTGGTTGTCAATTATTTTTCTCGGACCCCCCTCTTCTCAGAAACCATTTGAAACTCTCTACTGCTCATAAGATGCAACTTGCCTTGGATTTATTATTTACATAAGTGACAAATTTCCTCCTTTCTCACTTTTAAACCTCTCATGTCTTTCTCTTCTCCAGTCACCCTTAATGTATCTCTGGAATTATTTTCCTGAACTTTAATAAGAATCTTCCAGTAACCTCCCATTTAGGCATCATGGTGAATTTTGACATAAAATATTTAGAAACTATCCATCAACTTCTATTTGCCTCAGAAAGTCTTGTAAAAAAATCATGAAGAGATGATGATGAACTTATAAAAATGCTTGTCCAGTCTCTTCGTAGACAACTGTATCTTCCCCACTTTGATTTGTCAACATATTTAATTATAATAACAGTCATTCCTATTCAGCCGTGCTTGCTTTTTTGATGGGACACCAGTTCGATGGTGATGTGTTGTTCTTTTAAATGTGCTTCAGAATTCCTCTACAAGATGTTAAGAATTACTATATTAATATTCATAAGTGAATTAGATCTATCGTTTTCCTTTTGCTGGGCTTTTTGGCAGGTATGGCTTTCTGAGAAGCGTGACACGGCCTTCCTCTTCCATGCTCTGTAACAGGGCACATGTGATTCCATCTGCACTTTTCTTGGTCACCTGACATGACTCACCTGTGAATTCCCTGCACCCCAGGGATCTTTTGTACCTGCCACAGGGATCATGTCATTCCCTTCTTAAGGAATCCATTCCTGGGGTCTCACTGCCCCTGGAATAAAATCTAGGCTCCCAAAGGCGGCTTTCAACACTCTACATGAGCTTGCTATAGCGTGTGAGCATCCTGCTCTCGTTCAGTCTCCTGTTGTTGGCTGTGCCCTGGTTGCCCTGCTGCCTGACTGTTGTGGGACCACACTAGGCTGCCTCTAATGCGAGAAAGAACCTAAAGCAAGTTCCCTCAGTCCTTTCATGTCACTCTGCTTCCTTAACGTGTACCTCCTTCTACTCTAAAATCATCTCACTCACTTAAAAATCCTGTTTGCTAGCCAGTGGTGACTCCCGCCTTTAATCCGAGCAATTGGGGAGGCAGAGGCAGGTAGATCTCTGAGTTCAAAGCCAGCCTGGTCTACAGAGCAAGTTCCAGGAAAACCAGAGCCACGCAGAAAAACAAAGACAAAACAAATAAACCCAAGTCAAAACAAAAACCTCCTTACTGTGTTGCGCCCTAGTGTTTCTGTGTAGCGCCCTAGTGTTACTGTGTAACCACCCAGTGTTAACTGCTGAACTCTGAGTTCCCCGGGATCCTGCTGTCTTATTTGCCCTATTTTCGTCCTACAGTTAAGTTTATCAGAAGCAGATAGGAAGAAGTTCATCCAGAGAGTCAACCAGAAGACCAGGAAAGGGGACAATCTGAGAGAAAATTGGTACCATTGTTGGAGAAAGAGAGGAAGGAATGGGCTAGGACAGACTTCAGGTCTAAGCAAGCTTAAGGACAACAGAGAAGTCCCCATAGTCTTTGGAGACAGAATGAATGGAAGTGGAGAGGACGGGCCACGTAGATCTGAGAGTTACCCTTACACTTTGATTAATGCATATCTTCACCCGACTGCGTTAATGAGTGTGGTGATAATGGCGGTGCTGGGATGGAATGGTGATGACAGTAGCTATAGAAATGGTGGCAGTGGTGGTGGTGGTGATGGTGGTGACCATGGAGATGACGGTTGCAGTGGTATGGATGGTAGTAGTGATGCTGATAATTTTGGTGGTTAGTGATGGTGATGTGGTGGCGATGGACACGGTGGTACTGGTGGTGGTAAAGATGTTGATGATGATGATGGTGGTGGTGACAATGGTGGTAGGGGTGGTAGTAGTGATGGTGCTGATGAGGGTACTGGTGATGCTGCAGATGGTGATAATGGAGATGATGTCATGGTGCTGGTGTTGATGATGGTACAAGGTGAGATGATGTGGTGGTAAAACTGTTCATGAGGAATTTGGAATGTCCTTTAGAGATCCTGTTCTTTGCTTGTCAATCAGGGAAACACTGTCCCTAGTTATTTGAGCAGCATATAAAAAGAAAAAAGAAAAACTGGGGAGAGAGCCTGGGCCAAGTCTGTGCTGCACCTTTTGTAGAATGACTGCAGTTGGAATAAAACTGGACCCCAGCCATCCACTTCCAGTAAGTGGCAGCTTGTCTTAACTGGGTTGCTGACATAGATGATCTCATGATTTCATTTTTTTTTTCTATTTAAAAGACAAGCCTTCTCTTTAGGCTGAAATAGTAAGGTCATGTGCAGTGGTCAGGGGAAGGAGTTTTTCAGTGGTTGATTTGCCTTTGGGGAATACAAGACAGCATGGCCTCCAATTCAGCCCAGAGGATGTACATTTGGCCTTCTGTGCCTCTTCAGAAAGACAGGAAACGAGAGACACTGGGGACAGTGAAGGGAGAGAGCAGGGCTATTGGGAAAATACCTTTGCCAGGCAGGCCTCGTGAGGCCTCAGTGCCCATCAGCCGTGAAGAAAAGAGGCCTCCTGCCTTCCCCACATAGGATCAGACACTGGATGCTCTGATGCAAAGAGCCAGGGCAGTGGGGAGGAGCCAAACTCCGAGTCTCAGTGACTGAGCAGACTGTGAACCAAAAATAGATGGAGCGAGGAAACCATTGCATACCACAGGAGCCCACACCTTCCGACTCCACCACTGCCAGCTCCGAGAGTGTGGAATACTAGAAGTGAGACCCATGTGTGCAAGAGCCTGTGCTCTGGCCTCTCTCCACCTAGCACAGGACCCTGAGACCCTGGAGGAGTCAAACTTTAAGAGAGTTCCAGGACAGCAGAGGCTACGTAGAGAGATCCTATCTTAAGAAAATAAGAAGAACCTACACGAATTATTTAAGCATCCAGAAGAACGTCTGGGTTCTAAAATGGGATAAGAAAACAACAGTATCAAAATAAATAGTCATCTGGAGTGGGAAGTTGGCTCAGTGGGAAAACGCTTACTGTGTAAACATGGGGGCCTGAGTTCAGATCTCCAGCACTCACAGGAAAAGCCAGGCGCAGCAGTAATCCCAGTGCTGGGGGGAGAGCACAGGCCAAGCGAAGTGAATCAGAAATATATATACATAACTACAGCGGCCACAAAGAAATACTCAACAACGACCTCTGGTATGCACACATACATACAAACATGTAAACACATATAATATATACATACACACCAAGAATGTTTAAATAAATGTCTACAAGTGCAGGGTTTATATTATTCTTATTTTTTTATTTAGTTTTTTTTTCCGTGTTTTGCTGTATGGCTTTGTTTGTCCAGAACTCGCCCTGTAGACCAGGCTGGCCTGGAACTCACAGAGATCATCTGCATCTGCCTCCCAAGTGCTGTGCTTAAAGGCCTGTGCCACAGGGCCTAGAGATACAATCGACAGATAAGAGCACTGATTGTTTTGGGTTTTTTTTTTTTTGTTTGTTTGGTTGGTTGGTTTTTTTGTTTTTTGTTTTTTTTTTTTCCGGAGCTGGGGATCGAACCCAGGGCCTTGCGCCTCCTAGGCAAGCGCTCTACCACTGAGCTAAATCCCCAACCCCAAGAGCACTGATTGCTCTTCCAGAGGTCCCAGGTTCAATTCCCAGCACCACCAAGACAGCTCACAACTGTCTGTAACCCTGGTTCCAAGGAACCCAGCACCTTCACACAAGCATACATGTAGGTAAAACGCCAATGCACATAAAATAAAAGTAAATAAATTATTTTTTAAAAGATGTACTCATTTTTATGTCATGCATGTATGAGTGCCTGAGTGTGTATATGTGAACCATATGAGGGCCTAGTGCCCTCAGAGGCCAAAAGGGAGCACTAGACCCTGGAGTTGGAGCTGTAGAAGCTGTGAGCCATCACAGGGGTGCTGGACACTGAACCTAAGCCCTCTGCAAGGACAGCAAGTGCTGTGAACCTTCGAACCATCTCTCTGGCTTCTGCAAGTGCGGTTTTATGCCAGCTAGTCAAGGGGAACCCAGGACAACTTCACCTCGGTTATTATCAATACAACTTTAAGTTTCAGAAAGAGGATGAGTAATGTACTCTTTCCCAAACTGGAGATAATAAAAATCCTTTTAAAATGTTTACTGCAGTAAATAGCGTTTAATGCAGGAGCCATTTATAACACTCATCATGACGAGGGTGGATCTCAGGTCCCAGAAGGCCTTACGAGAACTCTTCTGGCCTGGCAGAACAGTGTCTCTTCCGGTCACTGCAGTGGCTACAGAGAGAAATGGAACTGAGTGTCACAACGGGGCAAGCAGGTGACACTGAGGCCATTGCCATCAGTTGCTGTGGTCTCTTAGGAAACGGGGATGATGTCCAAAGATGAAGGACCCATGGGCTGCACACAGGAGTGAATCCTGTCTGTGCCTTTCCCTGCCTGAACAAGAGAGGAATACGGTTAGAAATAGGTTCCAGAAACTCCAGTGATTCTGCTCTGTGGAGGAGGAGATGGATGGGCCCCGGAGGCCAGGAGAGTAGGGCTGAGGCCGGTAAAGAAGTGGTCGGGTGGATGGCAGTATGGGGTGTGACTCTAGGAGGAAGAGCTACACCTGGTAGAGCTAACAGAGCTTTCCAAAGGACTAGAAGCAGGAGGCTGAGGAGAGGCTGAGGTGAGTGGAATGTTTGCTGAGCAAGCACGATTACCTGAGTTCGGATCCCCGGCCTCACATATAAAGCTGAGCACAGCAGTGTCAGTGAGACAAAGACGACCTCTGGCCTCCACAAAGGTGCACACATATGTGCAAGTATACACACCCTAAAAGAAGAATGGAAATTGAGGTAAGGAAGGAGGAAGAGTTTGGGTACCCTGCTCCCAGGGTCCTGGGTTGGGGAGCAAGTGAGTGATGACGGGACCACCCAAGGCCAAGGAGTAAAAAAACAGAAAATATCAGTTTGGGACATTGAAGGCTTGGAGGGTTTGTGAGGTATCTGAGGAAACCTGCCTGAGACTCAAAGTGGCCTTTTGGTATTAAAGATGAGCCCCGGGTTCAGGAGGGCATCATCAGGTATAGCAGAGCCCAGATTTCCTTCCCTGAAGGCCTACAGGGCACATCCCCATGCCACTGTGATATCACTCACTTATTCCAGGGCCAACCCTCTGCAGATGCTCTGGTCTCCTGGTGAGGGGCAGGTCCATGGAGGTGGGAGGAGCTCCCCACTATAAGAGTCATGCCTTTCCCCTCCCACCAATTGTAGTCCCAGCAGGCTCCAGAAGGAAGTGATGTTTGGTTCTCAAAGATAGGATAGGACAGCCAGGCAGGCACAGTGATGCACACCTTTAATCCCAGCACTCGGAAAGCAGAGAAAGGGGTATCTCTGTGAGTGAGAAACCAGCTCCATCCATATAGTGAGTTCCAGGCCACGTAGGGCCATCTAGTGAGACACTGTCCCCAAAACAAAACAAAACCAATCAACCAAACAAAACCAAACAAATGGGTTGGTATGAGGTCTGGCTCCTAGCTGAGGGTGTTGCTATGGGAATAGAAGAGAAAAATACTAGGGAACTGAGCCACAGTGGGGCCTGAGGAGGGCTGTAATCCTGGGCTGCTACGACAAGGTATCCTCAAACAACAGAGGTTTATTCTTACGGAGGCCACAAGTCTGGGAGTCAGTGTCGTGATAAGTCGTCTTGACTATGAATTTGCCTGGATTTAGAATCAATTAGGAGAGACACCTCTGGGTGTGTCTGTGACGAATTTCCAGAGGTTTCACTGAGAAGGAAGCCTCACACAGAACACAGGTGGTGCTGAGACTGCAGACTGCAGACTGCAGACTGCAGAAAAAGGACAAAGGAGGAAGCAGAGGCCTGTATGGATGGCTCTGTTTCCTGACTGTGGGCATAATGTGGCCAGCTGCCTCGTGTTCCCACTCCTTGTCATCCCCCCATGGTGGACAGCACACCTAAGCCTGAGTAAGCATAAAGCCTTCCATATTGAGGTTTCTTTTGTTTGGGTATTCTGTCATAGCAACGAGAAGCTGTCACACCCAGCTTAAATATGTGTCAGCAAGGGGAGCTCTTCTGGATGTCCCATGAGAGAGCCTATCATCTTGCCATGTTCAGTTTCTGGTGTGGTCCCTTCCTTGTGTTCAAAGGGCATCTTCCCACACACCTCTCTTCCAACACCATGTAGCCATGTTGTGCCCCTGGCCCTCTGTTGCCTTCTTACAAGGATCGCTGTGACGACATGGTTCAACCAGCTGTAGAGTCACGTGAGGTCATTTCAGACCCTTTCCTTTAGTCATACCTGTCACACTCCTTTTGCCACACACAAAGCATTGTTTACAGTTCCAGAGGTTAAGATAGATATCTTGGGTGGGGGTGGGGATATTCATCCTTTCATATATGCCCAACATTTACATCATTACCAAGACAGGAAGGACTGCATTCAACCCTGAGACCCAACGCCCAGTCTCCAGTGTCTCCTCCAGCTGAGCACTTGGGCCCACTGGGTATGTTCCAACAGTTAGGCAAACACAGTTGAGCAGCACTAAAGTCTCTTTATGGATAGATGTCTCGGAGTCGCTACCATGCTCTGCACTCCAACTTCAAGCTCTCTGAGAGTTACTGAGATAACAGCAGCCCACACTGTGGTGTGGACACTACTGTCCAGGACAGCCTGCCACATTCACTGTCTGCAGAAAAGAACTTCAGCTCTCAGAGAGCTTGCAGTGGGACGAGAAAGCCTCAGCTCTCTGTTTCCTCATTCAGAGAAAACGCCTCCGAGGTCCCTGAGTTAGAGGTTCCTTTGGAGAGAGGGCAGAGTTCATGTCGGCCACGCTGGCTGAAATGCCTCACACTGTCCAATAAAGAACACAGCAGCCGTCTGCAGCGGTGAACTGGGAGGCATCATCCATATCTGGAGAAAGGTCATCTGTGTGAGGAGAAGAGACAATGCCAGGGCCTGGGTGGGCTCACAGTGATCTCACTGCAACAGACAAAAGGTAAAGGAGGGTGTCATCACTTCAGTAAGCTGAAGTGGTTTATACCTCTGAGTTTGCTTCTTCCTCTGAAGATGAGGTAAGGTCTCATCCTCACAGTACCTGACATTCAGGGCAGAGGCTCAGGATCCTCCATCCTGACAGTGCGTAGAAAAGAATGCACGGCTCATCTCCTGCCAAAGCTAGCAACCGGGAACAGGTCTGTCAGCCCACATTCAACCTCAATCTGAGCCCAGTCTTGAGAAGGCCTTCTGACTGCAGGTCCTCATAATGACCACCAGAGGGAGTAGCTCTCGTTGTCGAAGGCTGATTTTCCTCTTCCAATTCCCCTCTACCCGCACCCTCTCACTTCTTGGGTTTCCGAGCCTGGGGATTTCACATTCAAGGGAAGGTGTGGGGTGCTGCTCTAGTTAGGGAATGGAAAGTGTGACAAAGGACAAAGAAAATGCTGGATCTCGATGGGTTTAGTAAGGACTCAAACGGAACCTTAATTCTACATTTAAAACTCAGTCTAGCAGTAGCCAGGATATGATGGCGTACGCCTTTACTCAGTACATTGGCCATGCTGGTCTGAAATGGCTCCTAATGTCCAAGTAAAGAACAGGTGGCCAACCAGGTGATGGTGGAGCTCGTCAGCACTTGAGAGGCAGCGGGAGGTGGATCTCTGAGTTTGAAACCAGTCTGGTCTACAAAGTGAGTTCCAGGACAGCCAGAGCTACATAGAAAAATCTTGTCTAAAAAAAAACAAACAACAACAAAAAACAAAACAAAACAAAACAAAAAACTCAAAAAACACAAACCAATCCAACCCAACCAACCAAAGAAAACTCACTATATATCAAAAGGCATTAAAACACATTCTGCAAAACCCAGAGTTAAAGCCCTGAAAATTTTAATTCTTTTTTTTTTGTTTGTTTGTTTTCTTATTTTTCCAAGACAGTGTTTCTCTGTGTAGCCCTGGCTGTCCTGGACTCACTCAGTAGATCAGACTGGCCTCAAAGCCACAAAGATTTGCCTGCCTCTGTCTCCCAAGTGCTGGGACTAAAGATGTTCATCATTACTGCTCATCTGAAATTCAGTTCTTTTTTTTTTTTTGGTTCTTTTTTTCGGAGCTGGGGACCGAACCCAGGGCCTTGCGCTTCCTAGGTAAGCGCTCTACCACTGAGCTAAATCCCCAGCCCCTGAAATTCAGTTCTTAATGGAAAACAGAAGTAGGAAAAGATATCTGTCTAATGAAAGATGATTCATGTGGGTACATTGAAATTTTATATAATTTGTTCATCTAAATAAGATTAAAAAGACAAGCCCAAAACGGAACGATGAACAGTCCATGTTACCATAACAACTGCATTCTAAAGTCCTTCAGAGAATGGGGAGATGGTTCAGTCGGTCATCTACTTGCTGTGCAAAGGTGAGGCTCTGAGTTCAGACCCCTGACACCCGTATAAGAAGCTGCACAGAGCGTACCTGGGACCCCAGACCTCACCTGTGATCCTAGGAAGGCAGAGGCAGGAGGACAGGGCCTTTACGTCCATCTGGTCTAGCTGGATTGGTAACCTCCATGTTTACCTCAAAAACTGAGATGGACAGCATTTGAGGAAGGCACCTGGTATCCGTCTCCATGTGCACACACACACATCTGAGCCTGCATGCCCACGGAAAACCCTCACGGGTACACACAAGTGCACACATGTAACCCCGTTACTCTGGAAGCTGAGGTAGGAAGGCTGTCATGAGCTTAAGGCCAGCATGGGCTCTTTAGTGAGCTCTTGGCCAGCCAGGGTTCCAGAACAACATCCTGTCAAACAAACAAACAACAGTGTCTTCAAATACAGAGTTTCAAAAGCTCTACAACACTGTAAAGAAATGGGGAAAGTTAAGCCTAAGCTTTTCACAGAAAAGGAATAAAGGAATTAATTAAGAAAGATACTCAACTTCAGTGATGAGGAAATGCAAAATGAAAGCATTTTATACCCTGGGCAAAAACAAAACAAAACAAAACAAAAATGTCTCAGTTCCATCCAGTGCCAGAGAGGAGGAGGATCCAGGGGCCTTGTGTCCGTTTGGAAAATAGTTTGGTTGTCCTTCCCAACTTGGATATTCACTGCCTCTTGGATTCAACAGTAGTTTTGAGACTGTGGGAGGGAATGAAAAATCGAGGGCTGAAACCACCAGAAAGTGGGAGCCATCTTCTGTAGGAAAACGGCTGTGCAGAAAATGGCTCTGTAATGTTTGGAACATTTCTGTCAAGAAATGGCTAGAACAGGAAATACCCAGAAAATGATACCCAATGACCAGTGTGCTAAATCTTACTAGTTGTTAGGGAGATAACTAAGCACAGAGAACATTCATCCACATGGTTCCTATGCACTGGGGCTGAAGCACAGTGGTAGAGTGCTTGCCTAGCATGGGCAAGGTCCTGGGTTCAATCCCAGCATCACAAAAACAAAACAAGGGTCACAGAATGGAGAAAGACCAGTAGCAACCTGAATTCTTGTATCATGCCTGTGTCTCCACTTCAGAAAACCATGATTTGTGGTTATACCATGGCCCACCAACTCCTTTCCCAAGCACATAGCTCAGAGAAGGGAACAAAAAGGTGTTCCACAGGGTGTACAAGGAGCTAGCAGGATGGCTAAGCAGATAGAGGGGCTTGCTGCTGGGCCCAAACCTGAATTTAACCCCAGAACCTATGTAAAAGTGGAAGGAGAGAATTGGCTCCACAGAGTTGTTCTCTGACCTTCACACGTATGCTGTAGCAGGCATACACCACCACCCACAAGATAAACAACTCTTATAATAAAGATTACTTTTTAAAAGATGTGCGAGAATTTTTCACAGTAGAAGCAGGCAGATCTCCATGAGTTCGAGGTGGGCCTGATCCTCAGAACTAGTTCTAGGGCAGCCAAGCTACACAGAGAAACCTGTCTCAAAAAACGAACAAAGAGGGGGAGGTTAGAGTAATACAACTCATGCAGCCAGAAACTATCAGCAGGAAAATAGATTACATAATAGTCACACCATGAAATACTGTACAGCAAGAGGTACCCCACCAACATACAAGATGGATGACTCAAAAGTAAAATCTTGAGCCAAGCAATCAGTCTCCAAAGAGTACGTGCTGTATAATTCTCTTTTATAAAGTTCAAAAACCCAGATAAGACTGGGGTGGTGCCCACCCACAGTCCCAGTACTTAGGAGTTAGAGGCTGGTAGGTCAGGAGTTCAAAGTCATCACCGGCCGTGTGTCTAAGGTCACCTGGGCTCATGAGATACTGCAGAAGCAGTTGGGTCTCTGTAAATTCAAGGCTAGTCCAGCTTGCAGAGCAAGTTCCAGGACAGCCAGGGCTGTTACACAGAGACACTCTGTCCTGAAAAAGGGGGCGAGGCAAGAATATATTTAAAAACACTAATATTGGGTTCTCAGTACTGAGTCAGGAAATGGCTCTTGCCCTAACCAAGAGCCCAATGCAATTGGTACCCAATTACAAAGAAAAATCAGTCTTTTCCAATGGAGTCTTCCCAGGGGTATTTGCTACTCTTCAGTGTAGGCCTGATGCCCAGGTGTAGATGACCTACGTATGCAAGACAAACTTAATGACATCTGTGTAGACTTTTGCCTCAATGTGTTTTGTTTAATTTTGTTTTGTTTTTTAAAGAGAGAAAAAGAAAAGGTGTGTTATTTGGTGGGTAGGGTTAGGGAGATGAGGAGAATCTGGGAGGGGTTGGGGGAAGAGAAAATTACGGTCAGAATATATTGTATGGGATTTTTTTTTTCAATTGAAATTGAAAGTTGGGATGGAGTGGTGCATGGTGATCTCTGAGTTTGAGGTTAGCCTGGTCTACAGAGTGAGTTCCAGGACATCCAGGGCTATGCAGGGAAACGATGTCTCAGAAACTGAGAGAGAGAGAGAGAGAGAGAGAGAGAGAGAGCGAGCAGAGAGAGAGAGAGAGAGAGAGAGAGAGAGAGAGAGAGAGAGAGGAGAGGGGAGGGGGGAGAGGAGAGAGAGGAGAGAGAGAGAGAGAAGAGAGGGAGAGAGAGAGAGAGAGCGGAGAGGGGAGGGGGAGAGGAGAGAGAGAGAGAGAGAGAGAGCAGAGAGAGAGAGAGAGCGAGCGGAGAGGGGAGAGGGGAGGGGGAGAGGAGAGAGGAGAGAGAGAGAGAGAGAGAGAGAGAGAGAGAGAGAGCCCATCAGTGATGGTCGGTCGGGCAGAGTGCTTGCCTGTGGTTCACAAGGCTTTGGCTGCCATCTGAAATATACATAGACCAAGTGTGGTTGTGCACACCTGTTAACCCAGCACTCACGAGGTAGAGGCAGGAGGACTAGAAACTCAAGGTCATCCTTGGCTAGATAGTAAGTCTGAAAATAGCCGGGCTAGAGGAAAATTTGTCTTTTAAAACAAAGCATGTGTAGTGGAGGAGGGGAGCTGGAGAGAGGCTCAGTGGTTAGGAGCACCTGTTGGTCTTGCAGAGGACCAGGGTTTGATTCCCAGCACCCCCGTGGGGGCTCCCAATCATCCATAACTCCAGGTCTGGGACATCTAACAACCTCTCCTGACCTCTGAGGGCACCAGTCACACATGTGGTGTGTTTGCATACATTCAGGCTACACATATAAAAATGAATAAATCCAGAAAAGAAAAGCAGAGATGAGGATGGAGGTCATCTATGGGAAGGGAAGGCCCCGTGAAGGGTGGGCACAGGAGGGACACTGGCCATGTTCTTCCTGCTTATTGGTCACTTACAGAGCGAGGCAGCAGGAGTGGTTTTATTTTTGTGAAAATTGACCACTTGGTACACACGTGGGTTTTTGTCTGATGGTTGGTGATGTGGCGGGGTGAATGTGCCAAGTTCCACATGTAATGGAGTGGTTTTCTCGGAGCAGGTGTAAGCCTTAAGGTGGGGCTTAGAGGGAGGCCTTAGGTCACTGGAGATAAAAGCATTTTCTTTATAAATTTTTTATCTCAGCTTTATTTCTTTTTGTTCTTGTTTTTGTTTTTTGTTTGTTTTGTTTTGTTGCTGAAATAGAATCTGACTATGTAGCCCCAACTGACCTGGAACTTGCTGTGTAAACCAGGCTGGCCTTGAAATCACAGACCCCAGTGCAGGCATTAAAGGCAAGCGCCACTACTCATGGGCCCAGATCAGAGACTTTGTTGAAGAGACAGAAGATAGACCAACACATGTGATACATTTAAAACCAATTTCCACCTTCACAGAGACAAAAATCCTTTTATCCGGTGTGTGTGTGTGTGTGTGTGTGTGTGTGTTTATCTGTGTATGTGTGTTTATCTCTCTCTTTCTGTGTGTGTGTGTGTGTGTGTGTGTGTGTGTGTGTGTGTGTGTGTGTGTGCAGATGCACATGAGTACTGGTGTGTCAAAGGTCAGCTTTGGCACCACAGGATAAACTGAGTCAGGCAGAAGGTGTGGCATGGGGACTGGGGTGAGTGCTGAAAGTAGCTGATGGGCTTTAGCATTAAGAGGAGCTGACGGAGGTCAGTCCAGAGTGTGGCTGACGAGGGCTGCTGCCTATGGCAGCCAGCAATTAGTGAAAAAGAAAAGGGGTAAATCACACACACACACACACACACACACACACACACACACACACACAGAGAGATACACACACACACACACACACACATACGCACACACACACAGAGTGGTTGAAGCAAAGGCAGACTCCAGCATTTCTTTCCTCTTAACACTTTTTATCCACTTTAGGCAAAATTTTTCTGTTTATCAAGTTTAATCACTACAAAAAACATATTCTTCAAAAACAGATTAGAATCATGACACAAGGGGAAATTAAACAGGATTGTTGATTATGTATTTCTTTTCTGAAACTTGTATCTAACCAAACGATTCTCATCTATCTTTCTCTCTACGAGCTCACTGTAACCCCAAAGCAGAAATTCTTTTGTCAGAGATTAACAAAGTTTGGGCGGGCCGAGTCTACAGTAGCAGGTCTCCTGTACTTGGCTGAGGATAATCTGACTTACCAAGGAACAGGTCCTCTATCTCTCATCTTATTTTTGAAATCTTGATCAGCTAGACGGGTTAATCATCTGTTCTCTCTTCTTATAATGGAATTGTTTATTGTTTATTCATAACCTTTCTATTTCATGGTGCACACTAAAAACATGTTACCACATCCCTAGATCATAAGACCGAGGAACTCAGGCCCAGCCTAGAGTGAATGCTTCCTTTGATCTTTAACCTGTCCCAAGATTATTTTTCTTTCTACTTCAATTGCATGCTTGTAAGGCATGAGCGCTCACTGTGTTCCTGTTCAAACTCATGCAATTCTTGCTGTTCTGTGAAGAAGGGGCACATTCTATTTTTGATTCTGACTTTAAACTTTCTATCAACTATCCTGACTTCCCGAAATCACTTAAATCAAGCTAACTTCCTAAAATTCCTTACATCAAGGAATTTCAGCATTATCTCAAGAACTTTCATCTCATGTTGATCTGCAGGAAACTTTCCCAGGAAGTGATCACACCCTGCTATGGGCAGTGAGGGTCTCCCAGTCTCCACTGACACAGAAGGAAGTGAATGAGGAGTATGACAGTGACAAACCTGAGAAGGCGCATCAGTAGTAAGAGGTAACGCTGGAATGAAGTCTTCAGAGCCATGGCTTTGCAGAGTATCCCCATCCTCGTAGCTGAGCAAGAGGGAGGGCCATCTCCAGGGAGCTTCTCCTGCATGGCTCCTGACACTAGTGCCTGCAGAAGCCAGAGGTGTCAGATCCCCTGGTGGTTGAGAACTAAGCTGCGTGGGTGCTGGGGCCAAAACTTGAGTCCTCTGTAAGGTCAGTAAGCACTCTGGACTGCCGAGCCATCTCTTCACCCCCAAAGGGAAACATTCAGAAGAATGAATAGACTTAGTCATGGGTGGACATGGCTGGAGGAAAACAAAAGCTCTAATGTGACTCTGGTTATAGCATCAGCAACCAGAGAAGTGAAATTCCCCTTTGCTATGGTGTAAAGGTAGAGCTGGCCCAGACAGGGCATGGTAGTTGGGTTCAGGGAAACGTGCAGGCTATGAGGGACAGTCAAGTAACCACCGAGGTCTTCAAGTCTAGGGCCAGGTGGAGGGAGAGGTCAGAGCTGGAGGCTCCAGGTCTGGAAGACCTTTCTACAGAGACAGGAAACAAGCTACCAGCCTGAACACAACCTTCAAGAGGCAAGAGGAATCAAGGTCCGGTATAACGGTATCCACCTCTAATCCCAACAACACTGGGGAAGCAGGGGCTAGCAGCCATCTTGATCTAGAGTAAGCAGAATGAAGGAGCCCAAGGAAGAGTAGCTTGAGAGCCCGGAGGCAAAACTGGAGGAAGAGGCTTCAGGAAGTGCAATGATCCAAGGTGACAGAGCCTGCTGACCCTCAGTAGCGAACCTGTCAGCACAGCTTTGTGGAATGATGTTGTGAGAACTGTGGAGCTGAGGACCTACACGGTGTGGGTATGGAAAGACCACTGCCCCTCCCACCCCTCCCGCCCCTCCCGCCCCTCCCGCCCCTCCCGCCCCTCCCGCCCCTCAACACGGTCTTTCTGAATTCCACTGCTTAGTTAAGCAAAGGGAAGGCAGATGGAGAAGATGTGGGCACACGGGGCTTTCCCATGAGAGCTATTGCAGCTTGTTCGGGCAGGGAGAGCCGTGGACATGTGAGAAGCGAGGACGGTATTGGGCAGAGCTGAGGGGTCGTCACTCCATTCCCCTTGGGCTGTGGTTCTCAACCTTCCTGATGCTCTGACCATTTAGCACAGTTCCTTCTCATGTTGTAGTGACCCCCCCAATCATAAAATTATTTGTGTTGCTACTTCATAACTGTAATTTTATTACTGTAAGAGAAGGGTGTGGGTGTACCTGGAAGAGAATGGGGGACAAGAGACACGAAGAAGGACGCCAAGACAAGAGTCTGATCAAGGCGACAATTTTATTTTTCCCCAAGACTGAATTTATACCATAACATGGGTAACAGAGGGAGGGGGGACGTAAGAAACATTTACGCAGGCCAAGGACACAATATTTGTGTGGTCAGGGAATCGGCTGATGTTGACAGGATGTCAGAAAAGTCACAGGTTTGTCCTATCTATTAGTTAGCAGGATGTTGGTTTTTCAGAAAGGTTACAGGTCATCACATTGGGTATCTTAACGTGTAAGATGTTATCATATTATTATTCATTTTGACCACCAGATTTGTATTAGTCTTCTGCAGCTGGCTGGGGATTTTCCATGAACCTAGTCAAACTTAATTCTAACCATAATAATAACAACATCAACAATGGAGGGCTTCAAGGGCATCGCTCCCAACAGTTATGAATGGTAATGCAAATATCTGATATTCAGGATATCTAATATGTGACCCCTGTGAAAGGATCATTTGACACCCCCCCCCCCCGTCGTGACCCACATGTTGAGAAACACTGCCCTTGGGGTTTCATCTTCTTGCACGGTAGCTAGAGCAGATCCTCGAGGGTGGAAATAGTGGTTTGGCAGATAAGACATTGCTTAAGAGGACAGATAAGGATGAAACAGGTTTCTCTTCCGCCTTCCTTTAGCCTGGTCCCAGTAGAGGGATTCCAAGGTTTCCTTTAGGAAAAAAGATCTGGCATGGGCGGAGCAAGGGGGCCCTGGCGCTGGGTTGGGCTGGGCGGGGCAGGGTTGGGCGGAGCAGGGCTGGGCGGGACGGGGCTGGTCCCGCCCCTTCAACCTAGAGTACAGCGGGTGTGTGGAGCCTCCTGAGCCAGCTCAGCATGGTGGAATTCGCCCCCCTGTTGGTACCATGGGAGCGCAGGCTACAGACCTTCGCGGTCCTTCAGTGGGTCTTCTCCTTCCTGGCCTTGGGTAAGAGGGTAGCCACAGGCACACGGGAAGGGCAGGGCAGCCTCAGCGGAAGCACAGGATGCTTGATGGAGAGATTCAGGAAGGGTCTTTGTTGGGCTCAGGAGCTCTTCTGGGGTCTGCCAGAGCCTCGTGTGGATATGTTGGGTCTCCCATGTTTTAGGCAGACTTTACTTTTCTGGACTTTTGGGACAGTTTCCTCTAGGCTTTAACTGCAAGCTGCAGAGGGCTATGGGAGCATCCAATGTTGGTGGATGCTCGGGTGGAAGCTCTCCAGTTTACCTTTCAGAAAAGGGGAGCTGGAACTGAGGCAAGGAAAGAAGGGACGGGCCTCTGCTTCACCAGCTGTATGATGGGGATGCCAGTGTCATCCTGAGGGATCTTTGTAGATGAAATGCAGAAAGCTAAGCAGACCTGACCTGGTTCCTTAGGTGTGGCTGTATACCATTCACTCCAGCACCGCTGTGGACTGGGAAGGAAGGGTGGCAGGGAGAACAAGGGAGGGAGCCTTATCTCTTTTGTTACACTGGGAAAGGACTGCCACCCCAGGACTCAGATTCAGCCTGGATCCCGATACTGCTGGCTGTCAAAACATTCACAAGCTCAGTACATGCTTTAGCACAGGCGCATGCGCACGTGTATATGTGTTCCCTTAGGACCATCTCGCAATGTTTCCGCTACAAGGTTTATTCCTGCAAAGTGGTCTTTCCAGGATCACACCTCTAGCATCCACTTTAAATGGGTCTGCACCTCTATTCCAGGGTTAGTGAGCATTTTAAGTACCCCCTGGTAACAGCCAAGCAGAGGAATTGCATACTTGAAAGGCCCAGGCTGTAAACCAGGAGCCTGGCAACCGCTCCTTCCAGAGGAAGAAGGGCTGGGGGATGGGCAGAGGGCCCTGGGAGGAGATGTGGATACAGAATGTAAATGCTGGGTATAGAAAACAGGGGGCAGGCGGCTTAAGCCCAGGGATGGCTTGAGCCAAAGGGCTCTGGAGACCCAGAGCCATGTAGTTCATAGCCCCAAGCTCGAAGGGGCTAATGGACTCCGGGCTCAGCGTGCCTCCTGTGTCCTTGAGGACAGGAGTGTGTCTAACTGGGTGAATCTACCCCATCCTTGCAGCCTGTGGTACCTGCCTCGGCCTGCTCTTACATAGACCTGGCAAGACCAGGGAGTAGAGCACAGAAGTCAGGGCTCCCCTGAGCTGGAGAGGACCAACTGGAGCCATATGAGGAAAGGGTTCTCGGCTCTTTCACGGGAGAACGGGAAGTTTTACTTTACTCCCTATCCTGAGGGCAAAGGAGAACAATAGATTCAGCAGGGAAGTGACAAGGTCCAGTCAAGTGTTAAAGGTCCCTGAGCCTGCTGTGTGGGGGATGGGGAGATCAAAGGCAATCAGAGTACCCACCAGTAGTCACCAAATCAGAGCCAAGACAAGCCTGAGTGGTGTTTTGTTTTGTTTTGTTTTGTTTTGTTTTGTTTTGTTTTGTTTTCAGTCTAAGATCCAAAAGTGGTTGCGGTTTCTAAAAGATTAAATTTTAAACGGCCACTTAAGTGCCCCCCATAGTGCCTCTCAATTTGCATCTTGTCACAGGTACTGAAATGTCTAAAATACTTGCTGTCCTGCCTCATTTTTTATTATGATGGTGGTGGTGGTGGTTTTGGTGCTGAAGGAATGGCCTCAGTGTCTCCAAAGAATGAAGGTCTGAGCTTGATTCCCAGAACCTCTGCACAAAATGCCAGGCGTCGTGACACATGCTTGTGATCCCAGCACTGGGGAATCGGAGTCAGGAAGATTCCTAGAGCTTGCTGGGCAGCTAGCCTAGCCTTGCGGGTGATCTTCAGGCTAATGAGAGACGCTGTCTCAGAAGAAGGTGGGCAGCCTTCCTGAGGTAGATGCTCAGGGCTGTCCCCTGGCCTGCACACACATGCATACATGTGGGTGCACACACCCACCCACAGGTGAACATACACACACATGTGTCATAACAGAGGTAAGCGGAGGCAGTATGGTTAAGGGAAGCTTTGGGCTGGGACATGCTTTTGCCAGTGAAGCACGTGCTGCACAAACGTGAGGATTAGAGCTTGGATCTTGTCTTAGTCTATTGCTGTGAGCAGACACCATGATGGCAGCAACTCTTATAAAAAACAAAAAAACATTTAATTGGGGCTGGCTTACAGTTCAGAGGTTTAGTCCAATGTCATCATGGAGGGAAACATGGCAGTGTGCAGGCAGACCTGGTGCTGGAGGAGCTGAGAGTTATACACCTTGAACCAAAGGCAGCAGGAAGAGAGAGTGAGCCACTGGGCCTGGCTTGAGCATCTGAAACCTCAAAACCCACTTTCTCCAACAAGGCCACACCCACTCTAACAAGACCACACCTCCTAATAGTGCCCAGTGGGGTTGGTGGCCTGCCTATAATAGCAACACAAAGGAAGCAGAGACAAGAGGTCCCTAGAGCAAGCTGGCTAGCTAGACTAGTGCAACCAGTGAGCCCTGGATGAGAGAGAGAGAGAGAGAGAGAGAGAGAGAGAGAGAGAGAGAGAGAGACCCTGCCCCTATACCAGAGAGTCACAGAGAGATAGAAAAAGATAAAGGTTGGAGAGTGATAGAAGAACATTCCCACAGCATCCCCGAGCTGCCACACTGGCACATATGAGCATACATGCATACATACATACATACATACATACATACATGCTTACAAACCACATACACTCCAAGAAAAAATACAGTGTGGGGCTAGAGAGATGGCTCAGAGGTTAAGAGCACTGACTGCTCTTCCAGAGGTCCTGAGTTCAATTCCCAGCAACCACATGGTGGCTCACAACCATCTGTAATGTGATCCGATGCCCTCTTCTGGTGTGTCTGAGGACAGCCACCGTGTGCTTATATATAATACATAAATCTTAAGAAAAGAAAAGAAAAATACAGTGTGAGTCTAAAGCCCGTTGATACCCAGTTTCCCAGGCTGGGAAGTCTGAAGGAGGAAGAAAAGACAGGGCAATCTGAACAGCTGGTTCAAGCTGGTTCGAGCTGGACATATGGGATGTGTTTTGCAAAATGGCATGGAAGTAGTTGGGAACGTCAATTAGGACCAGGCCCCAAAGGCTCAGGCCCCAAGCCAAATGCTTTCCAGATGGGCTACTCATTGCTTCTGTTCCTTCCTCTCTCACATCTCTCTTGTTGGGAGTAAGGTCCCTCAGTCTTGGTCCATACTGTTCCTACATGGTTTTGTTTTGCATTTTATATTGTTGAATGAATGAATGAATGGCATGGGTCAAGCATTGAATCCCAGGTATTACCCTGCTAGCT
The DNA here is from genome assembly GCF_021556685.1 of Rattus norvegicus. NCBI lineage: Eukaryota > Metazoa > Chordata > Mammalia > Rodentia > Muridae > Rattus > Rattus norvegicus. Next base: position 166,127,918 of record NC_141534.1, on the reverse strand, counting down.
TGCTATGTGACCTTAGCTAGTGTGCATTATCCTCTCTGAGTCTCTAAAATGTAGGGGTTTAAGACAGGCATGGTGACACAGCCTTTGATCCCAGAACTTGGAAGGCAGAGATAGGTGCATCTCTGAGTTCAAGGCCAGCCTGGTGTACAGAGTGAGTCCTAGGACAGCCAAGGCTACGCACAGAGAAACCCTGTCTCAAAAGCAAAGCAAAACAAAACAACAAAATGTAGGGGTGTAAGAAACCTCAGGCTTAGCTGGGCATAGTGGCATTTACCTTCAATCCTAGCACTAGATCTCTGTGAGTTCGAGGCCAGCCTGGTGTGCATAGTGAGTTCTAGAACAGTCAGAGCTACATAGTGAGACCCTGTTTTCAAAAAACCAAACCAAAACAATAACAAGAGAAACTGCAAGCTTTTTTTTTCTTTTTTCTTTTTTTTTTTTTTTTTCTTTTTTTTCGGAGCTGGGGACTGAACCCAGGGCCTTGTGCTTGCTAGGCAAGTGCTCTGCCACTGAGCTAAATCCCCAACCCCGAAACTGCAAGCTTTTAAAGATGGGGTAAAGGAAGGAAGGAAGGAAGGAAGGAAGGAAGGGAGGGAGGGAGGGAGGGAGGAAGGAAGGAAGGAAGGAAGGAAGGAAGGAAGGAAGGAAGGAAGGGGAAGGGAAGGGAAGGGAAGGAAGGAAAGAAAGAAGGAAGGGCTACCTTCCTAAATCACCAAGCAGACCCATCTGGGTTTGCTGGTAACAGAGCAGAGAAATAAGTCTGGAGACGGATGGCCAGACTTCCCTTCTAGTTGAGGGGAAGTATACTCTGTTTCTTTCCTAAACTTATTTTTTTTCTGTCTGCAAAAGAAAATCATTCAAACGTCATTCGAACCTTTAAGTAAAAGACTTCCCATAATCCTTCCCTCCAGGACGCCGCTGTTTAACAGTGAATTTTTCTCCTTGAGAGAGGCCTTTTAAATGGGAGCCACTGCAGAGACTTTTGGGCTAACCCAAAAGGGAAAGGGCTGCCGCTGTCTTAGTGTTTTTGCTTTGTCGTTGTTGTTTTGTTTTTTATTTTTATTTATTTATTTATTTATTTATTTATTTATTTATTTATTTATTGGTTCTTTTTTTTTCGGAGCTGGGGACCGAACCCAGGGCCTTGCGCTTCTTAGGCAAGCGCTCTACCACTGAGCTAAATCCCCAGCCTCTTGTTTTTTTATTTTTAATGTTAAAAAATTGGGATTAGGCTGGGGAGATGGCCCAGTTGGGAATGAGCTTGCTGTGCAAGTGTGAGGAACGGAGTTGATTCCCTGTCCCCCGATGCCCGTGCCTTCCTCATACCTGTGCCCTCCTCACACCCCTGCCCTCCTCACACCCCTGCCCTCCTCACACCCCTGCCCTCCTCACACCCCTGCCCTCCTCACACCCCTGCCCTCCTCACACCCCTGCCCTCCTCATGCCCCTGCCCTCCTCACACCCCTGCCCTCCTCATGCCCCTGCCCTCCTCACGCCCCTGCCCTCCTCATGCCCCTGCCCTCCTCATGCCCCTGCCCTCATGCCTGTCCCCTCACACCAAGCTGGATATGGTAGCATACCCTGTAAGTCCAGCTCTGGGAAGTGCAGACAGGAACATTCCCACCAATCATCCTGGCTGAATCAGCAAGCACCAGGGTCTGTGAAAAACTCTCGTTTCAAAAAATAAGGGGGAGGGGTTAGGGAATTATGGCAGTGGTAGAGCACCTGCTAACAAATACAAGGCCCTTGATTAGGTCCTCGGCTCCAGAGGGGGGAAATGTGGAGGGTGATAGAGAAAGACACCTCTGACCTCTGGACTCAACATACACATGTTCACATGGGTACTGCATACCCACACAAGCATGCGTATATACATGTGCGTGTACACACACACACACACACACACACACACACACACACAGGGGTGTGGGGAGGGAGAGATGAGACAGAGAGGGAGAGAGAAAATTTTTTTGCAATATGGGTTTCTCTAGGTAGGTGAGGTTTGGTGTGAATTTGCAGTGTCTTAGCCTTGATTGCAGGTACACATTACAGCAGCTGTTGCCTATTCCCAGTACAAAAAAATTTTAAGAAAAAGCATAAAAAAATAAAGTCTAAGTCAACCTCCCTCCCTCCTTGTCTCCTGCTTGGAGAATCTTTCTGTCCCTTCCAGGTGGGGAACATCTGTGCTGGCCTCTGTTCCTACTCAGGCTGGCAATGGATTACAAGCCCTGTACAACTGCCTCTGCAAATATTTAAGACAAACAGAAAGTAGCAAAGCCATAAGCCACTGGTCCTGTCTCTCCATCCATGCCTTAGAGGGGTCCAGGGAGAGAGGCAGATATCTGGAGGGACAGGTCGGCCCTCGAAGTGCTGACTGTAGCTGTCTTTTCTTTGAGTTTTCACACATTTGTCTAGGTTTGTGTAGGAATCCCCCCTCCCCCCGCCTTTCCATGCACCCTGCCGTTTTTATTTATAAATAATTTCACTGCATTTTAAAACAAATAACAAACATGAATTCAATCTATCTACTAATGGAGAAGCAAAAATGTGTTAAACACACACAATGGAACATTAGTGGAAAAGGGGAGAATTCCTATGACCCCACACTATAGTGTGCCTGGAGCAGTTAGAATCAAGGTGAGCACGGGTAGGTGCCTCCCCTGGGATAGGGAGGGGGTGGGGTGGTGCCCCCTGAGTATGGAGTTTCTGTTAGGGAAGAGTCCTGGTGACAGATGACGTCAATGGCTGAATAAGGAATGCACTTAATTGCACTGTGCACTCACAGTGGCAAGGTGACACACTGTATGTTCAGTACATTTTTCTAGAAACAAACACTTTAGAACGGGGGTGGGGAGGCAACTCAATGCAAGTGTGAGGAGCAGAGTTATGTAAACTCTGGGTGGGCATGGCAGTCGGCTAGTAATTCCAGCACTTAGAAGGCAGAGGCAGGGGATGCTGGACTGAGGTAGCTAGACTAGCGTGTACTACTGGTGGGGTCTGGGTTCAAGCGAGAATAAGGTGGGAAATGATGGGATAATGTGACGAGCAGTTGATGAAGATCCTGACATAATACGAATGCACTCCCTACACACATGTGAACACACACACACGCACACCTCACACACATGTGAACATACACATGAATGCCCACGACACATGAACACACATGTATAACCCCACTAATATTAACACACATGCACACCCACCACACATGAACACACACACATGCACATCCATCACATATGATCACACACATATATACCCTACATACATGTGAACATACACATATACACCCACCACATGTGAACACACAGAAATGCACACCCCTATACATGTGAACACCACACCCACCACACATGAATACACACATCATGCACATCTATCACATATGAATACACATACATGCACGCCCACTACATATGAACACACACATGCACACCCACCAGATACAAATGCAAAATCAAAGACCAACAAACCTTTATAACAATACATAAAGTGAGCTGGAGAGATGGCTCAGTGGTTAAGAGCACTGACTGCTCTTCCAGAGATCCTGAGTTCAAATCCCAGCAACCACATGGTGGCTCACAACCATCTGTAATGAGATCTGATGCCCTCTTCTGGTGTGTCTGAGGACAGCTATATCTTTTAAAAAAAATACATAAAATGCCTCAAACACAATCCTGAGAAGATAGCTTCACAGGGACAAGATTTTATCGGTCACTCATGGCTGGCCCACCAGTAGTTGGCTCATGCAGAATGAGTCTACAGCCTTTGACTTCTAAATCTTTAGGGTTCACACTGGTCAAACCCCACCCCACAACCTCACACAGCAAGTCTGTCCACCTATCTTCTCCAAGTGCTTCACAACTGTGACTGGCTTTCTTTAAGAATCTGAGGGCTCACCCAGTAGTGGTGACACACACCTTTAATCCCAGCACACAAGCAGAGTTAGGAAGATCTCTGAGTCCGAGGCGAGCCTGGTCTACAGAGTTAAGTTCTAGGGCAGGGCTACATAGAGAAACCTTGTCTCAAATAGATAGATAGATAGATAGATAGATAGATAGATAGATAGATAGATAGACAGACAGACAGTTACAAAGAAAGGGTTTGAGGGCTGGGGATGTAGTTCAGTTGGTAGAGTGATTGCCTAGCATCACAAAGCCCTGGGTTGGATCCTTATAAACCAGGCTTGGTAGACACCTGTAATCCCAGTACTTGAGAAGCAGAGGCAGAAGGATTTGAGGTTCAGAGTCATCCTTAACTACACAGGAAGTTTGAGGGCAGCCTGGGATACTCGAGATCCCATTTCACAAGAAAACCAACAAAAACAAGCAAACAAAAAGAAGTCAGGGCCTGCATGTGGCTCAGTGGTGAAAGCACTTGACTAGCAGATATAGATCCGTGGGCTTGACTATGACACTGAAAGGGAAAGCATCAGTGAATGGAAGGGATGTTTAACCATGAGGGTGGGGTAGTGTCCATGGGAACGATGCTCCTGCAGATGGGAAGCTGCCCCGAGAACCCGCTGCGCCTGAGATGGGCAGGATTCACCTGCAGCAAGGGTTGCGGAACCGTAGGTAGGATAGACTTCTGCATTCATCCAGGCCCTAGCCTTGCTGTGCCCCAGCCTAACCAGACGATGTCTCCACAATACACAAAGCAGAGTGGACCGAGTTTGGGAACACAGAAATCTGGGCTGGTTGGGGCACTGGCCATGTAAGTGGTAAGGCGTGCCAAGAACTGTAAGGGATAGCACCAGCTCACAGGGCTGATGCCAGGCTGAGCTTCGAGGCTGTGTCTTGCAGCAATCAGAAGTCTTGACGGGGCTTTAGAAAGGAGTCTGGGCTTAGCTTTGACTAAGGGGCCTGGAAAGAAGAGTGCTGCTTTTTCCTCTGGGATTTAGGTAATCAGAAGGCAGAACTTAACTCAATCCATGGCTCCATTATTCAAGCTCCTGTTGAATGCATATGGCCTTCCTGGGGATGGAAGCTGTGAAGGCTGTAGTGGCGGGGAAACGACTTTAGACTAGGCCCCAGGCCAGCGTGGCATGTCCTGGTGTCTGAGGCATGGAAGTTGGTCTTCTCTCAGTGGTGTGTGCCGGACAGGGCGGACAGGGCGGAGGCGCTGCAGGCTCAAGGTGGATGGGGGCGGTGCTGCAGGCACAGGTGGAGAGGGCACTGCAGGCCTTGCAGGGGTAGGGGGAGGCGCTGCAGTCATGGGGGTCGCTGCAGGCATGGCGGTGGGCTCTGCAGGCATGACGGTGGGCGCTGCAGGCACAGGGGAGGGGGCGCTGCAGGGGTAGGGAGGACCTGCTGTAGTCATGGGGGGTCGCTGCAGGCGTAGGGGAGGGGCGCTGCAGGAGTAGCGGGGACGCTGCCGGCGTAAGGGTGGGGGGAGCATTGCAGGCGCGGGGTAGGGGCGCAGCAGGCATGTGTGGGAAGGGCACTGCAGGTGCGGGGCGCAGTCATTCATAGAAGAGCTAAGCTGGGGTTTAACCTGCTTTCCTTGCAGCTCTAACTCTCCGGCTTCTCTCTCAGCCCAGCTCTGTATCTTCATCTTCATCGGCCTCCTATTCACGAGGTTCTGGCTCTTCTCAGTCCTATATGCCACCTGGTGGTACCTGGACTGGGACAGGCCGAGGCAGGGAGGCCGGCCCATCCAATTCTTCAGACGCATGGCCATATGGAAGTACATGAAGGATTTCTTCCCTGTCTCTGTGAGTACCAGACTTTGCGGGGGTCAAAGGGTCCCTGGACCACTTATTTCTGTGGGACCAGGAGATATGAGAAGCAGAAGGCTGGCAGGGAGGTGGGGAGGGTAGGGTGGGGGAGGCGGGGCTGGGCAAGGCCTATGGAAGAGCATAGCTTCTCTCTGGATGTGGGACTAATATGGTCACTGATGAATAAATGTGGTTCGAAGGGGATATGTGTGTCTTAAAGGAGCAAAGCCAGCTATTAGCAGTCTTAGTTCTGAGTGAGGTGACAATCAGTAGGTCTTAAGGGATCATCGGAATACTACATTGAATAGATAGGGGGACTCGAGGGTGCGACCCGAGTCACACAACAAACTCTGTTACAGGTTTAATATTTCTGCACTGGTATAGTACTGCCTGAGAGTCCATCCTGCCTTACCATGGGCAGGCTGAATGTTCCTAGGCAAGGCTTGGCCTATGCTGGCCTCAGTGTCCCTAAGCAGTGAGATATCTCCTACTGTGAGTGTCCTCAAATCCTGGCATATTTGGCTCATGGCACTTTTGGGTCATTGTGAACACGTGCATGGCCTTGGAACTTGAAGGTTGGTCCTGAGTGGAGCAGACTCGAGCTGCTTTGATGGGATCTGGGTAGACTGAACCCAAGAACCGCAGGCAGTGCCAGCTTCCTGATGGGATGAGATGGGAGTGGGATGCAGGCCAGGTGTGGGCAGTTAGAGTATGGCTTGTGAAGCTAGGCACACACAATCCTCATCTAGATCTGCCATGTATCTATTGGGGTGACCTGAGGCAGGTTGCCTAGTCTCTCTGCACTTCTGTTTGGCCACACTCAGAATAGAGATAGCTGAGCATGGTGGAATGCACCTTTAGTTCCAGCACTGGAAGGCAGAGGTAGGAAGAGCTCTACCAGCGCGGTCTATATAGTGAGTTCCAGGACAGCCAAAGCTATGAAGAGAGAGACCCTGTCTCAAAAACAAACAAACAGGGGCTGGAGAGATGACTCAGTAGTTAAGAGCACTGGCTGCTCTTCCTGAGAACCGGGTGTAATTCTTAGAACCCACATGGCAGCTTACAACTGTCTATAACTCCAATTTGAGGGACTCCGACACCCTCACACAGACATACATGCAAGCAAAACACCAATGCACATAAAATAAAAATAAAGAAATCATTAAAAAATGAGAAAGAAGCCATGAGGTGGTGGTACATGCCTTTAATCCCAGCACTCAGGAGGCAGAGGCAGAGGCAGAGGCAGAGGCAGAGGCAGAGGCAGAGGCAGAGGCAGAGGCAGAGGCAGAGGCAGAGGCAGAGGCAGAGGCAGAGGCAGAGGCAGAGGCAGAGGCAGAGGCAGAGGCAGAGGCAGGCAGATCTTTGAGTTCTGAGTTTGAAGTCTACAGGGTGAGTTCCAGGATAGCTAAAGATACATAGAGAAACCATGTCTTTAAAAAAACCACACACACACACACACACACACACACACACACACACACACACACACACAAAACAAAAAACAAAAACAAAAAACCAAAACGGGGCTGGAGAGATGACTCAGCAGTTAAGAGAACTGACTGCTCTTCCAGAGGTCTTGAGTTCGATTCCCAGCAACCACATGGTGGCTCACAACCATCTGTGATAGGGTCTGATGCTCTTTGTTGGTGTGTCTGAAAACAGCTATTTTCATACAAATAAAATAAGTAAATCTTTAAACAAACAAACAAACAAGATAGAGATGACACCGAATACCTTCCTGGACAGTGTCTATTCTAACAGACTGTGCAGACAAAGCCCATGGAGAACCTTACTAATAGCTGGTCTCACACCGTGTCACTGAGTCAGTAGGACACTACCTGGAACTGGACACTATGACCCTCACCCAGCCTGACTCCCCACTACCCCCATGCAGAGTCCCATACCTTTCTTCATTCCAGGACTCAAGTTCCTTGCTAGCAAAAGGGGAGCGGTGGGACCAACAGGCTCACGGAGATTAAGCAACTTGTTTGTATCATAGGACTCCAATCAAGGATCCTACCCTGTTCCCTTTTGAGAGTCCTAGGGCCCCATAAGGCTTGAGGAAGGTTGAGTGACAATGGTCATACAGGAGCCCATAACTTTCCCCTGAGCAGGGTCTCCAAAGAAAAGGGCTGGCATGAAACAGGGTGGGCTAGCAGGGACTGTCAATCCAGGGCACTGAACATTTTAGTGTTCAATGGGAGGGAGCCTGGACCAGCTTGGGTGACTTAGATGCATGAGTGCTCACTTCCACTCCTCAGATTTGTTTATTCTTCAGGGGTTCCTCCCAAGATCTCCACAGCACAGCACAGCACAGCTCAGCACAGCACAGCTCAGCACAGCACAGCACAGCACAGCACAGCACAGCACAGCACAGCACAGCACAGCACAGCTCAGCACAGCACAGCACAGCTCAGCACAGCACAGCACAGCACAGCACAGCACAGCACAGCACAGCTCAGACAGCTCAGCTCAGCACAGCACAGCACAGCACAGCACAGCACAGCACAGCACAGCACAGCTCAGCACAGCACAGCTCAGCACAGCACAGCACAGCACAGCACAGCTCAGCACAGCACAGCTCAGCACAGCACAGCACAGCACAGCACAGCACAGCTCAGACAGCTCAGCTCAGCACAGCACAGCACAGCTCAGACAGCTCAGCTCAGCACAGCACAGCACAGCACAGCACAGCACAGCACAGCACAGCACAGCACAGCACAGCACAGCACAGCACAGCACAGCACAGCACAGCACAGCACAAGCATAGCTTGTTGGAACCCAAGAGCATGTCTAGGGCAGAGTCCCAAGTCCTCACTCCAGGGCCTCTGAACTGTGATTCTGACTCCCCTCCCCTGCCTCACCTCTCTCTAGGCCCTGTGTTGGGGAGGTCTGGGTTCTCCGGGACAGTGTGCAATCTGTGATCTGGGAACCTGTAAGAGGCATCAAAGGAAGCCTGGTTAGTTCTGGGCTCTGCTGAGTTTTGCAGATCCTGGCGCTGGCTTCTCTTTCTCTTTGTGAGGTATAGTCCTGAGCAAAACAGAGAAAAGACCTTTTTGTAAAGGGGACAGCACAGGCAGAGGCCAGTTGCTCGTCCAGAGGCCTCCTGAGCCGGAAATGGTTGTTCAGTGTGACCACAGTAAAATTTAGCCTGAGTAGTGACTGAAGAGAAGGTTCAGGTTAGTGGGGCTTCCTGGAGGCCTCCAGAAGTGACACTTTCCAGATCTGGGTAACCAAAGGCTCTAGAGGGCATCTGCCTCTGCCCACTTGGCTTTCTGGCAGCAGGGCTGACAGGGGATGTTCACCATCTTCCTGATCCTTCCACAGTCGGGGGCTGTCTGTTTTTTTGCCTACCTCAGGCTCTGTGCAGAAGCACCCGCCTGGGGCAGGCAATACTGGTGATGGCCAGCAGAGGGTGAGATGCTGGTCTCATGTTGGTTTCTTGGGATGTGCCTGGTCTAAGATCGGAGTGACCAGGAGTGGGCTGTAGCTTGCAGACTATCTTTCCCACCGACCTCGCAGGGTACTGTGTCGTCTCTCCCTTCTAGGCTCTTTTCTTTTCCAGCTCTGCTGCACCCCACCCCACCCCCCAAGCCTTTGCACTCCCCATCCAACAAAGTGTTCTTCTGATGGCTTTCACGTTTTGATTGTTACCATGATTTTGCAAACTAGCTCCCAGGGGTGAAAATATCAAACAAAATCAGAACACTGCACCTTTACTGATTCTCTAAGACCTAGCGGTGGGGTGTCAGGCAGTTCTCAGAGAGGGAGCAGTCCTCACCACATGTGAAAGGTGGGCCCAGGAGCTGGGTGTCCCTGTGGAGATTTCATCACCCAGAATAAACACTGTCTACACAGGCCAAGATCTTAGGCAGGACCAAGTTCTGTGGCCAGGACCCTGACCTGGGGTCAGGAATTCCTGGACACGTCACACAGATCATTGTCTGAGTCAGCTTGGAGGGATGTGGACCACCTCTCACCCCACTGCTGTCCCTCCCAGCCAGTAGCTTCCAGCAGCCTTTCTCAATCCCTAATGACAACCGTGGCTAGATAAGCCCTCGTTTCTGACTGTTCTCACCCTGGCAACTACCTACTATGTGCCAGCCCCGTTGCCTTCAGCTGTGACAACCAAAAATGTCCATAGACAGGGGTAGGAGATGGCAAATGTGCTCCCCTTAGTGAGGACCACTGCTCCAGAACCTGTGTTCTGGGTCCTAAACTCCCCCCTCTGACTCATTCCTCCTTCCCTCTACCATAAGTGCAACCATGAGCCTTTCTTTTTCTGCACTCCACTTGCTCCACAGTGCACCCTTCTTTGGGACAAAACTCACTTTTGCAATGGCCTGCAAGCTCCTGCAACCTAAGCCCTTACCCATCCCCTCTTTTCGCTCTAGCCATCCCAGTTCCCCAGGTCACCAGTGCAGGGGGCCTGACTGGAGCACACCCCCACTTCATTAACTCCCACAGCCATTCACACAGCATCTGGGAGGGCTTTGCGTTTGGAGCTAGGGTGCCCAGGCTTAGCCCAGCTCCGCTCCCTCAGTAGCTGTGTGAGCCAAAGAAGGGCCATGCGTCTCAGTTTCCTCCTCTGTACAATGGGGCACGAATACCAACATTGCTCTCCGGGGTGACAGTGAAGGACAAAGTGGGTAGGTGTGTGTACCATACCTGGCACAAAGTCAGTGCTGGGAATGTTTGTCCAATCCAACACTCTTTTCAGCTCCCAGGGCCTCGTGTGGGCATAATGTCTTCAACTCTGTAATGATCTCAGAGGTAAAACTTAAAATATTTTTTGGGCCATAAGAAATACACCCTCGGTGAGAATTGTGGGTTGTATGTTGATTTCAAGATGGTAATGGGAGAATAGAAATGAGGGACAGATCCGTAAATGGCCGAGAACCCCAGTCAAACGACCTCATGGAGTGGCAGGAAGGAGGGGCAGAGAATTTAACTGAGACTCTGGGGAGGCCAAACCCACACCCAGGGCTGTTTCAAGGGCAGATAGGATAGCCTTTTCTTCATCAACTCGTCTGGCTGAGCTGGAGGATACAGGGAAGTTGCTCCAGACCCTGCTTACACACACGTGCCTACCCAACCGGCTACAAATGCATGCACACACATGCATGCACACACATGCATGCACACTTGCATACATTCACACACACACAAGGAATAGGCACTCACCCACAAGACCAGCACCAGATCTGGGAAGTCCTGTTTTCCTGCCAAGTAATCTAGGTGCACAAGTAGGTCATGAACCGCTTTCCCCGTATGGAAATATCGGTCCACTTGCCCTGGAGTGCTTGAGTAAGCTTGAGGAGGAAACCTGGACTCCTAGGTTTTACAAAGTTGACTAGAAAGTTCTAAAGCTAATCCTGAGTGTTCTGTGTCCTGAAGCAAAGGCTTTCTGGCTCCTTCCTATGCTCTCTGCAAGAGATGGCAGGTCTCAGATCCAAGTGACCTCCGTGGTTCTTGGCAGTTCTCTTATCGCCTCTGCACTCCGCTTGCTCACTTGTGCAATGGGTTATCACCCTGCAGCCAGCCCCTAGGGCCCAGGTAAATGTTACAAGCTAGTGGAGTGGGTGCTTTGTGTACCTAAAAGAGCCAAGAGCACAGTGGACCCTGGAGCACGTGAGCCACAGAAGGGTTTGAGAAGGCACAGGGCATATGCGCAAAGACCGGACTGAGCTAGTGTGATAGAGCACTGTACAACACTGGGGTCTTCTGTGCAGGCACAGAGGAGGGTCTTACGATTAAGTGTAGTATTTTAGGACTTCCCTTCAGAACTGAAAACATGTTCACACATATCCAGGGCCATGTTGTTCATAACAGCCAATGAAAGATGAACTCAAGTGTTCCTCAGCTGATAAACCAACTAACTGTCCACACAGTGGAATATTACTTGCTCATAAAAATGGAGTGAAGTACGATCCACGACATGGACTGAAAGAGACCTAGATTCCTCAGACTCATGCCAGTAAGTCCAAGAATCCAGTTACAAAGGTCATATGCGTGCAGCTTCCTGTATGCACTCTGTCTCGAGCAGGCAAACCCCGGAGAGATAGACAACAGATTGGCAGTTACCAGGGCTGCCAAGAAAGGAATGAGTCACGATGGATGTGGACTTCCTTCTGGAGCCTGAAGTGTGCTCTGGAGTCAGTGGTGAGACTCCACTTGACTCAACCATAGACTTTCAAAGACTGGGTCTTATGGTAGACAGGTGACGCTAATAAAAAATGAGGTATTCCAGAGCCTAGCAACCTGGCCGATGCCTCCTCTCAATCCTGCTGCCCAGTGCCAGGCCCAGCCCGGATTTCTCCAGACACCTACCACCTTGCTTGGCCACCCTCCCCTACTCTAACAGAACTGAGGGGGCTGCAGAGAGACCGGTGTACTTCTCCTCCTTCTTCCTTGGCCTCCTGGGAGCCTGTAACAAGCCTGTCAGCGAAGCATCATTACCACTGTCCTGTTAACAACTGAGGCCAGGGTCTGGCCCGATCCTGAGCTTCTAGACTCTTAGCTTAGGGTGCTGTCTCTTGCAGTGGAATCCAGGTGATGTGTGAGGACAGGATTGGGGTCGAAGATGCCACCTTTCTGAGGAAGCCACATCAGCCTCTTCCACTGGCTTCTTTCCATCTTTCCCTCAGTCTACTCTTCCCAAGACATCTCCTCTGTCCCATGTCCTGTCGTATTATGGAGACAGGATGCATAGGAGACACAGCCTCCAGTCTTCACAGGAAACAGTGGCTGGTTAGCACAGAAGGTGCCAGTAGGAACCACCTGTCAATGGGTCATGCTGTCAATACATATGCAGATGTCAGTTCACAGGGTCCCCAATGCTCACCAGGATATTTCTCTCTACACAAACGCTTCACTGTTGAGGGGCACAATTATTCACTTGCTCATTTGTTTATTTAAAGTAGTAATGTGTTCTTGTTCAAAATTCAAGAGGACAAAAAAGCAGGTATACAAAGATTCCATCCTAGGGCTGGGGAAAGGCTCCAGCAGTAAAGCCCTTGCCACACAAGCCTGAAGACCTGGATTTGATGCCCAGTACTAATGTAAAACTGCCAGGTATAGTGGTCACCTGTAATCCCATCACTGGGGTGGCAGAGACAGGGAGGATCCCCAGGGTTCATTGGCTAGATAGTCTGGCCAAATGAGAGACAATGTCTCAAAGGAAGGAGGTGACATTTCTGAAGATGACACCTGAGATTGTCCTCTGGCCTAGACACACACACACACACACACACACACACACACACACACACACACACACACACACACACACGCACCAGTCAGTCATCTTTGACCATCAGTGTTTGGTGCAGCCATTTCTCTCTCTCTCTCTCTCTCTCTCTCTCTCTCTCTCTCTCTCTCTCTCTCTCACACACACACACACACACACACACACACACACGGCAGACAACTCTGACCACCATGCTCAGTCACCATGTCCTGCACACCCTGTCCTGCTCCTTGCTGTCCACCTAACAAACCGTCTCAGCTTGTTTCATAATCCTCTGTAGCTGTAGTTGTCCCTTATGTGCCTCATTCCCAGTCTGTCCAGACAAGCCCTGTTGGTGGACATCTGTGTGGGGGACAAGTTTCTGATATTAACCAAAACTGATGCTTCCACTGATGGCGTTGCTCAGATGGCAGTTGACCAAAGGGCAAACAACTCTGTAGGCTAAATTCCTCAGCAGTGGAGCCCCTGGGATGAAAGCTCCCTTCTCTTTTGTTTTGCACTCAAAAATTTCCATTTGTTTTCACAGAAGGGCAGAATCTAAATAGTAAGTGTTCCCAGATAAGGAGCAAAGAATGACCACAACTGGTGGGGTCCTGCTAAGGCCCCTCTCTCAGTGACAATAGGCAGAGCTCTGGTCCCACTAGGGTTTCCACCATCTCCTAGGTCCCCTAGGGGAAGGGGCAGGACCTTGTCTGGGATAGCAATAGCCCCTCTGCCTGTGGCTCCTGAAATCCTTCTTGCATGGGCCAGTGGTACTCTGGAGGGTTTGGGGGGACCCAGTGTCATAAGGGCTTTTCATAGGTCAAGTGAAGATCAAGGGCAGGAGAACTGGAAGCTCTAAAGCCTGGATGGGCAGACAGACTCACGCCCTGTTTTTATTCACAAGCTGCTAAGGTCAACTACCAGACCTCTGTGGCCCCAGAGGCAGCAAGAAGAATCCTCAGGGAAGCTGCTACTGTGTGTGCGTTTCAGCTTGCTGACAGGATGGCTGCTCACCTGGCAAAGCTTAGTCTGCGAAAAGTGCTGCCTCTCTCCCAGGGGGTGCAAAGTCCCTGGTGCCAGTCCCGCCAGGAGGCCTTCTGCCCAGGATCAGCCAGGGGACTGTGGGCTGCTCTTTACTCCCATGGCTGTGGCTCCCAGAGCACAGGGCACTGAGGAGGGGAAAACAGGTTCCTGACAGAGTGAGACAGGACTGCTCCCACCTATAACATGGTCTCCAGCAGTGACCTTTGAATGTAGATACCACCCAGGCAGAGCAGTGTGTGTGTGTGTGTGTGTGTGTGTACGCCTGCCTGTGTGTGTGCGCGCCTGCCTGTGTGTCTGTGCATGTCATGGCCTACCAGTGGAGATCAGAGAACAAGTCAGTCCTTGCCTTCCCCCTATTTTGTGACAGGGTCTCTGTTGTTTCCTCCCCGTACTTTCTTTTGTCTTTTGAGTGAGGTTAAAATGGGGTGATGCCCGCATGGTGGTGCCCCCATGTGGCCCTCATATCCTTTGCCTAATTAATTAATTAATTAATTTTGGTTATTTCATTTATTTACATTTCAAATGTTATCCCCCTTCCTGGTTTCCCCTCTGCAAATTCCCTATCCCATCCCCACCCCAGCTTCTATGAGGGAGCTCCCCCACCCATCTACCCACTTACTTCTGCCTTACCACCCTAGCATTCCCCTATGCATGGAGCCTCCACAGGACCAAGGGCCTCCCCTCTCATTGGTGCCAGCTAAGGCCATCCTCTGCTACATATGCAGCTGGAGCCATGGGTCCCTCCTTGGTTGATGGTTTAGTCCCTGGGAGCTCTGGAGGGTCTGGTTGGTTGATATTGTTGTTCTTCCTATGGGGTTGCAAACCCCTTAAGCTCCTTCACTTCTTCCCCTAATTCCTCCTTGGGGTCCTCTGCTTAGTCCAGTGATTGGCTGCTTGCATCCAAATCTGTATTGGACAGGCTCTGGCACAGCCTCTCAGGGGACAGCTATACCAGGCTCCTGTCAGCAAGCGCTTCTTCACATCGGCAATAGTGTCTGGATTTGGTGTCTGCAAATGGGATGGATCCCCAGGTAGGGCAGTCTCTGGATGACCTTTCCTTCAGTCTCTGCTCCATTCTTTGTACCTGCACTTCCTTTAGACAGGAAAAATTCTGTGTTAATATTTTTGAGATGGGTGGGTGGGCCCAGGGTGGGCCCATCCCTCAACCGGGGACCATGCCTAACCTCTGGATACGTCTCTATAGGTTCTCCCTCCCCTTTGTTGTATCATCCCTGTTGGGTCCTGGGAGTCGCTTGCTTTCCTGGCATCTGGGACTTTTGTCTTAGTTACTTTTCTAGTGCTATGAAGAGACTCCATGGCCAAGGCAACATAAAAGGAAATATTTAACTAGGGGCCTGCTCAGTTTCAGAGAGTTAGTTCATGGTCATCATGACAGGAGGCATAATGGCAAGCAGGAAGGCATGGTGCTTGAGCAATAGCTGAGGGTGTATTCACAAATTAGAGGCAGAGAGAAAGCCAGACTGGGCCTGATGTGGGTTTTTAAAATCTCAAAGCTCGCTTCCAGTGACATACTCCTCCAACAAGGCCATGCCTCTTAATCCTTCCCTAAACAGTTCCATGGACTGTGGACCAAGCATTGAAATATATAACCCTATAGGAGCTATTCCCATTCAAGCCATCAACTATAGATCAAACATTGAAATATATAAGCCTATAGGAGCTATTCCAGTTCAAAACATCATGGCTTTTACCCAGTAACCAGGAATTCCGATGTCTTTCTGCTTGAGCCTGTCAGCAGAAGGGACAGGGCCTTCCTGGGACAAGGCCAAATGTTCCAGGTTCATCCATAGGCATCAGGTGAACAATTTGCCCAAAGCCAGCACTCAGTCTGTGGGCACCCATATGTTGCCCACTGTCCTACACAGCCCCTATCTCTGTGGAAGCATCCAGTGTACTTAGGATTATGAACATCCTGAGACTCAGAGTCCCAGACTGACACGAGCCAGGACCTGCTGTTCATCACCAGTTTGCTGTCTCTTGCAGTTGGTCAAGACAGCTGAGCTGGACCCTTCCCGGAACTACATCGCAGGCTTTCACCCCCATGGAGTCCTGGCGGCCGGAGCCTTTCTTAACCTGTGCACTGAAAGCACAGGCTTTACCTCGCTCTTCCCAGGCATTCGCTCCTATCTGATGATGCTGACTGTGTGGTTCCGGGCCCCCATCTTCCGAGATTACATCATGTCTGGGGGTGAGTCTCTTTACCCAGCCCCAGGTAGCTCAGGAAGAGGCTGGATGGATAGGGAGATCTGAGAGAAGGCGGTCAATAGCTCTGTGTTTCTTCCAAGTACTTGGTCAGTGATAGCAGAGGCTAGACCCAAAGAACAACATCCTGCATTGCTGTTCTGGGAAAGCCCATGAGGCGGTGGGAGAAAGAAGAGAATGCAGAGATCCCAGGTGGTGCAAGGTGTTGTTTGGGGGAATCATGGCTTCTGTGGACATTGTGATGGTCTTTCTTGGGCTGCACCCATCTTCACAGTCCTGCCGCCTTCACCCAGTAGTAGCTGACCCACCTTTCTCTCTCTCCAGGGCTGGTCTCGTCAGAAAAGGTGAGTGCTGATCACATTCTGAGCAGAAAGGGCGGCGGGAACTTGCTAGCCATCATCGTTGGGGGCGCACAGGAAGCACTGGATGCCAGGCCCGGAGCCTACAGGCTGCTGCTGAAGAATCGCAAGGGCTTCATCAGGCTCGCCCTGACACATGGGTATGGAACTCTGGAGCCAACCCTGTAGGTCCACCGTAGGCTTGTATTGTGTTGGGGAGACAGCAAAGCTGACTGTAGCTTCTATTTGGCAAGGAGACCCTCGGGCACACGACGAAGATTGGTATCTTAAGTTGGTATCTCACAGCCAAGTTTCTAGATACGTTTCCCTAGAGGAGCCTGGGGGAACTGGTGGAGCTAGGTGAGAAGGGATGTGTTCCCTATCGCTGTTATGACCTCGCAGACCAGCAGGAATCTGGAAGAATGAGATTGGGACCTTACCTGTGGAGCTGCTCTCCCACATGGGGAGCATCTGAGGAAGTTGAGCCAATTGGCGTGAGAAGGAGATTTTTCTAGATAAGAAGTAAAAATGTTCTAGAACATTCTGGTCTACCCATCATGGTAGCCATGAAAGAGACTGGGAGCCTGAGAAGGGCCTCTGAAGGTCAGAGAGGGGTCAAGGCGGCAGGTCTGCTTCAGTTTCTAGCTGTTTTCCACCCATGCCTTCCTGGGTCCTTCCATGTGTCCTCTCCTGTGTCCCTCTAGGGCAGCTCTTGTGCCGATCTTCTCCTTTGGGGAGAACAACCTGTTTAACCAAGTTGAGAACACCCCTGGCACCTGGCTGCGCTGGATCCAGAACTGGCTGCAGAAGATCATGGGCATCTCCCTTCCGCTCTTCCATGGCAGAGGTGTCTTCCAGTACAGCTTTGGCCTCGTGCCCTTCCGCCAGCCCATCACCACCGTAGGTAAGCTGAGATCCAGACTGGGCAGGGCAGGCTGCAGGAACAGGGCATGAGCTAGATGCTACAAGGGAACTGGAGGATGGGCGAGATATGCTCCCATCCCACAGTCTAGACAGGGATGTCCACCACCACAGAGATAACCCTACCGGAAGGCAGCCTGGGATAAGAGCTGAACAGACACAAAGGGTCTGCTGGCTCAGTACCTATCCTCAAAGGGAGGTTCTAATGGCTGAGAACTCATTCTCAAGAAGAGAGGGCAGGGGACCTGTCACATGTCAGATATTACACTCGTCATTTACCATATGGAAGCTTGGTTTGTCCTAGTAACCTTTAAAGGACTATTCTCTCCATTTCATTGGTGTAAACTGAGGCTCAAAGAAGTAAAATGACTTCCAAAAGCTCGCATTGCCTTTGAGGGACAGAACTAAGGTTGTTAACTGGGATCTATCTGACCTTTTGTCAAAGAAGGATGCTTTAATTGTGATCCGGGGCTGGGGAGAAGGCTTAGTGTTTGCTGAGCGAGCATGATTTTGCAATTTGACCCCCACTCCCCCAGTGCCCATATGAAAGCTGGACACAAGGCATGGTGGTGGGCATCTGTAATCCTAGGCTGGGGGGACCAAAATAGAATCTTTATGGCTTGGTGGCTGACAGTCTGCCAGTGGGCAAGCTCCAGATTTAGTGAGAGACCTTGTCTCAAAACATAGGATGAAGTATGACTGACCTCTGGGCTTCGCTATGCTCACACATGCATGTGACTACAGATACAGGTACCAGAAGGAGAGTTTTAAAAATGCATGTGCCAACTAATAATAAAGTTTGAATAGACTCTGGGGGCTCTTTCTGTAAGAAATGAACAGCTTTGGTGTACAGACTTAACAGTTTTTTTTTCTTCAGCTGTTTGCATGCCTCTTTTGTTTTCTTCTTGGATTCTCACTCTGGCATTTATAAAGAGAACTCCATTCGTTTCAACTCCGCCTATCCACCCATCTGTTTACCCGTTCATCTGTCCATCCACCCATCCACCCGTTTGTTAGTGGAGCACAGATTTGGCAGTCCTTACATCGTGGGCATTACTGCTTGTATGGCAACATCCTCACTTATTTGGATGTTGCTGCTGCTGCTGCTGCTGCTGCTGCTGCTGCTGCTGCTGCTGCTGCTGCTGCTGCTGCTGCTGCTGGCTCCAGAGATAGTTCCAGGAGGAGAAAGCCCTGCTTTCCCAGTCAGGCAGATAGAGGTTTTTCTAGAGTCTTCCAGATCCCTCCCTATGACTAGGGAACATCACACACCAGGGCACATGCCAGTGAAGGAAGAAGGGTTGCCTGGCCTGTGGCCCCTCACTTCCATTCTAGAAGTGCAGGCCCCTCTGGGGGTGACATGTGCACCCTGGAGGTGACGTGTGCACCCTGGAGGTGATGTGTGAACTGAGTACTGCTTCCACCTGGTTACTCGGATCAGTTACTTAACTTTCCTGAACCCCATTGCCACATTGATTAAGTGGAATAATGACAGGGTTTGTCTGCCTGGGATTAAGGGAGAGAATGTATGAAAAGAACAGGCGTATCACCCAGCACTGAAAGCTGGCTGTTGGTATACTAAGAGTCTGGGAGTGAACTGTTCAAAAACCTTGGGATTCAGTACCTGATGGCTGGGGAGACAGCTTGGTTGATAAAGTGCAAGGAGACCTGAGTTTGAAACCCTAGTACCTATGAAAAAAGCCCGGTGCAGTGGCACATGCTTTTAATCCCAACACAGAAGGATCCCTGGGGTTTACTAGATGGCCAGTCTAGCTTAATTAATTAATTAATTAGTTTCAGGCCAATGAAAGACTTGAGTGTCCATAAGTATGGTTGATGGCATCTGAAGAACAATACTGGAGATTAGCTTCTGGCTTCCATGTGTGTAAACATCACGAACTTACACACACACACACACACACACACACACACACACACACACACACACACACACACGGTGAGGGAAAGTGGGGGGGTATCTGAAATTGGAGAGGATGATAGTGAGACACTTTGTAGGATGACCTGTTCCCAGGGCCCCTGGGCTCATTTGGGTCATTGTCCTCCTCTGTCCCTTGCAGTGGGGAAGCCCATCGAGGTGCAGATGATACCACATCCCTCGGAGGAGGAGGTGAACCGGCTTCACCAGCTCTATATCAAGGAGCTATGCAAGCTCTTTGAGGAGCACAAACTCAAGTTCAACGTCCCTGAGGACCAGCATCTGGAGTTCTGCTAAGTGTCTCCAGCCGGAAGACAGCTGCATCTGAGCGCCTGCAGGAGTGCTGGGATGAGAGGGATTTCCACAGCCACCAGGAACTCCTAGGAGCCCAGCCACAGCTGGCAAGATGGAGGCAGTTCCTAACCCTGGGATTCGTCCCTGCAGCCAAAGCTCTGAGCTCTCCCTGTCCTTGGTCTGCACATCTGTAGAATGGGAGGGAAAGCAGGCAGAGAGCAATTCCTGAGGTCTCTCTCCACAGTTGTAATGTCATTCAAACATGACCAAAGGACAGCCATGGAGAAAGAGAACAAAATTGTTCTTTACCTACCCTTGAGGGACAGTGCAAGAGGAGCCAGCACCCCAGGCCTCTCTGTACATGCCCCCTGGATGCCTCTTCTTACCCTCTGAGCTGGAGAGGGGAAGCCATGTATGCCCTGGCACCCACTCTATGTTTCTTCCAGATTCTGAGTCCTCTGAGCTATGACATGAAGGAGCCCAGAGACAGTTAAGGAGGACAGAGCTCACTGACTATGACCGAGGTTAGATCTCCTTCCCATGTCCTGAGCCTCGGTTTCCTCAGCCTTAATGACCTGGGAGCCACACCTCTCACATCACAGAGGCTCCCCTAGGGAGCCTCTTACTCATGCTTTCTAGTGAACTCTAGCCTCTGTCTTGGCACAAAAGGGCAGTGCTGTACATGTTGCTTCAATAAATAAAAGGAGTCTGTCGTAACTCCCTTCTCTTTCTTTCTCCAAACCAATGGGGCTGATTGGAACCTCAGCTTGAGCCCTCAGCCTCGTCACGTGTGCCCAACTCACCTCCTCAGATCTGGGTCAGATCGGGTCTTAGAAGACCATGCCATCTTGGGCTGTGGTGGCACATGCCTTTAATCTCAGCACTTGGGAAGCTGAGATAGAGAGGAATCTATGAGTTCAAGGCCAGCCTGGTCAGTGCTACAAAGAGAAACCCAGTGTCAAAAACCAAACCAAACCAACCACCCAAACAACAACAACAAAAATCCAACATGTCAGTCAGTCTGTCTTTCCATCCTGGGGGCTGTGTGTCTCCAGATGGGATAGATACTCTGGCCAGGAGAATGCTGGGTTCCTGAATTGGAGATGCTACAACAGCAGTACGAGCACAGGGCGTGGCTGGGTTGAAGGAGTGCCTGACTGCTGATCGTCTCTAATGGGGAGCAGATCCCTCCCCAGTAGGAACAGTTTCTACAGGCCCTGGAGAAGTACACATTGGATCCTAGTCCTGGCCCCATCTATCTTCAGTGAAACCCTCTAACCCTCTTTTAGGGTCTGACATAGGATCACAATATTTCACTGTAGTGTCCCAAGTAGTTCCCAAGTCATAGAGTTATACCATGGCCTTCGTGGAATCCTGCACAGTACATAGAAATTACTGGACCTGGTTCAGGCACTTGGGGTTCAGATGGGATAGTGTGGGACAAGAACCAAGCAGGGTATGGTGGCACATGTCTGTCTTGAATCCCAACACTCGAGAGGTAGAGGCAGGTGGATCTCTGTGAGTTCGAGGCCAGCCTGGTCTACAGAGTGAATTCCAGGACAACCAGGGCTATGTAGAGAGAGTCTGTCAAAATAAAATAATAACACCAGAAGGAGAAGGCAGGGGATCGGAGAAGTGAGTGCTGTCTTCCATCTCAGGGAAGATTTGGAGGCAGCGGTGGTGGACAGGGCCTTAAGGGGCAACATGGAAAGGATGGTGGCCGTTAGAGGGGGTCATAACAGTTCTCTACCACTGAGTTAGAGCCACCGAAGAGCTGAAAGCAGGAGGAATTGTGTACCTCAGTTCTGAGTTGCCTCAGCTGCTGCAGCTGCATGGAATGTGTGGGTCATGTGAGGCTGGGGTGGCTGTACACGCTGTCACAGCAGGGCACAGAGCCCAGCTTTCTCCTGACAGCCTCTTTAGTGCTCTGTAATGGCTGGATTCCAAAGGAGTGGGAGTCCAGGGCTACACAGTGTGCAGTGTCAACTCAGTCACTCCCTCTGCACCTAAATGGTCGCAAGGCCAGGAGAGGAGGGCTGCTACATCGCAGAAGGCTCTGAAGAGCGCTGGTGGCCACCTTTGTAAACTGTACCAAAATTTTAAAAGTAAAAGCCTGTGGCAGAATCCCCGCCCCACCCCCACCCATCTCATGGCCGTAATAAAGCTATTGCATCTCAAGGGGCCCAGTCAGCCTGGCCTAGCTGGCCTGTCTCCATTTCCCCCTCTGACACCACTGTCTCTGCTCAGAAGCCTTCCATGGCCCTCCATCGTGCCAGGTCAATCTTGCTCTCAGTGGGGAACCACAGGACAGTCTGAGATGGGAGTGCTAAAGGAACAACTTCTTGAGGTACCTACAGGTTTGGGAATCCACAATGTGTGGTGCTGTGAGCCACAGTTATCGCATCAGACACTCCCGCCACCCAGGGACAACAGAAGAGCAAAGGGCGGCATCGAGTCCCAGTGCCCAGCTAAATGTGCCCAGGACTCATCCTCTGACAAGGACACAGGCAGCCCAGGGACTTGTTTGATAAGAGCAGGAATGTGTTCTCCCTCTGCGCTTCCTTCTTCCCTTCAACTTCCTGCTGAGTCCTGGTGCTCAAGTCCAGGGGAAGCTGAAGGGACACGGGGCCTGGGGCTGAAACTAGGCAGGTGGGCTGGAGCCTGGATGCAGGGCTGAGGCTGTTGAGCAGGGCTTGGGCAGATCTGTAGAAGACAGATGATGTCTGCCCTGAATCCTAGGGTCAGCTCGCTGTTCACCATGGCCTCCTGTCCTGCTCTGGTCCTTGGTGTTTATCTTAGTCCTTAGCCCTAAGCTTCTGTCATAGTGACACCATGACCACACTCAGGTCACCTCTGTGATCTTGCCCAAGTTGTTCCTCGGAACATTTCCCTTCCACCACCTTCCTGTTGCCTAATACTTCCTCTTCATCCTCCAGCATGATTCATCTAATCCAGGAAGCTTCCCCGGCCTGGGGGTGAGCAGTGCATCCTTCGGCTTCCCCAGGCTGGGCTTCCCTTCTTCAACCGCAGTTCTCAGCAGCCTGGTGTTCACTGGGCACCACTGACAGGACCTGATGGACCCTCTCAAATAAAACCCAAAGTCCATAAACCCCTGGTCCTTTTCAGTGCTTGGGATGATGTGTATCTCTCTTCCCTTTGGCTTTCCAGGCCCCTTTTCATCTGCCCTTAGTCCTGACTAGCCTCACCTTAACCTTTGCACCCTGTGCTGCACCTCAGGCCACACCCCTGCTGCGCTCACTCCAACTTAGGCTCCTTCTGTCCCTTCAGGATACTCTTTGTCTTTGATCCAGTCAGTGTCACTTACTCCAAGTCACTCCTGTGTCATATCCCTGTCTACTCTGCCTTCTTCCCTGAGTCAGGGTAGACATTTAGTCTATCCTTAAGCAGAAAGGGTTGTGGTCACAGATACTTGAGGGCATGGGGGTACTTTCTGTCTCTCATGGAATCAGGAACTTCTGAGAGCTAAGACCTATGCCTAATATGTACACACAGAGACAGGGCAGACAGACAGATAGACAGTCCGACACACACACACACACACACACACACACACACACACACACACACACACAACCTACAGGACCTCAGCCATCCTCTAAGTGAAGCTGGCAAACTGTCCTATCCTGCATTCTGGATTATAGCTATTGCTGCCCACAACAAGTTATTTTAATGGTTATCTGCTTTTAATAATGCTTACTGACTCCGAGTTCCTGAGGGTAGGCACCTGGGAGTGGCTTAGCTCTGACTCAGGGACCTTCTGAGTGGCAGCTAGGCTGCTGACTAGGCTGAACCTTGGAAAGCTCACACAGGGGCTGCGGGATTCACCTCCACACTCGTTCACATGACTGATAAGTGGTAACCTCCGTTCTTCGACATCAGGGACTGGGCCTCTCGTTGGGCTACTGGTGATGGGGCTTCTCCTAGATCCAGCGAGTGGGAAGAGAGGGGCCGGCTGCCTTTTGTGACCTCTGAGTCATGAAAGTCTATTCTGCCTTCGTCTTTGGTTAGGTGTGAGTCATTCTGCTCAGTTCACACTCCCTCTAGGGTAGGAGGGCGGGAAGGTGCTGGTAACTGCCACTGTAACAAGACAAGCCCTCAAATGCTCAGTCAGGCCTTTTCTGACACCGGTGCTGCAGCCATGAGGCAGCCTGCCTGGAAAACACTGAAGGACAGACACCCAGCGGGCCAAGGAGAAAGCCTGAGGAGGGGTGGAGCAGCTCAGAGCAAAGGTTGGAATGGAGCGAGCACTGTGACTCCCGACCTGGCTGGCCTGGAGGACAGGCTTGCCTTCAGATGTGAAGCTGCCAGGATGGAAACAGGAGAGGGCAAAAGACTTGAGAAAAAGGACTCACCCTCTTCCACATGACCTTAGACTCCCCATGTTACAGGCACCAGTAGCACCAGCCAGGAGAAGTGTAGGGCTCTGAGCTCACAGAGGGCTTTGTGTTCCGGTTAAAGGGTGCTTTTCATGGACCCAGCCTCTGAACTGGAGAATACTGGTACAGCAGTTGGATTCCCTAACTCTACACATATAACAGGCACAAGCACTAATCTTCATGTTCCCACACCTCCTGGCTCTCTTGGGGCCTCCCTTGGGGTGCCCCACCATGTGCAGAAGGCCGTCTCTTCCATTTCCAACACACACATGCAAACACACACGAGATCTATCAGTGTGATACAGAGGGTCAGAAGTCCTCAAACGACGGGGGTGGCTGGAGTCTCCTCTGGAATCAGGCTGCCCTTTGACCCGGGGAGAAGTTCTCAGACATCATCACCCAAGGGGACAAAGGGCTTGCTGCGGCCCAGCCTGTCTGATACTGCTTTATGGTTGACTTGGGTGGCAAATAGGACAGGGGTCGGTCATCACAGTAGAGACTGTGGCCACGTGGCATGGGCCAAGGCTCACCCTCCCACGGGAGCTCAGTTTTCTTAGGACACAGGAGGAGGCAGGGGAGGAAACCACTGAGTGAGCAAAGGCAGATGGGAGGGCACTGTGGGGATACTGCTCAATGGTTGTGATCCGTGCTCAGCAAACTTTTATCAAGCCCTCGTGATGGACCAGAATTTGGCTTTGAAAGTGGTGACCCAGGAGAACCAGTCCCTGACTTGTCCTTGCTGGTTGTCCTATAGAACCTCGACATCAGGGAGGCAGGAACTCCTTCCCAAAGTTGAAGGTGGCCTGGAAGAGCTTGGAGCTGGTGTGGGGCCCGGGCCAGGCAACATGAGCAGATAGAATGGGCTGAACTGGGCATCTATGTTCTGCTTTTGTTCTTAGTTATCGTTCTGAGACACGGTCTCACTTTGCAGATGTCACTGGCTTGGAATACACCTAGGTAAATCAGGTTGACCACGAACTCACAGAAATCCAACTGTCAGTCTGGAGTGCTGGGATTAAAGGTGGGTGCCACCACACGTACGTTTATGAAAGACACCACCCTCCTCATGCTTAGCTGGTGCCCCATGTAAATCATGTCCCCCAAATCCTGATGTCTTCAATTGCCATGGCTGTCCATGAGTATTTGGTGAATACTCAGCCTTTTTGAAGACCTGCAGGGATAGCTTTTGGCAGATGTGAGTTTGTGCTTTTCACAGACCAGTTCTGGGTATTCCTCAGCTTCTCCCACTGCTTTGAGCCCACCAGAACATTTCCTGTTCAGGCTATGCTGAGGCCAGGCACACACAGGTTCATCTCCAGTGGAGACTGAATAGGTGTGGACCCGGGAAATGGAAGGCAAATCCTTAGCTCCCTAACCCCTGACACTTTTTTCGCTACAGGATCTTGTTTAAGGAACCCTGGCTGGCCTCTAACTTTCAACCCTCCTACTTTACCCCAGAGGGCAGAGATCACAGGCCTGTGCCTCCACGGCTGGCTAGGGAGGCATCTTTAAAAAGAGGATTGGTTTTGCTTTGTTGTTTTATTTTGCTATGCTTTGATTCAGGCTTTCATGTATGTAGCCCAGGCTAGTGTCAAGAATGACCTTGAATTTCTGATCTTCCTGTCCCTGCCTCCAGAGTGCTATAGGCATGCTGGGCTTTTAAGGGAATATTTTTTCTTTATGAGGCTGATAAAATTCTCTTAATATGGGGCTGGGGATTTAGCTCAGTGGTAGAGCGCTTGCCTAGGAAGCGCAAGGCCCTGGGTTCGGTCCCCAGCTCCGAAAAAAAAGAAGAATTCTCTTAATATGATGGTCTCCAGTTGCATTCATTTTCCTTCAAATGACACAACTCCTTTCTTCTTTGTGGTTAAAAAAAAAAACTCCCTGTGCATATAAACAATTCCTTTATCCACTCCTCCATTGATGAACATCTTGGTTGTTAAGAACAGTACTGATATGCAAGTGCCTCTGTAGCACTTAAAGCCTTTGGATAAATATCTAGGAATGGTATAGCTGGGCCACATGATGGTTCTGGCTTTAGCTTTTTGAGGGATCTCCATGTATTACATCCCAATGGCTATTCCCCTCCCTCTCCTCCCCCAAGTCCACCTCCCCTGTAATGGGACCTTGGCTACTCTGTGGGTTCCTTTTTCTTTCACCCTTCTCTGCTCCTCTTCTTCTATTTCAACCTCTAACACTAGGTAGGAGAGAAAGAGGATAGAGGGGGAAAGGAGTGACAATATTATTAGACTATGCCTGCTGATTAGGGACACTGAGTTCCTTGGGGCAAGTTTGATCCTCACCGTCAGGATATATAATTTCTTCTTGTCTCTTCGTGCATGACTACTTAACAAATGGCACCCAGTCACCAGCCGGCCCACAAGTCACTTCTATCGAGGTTCTAGCATTTATCTAGCCTCTGAAAAGTCCCCAGAATCCCAAACATCAAATACTTGTAAAAACTACCTGCAGCTGGCAAAATCACACCCCTGCTAGAGCACAAGACAAATCACAGTCAGCTGCCATGGATTGTCTGAAGCAACTCCATAACGCACAACCTGAGATTAAAACAAAAGCATATCCCCACAAAATTTCTGTGTTTCTTTTTTTTTTTTTTCTTTTTTATCGGAGCTGGGGACCGAACCCAGGACCTTGTGCTTGCTAGGCAAGCGCTCTACCACTGAGCTAAATCCCCAACCCCAATTTCTGTGTTTCTTAAAGAAGCCACAATTCTCACTACAATCTCTTTTCCCAGGTCCACCCCCTTTACCTCCCCTCAGGAAAGAGCAGACAGAGCTCCCAGGACATCAACCAAATATGGCGTGTAACAAGCTACAATAAGACCAGGCGCGTATTCTCACATCAAGGCTGGATGAGGCAACCCAGTAGGTGGAAAAGGGTCCCAAAGGCATGCAGTGCTCCCCCAATTCCAGCCATCTCCCTCCTTCCCCGCATCGGATCCCTCTGTTAGGAGTCGTACAAGAATATCAAGCTACACAATCATAACTTATATGCAAAGGACCTAGGTCAGGCCTGTACAAGCTCCCTGATCTCTGTGAACCCACTTGAGTTCTGGGGTCAGTTCTGTGAGCCATGTTCTTACTGTATCTTTGATCTCTCTGGTTCTCCAGCCCTTCCTCCTCCCCCTCCTCCTCCTCTTCCTCATCTTCCTCTTCCTCCTCCTCTTCCTCCTCTTCCTCATCTTCCTCTTCCTCCTCCTCCTTCTCTTCTTCCTCCTCCCCTTCCTCCTCTTCTTCCTCCTCCTCCTCTTCCTCCTCCTTCTCTTCTTCCTCTTCCTCCTCCTCCTTCTCCTCCTTCTCTTCCTCTTCCTCCTTCTCTTCTTCCTCTTCTTCCTCTTCTTCT
Source organism: Rattus norvegicus (assembly GCF_021556685.1). Classification (NCBI taxonomy): domain Eukaryota; kingdom Metazoa; phylum Chordata; class Mammalia; order Rodentia; family Muridae; genus Rattus; species Rattus norvegicus. Next base: position 166,100,455 of record NC_141534.1, on the reverse strand, counting down.
TCCTCCTCCTCCTCCACAGGACTCTCCAAGCTCTGCCTGTTCTCTGGCTGTGGAACACTGCATCTGCTCCCATCAAATGCTGGATAAAGTCTCTATGGTTTCTAGGCTCTAGTCCCAGCACATACTGCAAGCAGGACAAATTGTCAGTGGGAGGTTTCATGGCTGGTTTGGGGTCCCGATTCCTCCCTTTGAAGTATTGCCTGGTTACAGAGGATGGCCGTGCCAGGTCCCATGTCCCTGTTACTAGGGGTCATTGTTAGTGTCACCCTCATAAATTCCATGCAGTTTGCACTAGGCTTCTCCCCTCTGAAATACCCCCCCATTCCCAGTCATCTCCCTCCTTCCCCACACCTGATCCCTCCTTTTCCCATCCCCCTCACTCCCAATCCACCCACGAAATCTACTCTATTTCCCTCTCCCAGGAAGATCCTGTATCCCTTCTTTAAGCTCTCATTGTTACTTAGCCTCTCTGGGTCTGTGGATTTGTAGTATGGTTATTGAAACTGTTAAAGTACAAACAAAACAAAACAAAACCAACCCAGCAACAAATCCCCAGCCCTATTAATAAAATGTCAGCTATTAAGGACCAGAAGAGGCCCCTGTCTAATTGGAGAGAATTGACAGACTGCATCTGGGCTGGACAATGCTTCTTCCTCAAAGTGTCTGTAATAAATAAAGGCCTGGAGTCTTGCTCTTTCTAACCCTTTGCAGGCCCATCCTACCTGTAACGTATAATATAAATCACTAGAAAATGACTATGGAGACACATCGGGACTGTCCTAGTTAGGGTTAGCAATGCTGTGATGAAACATGATGACTAAAACCAAAATGGAGGGGAAAGGGCTTCTTCATCATAGTCCATCACTGAAGGATGTCAGGACAGGAACTCAGACAGGGCAAGAACCTGGAAGCAGGAGCTAACTCAGAGGCCAGGGAGTGGTGCTGCTTACTGGCTTGCTTCTCATGGTTTGTTCAACCTGCTGTTTGACCACCACCCCAGGGATGGCACCATCCATAAGGCTGGGCCCTCCCCCATCAATCACTAGTTAGGAAAATGCTCGACTCACTTGCCTGTAGCCCAATCTTTTTTTTTTTAATTTTTTTTATCTTTATTAACTTGAGTATTTCTTATTTACATTTTGATTGTTATTTCCCCTTCCCCGTTTCCAGGCCAACATCCCCTTAACCCCTCCCCCTCCCCTTCTACATGGGTGTTCCCCTCTGTAGCCCAATCTTACGGAGGAATTTTTCTCAATAGAGGTTCCCGTAGAGCGCTTGCCTAGGAAGCGCAAGGCCCTGGGTTCGGTCCCCAGCTCCGAAAAAAAGAACCAAAAAAAAAAAAAAAAAGAGGTTCCCTCCTCTCCGGTGATTGTAGGTTGTGTTAAGTTGACATTACATCACAAGTACTTTTATACAATATTTTAACATATATGGGGCAGGGCCTATGCTCTTTGCCTTGTGAGGTGTGATATCAATGACTTCCAGTTTAGAAAACAAAGATCAGAGAGGTTGAAGAGAAAATGGCACAGCCACTTTGGGAGCCAGCACGGCAGTTTCTCATAAAGCTAATCACCAGCTGACCACATGTCACTCACTCAGCAGATCAGGAAACAAGTCCCCACGTAAACCTGCTGTGGATATCTGCAGCTATTTGTTATCAGCGGACTGGGAATGGGTGACTGTTGAACAAGATCTAGTATGCACTCACACCGTGGAATATTATACAGTCTTGAAGAAGCAAGCTCCTGACTCACAGCAGCATAGTAACTCAAGTGCACTTTGCTGAGTGAAGGAAGCCAGACCACAGAGGCTTCACACTCTATGATTCCAATTGACTTTGAATTCCAGAAAAGGAGAAAATACAAAGACAAAAAGCAGACTAGCAATGGCCAGGGATTTAGGCAGTCATTGGGAAGCAGGCTGGCCTTGAACACAGAAGGATCCTCCAAGTGCTGGGATTAAAGGTGTGCACCACTGATGTAAATTTTTAAATTGTAAAAAGGAATAGGATCTGGATCAGTCAGGAAAACAGGAGGACTAGAGTTTGGATGCCTAACACCCTGATGAAAGCTTGGGTAATAGCCGCCTGGAACCCCAGCGTGAGGAGGTGGCAGGTAGAGACAAGCAAAGCCTTGGGGCTCGCTGGTCAGTCACGTTAACCTCCAGGTTCAGTGAGTTGCCCAATCTCTAAAGCTAACTAAGGTAGAGCTCGATGGAGGAAGATACCTGACACCAACCTACAATCTCTGCATGTGGGGCACATGCAAACACCTGTACACACATGAATACATGTACACATACACACACAAAACAAACAAATAAAAATGTAAATGAGTGTGCTACTTCTTGTCAGCTAGGAGGAGGGAATCAAGAACTGCCTCTGCCATGTGGTCCTGTGAGAAAGTCCGCAGGACATCTTTTCAATTAATGATTGATGTGTGGGAGGGACTAGCCCACTATGGGCAGTGCCATTCCTGAGCAAGAGGTCCTGAATTGTAAAGGAAATCAGAGTGCAGAAGCCACGGAAAGTAAGTGGTATTATGGAAAGTAAGTGGTATTCCTCATGGTTCATGATTCTGCTCCTGCTTGAGTTCCTACCCTGATTTCCGTGGGGTGACTGGGATGTGTGAGCCTTTCCTCCCCAAGTTGCTTTGGCCACAGTGTTTATCACAGCAATAGAAGGCAAACTAGAACAACTAAATCCATGTTGGTGGCTCGTGTCTACAATCCCAGCAGTTGGAAAGTAGAGGCAGAGGGACCAGAAATTCTATAGTGAGTTCAAGGCCAGCCTGTGACAAGCACAGTTTTAAAAGCAAGCAAACAGGGTTGGGGATTTAGCTCAGTGGTAGAGTGTTTGCCTAGCAAGCGCAAGGCCCTGGGTTCGGTCCCCAGCTCAAAAAAAAAAAAACAAAAAACAAAAAAAAAAAAAAAAAAAACAAAAACAAAAAAAAACCCAAAAAAACAAGCAAACAAAAAAATATACTTTATATTTGGGACTCCCAAGAAGGAATGTAGATGGTGATAATGGTGTTGTTTTAGAAAAGCACTTTAAAATGTCATCAAATGGAGTAGGAAGCTAAGGGACAAACTTAAGTAGTTCTAGAACCTTAGGGAATGGAGGAGAAGCTGCAGAACTAATGTCAGAATGGAATGGACACAATCATCCGCTGTGTCCGGGGATGCGGAGTTCTTCCAGATGTGCAAGTTCCCATATCTGAAATGGCTGGGCTTCTAGCTGAGAGCAAACATCTAAGTTCTCACTGGGAGCCAGTTTTCTCTCAGTGTTGGAGAAGGAAGACCAGAATGAGCCATGTAATAAGGGACAAATCAACATGAACTCATGGTACCTTCTCACAGATACAGATGGATAGATACAGAAACCATAATAAAATCCTGGTGTATAACACAGGCCAGTGCACACACGTGGGCTGCCTAGCTCTGGCTTCTGAGAGAGCCTAGAAGCAACAGCATCCACTAGCAGCCAGCACTCTCTGAACCCAGATCATAGTTCCTAATACTTCTCTAAAGAATGATTTTCCTAGGGCCAGGATAATAGCACAGTAGATAAAGGCGCTTACAGTCAAGCCTGAAGACCTGAATTTAGTTGTTCTAGTTTGCCTTCTATTGGTGGAAGTAGAAAACCCACTCCCGGGAGTTTCCCTCTACCCTTCATGTGTGTATGTGGTATAAAGGTTCTCTCTCTCTCTCTCTCTCTCTCTCTCTCTCTCTCTCTCTCTCACACACACACACACACACACACACACACACACACACACACACACCAATAAATGAATAAACAATTGAAAAGGAGAGTCTTAAGATACTTAAAGAAATGCCAGAGTCTAGGAATGAGCAGGGGAAATATATAAAAGTATGAGGCATCTTGGGGTGCCAGGAAGTCAAGACAAGCTCAAACACACAAACAAACATCAATGACAGCACACACACACACACACACACACACACACACAGAGAGAGAGAGAGAGAGAGAGAGAGAGAGAGAGAGAGAGAGAGAGAGAGTCATCTTACACGTTCTTACAATAGAAAGATGTAGTGACCATGTCAGGGACAATTTGAAAGAAAAAAATAATACCATAGCACTGGGATGCCAAACTAAAGTATGGCCCAGACAGCCCTAAGCACATGCCAATAGTAAACAATGTTACCAAGGGAGACAAGGTAAGTCTACTTCTCTGAAAGATACTGGGATTGCCCTTCCCTTAAGAGAGAGGAGCTTAACTCTCCCAGGGGAGTGTGTGTAACAACCTATTTCCAAAGGTGTAGAAAGAGTTGGGTGCAGAGAAGGAAGTGACATCATGGGGAAAACCTTTGGCAAGCATTAGCTTGAGCAGGTGACCAAAGCTCATGTGACCAGTGATAAGCCACATCAATACTATGTCCCTTTGATATGGAGGGATGACAGTGGCCCTTTCTGTCTCTGATATTTCTCATATTATAAATCTCATAACCTGTGTAAGTTCAGGAATATTCTTGCTAAATATTTTACTTGTACTTTTCAAAGCTAAAGGTTCTCAGAAAGTCCGAGGGTCTGAATGTTGTCACACAGGAATGGTGTCTAAGAAGGATGGGACACCCTGCATGAGGTCTCAGTCTCTAACATATGAAATTTAGTTAATAAGACTAACAATGACAAGTCTTGGGTCTGTAGAGATGACTAAAATTCAATGATGTAAAATGTTCCATATGGTGAACACCGTATGTATGTATGTATGTATGTATGTATGTATGTATGTATGTATGACACTTCTGTTCAGTGTTTGCTACTTATCTGTAAACCTAAAATTATTCTAAAGCCATTAGTTCACTTACAGTCTAAAAAGTTGCTATGGGATGCAATATTTTCTGGACTCTTAAAATACCAGACGCTAGGACTAGTGAGATGGCTCAGTGGGTAGAGGCACTTACCTGCGAGTTTGATGACCTGAGTTTGATTTGCAGGACCTGTGTGATGGAGTGGAGAGAGTTGTCCTCTGAGCTGTACGCGTGTGCCAAGGCACGTGCACATCCTCACACACACATAAACAAGTAGAATGTAACCCAAACCCCACCATCTACTAGCCACACGGTAGTTCTCTGGTAGAACACTTGCCTAGCATTTGCAAGGGTCTGGGTTCCCAGCACCATAGCATGGCAAAAATAAAACAAGTCAGTGGGCTGGAGTCTGAAGTTGGGGGCAGCAGTGTCATTTGTACAAGGAGTCAGCAGGGTCACCTTCTCTAAGATGCCTTAGGGGATGGACTGTTTTTCCTCTGTCGTCTTCTAAACTATATTCCTTGGCTTATGACCTTTCTCCATTTCCGAAGCAGTGAGGTCTTCAACTCTCTCTGACCCTGTCAGCATGCCACCGTCCATTCCTGTTTTGTTTCTGTGGTTTTGAAAAGGGTTTCTCTGGTTGCCCTGAAACTCACTCTGTAGACCAGGCTGGTCTTGAACTCAGAGATTTGTCTGCTTCTGCCTCGGGAGTGCCGGGATCAAAGGTGTGTGCCACCGCCACCCACCTAGAAAATTCTCGTCTGTAAAGGCACAAGTGATAGCACTGGGAGCCTGTCCAGATAATTGAGTGTAATCTCCCTCCAAATCCTTAATAGAATCGTGTCAGCAAACTTTCCTTCCTTGTCACATACGGTGAGCATTCCCGAATTCCAGGACTTAGGGCAGACATTTTGGGGTGTGATATTTCCTCTGACTAAGAGCAAGTTATCATTTTGTATGAGCCTTGGACACCTTATCAGGAAATTAGATTAGACAAATTGCTCAGCCATTGGGCTGGTTAAAGTCAAAGACAGGGGTCTGAGAACACATCGTCTTGGCCATATAAGGCCTGGCACTGCCTCAGCATCCTCCATCCCTACACAAAAGTAGTTCTGTGGTAGGACACCATAGCTAGTCAAACAAACTGGGACTGGGGTTCTGAGTCTTGACTTCCAATCTTGGCTCTGTTCACAGCTTTCATTGTGTCTCAAGGAATCATTGTCCACATGATTTGAAGCAATTCGAGGAGCAAATGGACATTAATCTTGCCCCGAGAGGTCACAATTACAGGACGTTCATATGCTCAGTGTCTCACTATCGGCTCTCAGTGCCATCCAGGAACTGAGTAATGCTTAGTAATAGAGATGCTGGCACACGCACGGTGGCTTTGAGGCTGATGGCGGGGAAGGAGAGCCTTCTTCCTTCACACTCATGTCCCTAAGCTCCCACAGGTCTAGACCACAGCTAGTGAACGGCAAGTTGCTCTGGAATGACCGTGAGCTGAAGGGGGGGTGGTGGTTATTGATCAGTTCTTGTATGCCTGTGGTCAGGCTGATGACAGGAAATAGGACCTTTGAGCCCAAGTTAACTAAAGTGTCATTCTTTAACAGAGAACTCCAGGGCCGACGAGATGGTTCAGCAAGTCAAAGAGCTTGCAGTAAAAGCCTGATGACCTGAGTTTGATCCCCCCAAACCCACAGTAAAAAGAGAACAAACTACTGAAAGATGTTCTTTGATATCCACTCACATGCCTGAGTATATACCCCTCTCTCTCTCTCTCTCTCTCTCTCTCTCTCTCTCTCTCTCCCCCTCCCTCCCTCCCTCCCCCCCTCTCTCTCTCTCATGTAACGACACAGAAAATTATACTTAGTTACTTAATTACATCAGTCACATTTTTGGTGGGCATGCATGCCTCTGTTCTACTTGATTGGCACCCCACAGTCTCCTTTGGTCCTGAAAACCCTCCAGTTGCCTCTGTGGTAGTCCGTTTGTCCAAAAGCCCCTATCTTTCTATTTAAGCAATGTGTCCTACACCATCCCAGATCCTCCCTTCCATGACATGGCCAGAAGCAGCTTGCCGGCGACATCTGGCCTCTTCGATCTCTGTAGTAATCTTCCCTGACTTCTGCACATGCCTTCTGGATCCCTGGGGCCTTGGTTGTCCACACTCCTCACTGCTTACCTTCTCTGCCAGTCACTCTCTCCCCTGCAGCCGGGATGGGTATCTTCTTTGAGATACCTTGCTTCCCCACCTTTCACAAGGTGCCCCCTCTGCCTAAGACACATTGTCTACCCAAGTCTTAGTCTTTCTCATCATTGAAGGCATAACTTGCCTCCTTGGCTTCCTTGGTTCCACTCCTCTTGTTAGACGTCTCTACTGACCTCCCACAGCCTGTTTCCCACCATTTCTGTTGACCACACTCTTTAGATGCCTGTGGCCTCTGCTAGACTGGAGTCCCTCAGTGCCAGAGTTGATCCATTCCACACTGATGGCCATGCTCACTGATGACAAGGTTCCTGCCCACTCTTGCTACTTGACTAAGGGGCAGGCAAGGGCTGGGACTGGGTATCACGAGGCCCACCCCATTTCCTTCTCAGGGTTGCAGTTTCTCATCTGTACAGTAGTGTCCCTTGCTGGCTCGAAAGCCTGGGTCAATGGTGGGAGTGGAATGTTGTGTGGGAGTAGTGTCAGCAGCTGCACTCTAAGAAAACTTGGTCAGTCCTCACAGGTAACCCCCGGACAAACACGAGCCTGGTCCCTGGATCTGGTGTGATCTAGGTTATCAAAGACAAAGGTCAGTCCTCTGTGGCCATCTGCAACTGACCCTACTTTGGACACTGCCTGCCTACCTCCTGCCCCTTTCTCTGACTCAAGAGTCAGAAATGTAAAGGACCTCGGATGGCCAGGCTTCTGATGTGAGCCTAACAGTAGAGTACATGGGGGCTGCAAACATGTGCTCAGATCTGTGGATGTTTCTGTAAGAGTAGCTGTGTGTGCATGGGCTGTGTGAAAGCATGTGCAGGATGAGGCAGCTGTGTGCATGTGCGTGTGCGTGTGCGTGCGTGTGCATGTGTGTGTGTGTGTGCGCGCGCGCGTGTGTGCGTGTGCGCGTGTGCGTGTGCGTGTGTGCGTGTGTGTGTGACTGTACACTACTAGTGTGCACACCTGAGAGTATATTCCTGTATCCTAGGAAAGAGTGTGAATGGCTATGCCTGTGTGACAGTGGGGTCCCTTTAGTTTCTCCCAACCATTATAACTGGTTCTTGGGAGCTCCAATGGCCCTGTGCCACTCCCCAGTCTTCTTACTTAACACAATGCTTGGGGATCCCAGTTTCTAGGGATTCTGACCCATTTCTGTATCAACCCAGTACTGTTAGTAGAGACCAGAACTCTGAGGAGAGAAGGGTGAGCTCTCTGCTCCAACAGACTCCTGCGACCCCTCTTAGAAATTCGTGGTACAGGAGATTAAGCTCTAAATATGCTATGCAAATTCCACCACTGGATTTGCATTGGGATTTGCATTGCCAACCTTCAGACTCCAGTTCTGGGCTTCTAACCCTGCTCATCTCTTTGGTTTGCCAGGACCCCCAAAAACACTTCCCATTTACAGACCATGGCAAAGGTCTGGTGACCTTTAGCCAAGAGGGAAAATGCCGCTGTCTCATGCAAGTTGGAACAAACTCTAGGACACAAGTCACATTCCAGGGCCCCCTTCGGGGTTGGGCTGAGCCCTGGTCCTAGCTGGGTGGTTTGTTCAGCTTGTTTTCTGCCTTTCCTTGCTTTTCCAGTTCCATTCTGAGATTTCTCTTTTATTACTGTTGGTTTGTCTTGCTTGTCACAGGGTCTTGCTATGTAGCCAGATTGGCTGAAATTGCTGATCTTCCTGCCTTAGCCTTCCAATTGCCAGGGCATTTCATTCATTAGCCAGTCTCATGGGTCCTCCTCACCTTAGGAGTCTGCTTCTGGACAAGCCAGGAAGAATGGGCCTAGAACTATTACCCAGGCTCCCACAACCTGCTGTACCAAGAGGGCACTGAGGTGCAAACACCATGTGGGGATTTAGAGACCCTCCTTGGCCAGCTAAGGCGATATGTGTTCACTTCAACTCCCTTGCAGGGCTGAAGCCATCTTGGCCATGATCTCAAAAACACTCTAGGTTTGGAAAGGTTCTGATCCAGCTGGGGTCTCCCAAGTCCTGGGGTGGTCCCCTTAACTAGGCACGGTGGCTTATGCCTTTTATCCTGGTAAATTGGGAGACAGAAGCAGGTGGCTCTCTGATTTCGAGGCCATCCTAGTTTACCAAACAAGTTCCAGGACACTCAGGTTTACACAGAGAAACTCTGTCTCAGAAACCCAAGTCAGGTGTGGCGGCACATGCCTTTAAATCCCAACACTCTTGAGACAAAGCAAAACAAAGTCAACCAACAGACGGGTTCTGGGTGGTGAAAGCTGGGACCTGTCAGGTGGGCCTTGCATGATGGAAGGCCCCTCCCTACTTCAGAAGCCAGAGACTTGGATTCCAGCTTCCACTCTCTTGGCACCTGGCTGAGTGGCTTTAAGGGGGTCAACCGATTCTCTGGGACATCCCAACCTCTTGTGCACAGAATGCCAGGAGGGAAACGGGTCGAGGGCCAGCATTCAGAGCTTTCAGAGCGCAGAGATCCGAGCCTCAGGCTATGGGTGTGGTAGAGTGCTCGGCTGCCATGCCTGGAGCCTTAGGTTGGATCTCCAACACCCACCACTTAGCATGGCGGTTCATGCATTTTTCTCCCAGGGCTTGAGAGACAGAAGCCGGAGGATCAGAAGATCCCCAGGGCCCCCTGAACTACAGGTGATCCCGTCTCAAAACAACAGAGTCAAGCCTCAGTTCCACATCTTACAATAGTTGAACCGGTTACTTACCCAGCTCGGGACTTAGGTTCCTACCCCTGTCAATGAAGACCGTCATGGGAGTGACCTCAAAGGTCCTGGTGAGGTCTAAGGTGGGGAGCTAGCACACAGAGAGCACTTGGCAGGCCCCTGGCACACCGAGAGCTCTGAGATCTGGTGGCTATTTTTATTCTTGTTATGTACCAAGGTTGTATAACTGAATCTGTCCTGTGGCTCGAAGACTTAACGAAGCTCCCAGGCTTTGTGACAGTCAAAGGACGCCACATAAAGGACGTGCTGGTGGGAAAGGTTTTAAAGGGTTTTACCTCCCTGGTCCAGTTGCACCACCTCTCATGCCTTTCCTAGGGGCTTCAGCCACAGTTCTGGGCACCCAGTTGGATGCACAGGGCAGGTGAGCTCACCTGGGTTGGGGTGGGCATGTCTCAGTATCAGCAGGTCCTACTGATTGTCATAGCCCAACCCTGTTTCCTTCTATTCCCTGAGGTGAACAAGCGTCATGCAGGCTTCACCTTTGCCCTACTTCCCTGACAGCCCTCATCCTGACACCATCTTGTTTCTTCAAGTTAGAAATGCATTTATCTTGGTAAGAGTCCCCTTTTCCAATTTATATGTTATTTATAACATGCAGTGCTGAAGGAGGTTTGCATTTGGAGATCAGAACACCTCAGTTCTCTTTCCACCATGTATTTTCAGGGTTGGGCTCAGCAGCAAGCTCCTCTACCCACTGAGCCATCTTTCCAGCCCACTTTTTAATCTTTTAATTACAGCAACACAGGTAACTTAAGTCTTGTTGTTCAAGCACACCAATCACGCTACGTCCAGGACTTTTGCTTTCTCATAGAGCCTAGACCCTAACTTTCCATTCTCTCCAACACCTTTGCTCCCTTTCCCTTCAATATTTTAGTTTATGTGTCTGAGTGTTCTGCTTGTGTATACACATGTGCGCCACAAGCTTGCCTTGTGTCCAAGCAGGTCAGAAGAAGGCGTAGAATCCTCTGAACTGGAACTAATGACAGTTGTTAGCTGCTGTGTGTGTGTGTGGGACTCAAACTCAGGTCCCCTGGAAGAGCAGTGGGTACCCTTAACCACTGAGCCACCACCGAAAAGTCTCTGAGTTCAAGGCCAACCTGATCTACATAGTGAGCTCCATCCAGGACGGCCAGAGCTACATAGTTTGTCTCAAACAAACAAAAACAAATAAGCAACAATAAAAACAAAAAGAAGGAAAAAAAGAAAGATTTATTGATCATTTCCTATGTGCCTGGTGCCCAACCTAGAATGCAGAGGAGACTCACAGGTTATCACAAGCTGTAAAGATTTAAGATTCAATGAGCTTGAAAATATATAAAAGATAAATTTTGTCATTTAGTCATTCAACAAACCTCCTCTGCCTTCCTATCAGGATTGTGGAACCAGGAAGTAGCAACATAAGATCCCCTTTCTTCCTCTTCCTGGAGTTTTTCTGACTGGTGTCAGAGTGATGGAGCTCCCATCCCTGTGCCTCTCCACTGAGCTAGCTCCCACCTGAGAGATGCACAGTTGCTAGGGAGATCTGCAGAACAGGTATCATATTCTCTGGATGTCTGGGAAGAACAGTGCCTTGGGAGCTCAGTTACTAGGTCCAGCTCTACAAGAGTTCTGTGACCTTTCTTTAATTCCTTCCCCTCCCTCTATTGTCAAAAATGAATTAACAGCACCCTACGTGCCTCACACACCCTTGTCCCTGCTAGACCAGATCAAATGGCTAGCTTTGCTCCAGGAACCCCGGGGCTCCGCTTGCCCACATTCTGTGGATGGTAATTTATGTGAGCTGTCCTTTAAATAGTCATCTCTGTGACTGTTCCAAAGCTGTCCTTTATTCCCCATCCCCCACCCCCTTGCTCCTTGACACAGATTCAAACAGCCCCAGACCTAATGCTGTCACCTCCACCATAGAGACAGGATTGTCCTGAAGCAGCCCGGGACTGGGCCAGAGGTCACAAAGCAAACAGACCTATCTTCCTCTTCCTAAGTGAGTCACTTCATTACCTGAGCCTACCAGATCCTCTCACCAAAACAAATAAAACAAAACCTGCAGGGTCTCTCCAGCAGTTAGTGCCTGAGGCCGTCCACCTGTGTGTGTGTTGTGGGGGAGGGGCGCTGCTTTTGCTACCTTGATCGCTGAGACTGCTGAAGCGGGGACTGTTAATGGTTACTTGCCGAGGCTTTGTTTTTGAGTATTAAATGGTCCTGTTTAATCTCACACCATCTCTGTGAAGTTGGGTAACACTCTGGAAGGAGAAATAACCAAGACACAGAAAGGGGAGGTTGCTTGCCCAGGTTAGGACCACACTACAAGGTATGGTGAGGCTGGGTTCGCACCACTCAGCCTAATTGTGGATCTCTCTCGTTCTGAGTGCTCCACTGTGGGGAGCTACACCCCACAGCTCAGAAGACTGAGAGGGGGTTGGCTGAGGTCATGCCAATGGGGTGTCTGAGCCCAGCCCCCGCTCACAGTTCTGTAGTTGGGACCGTCCTACAGGGACACAGTCCTTTTCTTCTCTCTCCTCCCCTCTTTCTTTTCTCTCTCAGTTCACCTTTCCTTTTCTTTGTCGCCAGCACTACGGATGGAAACTAGAACTCAGTCCATGCTAGACAAGCTGCAGCCTCAGGCTTCTGCTTTTTAGAGACAGGATCTCACTAAGTTCAGCCTGGCTCTAATTCACTCTGGAGTACAGGCTAGCCTTGAATTTGAAGGGACATTAATCTCTCTCTGCAAAGTTTGGACTTGGAGTGCACGTGACAAGTCCTCTGGGGCTTCCCACATGTCACCAAGTGTCCTTCATGGGAGTCTTTCTTTGTGGGTATACAACAGGAGACTGCCTCTGTGCAAACTCCTAAGAAGTGATCTAAAAACATCTTTGCTTACTCATAAAGTTCTGGTGTCCAGAGGGGGAAAGAAGGGGTTTGGATTTACAAACTCCTCTCCAGAATTCTAACTGTAAGAGTACGCACAAGGATGCATGGGGCTTTATGCTGTTTTGCAGTCAGGAAGTCTACCCCTTTCTCTGGCCCACCACTTGCAAAGCAAAAAAAGTCTGCTAGAAGCCCCTAGAAAGACAACAGAAGGTTATCTCTGCATGCTTCCTCTGGAGAAGAGCCCAAGCGGCTCCCAAAACACGATTCCTTGGTGGTCCTAAGAGACCCTTGTAGGAGTGGTAGACACAGGAAGCCTGCCTGGGGAGGGCCAGGAGATTGTCTCCATCCTGTGATCTGGATCTTCTTCTTCGATGATCCTAAGCACAGGGGGGCCACCACAATGGAGGAGTGAGAACTCTCTTCTACCAAAGACCAACTGTGGATCCAAGGCAGCAGGTGGCTGCCATGGGAGAGGTTCCAGGGACACAGAGAAAGTTTGTGAAATAACTAACTGGGCGCGGGGGGGGGGGGGGGGGGGAGTAGGCAGATAGGATTTCGAGGTCCTGAGTTCCCATGTAATGAAAACAACAAAATCCAGTTGATGTAAGCAACAGAAGCTGCCAAGTAACATCTACCTGGGGACTTTGTGTGGCCCAGCCTCCTTCCCAAAGGGCAAATGCCCTTCTGTAGCTGATCTTATTTTTGGGTAATTTTATTTCTTTTTTCGTTCAGCCTATAAAAGCTTGCTGTTGAGCTGTCCCGCTGGACCTTTCTGGGCTCTTCCAGTTGTGAACGCTGTCCAATTGATGAGTCTTAATGCTCAAATAGACTTAAATTTCATCTAAAGTCTTTAAGAAAGACCCACTTTCAAGACCGAGTAGATGAAGCTGGGCCTGCCCAAGCTTGACCCATTTAATAGAGTCCCCACTGTGTGTATGGTGACTATCAGCAAGCCTACAGCAGTTTACACTGAATAGGGCAGAACTGTGGGGGGATGCTGCCCACAACAATGTATTTATGGAAACCTTCCAAACGGGGTGAGCCCTGAGCAAGACTGCATCAAAACTATTAGCTCTTTTACTTGAAAGTCATTGCTGGGCCATTCGGTGGGAGATAACAATGGTTTAATTTGACTGACAACTTCATGGGGTTGAGGTGCTTAGGAAACTGGCCAAGCAGAACTGTGAGTGGTTCTGAGAGGGCAATTCCAGAAAACAACTGACATGAAACTTTTGACACAATGATTTAATTCACTGATTGGCTTGTTTACTTGTTTTTTTTTTTTTTTTTCTTTTGAGCCAGAGTTTCATGTAGCCTCCTTTGAGTGTGGTGATTCTAGGTACATGCCCAGACTTTGTGGTGCTGGGGATCAAACTTAGGGCCCTGTGCATGCTAGACAAACACTCTACCAACTGAGTCCCTGTGAATCTTGAATGGGCTGTTAATAAGTAGAAGAGTGGAGGGGAGGGCCTGGTTTGAGGAAGGCCTGCTTTTGGAAGGTGCATCTTGGTCCTGGCCCTTTCTCGATGTGTTCACTGCTCCCTAGACACCAAGAACAAAGCAAGTTCCTATAGAGCATGCTCTTTCCACCTTGATGGTCTACCTCACATCAAACCTGCAGCAGTGGAGGAAGCTTATTGTGGGCTGAGATGAAAATGAACCATTCTTCCCTTAAATAGATCTCTCGTGTACTAAAGAGCTGTTATTAAATTATGAAAAGCTCTTACAATCCAATAATTAAAGGATATTCAGTGAAATAAATTAGTTAATTAAAAATGGTCTAGGTAGGATATGGTGCAATACTAGAACTAGGAGGCAAGCAAATCTCTGTGAGGATGAGGCCAGCCTGGTCTACATAGTGAGAGCCTCACCCTAACCTGGTCTACACAGTGAGTCTCAGGCCAGCCAGAATTACATAGTGAGGTCCTGACTCAAACAAACAAATAACAAACAAAAAACCAACCAACAAAGACTTTGGAAAGAATTTTTTTTCCAAAGAAGATGAACAAATGACCAATAGTCACATACAAAATCAGGACAAAACACTGTGATACACAAGGGAAATACAAGTCAAAACTATAATTAGATAGCACTCTTACCAAATGCATGTATCCAGTCAGAAAGCCAGATGGTAAGTATTGTCAGGGGTGTGAAAACATGGCTTTGTAGGGAAGGCTCAGTCCTTAAGAGTACTGGGGGCTCTTCTAGAGGACCAGTACTGAGCTGATGGTTCGCAGCCATTTGTAATTCCAATTCCAAGGGATCTGGCACTTTCTTCTGGTCTCTGTGGGCTCCAGGCATGCACATAGTGTATACATGCAAGGGAAACACTCATATACACAAATTAAAAATCGATACATCTTTATGTTAAAAAACAAGACATGAAAACACTCCAACTCTCAGCTAGTCTAGGGACACAGGCCTGCCATCTAAGTTACTCAGGAGGTTGAAACAGGAAGACTGAGAACTCAAGGGCAGGTTGGCCAACTTAGTGAGAGCCTGTTTCAAAATTTAAAACTAAAGAGTTTTTAGCTTTAGCTGGGATACAATTCAGTGGCAGAGTGCTTGCCTAACATATGTGAAGCCCTAGGCTCAATCCTAGATCTCTGGGCAATGTGCAGGTATTTGGACAGATTGGTGAGCTTCTTCCCTAGTAGTGTTTCTTACTAATGTAGATTTAGGGATGAAGTGACCTTGTGAATCTGAAAAGTTTTAGGGCCTTCCTGAGACTTGTGAGTTGCCTTCTTCCTGAGTCTTAAGAAGTCTCCCTCTAGGCTGGACTGATTCAGCTGGAAGTTACTACAAGGTGCATATACACCAAGAAAACTGAGCCTGTGTTCACTTAAAAATGTATGCACAAGGGGTTAGGGATTTAGCTCAGTGGTAGAGTGCTTGCCTAGGAAGCGCAAGGCCCTGGGTTTGGTCCCCAGCTCTGAAAAAAAGAACCAAAAAAAAAAATGTATGCACAAGTGTTCATAGTGATGTTTTTCATTGTAGCCTACCTAGAGTTAGACAAAAACTGTATGCCCATCAGCTGATGGACAGCTAAACAGATACAGTACACCTAAGACCAAATAACATGATCTTGAAAAGAAGTGCAGTGCCATTCATGATTCAAATTGGTGGACCTTGAAGCTTGCTGTGTGAAAGAGGCACAAAAGAATATGCTGTTCAACTGCCAAAGAAATACTCAGAGTGGGAAGCATAGCACTTCCGGTTTAGAACTGGGCAGGATGGGGAAGAGAGAATAGTTGATATGTGTGTGTTCTCTCTCTCTCTCTCTCTCTCTCTCCCCCCACACACACCACACACACACACACACACACACACACACACACACACACACACACACACACACGGCTCAATGGATGTAACGGTGCACCTTTACCACCATAAGCATCTGGAGTGGTGAGGGCACTTTACCCACTGCACTAGCAACGAGGCTCTATCGCCAGAAGGTTAAAATCCCCAAACAAAAACTCTCTTGCGATTTTCCCTTCCCTTTAGTTCCCGGAAAATGCGGGGTTTGGGATTTTCTTTCCTGTGATGAAATGTTCTAAAAATAGACTGTGATGATTGTGTGACTCTGTGACATCCACTGAGCTGTGTGACTTTTAAACGTGTGAGTTATAGCTCAGCGCCATCATGACAAAATGGGGTTGGAGAGAGATCACGATGCATCCCCAGAGGTCATCCTCAGCACAAAGGGACAGCTGCCAACAACTGGAAAAGGTTGCAAGGAGGCAGTAATAATCCCCTACTTAGCCCAGAGCTGAGTGGTGGCTCCAGCCCATGTCCTGAGAGAAAGGCAGTGATGCTCTTGTCCATTTCCAGTCACAAATTCAACTTACCTCAGTTTTGCCTCCTGTTCCATGTGTGTGATGTTTGATATTCTGTCAAGAAGAGGAAGGAAAAAAATCTTCCACTGTCAAGAAATAAAGCACACAAATGAGTGGGAATGGAGGGGGTCAGAGCTTGAAAGCAGAGACGTAACTCTGGTTACAGTGAATGGTTCCACTAGAAACCATAGATGTCCTGTGTGAGATGATGGGGAATTAACAGATGTGAAATCTATTTATAAAAATAATGACATTAAATACAAGAACTAAATAATATGCTGAAGAAGTAGTAGGTTGACCAGATGGCTTAGTTGGGGAAGGAGCTTGCTATCAAATTAATTCCTGGGTCCCATGTGGTGATGAGACAGAGAGAACTGTTGCAGGCGTTCCCCTGGTCTCCACACAGGTGCTTCCGTATATGCACATATAAGTAAATAAATAAATGTTAAAAAGCAAAAAAGAAAAAGCATTCACCATTAAATTGAAAACAGCTGAGGAAAGAAAGTAAACATTCACTATAGGAATAGTCACATCCAAAGACAAAGAGAAAAAGAGGAAAGAAAAGACACAACTAAGAGCTGTGGGACAATAGAAAACAGTCCAAATACACACACAGGGGAAGGGTCAGGAGAGAAGAGACTAGAGAACACATTCAAAGAGATAATAGCTGAGAATTTTCCAAATTCAATGAAAGACAACAAATCACAGACCCAAGAATTCTAGGAAAAAGTCCCAAAGGATAAATACAAAACACACTCATGCCTAGATATATGGTCAAACTGCCAAAGACAAAAACAAAACAAAAACTAAAGGTTAAAGGTAACTACAGGGGAAAGTTATACACAAAAGAACAAAGACAATATTGACATCAGGCTCCCACCACATGTTTGGAAGTCAGAGTACAACTGAGGGACTCTGAATGCTGAAGATCTCACAATTACACCTCGGTGAAAAGATCACTGTAAAAGGATGGCTAAGGAAGGGTTTGAGCCGTGCATGGTGACACAAGCTTTAATCCCCAGCATTCAGAGAGGCAGATGGGCAGAGGGGCAGAGGGGCAGAGGGGCAGAGAGGTAATCTCCTTAAGTTTGAGACCAGTCTGGTTTGCATACAGAGTTCTAGGACAGCCAGGGTTATATAGATGCCCTGTCTTAAAACAACAACGGGGTTGGGAATTTAGCTCAGTGGTAGAGCGCTTGCCTAGGAAGCGCAAGGCCCTGGGTTCGGTCCCCAGCTCCGAAAAAAACAAAAACAAAAACAAAAAAAAACAAAAAAAAAAAACCCCAATATACTTGATCCCCAAATGGAAATCTAGACTTACACAACTCCAAAAGAAAACAAAAAGTAAACATAAAAGACCATTGTTATTGCTCAAGTGTCTTCCACCACCCAGATTCAAGTTGGAACTGCAATTTCTCAATATTGGGTCTGGGTCATGGAGGTGGAGCCCTCATGGACTGAATGTTTGTTCTGGGGGATTCACTATGTCTTTAGAACACACTTTGCGTACACTACTGGTTTATGACATGAGTTCAGACAGCATGTAGCCCTCACTCACTGTGGACACTTAATCTTGGACTTCTCAGAATCCAGAATCATTACCCCCAAACAACCCTCTTTTTGTAATACATTATCCAGTTCCAGATGTTCTGTTACAGCAGCAGCAGAAAGGCAAATAAAGAACTCGCTTCATTTTAAATCACCTTACGAGACAACTGGGACTCTGGATGTAGCTCGGTAGTTCAGCCCTGACTAAGGATATGTGAAGCATTGGGTCCAATTCCTAGCATTAAAAAAAGAGGCAACTACTAAAGGCAATAATGACATACTGTGGTGATGTTAATGTCTGCAGAGGAATACGTGTAAGAACATAGTACAAAGGAGAGGAAGCAGGAAATGGGAAATATTTCCCTACAATATTACTCAAAGGTAGACTAATAAGCTTGAGGTGTGTGGTGTAAACCTCAGATTACTAACTCTATTGTCAATGCTGGGAATTAAACCTGAACATTATGCAAATGAGGCAAGCTCTCGCCAGAGTGATATTCCCATTCCTCTTTTATTTTTTTCTTTTTCTTTTCCTCTTTCTTTCTTCCTTCCTTCCTTTCTTCCTTCCTTTCTTTCTTTCTTTCTTTCTTTCTTTCTTTCTTTCTCTTCTTTTCTTTTTTCTCTTTTTTTCCTGAGACAGGGTCACACTGAGTTACCCAAGCTGTTCCTAAACTCTCTCTGTAACTCACACAGGCTTTGAACTTGTGATATTTCAGACTTAGCCTCCTGAGGAGCTGTAGCACCAGGCTAGCTTTAAACGTTTAAAAGAGGTAAACACAACACTAAAGTAATCCAAAAGAAGGTGTGAAGGAGGATAAAAGGCTCTTAAACTTTACACAGGGAAATCACGCAAGAGCATGAGAAGCTGAGGGTGAGGCCAGCAACTGGAGTTTGACAGGTGGAATTCTCTAAACAATCAATCAGTTAATCAATCAGTCAATCAAATTGAAGCCATACAAATTGTGACTCATAACAAAAATGGGATGAAGCTACTAGAGGTGAAGCTGAATTCCCTCCCCCAAATGCTTGGAAACAAGACAGTTCCGAGTAAACAAACTCGAGGGAGAAATTCCACAGGAAAAGGTAGATACTTTTAGCTGAGTGAAAGTGTAAACACAACCTATCAAGCTTTATGGGGCGTGGCTAGAGCAGTTTTTAGAGCGGATTAAATGCTTACATTAACCCCAGCACTTAGAAGGCAGAGGCAGATGGATCTCTGTCAGTTTGAGGTCAGCCTGGTCTACAGAGCAAATTCTAGGATAGCCAGGGCTATATAGTGAGACTGTCTCAAAAAAACAAAAACAAAAACAAAAAACAAAACAAAAATAACACCACACACACACACACACACACACACACACTCTCACACCATCACCACAACAAACAAACAAACAAAATAACAGCAAGAACAACAACAGCAGCAGCAGCAACAACAAAACCAAGAAAGGCTTAGCATCAATAAGTTGAGGAAAGAGCAAATTGTAGGGAAGCGAAGCAGAAGAAAGGCATTAAGATAAAAGGCAGGGTTGACTGAAATGGAAGACAGGTTGAGAAGATGGTGCTCATCAAGGAAAACAAGGAGTAAAGACACACAGACCACCAGTGTGAGGGCTGAAAAAGAGCTATTGCTTTCCAACAGAATTAAATCAGAAATCACATTAAGATTTGAGCTCACGTTAACAGATCTTTAGTGCCAAAAAAAGAGAAGCCAACCTGAGGCAATACTGTGTAGTCATGTAGGGTGTATAGTCATTGGTATCTAATGACATTTTCGTTACTTGTTACACTGAGAAACTAATAATTTATGGCACAAGCAAATACGATCTAGAGTATTAAAGATATGTTTTATCTTTCTACCTCCAGTGATGAATGTTTTCTCAGTACTCATGCTCCTGTCTCTGTTCCAGTGTTAACACTCCAAACTGAAATTAATGCTGGTGTTTAGACATGGAAGTTACCTACTAATGTAATTGTCAGTGAAGGGCTTATCTGCTTATGCTGAGAGCCATATTCAAACGAAGACTCATATTTTCTCTCTGCTACACCTTCGCTTAAAAATGCATCATTCTGAGGTACATACGGCTGGGTAATAAAACTTACCGTGCATTCCTCCTCAAAACTCCCTCTAGTCTAGTTCCAGAAAGTACAACAGTGACAGCACAATAACCTAGAGTTGTTTCCTGGGCTACTTTAGAGAGCTAAAAGTGAGCCAAGGGTGTCTACATTGTTATCTCTGTTCTCGATGCATACTCGACTCGCTGCTTTGAGTTCCCACCTTGACTTCTTGCTGATGATGAACTGTAACCTGAAGTGGTCGCCAAAATAAACCATTTCTCTTTTTAAAAGAAAAAGAAAGAAGGAAAAATAATCATCACAGCCCCTACACAGTAAAATAAAAGCAAGTGGCTAGGGAAAACAGCCACATGGCAGTGTACTTGATACTTAAGACTAAACGTCTTAGTGGAGGGCCTCGGAAGTAGCCAGGTCATTTCTTCCACAACTGCTCCTTGTATAATAGTGAGTTTGAGGCCAGGCAAGAGGAAAGGGGAGGGCTACAGTGTGTCAACTACTGTGGACAAGAAACCTCTGGTCCCAAGTGGGGTGAGGTTAACCTATCAGAGAACAAACTGGGCTAGCTAACTGAGTTCAAATTCCCCTGAGTTTATCTTGGGTCTGAATCTATTTCTCAATATCAGGTACACAAGAGATGACAGCTGAAGTGGCAGACTTAATTCTGGGGATTGCCTAATAACTGTTGTAAAAATCCCCAAATCCTTCCCTCCACCCCTTTCTTTAGTCTCTTCACCTCTGCCCATGTAGTTCCAAGCACTGCCTTAGCTTTGGGCTAACCAGGGTTTAAGACCCGGCTCCTCCTCTACCTTGTCACCTCCTTTCTGAGTCTCAGTGTCTCAGCTCTGCTTTAAGGTTGTCATGAACTCATGTTCAAAGCTGTCACGTTGGTCACAGAACATGATGCACATTAGTGCTCAGCACAAGGCTAGATCTAAATTTTTATCATTTGTTAGCATCTTCCCCAAAGGACTCTTCACAGAACACTCCAGCGCAGACAGTGCAGACCACACACCTATTTGACCTTGAACTGTAGAAGCTCCAGGAGGGCAGAGATGGAGTCTGGTTCTTCCCCAGTTCACACAGAACTTGGCAAAGAACAGGGTAGTGATAGAACGAGCCACCATTGATTCATCAGTGGATGAACGAACAGCATCCGCTGTTCTAAGATTTAAAACTGTGTGGTCCATGTCCACTGAGTGTACATGGCTGCTGAAGTGGGAGGGGACAATGAGATATGATTCATCCTTCATCCTTAGATAACGCAAGTGTCTGTGCTGTCCATCTTCTGTCAGATCTTGTGTTGGGCCCAGGAATCTTACCTGTCATACTTCCTCTGATGGGTCACCACCTCCAGGCTCTCAGTGCTTCTGCAGATGAATACCGGCTCCGCCCCCTGCAAGACCACAGAGTTCTGGAGGCAAGATTCATGGCAGACCAGTAGAACTTTGTAGTGCTGGGGATGGATCTCAGGGCATGCTAAACACAAGGTCTATAACCAGGACCGCTTGAGCAATGTAACACAGAGCAAACCCACACTCCACTATGGTCTCTCACCAGTGCAGTTTCGGGAGGGTGCTGTTCTCACAGGATAAACTGCAACCCACCATCAGCAATTCCTGGGGACTTGGTAGAAATACAAATTATGGGTTCTCAATCCAGACCTGCATAATCAGAAACTCTGAGTGGACCCAGGCATCTGATGATGTGTGGTGTGTGTGTGTGTGTGTGTGTGTGTGTGTGTGCATGTGTGTATTGTATGTTGTGTGCATGTGCATGTATGTATTGTGTGTGTGTATTGTGTGTGTATTATGTGTGTGTTTGTGTGTGTATTGTGTGTGCATGTGCGTGTGTATTATGTGTGTATTGTGTGTGTGTGCATGTGTATTGTGTGTGGGTGTAGGTAGAGGCTAGAAGTTGTCATCTTCGACTGCTCTCCACCTTTATTATTGTTACTTGACAGCTCAGCCATGTGGTTAGATGTCCTGGAGCTCACTGATTTGACTAAGCCAGCTGACCAGGCAGCTCCTGCCTCTGCCTCCATGGTGCTTGGGTTACAAGCATGCACCACCATTCTTGGCTTTTTATGTGGGCATCAGGTCCTCGTGCTAGCATGGCAAGTACTCTATCAGCTGAGAGGCATCTCCCCAGTCCAATTTAAGGGTGTTTGTAACGTACCCTAAAGGCTGTGACTCAGAGTGCAGTGCAGTAGTAATTATGGGCACACAGAGATTGACTCAATTCGTCTTTCCTCCACGAAATATCAGTTGCCCAATGCCCCCCTCGCTACCTTTTACTGGCATTTCTAACTTCCTCTACCTGTTTATGTCATCTGCATTCAGAGGTGCTTCCCTAAGTTGCAAGCAGGGTGAATCTTACCCATCTCTCTCTGACTGGGTGGCCCAGGACTTACTAGAGGAGGCTCTGTTTGGGAAAAAAGTCTCAGCCTTTTGCAAACCTCCTAAGAAAGCTGCTGTTGTGGCATCTGCTCCCTCCAGGTCCCCCTCACAGTGTTCTTTGTGAGTGGCCGTCCTCTCCTACTGTGTCACGGTCCTCCTACTGAGTTGCAGTCCTCTCCTGCTGAGCAGTGGTCCTCTCCTGGGCTGAGGGTAGCATTTCTGTCATTTCTGGTCTCCTCCAGTTGTCCTGGCTTCTCTGGACATTTCCCCATTTCTACTCCTGTGGTATTTGAGTAAAACCCTTTTGAACACATTGCTGCATCTGCAGGCAGGAAGCCCTGTACTGCTCACTTAGTCTTTAGCTATGGTTCTTCTATGGATGGCAGTGAAGAACTGTGCCCCAGGCCCTGTGCTAGGCACTGTTTATAACATCACTCCCTATTACAGCTCAAGGAGCAGGGGCCACTGTACTTTCAGTGAATGGAGCGTAGGAAAACCAAGGCATGAAAGGCAACATGAACAAATGGCAAGGTCAGGGCCTTTGTTGTCGTTTTGGGACTCCAGTGAAGGTCTGTGTGTGTGTACATTAGAAATGCTTTGATTAGGCAATACTCAGAACTACCATAAAGAATAATCTGATGGCCCTGTACTGAAAACCTACCTGGTACTTTGGGTCTAAGAGGAGTCTAGTGCATTAGAACTAATGTATTCTATCTTGTGTGACCCACAGGTCTCACCAACTGCCTTCAGCATGTCCCTGGTGCAGCACTTGATGTCCACACCATAGAAGTTTTCAAATGGTGCTTCCCACACCCCTTGAAGACTCGGGCAAGAGGGTTAAACATGTATGGGGTTGACCAAACGGAACCTTGGGGTCACCCTTGCTAAGCTAGACCATCCCTGGCACACATGTCACCTCTTGGGCTTCTGAATAAAGCTGCACTTGAATACAGGGTGTCAGTTGTAAAGTGCTGGAGTAGCCAGGCACAGAGGGGCATCCCGGCATTCGAGAGGCTGAAGCAGGAATATCAGAGAGCTGCCCGAGCTACTTTGTGAAACCCTTCTCAAAGACACCAAGTCTGATGTAGTGGCTGATGCCTGGGATCTCAGAACATGGGAGAATGAGGCAGGAGGATTACTGGGAGTCAAGGGCAGTCTGAGTACAGATAAGCAACAATAAAGAGCTGGGAATCAGCAGAAGCAAGCGTCTCTAGGATCTATGCTCTGGAAGAGCACGTGACTGGGGGTCTCAGAGACGGTGAGCCAGCTAGAAGGGCACATGAAACCTGGATGTGCTGTGAATTCTCAGTAATAT
Source organism: Rattus norvegicus (assembly GCF_021556685.1). Lineage (NCBI taxonomy): Eukaryota > Metazoa > Chordata > Mammalia > Rodentia > Muridae > Rattus > Rattus norvegicus. The sequence continues at coordinate 166,076,722 of NC_141534.1, read as the reverse complement.
GTGTAAGCCTTCTACCCCCATCCCTGTGGGGAAAAGGCCTTGGGTGAGTTGAGTAAGAATGTTGCAGACAGGATGATGCAAGGGGGCTCTCTGTACGTATTGCAACAGAACATTCTAAAAGGGGCCTGGGGCTACTCTGATAGCCAGTTCCCAAGGGGATTAGCTCTGTTGTTCATCAAACTTCTGAGCCCCCGAAGGGATGGCCTCACTGCAGGTGTGCTCTTGGCTCTGGGTTGAAGGCCAGCGTCTCCGTCTCTCAGTCTTTTCCCTTCCTCTACCCTCTATCCGTGACATTGAGTCTTGATGATCCCAAGCCTTGGCGTTTCTCAAAATTCCAGTCTTGGCCCTGCATCTCCTTCATTTTGTTCTCACTGTGTCACCATCATTCACTCCTCTGTCCCTCTATTCCTTCCACTCATCACCCAAGTCCCTTGTGTGCACAGACCAGTCCCAGAGTTAGACACTGGACCCGGAGAGGTCTGTGACCCTCCTTCTGACTCACAGCAGGCTCTCCAAGGGGGAAGACAAGTATGTCGGCACTGGCTGTTACAGGCCAATGAAGGGCAGAAGCAAGGGATCTGATTGGGCACAGGGAGGGGTAGGGTCTTCCTAGGGCCATGTGCTGCATACCTCCATTCACTCTCAGCCCAGAGTCTCCACCTTTAACTATTCTGCACTCTTGGGTGTCCAGCATAGCCGACACCAAGGGGCTTGCATCACCGCCTGGATGGCCAGAAGTCCTGCCGTTAGCCTGGGGGAAGGAGGGAAGGGCAGAGTAACCCTGCCAGGTTACCATGGGTTCTTTGCTCACAGCTCCTATTGGGCAGCCGTTTCCCCTCACTCCCTCTCTGTAGAGCCTTCTCCCTTTGCCTCTTCTGTCCATGGACCTTAAATGTCAATAGTTTTGGAGAAAGTCTCCCATATTCATGCCCACAGCTTTGAAAACGGTCTTTGTATTAAACTTTCCTCAAATTACCCAATTTGCGAGGGCCGTTCCCTGTAGGGAATCTAATTTAAGGCAGAGGTGATCAGGAACAGGGCCATGAAGGTGGTGGGTGAAGGTGCTCTTGTTTGTGATCCTTCAGAACACAGAATGAGCACGCCTCCCCTCGCTAAAATCCTCCCAGGTTCCCCAGTGCTCTGGGGACAAAGTCCACCTTCTATAGGCTGGGAATTAAGACTGCACCCTCTCTAGCCCCCAATGACCACGAGGCATGTAGGGATGTCTAAAAGGACAGTGAAGGGCTTAGAAATGGGAGGAAGCCTGAGAGGGTGCAGCCTTGCCTGCCACATAGCAGCTCCAGCTGGCAAATTCCTGCCAAGGGAAGAAGAAGATGAGTTCCAAGCAAGTGAGCCAGGCCAGACTGCCTTTCCCTTGCCCAAACCTCTGCCCTCCTTCTCTCTGCAAGTGAGGTGAGCCTGCCCTCAGTTGAACCTCAAAGGCCCTAGCCATGAGCATAATTGGTTTAAATCCTACCCAATCCCTGATACCCGTCAGCTCCCTGAGATTTACTTAGTCTTATCCATGACAAGACAGGAGCATCCTCACAGGGCGGTGGGAGGTGCCTAAGTGGGGGGGATGATGGAAGAACCCCCTGTCACCCAAGTGTGCTGTGTTCCAGGCTCTTGCAGTCGGTGGGGATGGGAGAGGTGGGAAAGTCTGTGGGTTGCAGCCTAGAGAGGTTGGGATGTAAAGTCAGCTTTCCTACAGGCTGAGCACCCATCAGTTAAAATACTCGGAATCAGAAGCAAAACCAGAAGCACTTCAGATTTCTCATTAGGGAGGTTCTGCCTGTGTACATTTACTGTGTGACCCTGGATGTTCTCCTTCAGCTCTCTGCACCTCAGTTGCAGATTGGCGTGACAGTCACTCTTGCAGTGGGTTTGAGGTTGGATAGGAACCTGGTGTATGTTTTTTTTTTTCTTCCTGTGCCTCTAGGACAGACATCCTCTATGCCCGTGAACCCCCATTTATTCCCCAGTCTATGTGATGGAGGCCCATGCAGTCTGTACACACATCCATAGAAACACAAGGCTATGCACACGGTTTCTAAGAGCAACCTGCCAGGCATTTAATCCCAGCACTCGGGAGGCAGAGGCAGTTGGATCTTTAGGAGTTTGAGACCAGCCTGGTCTACATAGCAAGTGGGACAGCCAGGTCAGTTACACAGAGAAATCCTGTCTTGGAAAACAAAACCAAAAACCTAATAGCAGCCTGGCACTGGTATGGAATATTAGGACTGCACACTTAGTAATGCTTAGCCTGGTCAAGCCCTTCTTGGATGTGTGTCTTGAACGGTATCTGGTTGTTCAAAGTGTTCATGAGCCGGGATGTGCAGCAATGGAGAGGTGACACAGGCTTAGTACACATCTTATAGCTGGCCAGTTTGTCCTTGTGAAGAGCAGACAGGCTATCATAAAATTCTAAGGGTGCTTAGATATGTGGAGAGAAAACCAGAAGTTAATACCCATTAGGAGCCCCGACACCCACCATCCTACAGGGCAGAAGTCCCAAGTCAGCATTCTCTCTTATTTTATTTTTATGTGTGTGGATGTTTTGCCTGAATGTATGTCTGCACGCCATGTACATGCTGGGAATGAAGCCAGAAGAGTGGATCTGACCCCCGGGGACAGGAGTTCTGATCAGTTGTGAGCTGTCATGTAGATGGTGGGAATTTAACTCAGGTCCTTTAAAAGGTCACCTAATACTCTTAACTGCTGAGTTATCTCTCCAGCCTCGCAACTTTTCTTAAAGTTCTAACTGTGCGTCTGGTTTTCCATCTAGATCCAGTCTGAACCAAAAGACATAAACTGTGGTCATAGCTAGAAGCCAGATGATAAGAGAGCTCTTGAACGCCCTCTGAAGCCCTTGGTTCCCACATTGAAGGGTCTAAACTAGGGACTAGATTTTTTTTTTCAAGACAGGGTTTCTTTTCTTTTCTTTTTCTTTCTTTTTTTTTTTTTTTTTTTTGGTTCTTTTTTTCCGGAGCTGGGGACTGAACCCAGGGCCTTGCGCTTCCTAGGTAAGCGCTCTACCACTGAGCTAAATCCCCAGCCCCCAAGACAGGGTTTCTTTGTGTAGCTCTGGCTGTCCTGTAACTCTCTGTAGACCAGCCTAGCTTCAAATTCAGAGATCCACCTGCCTCTACCTACTGAGTGCTGGAATTAAAAGTTTGTACCATCATGCCTGGCATTAGGGACTAGGTTTTATGGCCCCATTTCCCAGATCCATTCTTTTTTTTTTTTTTTTTCCAGAGCTGGGGACCGAACCCAGGGCCTTGCGCTTGTGAGAAGGACATGCTCTACCACTGAGCTAAATCCCCAACCCCTATGGTCCCATTTCCCAACCTTCCACTGGCACAGGATGAAGCCAGATTCCTGTGCTGAACCAGAAGGTTCCCCAGATTTGGATCCTGTTGTCAACTTTCCAACTCCACCTCCTCCCTTCCCCTTAACTTACCATCTACATCCCCTTTCCAGCCATACCGGGGTTCCACTCCCATGCTGGAACCTCTGAATATATGCCCTTCCTCTCTGATTCACAGGACCCGATTCATCTCATATCCAGCAGCAATATTGCCTCATCTTGACTTTCTTATTTATCGTTCCCTGACAAATGACTTGTCTATTGGCCAATCTACTGTCCACTGAGCCTCTTGGCTGAGTTAGACCCACAATGGGTACGGACCAAGGGCTCCGGGGTTTGAGTAAATTTCAAGCTCAGCAGAGGCAAGCAATGGCAGTCAGGAGAGGAGGGCTGGCCTTGACCTGACCTTATGTTTCCCTGCCTGGCCATCCTTTGACCATTGGTCTCGTCTCTTGGTTGAGTCTCCACAAAGGCAGGGACTACTTCTGGTTCTGTGTGTCCCAATCAGTACCTGGCCCAGAGAAGGTGCACAGGAAAATGCTGAAGTCCATGAACTTGGGATCTCAATGTTTCCAATGGGCCTTGTTTACCCTAAGCCTTGCCATTTATCATTCAGATAATGGTATCTTACTCTCGTTATATAATGGTAACACCCTTTCCATATTATTTTAGCTGACCCATAAGTAGTCAAGATAGGAACTGTCACCTCTTTCTTTCTGTCTCCCTCTTTTCCTTCTTCCCTCCTTCCTCCTGTTTCTTTTTTGAGACAGGATTTCATCTAACTCAGGCTACCTTCCAACTCATTACATAGTCAAAAATGACCTTGAACTCCTGTAGGAGACATCCTCCTCACCAACCACATGCTCAGATCATAACAGGTATGACTGACTTCTCATCTCCACTTTGTGATGAACTACTATCGACTTACCCAAGGACACTAGACAAGTCACTGATACAGGAGAGACTGCACCCCAGGCTTATAACCTTACAGATTAATCTCTGCCCATCTGACAGTAGTAGAGGTAAGTGAATGGATCATGGATCACAGGACCTCCTCCACGGAAGATGCTCCTAGATCAGGAATGTGTCATACAGTGACCTGGGGTCTTCCATGCCAACACGAGACTCTGTGTGTGTGTGTGTGTGTGTGTGTGTGTGTGTGTGTGTGTGTGTGTGTCTTGCTAAATTCTGAACCAAGAGTTTCCTTATTCATGCTAAACAACCAGCAGGAGTGAGGCTTGCCTCCCATAATCCCCTGGCACCATAGCACCCACATGCCTGAACTCTACTCTGACCCTGTATATATACCTGCTCTCTCCGCACAGTTGTTGCATAGCATACATCCATCTGGAGTCTCCCATGAGCATGGCATACCACTAGCCTTACCTTAGTTCCACCGAAGGACCCAGGTCTACCACAGAGCATCATCACAATGGTCCCTCCACCCTAAGATATTTTTCCTTCTATTTATATGGTTGGCTCAGTTTTCAATGGGCTTGGTAGCATTTTCTCAGTGAGATTTGTGCCCACCACCCACCATGCAAACATTTCTAGGTTTCACTAACGGCATTTGTCACGTGCCCTGGGACTGCGAATATCCTTCTTCCCTCTTTCATTAGAACTCACCCCCTTTCTTTTCCACTCTCCCCCAAGGCCCTATTGCCCCAGACCTTACTGTATGCAACTCAAGGGTGTGCCACACCCCAGCGCTCTATGCTTTTTTCTGCAGGGCATACCTTTAACCACTGCCTTTGCTTGTGGCTCCTCTGCTCACCCAGCTCCTCACTGCAACCTACCCTCATTTCTCATATTCCTCTATTTCTCATACTCTGTCTAGAGTGATCCTAGAACTCAACTTACCCCTGTCATTTCCTTTAAGGTTCTCCTGGAACCCATTCCCACCCCAATGTCTGAAGAGACACACTGGAGAATCTTCTAAGACCATGCTCTAGCCCGTGTCACACAGCCTCCACTACCGTTGCCTAGATCACAGTCTCTATGGTCCTGGCCCAACTCCTGATACGCTGACTGTTCAGACTTGGTGCTGGCCTTTGGCTTGTGCTCCCTTTCCCGTTCTGCGAAACTCCTGCTCCTCTGTGGTCAACGGAAATGATTCCTAATCTTAAGTGCCTGTAGTGAGTGAAGTGCCTTCCATACCTCAGCTCCTTAGTTCTCAAAGCCTCTCACAAAACAGTCATGCGTGTTCCTATTTTCACTGATGTGAAAGAAAACTGAAGCTGCAAACTGCTCATGGTGGCACATGCCTTTAACCCAGCACTAAAGTCAGACACAGGTACATCTCTGTGAGTTCAAGGCCAGCCTGGTCTACACAGTGAGTGCCAGGACAGCCAGGGCTACAAGGAGAAACCCCATCTCTAAAAAAAAAAAAGAAAGAAAAAACAAAACAAAACAAAAACCACCACCACCCCCAAACCAAGCCAAACAACCAAAAATCACCTTGAAGTTGAGCAAAAGAGAGGAAGAGAGGTCTTGAACCGGACTTGAAGTAAGTGCATCACTCACTATGTCTGTAGTATTGCCTTATTGTTTCTGTCCCGGGTGTTTGGAGACAGGGTTACTATGTAGCCTGGCCGGGCTTCAAACTCTTGACCTTCCTGCCTCAGCGCGCTCATGTACACGTACACACACACACACACACACACACACACACACACACACAGAGGCGGGGGAGCGGGAGCGGGAGCGGGAGAGCTAGGATTACAGGTAGTAGACTCCATCGCTCTAGGTTCTTCTTGATAGACTCCATCACTCTTATGTTCTTCCTGAGAAGAGGAAAGGCTGCGGCACTTGGGTAAGTTAAGTCCAGCGGTAACCTAACTAATCCCAACACTTTTGACTCCAGGCCAGGCCCCCATCTGTAGCCCGAGGAAAGCGCAGCCAAATAAGAACACGGGAACTCACAGGGTCCTGATCGTCCCGCACGTGCTCAAATTCCCTGCCCACGTTCCAGCTGCTGGACCGTACTAATGTCTGCGAGAGAGGCTTGTGAGAAGGACATGGCGACCGTTGGGACAACCAGGCGTGCTTTCAGACACCGAGACTCCAGCTCCCTTTTCCATACTCTATAAACTCTGTCCCGTACAGTTCAGGACATGTTGCCCTCCTGGGCTCTGTGCATATTTTATCCCCGGGAGCCTCAACCCCCACAAAAACATGGTACAGTCCGGGGCGGACCCTTTTGCCCCGCCCTATAGCGTCATGACCCGCCCCGTTGTGAGGTTATAAAGCGCGCGCGCGCGCGCGGCGGCGCTAGGCGCCGTGGCCGCGCTTCGCTAGCTTTCTGATTGCCTAGGGTGGCAGCGGCTACCTACCTCGGATCTCGACCTGCTGCCACCACGGCCTGAGCGCTGTCCCTCGGCTCCCGGAGCTCAGCGCGAAGCCCTGGCCCCGGCGGCTGGGGCATGGATCAGGGGCGCTGCGTGAGGCGGCTTCCTGCACGGCCGTGACGTGCACCGGCTTCAGCATGAAGACCCTCATCGCTGCCTACTCCGGGGTCCTGCGGGGTGAGCGTCGGGCCGAAGCTGCCCGCAGCGAGAACAAGAATAAAGGATCTGCCCTGTCACGCGAGGGGTCTGGGCGATGGGGTGAGTGCCAGTCATCCCTAGGGCTTTCATCCTGAGGGACAAGGACCCACAGCAAGACGACTTTCAGGAAGGGACTATGGCCAAGGCGTGCTGCCCTGTGCTGGACGGACGGCTAGCTAGTTCAGGTTGGCGTCCCAGACAATTACTTCCAGTTTTTAAAAGGTCTCACCTTGTAGCCTAGGCTGGCTTCCAACTCTCACCCCCTGTCTCGGCATCCCAGGTGCTGGGATTGCAGGTGTGCCAACACAACTGGCTTCTCTTTAGGGGAACCTGACTTCTGCATCCTGTCATTTTGGTCAAGGATGAGGCAAGATTCACGCTTACCTAGTTTGGTTACCCAGTTTGAGTCTGCCAACCTGGTATCCTAGTCTAGCCTGGGTTCATTCTCCATCCTGGTACTCACCAATGTTGCAACATGTGTTACATCACTTCCCATCCCCCAGCTGATGAGGGCGACACCACCTACTCAGCTCAGTTATTAGTGATATTTCACTCTCCAGCCCCCAGTACTGTTCTACCTCACAAGGTGGAGCAGGATTTGGCTGGGAGGAACTGGATGGGGTGGTAAGTAGGGTTTTGCAATCCCCCAAAACAGCCACTGGATGGAGAACATGCCTGCCTGGAACAGGTGTGCCCCAACTGTCCTCTTCCCCAGCTTTTGTGTGCCAACCCAGACTGTGAAACCCCTAGGCACAACCCTGAGTCTGACATACTTAGAAGTGGAGTGGGAGACCCTTGGGGTTTTTTTCGTTTTTTAGTTGGTCTCTGTGTAACAACTCGGTTTGTCCTGGTACTCTATAGACCAGGCTGGCCTTGAACTCACAGAGATCCACCTAAGTTGATTTTCCTCCTGGAAGGGTCTGCCTTTAAGGTAGAACTGAGGCCTTCAGGGAATGGAGGAGGGGGACATATAATTTAAATTACACCACAGCTTTTCCCATTCAAGGCAAAGCACCCCACATTGCTTAGCTGAAGTTGCAGAAACTGGGTGAGGAAGAACATGCTACCCAAGTTTTCCTTAGAAGGGCAACGGCGGTGCAGACCTTCAATCCCAGTGCTTGGGAGGCAGAGGCGGGTGGATCTCTTGAGTCTGAGTCTAGCCTGGTCTACAGAAGGAGTTCCAGGACATGCTAATTATGGTAATCTTGAAAGTATAGGCAATCAGAAAGGAAGGAAGATTGCTGGCACATCAACTATCTAGTGGTTACATCCACTAGTACATGTTATATAAAGTCAAGAACATGATATATATATATATATATATATATATATATATATATATATATATATATATATATATAATCAAATTCTAAATTCAGTCTTCTCTTAATGGTACAGCGTGAGTATTTCTCGCCATTCGTACATCTGCCACTCTCCTATGCTGGAGCTCCATCCCGGCTTTCCCACTTGGCATTGGCGCTAGTCCTGATTGGCACTAGTCCTGGCTGACTGCTGCTGTGGTTATCTGCCCCTGGAGAGGTCCTCAAGCGTTTCCATCCTAGGGGGCAAGCCTTCGGAGCTGCCCCGCACACAGCCTACAGCTTCTGATGGCCTCTTTTCCCAGTGCTTCTCTCTTCACTGTGCCTTTTGATGCCCTAACAGGGAAGGATGTGACTTGCTGGTGTTGATGCTTTTAAGTACTCTCAGTCACTGGGTAATGGGACGGGTCTGCTGTCTGCTGTGGCTCCTCCTGGAGGTTACTTGTTCTTCCTGGGCTCCCCTCTGTCTTCCAAGATCAGGGCACCTGTTAAATTCATTTTTTTGACAGGGTTTTGTGTTTTATTTTTTTTTAGCTCAGGAGAATTTGTCCTCCCTCAGCTCTTGAGCAGTTCTTCGTAGCAAGGGGATTTCTCCATGTTGTTGTTCAGTGTAGAAAATACAGTGGAAGAAAGTGGGTGTGGTTACCTCATAGACTAGGGACTAATATGAGAAGCAAACTAGTCAGTTTAGCTCTCTGGGATCTGCTTGGGTGAAGGACTAGGTGGAGAGGGCAGGGTGCTCAAGCAAATTTTATGTTATCTTGACATCTTCAGGAGGCCTCCTTCTACCTCCTTGGTCCGTGTAGACACTCCCTCGTGGCCTAGTTTGCCTCCGCAGATCAGTTCCCACTAACCACCCTGCTTAGTGGCAGTGTTCAAGTAAGGAAGGAAGATCATGGATTCTCTGAAGGGAAGCTCTGTAATGGGTGAGAGATTGCACTGACAGCTTGGTAACTTGGTTTTTTGTTGAAGTTTGGATGGTGTGCAAAGTTTGTTGGAAGAGAGGAGTCTTTTTTTAATGTTTTTTTATTTATGTGTGTGTGGGGGGGTGGTTTTTCAAGACAGGTGTTTTTGTTTTGTTTTGTCTTGTTTGTTTTTTCTTGCTGGCTGTCCTGTAACTCCCTCTTTAGACCGGGTTGGCCTTAGAGAACCACCTGCCTGCCTCCTGAGTGCCACGATTAAAGGCATGTGCCGCCCGTCCTGGCTTGCCTTGGTATTTTCTGATCTCCGAAAGACTGGCTTAGACTGTGGCTTAGAGGCTGGTAGGAGGCAGCAGGTACATCCCTGCCTTTGCTCCTGGATAGGGAACTTCTCATGGTAGAGCCCTTGGATGCTTGTGGCTATTCTTAGTTTAGTCCAGGACCCAGTATGAGGTAGGGGCAGTAGAGTTCTGAGCTGGGACATTGTGTGGCTTCCAAAGCCTAGGACAGGGGTGGAGTCATAGTTGGGATTTTAATAGAAGAATCCCAGCAGCTGTTTGTTGATGACTGCATAGCTTGGATGGTGGAGATGGAGATCCCCTCCCCTGGGTATACGCTAGGTGGAGGGTAAAACTAAGTGGCCAGATTGTTGGGGGATAATTCTGGAACTGAGAGTTGGCAGGCATCTGACATAGTCCTGTAGTTCTGTGATCGAGGAAAGAAAACCCTGGTTGCCCCTACTCCTCGGTTCCATGTAGCTTTTCTCTTGGTTGAGGTATATCTGTTGCCAAAGGCTCACCTCCGCCAGAAAAGGAGGGCCCAGTACAGTGCTTTCTTAGCAGGGAAGTGACTCAGTTGCAAGTGTGGAAATCCTGCTCCACCTCTACCCTCCTTCTCCTGAATCCAGCAGCAAGTACCTGAATTATCGAATTACAGCTACCATGGTGCTGGGTCTGGCCCAACCTTCAGAGCACAGACTAAAAACTTGATTTCCCCAAGAAGGACTGGTCCAGGAGTAGAAAAGACATGCTAGAACCCCGATCCATCTCTGTCTGTGCCTATCAGCCTCCTTAAACCCGAGATGTATGGGGACAGGAACACATAGGTACCGCGCAATTGCCAGATGAATGCTGATCCAAACTGCATGCTGGGTATGGTGTCTCCTCCCAAGCTTTCTGAGGAAACTCCCCCAGGCTTGGTGGCTAGGGAGATACCAACAACCCACAGAACTTTTGTCTGGCTTGATAAATTGCTCCCCTCTCCCCAATACTTCAGACCTCAGCTCCTGTGGGGTTGCCCAAACACTTCCCACCATCTCACGATGTCCTGTGGTGAGGACGCTACGTGCCACGTGCTGGTGGTCTTTCTGACCCTCCACCATTGTCTGTAGTAGCTCTCTCTCAGGGTCTCTGCCCTTGGTTACCCTTCTCAGATCTTGGCGTGCCTGCCCAGATGGTCAGAGCATCCTCCAGCTCCCAAAGCTTGTGCTTTGGTAGTCCTTATCATTACCTAGTTATGACATGTGGGTATTGTTTGGGTAATTGTCAGCCCTTGAGGACAGGGAACTCGTTGGTCTTCCTCAGTGCCGTGTCTCTAGTGTCTGACCCTGTGCAGGCAGGTGGTAGGAGCCCTAGAGGCATTTATTGAGTGAGTGAATCATTAGTGGGACTTCCAGGTCCTCTAGGCAGAAAGCCCTGCTTTTAGCTTCAGTGTAATTCCTCAGCTGTCCCCAGAGCTCTTTGCTTGTGTGTGCTGAGTGTCCTTGAGATACTCAGTCTGGCTAAGAGCTTGTCTTGGGGGGGTTGAGTGCCAAGTGGGTAGAGGCAGGTGTACTGTGATCCACACAGAGTTCCATACTGTACAAGGCCAAAGCCAGGATTCCTATCCCACCTTTATTCCTGCCCCCTCTGGGACACGATGGGTTTGCTGTCTCTGAAGATTTCATTTTCCTGTTTTGAAATAGATTCCAAGCTGGGTGTGGTGGTGCACACCTTAATCCCAGCACTCAGGCAGAGGCTGGTGGATCTCCGAGTTCCCAGACAGCCAGGGTGTTGGGAACCTGGTATCCTAAGTGGCATACTCCCTTGGCCGCATCATCAAAGACGACTACCTTACTTTGTAAAAACGGAGTATGTGAAGACTCTAGTTCCTGGAGCGGACTCTCCTGGGTATGAGCTTGCAGTCTGGTGGCTGAACACTTGTGTGTCAGCCAGCCTGCCTGACTTTGCCTCAGCAAGCCACGGTCTCTTGCTGATTGTCAGTCCCTTCCAATGGGAGACGGACAAGGGTGTGGTCAAAGTGTTTCCACTGTTCTGGTGCTGAGCCTGTGAGACCCTTGTGCTAAGCCACAGGAGCAGAAGCCTGAGGGTCTGCCCTCAGAGCAACTGGTAATTCTGTGCCAGGACAGGGACCTCGCTCTGCTTCTGCTTTCCACATGGAGCCAGCTCCTCGGTGCGGTCAGAGAGCCCCTGTGGTTCCTTCCAGACCTGGCCCCCTGCTCTTCCTCATTTGTGTCCTCCCAGAAAATGGGGCTTGCATCCTCCTTAGGGCCCTGGTAAGTGCCCTAGAGAAAGTACCTCCCCGTGGATTGTCATAAGGACCTATTCTGGGGACTCCTTGGTGACGCACATGCAAGCTGGTGGTGTTGCCATAGCAGCCCCTCCTACTCCAGGATTGAATGTGCTGGGTCAGGGAGTTGGGGCTGAGAAAACTGGTTGCTAGGGTCTCATGTCACTCATGGTGGTCCTGGTTAGCTGATGAGAACCTGGCATCCTACCTCTCAGGACTCTCCCTTACTTAATGAAAACTAGATGTGTTAGGCCCTGACCCTCTGGGGTAGCCCTCGTGGGAGCCAGTGTTCCTATTAGAAAGATCGTTTGTAGATTAAAAATCCATTAGGAATTCAAGCAGAGTACAATAGGTCCAAGTTGGCAAGACCTCAGGCCTCATCTGCTCTGTTCTTATTATGTAGTGCTTGAGGGAAACCTAGAGAGAAGGAGGGTCCCAGAAAATCTAAGGACACTGGGATGGTGGGCTCTCTGTATCAGGCTCTTGATGGCCTGGCTAGGTACTACCCAAGTCCAGCATGGATCCGTGTTGAGTTGGCCTTTCCTTAGGGCCAGATGTCTCTATGGACACTATTTTAGGACTTATTGTTTCTATAATAGCTCTCAAAGGAGATTGCTCATCTCTGTGGGGAAGAACTCACCAGTGCGTTAGCAGGTAAGTGGCTAGCTTGTGCCCTGTCCACAGTTGTTGGAAAGAGTGGAACTGGATAGGCTTTTTCTGGTGTTCATGGTAGAGGTTAGCATTTCATGGCCTTCTAGTCCTTCCTGCCTGCCTCTGTCACTTCCAATTCAGTCTCTGGACTAGACTTTTATCCGTAAGTCCTCAGGTTTGTCCTCTCTTTGTAGATGCCAGTTGCAGGGCCCATGACTTCCTCACATCAGTCTGACACCTCAGCTGAGCTGTTACACCCTCCCCAGGATAGTCTGGTGACAGACATCCCTCTGTGCCTGGTCCTTTCAAGCCCTCTATCTAATTCATACCCTGTCTCCTCAGCTGTGTCTAGGGTGGGTAGTCCAAGAGCTAACACCTCTGGCAGGTGCCTGGGAAGCAGAAGGGAGTCAGGGCTGAAAGGTTCCTCTTGGCTCAGGATCCTTAGGAAGTTTCTCTCTGGAGCCTTGCTGTTGTCCCTGACATTAGCCCACTAGCAGAAAAACCTCCCACATAGAAGAAAATTTTTCCTGTGTGGCACAGGTCGACTGACTTCTCACCCAGGCCCTTTTAAATTGATTGCAGTCCCTTCAAGCATTCAGGCATCAGCCAGGGACCTGCTCTTGGTATGGCTCCGTTCTGGGCATAAGAACCCAGACAGAGTGAGATGTAGTTCTTGCAAATGAACACACACCTCATAGTCTAAGGGGCTTTAAGTATAGGATTGAGAGGCAACCTGTCAGCATGGGCAGGCCACCCCAGTTGGGTACAGGAAGACTTCCCAGGGGAGAGTGACAAGGCCAGTTGGCAAAGCCAGTGTCTGATAGGGATCCCCAAAGTATGTGCTGCTAAACAACTGACCAGGGGGATGATGCCTGGTGGCACTGCAGGCTGGGTTAAGAGCCTGTGAGGCGGTGGTTGGGGACAGCTCTGTGCACAGGGATTGGCAGAGCCTGGCACTACGGTAGGACTGCAGCAGGCCTGACCGTCCAGAGCTGGTAGTTCCGCCATGATGGCCCTGTCATCATCACATGTGTGGACTTTGACCGAGAGTACCTCCCTGAGGTCACCCAGAAGACAGCCAGCTCAGCTCTGGCCTCAAAGAAGTTGCAGCAGTTTGTCACTTGATGGGGCCTCCTGACTTCCCAGCCCCTCATAACCATGTGGCTTGTGCATAGTCCTTGGAGCAACTTAAAAGTAGTTTCCCCCCTCCTCAAACCAAGGTAAAGTTTCAGTCCAGGTGGCCCAGATGCAGATGTGGCATCCTTCGGACCTGAGAATGTGGACAGGGTGCTTTTCTGCTCAGGGGGCCTAGGGCCCTTGCTGCCTCTGATTTCTAGGTCTTTCCATCTCTTAATAGCTGGGCCGGTTCTGATTGGTTCTTACCACAAGTTATTTGGGTTCCTTACAGGGACCCTGGGTTATAACTAAGGACACTGGATCTCAAGGAGGGTGGCAATTCGCAAAGTGTTAAATCCTGGGTTTGTATTGCTTTAAGGAGAGGCAGGTGTTGTTACATCCATAAGGCAATGAAAGGCTATTGATGCTCACAGATAATTAGCTGCCGCTCATGTAGATCCTTGCCTAAACATGATCCCACCTAATTCCCTCAGCAGTCTTCCCGAGGTAGGTATTAGCCCCACTGTCCAGGTGAGGAAACCCAGGCTTGTATAGACGTGACTCATCCAAGCCACACTTCCTGTAGGTTAGAGGCCAGTTTTCCTCACTTGGGTTCTGTGGACTTCTCCTGGGTGTAGTTTCTCCACAGATACTTCTGTGGAGGCGACAGAGGAGCCATGGGGGCTGCCCTAGGACATGGCCTCCCAGCTGCTGTGTGTGGCACATGCTTCTACACCTATGCTCCCACCTCCCCTGCTCAGGCCAGGGACTCTCAGGCCTGGCTCTGGCTCTGGCTCGTTATCCCAAATTCTTCCTTTATAGCTCGTCTCCACCTGATAGCACATTCTCTCCCTTATCAGTTCTTGAGCTTCCAGACAGGTGGGGCTGATCCCCACCCCCACCAGCACTCCCACCCCTGGCAGCGCCTTTTAACCAACCGCTCATGAATTTGGGTCCTATGTGTCACACTGCTTTGACTATACAGTCCTCTGTTTCCAACTTCTCTCTGGGACATTCCGATTACCACCCCCCACCTTTCTGGGTTGTTGATGACGCACCTTGACCCTGCCTTATTGGAACACCCCGTCTTTGTTTTGCCTGTTCTACCAGCAATTGTCTCTGCTCGCCTTCCTCCAAAGCCCATTCTGTGCCGTTTCTCCTAATGCACAGCCTTGTCCCACCATTAGCACACTGAGTGAAAAGCCGTCTGCCCAGTCTTTATGTCCTTCCCACTGGGAGGAGAAGGCTGCAACTGCCTCGCCTTACTGGCCACACGCACACACTCACACACGTGCACACACACACGTGCACACACACACACAAGCATGCACACAAGCTACAATCCCTGTATGGAAGTCAGAGCACAGCTTGAAGGAGCTGGTGCTCTCCACCATGTGTGTCCAGGGATTGGGACTCCGCTCATCAGGTCTGGTAGCAGCTGCCATGTATTTTCTCATTTAATCTTTCCCAACAAGCCCTTGAGGTTATTCTCAAGGGTTATGCTCAGGGCGCTGTCTTACTCATCTCATGTTACAGCCCCACAGGGTTGCCCTTCCCCACAGTACGCTCTTAGGTGCATTCTGCCACTCTTGGGCAAAGGTGAGAGAGAGCCAAGAGGCCCCGGGGAGCAGTCTCCTTGCTCACCGATATTAGGTATTGAACAAGAAGGGTCTAACACAGGTCATGTCATTCCCATTCGTGGGTCCCGAGATCAGGCAGCTCTGGTGACCTCAGCAGGAGCTTGGCTATGGGAACCACTGGGTGGGGTTCTCCCTTCTCGCACAGCCAGTCTGCACAGACCTGTCCCCGTGACAGTGAGGCACAGTGTAGGCAGAGCGGGCGGCCCTTCTCATCCAGGTGTTAACTCGGCGTTTGGGTGTAGACTTGCCATGTTTAGTAGGGGAACCCGCCCTCTGTACCATGGCATTGTTCAAGTGATTGAAGGGATTGGTGTCCAAATACCTACTCTGAGTCTGGCTGGCATTCTGTGCCTTCTCCGTGAGGTCAATCTCTTCGAGTTTCATCATGCTGGTTCCCTCCTTGTCTTGTGCCCTCCTAAGGAGTACTATGAGATAGTGGCATGGCGTAGGGTGGTAAGACATCTGCTCTGGGCCTATCTGGCATTCCCTTCCATCTGTCCTCCAGACATGGAGTAGCACATGAGCTGTGTGCAGGGATCTGCCTCCTGAGTGGCCTGTGGGAACCCTGACTTCACAGGACTAGTCTATTTACACTATCAATGTTTACACGTGGAGGTTCCCTTCGTAAGTCAGGGAGCCCGTGCTTAGAGATGGCAGGAGAGGCTCAGCATTTTCGTAGCAGGGTTTGGATTCTTGAAAGCAACCCAGTGAAATTGGGCACCCAGCTTCCTCTGGAGCCAGCCATGTTGGATTTGTCCAGCCATACAGCAAATCTTTATATTGTGCCCCTCTCCCTCGCCATATCCCTGTGTGATGTTCTATACACACAGATGAGTCAGGTCCAGTCTTGGCACTCACAAGTCACTGAGAGAGGTGGGTGAGCAAGGGATTCTGTGAGACTGGAGCCGTGTTAAGAACACAGAAGAGTGGGTGTGCCCAGGGAGGCTTGGGATGAGGAAGTTGGATTTGGCTGGATGCTAAGACTCTCTTACCACCCAACCTCCGAGTCAAGCAGGCAGGGCGTGGAGGTGGTGGCATTTGATTGTAGCTTCCTCACCAGCTGGACTTCTGCCAACCAAGCTGGAGTAGGGGAAGTATAACAACCAGATGGCAAAGACTGGTTATGCCCTGTGGATGTACAAGGGAACCTTCACTTCCTGGTTCCCCAGGTGATTGTCCCAGGGCTGCTGCAAGCTGGTGAACTTGAAGGCCCAAATTATGACCAGGAGGTGGACACCAGGGATCATGAGCTTGATCTAACTCACTCCAGAAAGGAAAAGTCCCCTGACCAGCTTGCATTGGTGGCACAGCTGGAACCAGATAGAGCCTGAAGGCCTTTGCCCCTCGCTGCTCTTTAAGAAGCCTTCTGTAGCATGCTGGTCATTCAGCACTCAGGAAGCTGCAGCGGAATTGCAAGTTTGAAGCCATCCTGAGCTATACAAGACTCAACAAAACCAAAGCTAATCACTGAAACACAAAATGCAAACAAAAAGAACATGAAACGGGTTCTAATTTACCCTCAGGTTAATTTCCATCCCTTCCCAGCATTCCCCAGCTTCCCTGTGGGGAGAAGACAGAAGGGACTTGAGACCAGCAGCACTGGGGCAAATGCAAGCCTGAATTTGGGTTCGAATAGAGTCCCACACTCATGCTGGTTCCCTCCTTGTCTTGTGCCCCCCTAAGGAGTACTATGAGACAGTGGCATGATCAGCATCACATTGGGGTGATGATGGTAGATTCCCAGGATTCCAAACTTTAGGAGCTCCTCCTCAGGTACCATTCTTGCTGTTCTGCCCTAGGATCCTGATTGGCTAGAGTTGAGTGCCTTTCTCTTATACTAGCCAGGCCTTGTCAGGGCACTGGGAACCCAGATGTAGATCAGAACTGACCAGGCCTCGGGCAGTATTGCTCTCACGTGACAATCAACTTGAACTATGTCCTTTGTACAAGGAAGAGAGTACAGGAGCTGAGAGGGAGAACTTCCTTTTCATCCCCTGCTGCTCTCTCCTCACTTTACTGTCACAGACAACCTCCCGGGGGGCTAGAAAGCCTCTGTCAGGCTCCAGGCTTGGGTGGTCCCCAGGGAAGAGAAGATTGTACCTCCCTGGAGGTACAGTACAGCCCTCTCCATCGGAAAAGCATAGTGTGTCAAGCAGGATGTCACCTCTAAGGGGCAGTCACTGTTTCCTAGGTCCCTTAGGGCTTCCACTGGAGCCTGGACTTGAGGCAGGCCAGGCAGGGAGGATTGTAGGAGTGCATCTGAGGAATGTAGTGTTGCAGTCCACCCCCAACCTCTCCAGACATCTGCCATTTCCTCTCCCAGAAATGCAGCAGGTCCTCCCTGGACTACATTCCCGTTTTGCTGGCAGGGCAGGCAGTAGGTGGTTGGTCCAGTGAGGCAGGATAAGAACAGGATGGGCTCTGGCCTGCATAGATATGGCCTGCGCAGAGTCTCTCAGGCCCTTGGTTTTGTCTGTATAATGGGATGAGAGCTTAACAAAATGGGGTATTCCTCTATTTTAAGCAGTTTCAAAAGATTGGAGGGACTTGGGATGTTGTGTGTGTTTTTTGTTTTGTTTTGTTTTGCTTTTTTCCTTATTTAGGCTTACTCAGTTTTGGATGGGGCATATAACCAGTAAGGAGTTTCTACATGCCTCCCCCAAGCTGAGTGCTGTACCAGCTACAGTTGGCTGTGTTGACTAAAATGCAAGGCCTGCTGGCCTAGGGTGAGGGTTTCAGGCCTGGGCTTGGGCCTCACTTTCCAGCAGGCTCAAGGTGTCTTCCTATGCCCCGTGTGCCTTTCCTTAAACATTCCTCCAAACTCTAGCCTGAGGTTTTTCCTGCTGTAGTGGTGGGGCTGATAACAGAAGGCGTTTGCCATGCATTCATTTCCTGACAAGCAGAAGGCTGAACCCTGGTTCACTCACTTACTCCATGGGAAACTAAATAGTTCTAGTTGTTGTTCCTCAAATTTAGCACCTGGGGGTATTGTCAACTGCAGAATCGACTCATTGGACCCTGTCATTTCTAACCTGCTCACAGGTGACATGATGTGTCCTAGACCATGCTTAGGACAAGACATTGCTACAGAACCTTTTGTCTTCCTGCCAGTAGGGTACCTGGCCTGCCCGATGGTTACCTATGCTTAACCCTCACCTCCATTGTTGCTGACAGTGATGTAGCCAACCAGCCTTACGTCAGGAGTTTAGACTGCATCTTGGAGGTTCATTCCTCTTATACATATGTGTGAGACTTGTCCCCACATACAGTCCAGGGAAGGTCATGAGACCTTTAGATATAATTGTGACCAAGTCATTTATCTAGGCTCAACTGGTGGGCAGATGTACCAGGCCCTGAGTTTGGTCCACCCTTGAACTTGATATGTCCAATGGTCAGAGTCCTTTGCATTCATTGGGTGCTGTATTGAACCCAATATAAAGTATAGAGAATAATGTGCCCTGAACAGAGGCAGGAATCCTGGGTTGTTCTGCCTGGTAACTCTGCTCATGCTAAAATGTGTGATCCCTTTAGGGCTCAGGATGAAACCTAAAGAGCAAGTCTGGTTGGGGGAAGGGCCCATAAGAGAAAGGGGCCTACGACAGAAGATTTACAAAAGAGGTGAAGGGGCAATGCACCAGTCTCTGAAATGGCTGTGGGATCCAACTCTGTTTTTGTGCCTTTGCCCCACCATTCCTGTTGTATATTATTGAGTACTCAGTGTGTGACGGTCATTGGCATTGAATCCTATACTCTCCCCTGGGGTCACACATATAGAGTGAGACGGAGAGTTTGCCTCTACAGTGCCACGCCCTCTTCATCTGGTTTATTAGATCAGGAGGTGAAAGGACTGGAATGTCTGGCATTTCCTACTTACGTCTGAAAATCAGAGAGGCTGTGAGCTTTCAGCTGAGAGGAGTTATACTTCTTTCTGAACTTGGCTGTGACCTTTCTGCTATCAATTTTGACAGAGAGCAAAGACTCAAATGTGAACCCTTCGATCCCTTCTTTCCTGGTTCCCAGCTTGTGGGCCAGGGCGGATGGTCAGGAGACATTCAAGGTCAAGACTGACAGGCATCTGTCCTGGGCCCTGGGCAGTGGGCAGTAGGAAAGGAGTGTTTGGGTGGCACACAGTAGGCACTCAAAATAGGCTGACAAAGGGACACAGCTGGGCTCAACATTTAGTGTGTGAAGTGGCCTCTTTTTAGTCTAAGACTGGAATGAGTGGTCTTGGGACCTCACCCATACTCTTCTCTAGTGCCACCTCTCCTGTAGGCACCAGGCTTCCTGGCCACACTACCTGTCAGCTGCTGGAGCCCAGGGGTCATCCTAGGTCTCCAACTACAGAGCCAGTGAATTGAGCACATTTTGTCCTGATTTCCAGTCTTGGCACTTGCTTAGAAGCAAACATAGGTACAGCCCTAGCTCAGGTGCTTCCCCGTGTCCTGTGTGTCTTTGCTTATTAAACACCACTCCAAACACCAGCTTGGGTTTTATCTGCAGTGTTTGGGAGCATAGCTTCCCCAACAAGATACCCCCTGGATCCTCCCTGAGCCCCAAGCTTTGGGGACTACAGTGAAGACGCATGTAAATCCCTCTTGAGTTGCTGGCGGTATAGGATTGGTTGTTGGGATGGGAATGAGAGCCAACTTAATGGAAAGAAGGGTGCCCAGAATAAAGGGAGTGGGGCAGTGATCCAGGATGCTCAAAGTACACTTGGACAAAAATCAAAACAAAATATTGCAAATTGGATGTTGAACTTCTGTCCTTGACCTCATAGCCACAGATATCAAAGATTAAATATTTGTACTAGGCCCAGATAAAGGAAGATATGTGTTTGGGGCATAGGAGATAGAAGAGATCTGGCCTCCTATATATATGGCCCAAGTCCAGGGCAAGCTCTTAGATTCCCCAGTACCATATCCCCTTGTTTCCTATGTAGAAACTATGATTCAGGGAAGGCAGTAAAACAGCTATTAGGAAGACATTTGGTGGCTGAGTGGGGTTCAGTTATTTTTGATTCTGTGGCCCACATTCACTTATCTAGCAAGGCATCTGTGGGATGTGTGTTATGTTGAGGTGTCTGATGCTGGAGAACAGGCTCTTTTTTTTGTTGGATATTTTTTATTTACATTTCAAATGTTATCCCCTTTCCCTCACCCAACCACCCATCCCTTCCCGCCTCCCTGCCCTGACATTCCCCTACACTGGGAGGTCCAGCCTTGGGCAGGACCAAGGGTTTCTCCTCCCTTTGGTGCCCAACAAGGCCATCCTCTGCTACATAGGCTGCTGGAGCCATGGGTCTGTCCATGTGTACTCTTTGGATGGTGGTTTAGTCTCTCTGAGCTCTGGTTGGTTGGTATTGTTCTTATAGGGTTGCAAACACCTTCAGCTCCTTCAATCTTTTCTCTAACTCCTCCAATGGGGACCCCGTTCTCAGTTCAATGGTTGGCTTCGAGCATCCACCTCTGTATTTGTCATGCTCTGGCAGAGCCTCTCAGGAGACAGCTATATCAGGCTCCTGTCAGCATGCACTTCTTGGCATCAGCAATATTGTGTGGATCTGGTAGCTGTATGTATATGGGCTGGATTCCCAGGTGGGGCAGGCTCTGAATGGCCATTCCTTCAGTCTCTGCTCCAAACTTTGTCTCCATATCTCCTGTGAATATTTTGTTCTTACTTCTAAGAAGGATTGGAGCATCCACACTTTGATCGTCCTTCTTCTTGAGCTTCATGTGATCTGTGGATTGTATCTTGGGTAATCCAAGCTTTTGGGCTAATATAAGAGATAGAAGAGAGAATCTCAGGGGCAGAAGATATCATAGAAAACATCAACCCAACCATTAAAGAAAAGTGTAAAACGCAAAAATCTCCTAACCCAAAACATCCAGGAATGAGAAGACCAAACCTAAGGATAATAGTTTTAGAAGAAAACAAAGATTCCCAACTTAAAGGGCCAGTAAATATCTTCAATAAAATTATAGAAGAAAACTCCCCTAAACCTAAAGAAAGAGATACAGGAAGCCTACCGAACTCCAAATAAATTGGACCAGAAAAGAAATTCCTCCTGTCACATAATAGTCAAAATACCAAATACCCAAAGCAAAGAAAGAATATTAAAAGCAATAAGGGAAAAAGGTCAAGTAACACATAGAGGCAGACCTATCAGAATCACACCAGACTTCTCACCTGAGACTATGAAAGCCTGGATAGATGTCATACAGATCCTAAGAGAATACGAATGCCAGCCCAGGCTATTATATCCAGCAAAACTCTCCATTAACATAGATGAGAGCGGGTTTATAACAAACGAACATCCTCTCCTGCAGGCACTGGCTCCAGCATCCTCTCGGCCCTCCAAGACATCTTCTCTGTCACCTGGCTCAACAGATCCAAGGTGGAAAAACACCTACAGGTCATCTCAGTCCTACAGTGGGTCCTATCCTTCCTGGTGCTAGGTAAGCTCACCTAGGGTGGTGCTGAGTGGGGCGGACATGGTTGCATTCAGTGAGGTTATCTTCTTCCCCAGCCTCTTGCCACTTACTCCCATGTTTTAGGTCAAACACTCCACCATTAGGTATGCAGGAAAACATAATCCATAGATATAGTATGGCTTTATTTTGCAGCTTAACTTGCCCAACTTCCTGGACTCTGGTTCTGTGGGATGCCTGAAGCATGTGCCCCTCTTACAGTCAGTCCCACCTTGTCTGTCGGCAAAGAGCAGGTGTGTTGCTTTGCCTTAGAGCATGCATCGCCAAGTTTGAGACCCACTCCAGACAAGCTCTGACTTTACGTAGGCTTCTTGACCTCTCAGAACAAGTACCCTCCTCTTGAATGTGAAGGTGCTGCTGCTCACCTCACATGCCTTTTGTAGGCATCCCGGGGATTGAAGATGAAGGTTGAAAGCCCCTACACAGAGCCTGCTGGTGGTCCCATTGCATGGATGCTGTGGTTAGAGTGTTCTAGGATTCCAATGCCAGGCCTAATCCCCTTTGCTGAGTCTATCCCCAGCCACTCCCCTGCCTGTGCTGGCTTTGTGACACTGCCTGTGCAGACTGGCTAGGTGCTTCAATGTTTGCCAGCTAGGAACACCCGGGACCTTCTCATGCCCAGGCCTTATGTCCTCAGCACAGGCTAGCGTCTGATAGACCTGCTGCAGAGCACCACGTGTCTGGCTCTTGTGGCCAGGCCTTCAGGCTCTCTCTTCAAACTGCCCAGGATGATGGGAGCTTGGCAGACATCCAGACAATAGAGAACAGCTGTCCTTGAGGCAGGCATAGAGCCTCAGCCCTCGGTGTAGACCAAAGGGAACAAATCCCACATGTGCCAGGTTCTTGGAATGTCTTTTGTCAAGTTCCCACTGCACAGGTGGGAGTTGGAGTTTGAGCCAAAGCCCAGTGCATTCCCTTACTACTCCATTCAGAATTAATGGAGAGGCTGTGGTGATTCATTGATTACATTTAATTAAAATTAAATGTAAGACCATGTATGCACTTTTATTGCTAGGAAGGCTGGAGCTATCCTCAGATTCTTGCAGGGTCACATGGTCCCAGAAAGGTGAAGAAGCAGAGGTTTGAGGACAGGGCCCAGCCCCTGAGTGTGGTTTGCATTTGGCCTCTTGTTAGAATACCAGAGTAGAGGAGATAATGCAATCTCATCTTTGTTCAGACAGGAAGGAAGGACCTAGTGGGGACAGAGCCTTGTCTAGAGCTACAGAAAAAAATGGAAGGAACCAAGACAAGACTTGAGTGACCCCAGCCTCTCGGTCCTCTCCTAGTCTGTTTTGGCAGCTCCTGATGTCTCTGTTTGCACTAGAAGCCACCACTTGCCTTAGTGGGTCAGAACTTGGCTGTGGGGCACTGAGTAAATTGTGCAATCCTAGCCCAGAGAGCATGTGATAGGAACTAGGGACTGGCCCCGAGCTGTAGGTTAATGATCTGTGAGGCCCAGCCACAGCCCAGAAACTGGCCTGGCGTGTCTTTCCAATATGCTAGTTGGTGTAGGTGAGAGCTAGACCTGGGCAAGATGATCAGGCCTGCTTAAGCTGCTGTTAATTACTACATGAGCAGTCACAGCCACTCCCTCTGTGTCCCAAACCTGCCGGCAGAGGCTTGCTATACTGTGAAGCTGCAATGGAGCCCCTTTATGTTTTTCTTAAACAGTCTTTGGTTTTGTTTTTATAATGTGCCATCTAGTCCACTAGAATTCTGGTGAAAGCTGTGGGCCTTCTTGGTTCTTTTAATTGTATAAATAAAGTACATTGGGTTTTAAAGGAGCTAATATTGCCGGAATGTAACTATGTAAACATTTGAAACCCAGCTGGACATTCAGTAATGTGTGCTCTTTTATTATGTCGAGTGAGAAAGTGGCGGCAGCTATAATAATTACTAATCTTAAGTAGTAATAAATGGAGTATCAAGATTGCTGAGGCTGTCATAATTCAGTATGAACACACCCTTGTCATCTGTAGGTATCGTGTCAACAGGCTTTGCTAATACTTCTGTGACTTAGTGAAGGAAATGCTGAATTTCCATGTGAATCCAGAAGGAAATCTGGATGTCATTTTTGCTCCCCCATACAGGCCCATAAGCACTTACTGTATTCCAGATCGTGTGTTACATCCCAACATCATGTCATTTCATCTTGCCAGCCCTCTATAAGAAAGGAAAGGCCCGGGGGTGGCCAAGTCTCTGACTATGCTTGGTCCTAGAGTCCCTCTCTCCACAGCCCTGTTGCTGTGTGTCCTTCCAAAGGGCACCCACACACTGCCCTGTACACCAGCGGGGGTCAGAGCTCTGCTGTGTGAGTTGTGTGAGGCTGCCATGTACAGGGAGGCATGTACGCAGGTAGTTCTGAGCAGTCTCTGTGGAACAGCAGGATGCTTCAGTCACTGTGCTAACAGGTCCTGGGCCCAGTGGCATTGGAGGGCTTCAGCCTGAGGACATGGCACAGGCAGCTGTTGTAGGTTCTCCAAAAGGGAGACCATTTTATGGGCTAGTTCATTGTTGTCTTCCCAAGCCTCCTCTGTGAGGTTTTTGGATACAGGATCTCATTGTGTAGCCCTAATTGGCATATCTGTCAGTCTGTCTGTCTGTCTGTATCCACATTCCTCTGCCTCCAGAGACTCTAAAGTTTTCAGCCTCCATCCCAGCAGGTGGCTCATTCTTTTTACTTAAAGCCCTTTCTGTGTTGGTGGCTGGGCTGGAGAGATTAATCTCACCTTGTTCTAGCTCCAGAGTTTCTCATGGACTTAGCTCTGTTAGACAGGCAGGTGGTGAGAGAAAATGTACATCTTGAGGGGCGGGGGGGGGGGGCAGCTGCGTAGCGCCAGGGCTGGAATTACCAACCTTGGGCTTTTCTCGCTTAGTCATGCAGAAAGGACAGGTATGAAGTGATAACCTTCCTCCCCATGGCAACCAGCCTCCCGGCAGCAAGGGCTGTAGGATGTTTTCACTACACCCTTTCTGAACTCTGAGTCCTGGCCCCCTTGAACTGAACTGAGCCTTCCTCTCTTTGCTTTGGACACTGCAGAGGCTGGCGCCGGAGGAACCTTTTTCTGGGACCAAGGAAGGGGGCACGAGGCAAATTGTTGGAACGGTGTCGTATGTGCAGCCTAAATATAAGCAGGATTCTTCTCAGCTGCCTTAGGACCTACATTATCCTCAACAGGGTGTGTGGGCTGCAGACGCCTCCCACGACTCAGCGTCCTATGTGCGTGCCACTGCTAAACTGTCCTAAGAAACCACATGCCTGTTCTCCAGAAACTGTCGTCTGGTTTTAGTTCTCCTGGGCTCAGGAGAGAGGGTGAGAGCCACAATTTCCCTGTTCTGAGGGTCACAGAGATCTGCACTCAGACCTGTTCTTTGCAATGGAAACAACTCAGGCTTAACAGTGTAGACGGAAAGGGTCATGAAACCTGAGTTCCGCCCCCATCCAGTGCCCCTTTTGAGGCAAGAGATTGTAGGTGGGGTAGTTTGATATGGAGGAGCACTCTGCAGGAACAAGGATCTGACTGGGGCTTAAAGACTGGGTAAAAAGAAGCCATGATGAAGGGATCTAGGGGTGGCCATGAGATACTGGCTCTCCTTCCTCTGGGCCAGGCCATTCAGCTGCATGGCCTGCCAGGAGGTCCAAAGTAGATGTTCCAGGAGACTCTTAAGTGTTTGGGGACAGGGAGCCTGGTGGGCTTTGGCTCTGTCCCGGGGCTGCCTAGCCTCCTGTATGTTAAAGGGGACAGCTCTCCTGTGACAACAGTCCCCTTCACTCCTGACTCTACCCCTCACCATCCACCCCCATCACAATCTGAGAGTTGTCATCTTTGGTGAACTTCTAAGGCCGAGTATGGACCTTGGACTTCAAAGTCTGAGTTTAAACCCTGGCTCTCCTCTGGGTAAGCATGGGCAAGTCACTCTTGCCAAGTTCTCCTCTAAAACAAAATAAAAGTCACCCAGCTTTAGTGACTCAGTGGCTTAGCCCATCTCCAAAAGGAAAGGGAGATACTTGATATTCCTTTCCTGTGTCCAGTGTCTTTGCTGGCAAAGGGGCCGTTCAAGGAGCAGACATGAAGGATTGCTTCACGAGAAACTGAGGTCTCCCTGTACTGCTCGTCCTGCTCAAGCCAGGTGCCCCTGGCACTAGGACTCACCAGAATCTTAAGAAGTGAGGCCTGTGCTGGCTCTGCACTGAGCCAGCCACCCACCCACTACTCCCAGTGCCTAGGCATCCGGGCCCTCTGCCTAGATTAGCACCATGGGAAACTTCATCCCTTCCAAGGGGGAAGCCTTGGCCCAGCCAGGAGGCCCGGGAACCTGACCTGTTGTCCTCTGCCCCTCAGGAGTGGCCTGCAGTGTCATCCTCATGTACACCTTCTGCACTGACTGCTGGCTGATAGCTGCTCTCTACTTCACCTGGCTGGCATTTGACTGGAACACGCCCAAGAAAGGTGAGCGTCCGCGTCTCCCACCTGTGTTCACCCCGCGCCCTAGAAAGCTTTCTGCGCAGCTGCCGCCCCGCCTCCTGGCTGCTGCGTCCTTTTTTGGAACACCTACTTTGTGAAGGACCTGGGCTAGGCTGTGTATGGCTTGGGGTGGGCGATTCAAAGCTCCTTTGGTGTGTTCACAGAGCTCACCTTTCTTAAGGGATGGCGGGAGGGAATGTATGTGGGAAGGGGCCCACTGGGCAGGGACAGTGATCCTATGTGGGCTGGTAGACACATACATCCCTCAGGGTTCTTACTGTCTCTGTCTCGCCTCGCCTGCATTGCTCAAATGCCCCTCGCGCCCACTCCTTCCCAACACTGTGCTTTGTTTCCTGGAAGGTGGCAGGAGATCACAGTGGGTGCGAAACTGGGCCGTGTGGCGCTATTTTCGAGACTACTTTCCCATCCAGGTAAAGACGTGGTGTGCTGTGTTGGGAGGATGTAGACGGTGTGCTGGGCTGAACTGTCTGGGGTTCCCACCATGAGCGTCGGTCCAGACTCTACTGACTCCATGCCAGACAGGAGTTTGTTGGATCTGTGTACTGGGAAGTGAAATCAAGGCCTTTGAGACAGAGCACTACTATTTTCAGCCATAAAGAGGCAGAGTTGCCGCAGTTGGACTAGGCAGCCAAGGCGATGGGAGAAAGCATGGTATTCACTGGCTTCTCGTTTGATTCTTTGGGGAAAGCAAGACTTGTTTGGTTCTAAAAGATAATTCTGCACTGAGGGTCTGTACGATGTAAGGGGCAGGCAGGCAGGCAGGCAGGCGGGCATCGCTGTGCTTTGTGGCCTTGCTTCTCCTACTTAAGATTGAGGTTATAACTTAAAATGTGGTGACCCAAGAGGTGAAGCACTTAGAGGGTGGGGCTAGACTGTTAAGGCGGTGTGGCATTGAGAGGGCAGGGAGAGAGCTTAAGCCTGAGTGTGAGAAACAGCTGTGTGAGGTGTGAGGAGAAAGGGAGCCTCTGTCCTTCTCCACACTGCTCCCTCCACTACCCTTTGGACCAAAGAGGAACCTGGAGGTTAGAGAAGAACAGTTTGGTGAAGCCAGTGAACAGCTGAATGGTTTCCTGTTGCTGCCCTGCCTCAGCGCCCGGGTTCCTCCCACTGGGGCGCAGTGCCTCTCTACTCAGAGCAGAGTCCAGTGGAGTCCAGGTGCTCACGCTGGGAGATGGAGGCCAGTATCATCCAGGGTGGGACTCTGTCTTCCAGGACACAGCCTCCTGCCATGTCCCCTGTGGGTTTCTTCCTAGTGTGCCTTTGGCTATTTGAGGGCTCTTTGCTTGGGAGGGGGGCATTTGTGTCCCCCACCCCACCAGGAACAATGTTGGTTTCTTGTTGGCTCCAACTGGCCCTGCCTTGTATGCAGGCTTACAGAGGATTGTGAGTGGTGTAGGTTTCCCCACAGTGGGAACCTGTCTGGCCAGCACTCTGAGCACCGAGCCCTGACACACCCTTGCTGCTAAGGCCACCCAGCAGAAGGCAGAGAACTGAAAACAGAGGCAGTAAGTGAGTGTGAAAGTGTTCTGTGCCTGACAGGGGGTGGTGTGCCTTTGTTGTTGTGAGTCAGGCATTGAGATGTCCAGATGAGCTGCCCCAGGAGGTAGAAGTGGCCCTGCATTCCTCCCCTGCACTGCTCTTGGGACTTGACCCCAGCCATCTCTACAACTTGGAAGATTTCCTCTTCCCAAATCTTGACTAGAACCAGGGTTTAAGTTTTTTTTTTTTCCCCCGGAGCTGGGGACCGAACCCAGGGCCTTGCGGATGCTAGGCAAGCACTCTACCACTGAGCTAAATCCCCAACCCCCAGGGTTTAAGTTCTTGCTCTGCCATCCATTCACCGACCTGCCGGTGTTGGGGCTGTCAGGTGCTGCTCTTGGCCATGGTGATGGAGGAGAGAGAGCCCTGGGCTTTCGGTCTAGTGAATCCTATCACGGTTTTACTCAGTGTTAGCTTTCTCAGCCTTCCCAAATGCCATTTGTCTCAACTGCAAGTTGGAGCTGTTAAGTGAAGGCAAGTGAGTTAATGCTAGGGAGACGCTACGAGGTCTGCTCTGCTGTCTTCCCAGCCAGGCTGGTAGTCCCCTACCTGCAGCAAGTGACCAGAGCATTCAATTGTTCTACTCCAACGGATCCTCTACCACCTCAAAAGACCCAAATGACAGGCTGGAGAGATGGCTCAGTAGTTAACAGGGCTGGCTGCTCTTCCAGATAACCTGGGTTCGAATCCCAGCACCTACATGGCAGCTCATAGCTGTCCATGACTCCAGTTCCAGAGGATCCAGTACCTTCTTCTGGCCTTTGAGAGCCCTGCATGTACATGGTACATAGACATACATGCAAGTAAAACCACCAGACACGTGAGTAAAAATAAATCTCGTGGGGCATGGTAGCACATGCCTTAGGCAGACACAGCTGGATTTTCAACCTGGTCTACATAGAAAAGTTCTAGGCTAGCCAAAGCTATGGAGTGAGACCCTCTTGTCTCAAATAAATAAATGAGTAAATCTTAAAAAGAGCCAGTGAGCCAACATTTTCACTATTTGTGTCCCACTGAGCTCATGGGGCATCTGTTGAGCTGCCCTGTGAGGGTATCTGGGCCTCACCCGGAGCGTGACGGGCTCTACCCTTTGTCCTTTGCTGCTTTACGTCGGGTCTGAGGCTCTGCGCCCTAGAGCTGTGTGTGACTTGCCTGTTCTGCCTCTTTTTCCTGAGCTCCTGCCACGAGCTCTATAACAGAGATCTCCAGCTAGACCCAAGTGTCACTTGCTCCATTCCTCTTTGGAGCTCCCCCTCCAAAGTCACCGAGCTGGCCCAGGGCATCTCTTGTGGCAGTGGGAGGGTTGGCTCTTTCTGCAGCCACTGGGACTATAACCACCTGTAACAGAAGTGTCCCATGTCCTGGGATTCTGCTCCCTTTGGAAACTAGGAAAGGCTCTCTGGGCTTCAGATCAGCTCTCTAATTGCCTGATTTCATAGATTGCAGACCAAGGTTCAGAGAGGAGAGACTGTGTCACAAGACGCTGCTGACGTGCCCTGCTGTAAGCCTGGGCAAGCTGCTGCTGTTCTCTCTCTGGGACTGAGAGCCTTTCTCTGAATGGGGCTAGGGTATAAGCCTGTCCTGGGAGCAGGGTGTGGGGAGTGATCTGCCAAGGATGTGCCCAGGCTTCTACTCACCACCTGGCCTGTCGTGAGCACCACTGGGCTGGGACTTTGCTACCCAGTAGGCATGTCAACAGCAGTCAGCAGCAGTGACCTTCGCCCTCCCTACATCCTGTCCAGTCTTGGGAAGGATAGTGTGACAGGAATCAGATCAGGACTATATCCAAAGTCTCTATTCTTTTTGGTACTGCATGGGGGCCATTAACCAGTACAGTGACCCAAAGATGTTAAGAACCTTGTGTCCTATCAGATAAGAGCCTTGGGGAGGGACGGGATTGTTTAAAGGGCCAGCTTGGTTCCTGAGAGTAGCCCATCACTACCACAGGGTCCTGTGTGTGTGTGTGTGTGTGTGTGTGTGTGTGTGTGTGTGTGTGTGTGTGTGTGTGTGTGTGTGTGTTTCATTGTAACTTCCCTAGGGGAGGTAGTGACTCCTTTCTCTAGACTTGTTTAGTTTGTCATCAAGAAATAGCCTAGATCATCAGGGTACTGTAACCCTTTCTGTGCTTTGTCTCACAGTCTAGCCACTGGCTCCAGAGACAGTACCAGCTCCCCCCTCAGTGCCTGCCTTGCAGTAGACACTGGCCACAGTGCTTCAGTAAGAGCTGGCTGGGGAGTGGACCTGCCTGCTGTCTCAAGCAGAGCACAGAGCAGCAGCCTGTACATACAGTGGGTGTGCCCAGCTCCGTGGGGATTCCCTTGCTGTCCACCCCATCCCTGGCGGCGCCCACTCCCATTCCCTGGTTATTTGGTGGCCAGCTGAGAGTTGTCTGCTGGACAGTATTAACCTGCTTGCCAAAGGGAAATGAGAGTCACCAACAGGGATGACATGGAGGGAGGCCTGCTCACATTTACACATGCTTCCACCCCAGAGCTGAGAGCAGCAGCTGACCCCGCTCAGTCCCCACCTCCCCAGCTGAGCAGAAGGGCTAGGAGGGTCCTGGGACTGAAGCAGAGGAAAGTTGGGTGATGAACATCCGTCCACAGCCAGGGACTCTGCTAGCCAGTGCAGGAAGGGATGCTGTCAGGCACTTAGATGGGGATGGTGTGAGTGCCCCTCCCTGGGGCAGGGCAGCCTCTCCAGATCAGGAATTGTACTTCTGGAAGTTTATCTGGATCTGGAAATATAGATAAAAGGGGGCTATTTATCAAAGCATTATTCTAGGAGGGGAAGTTTGGATACATTTTAAATATCTACCAGTCAGGATTTGAGTACTGTCGTTACAGCATGGCTGTGAGGCAGGGAAGTGCCCCTTGGAGGACACCAATACTGAGGGGACTGTGATAAGCTCCTCAGAGAGGATATGTTTCCTAGAAGACAGTACTGATGCTGCGGCTGTGTGGTGTGTGGGATGGGGGGAATGGTATCACCACCACTGTCATCACCACCACCATCATCAGTGCCAGTCTCTCACTGTGTAGCCCTGAATTGCCTGGCACTTACTATGTAGACAAGCCTGGAATTTTGTGGTTTTTGAAGAAAGACCTGTGCCTATTTAAGTAGGAAAATGATCAAGTGGTTTATTTCAATGGAAGTAATAGTGCAGATGTTCATTTTCTTCTTACTTTCCTATAAAAAAATTCTGAATATTGGGCCATAATGGGAGTGCAGTTTGAGGCAAGCCTACAAACTTACATAGGTCTACAAAGTGAGCCCAGGATAGCCAGGGCTCTGTAACACGAAGAAACCTGTCTCGGGGGGGGGGGTCTATTTTCTAATCTAAGAGAGTGATGTTTTAGGAACAGAGAGCCTTTCCTCCTCCTCCCCTCAGCAGCTCCATATGCACTTTACCCTAGTGAGCTGTCTCAGTCTCAGGCTTGGGGGCCCCCTGTGGCTTGGGGTTTCCCAGGGACTCAACCTCAGGCTCCTTAGGAAGCCAGTTATCCCTCAGAACATCTCAGGACAACTTGTTGATAGAACAGGAGTTCAGACCATTAGCTGCCACAGCCACACAGCCAGCCACCTCCCCCGCCTCCCACAGATAGGGCTGCCTGGCACGAGGGCGATGTTGTCCTGTCCTATCCTGCCTCAGAACCTAAGTTGAGCCTGGATGTTCGGCAAAAGCTTTGCTCTAGCAGGCAGTACTGTCCTTTTGTCACACTGGAGTATGAAGAGGTGGGTGGAGGGCTGCATGCTTTGTCCTTTGATCTGTTAAAGATCCTGCAGTGTGCAGGGACCAGGCAGACCCTGCTCTGAGGAATACTTAGTGGGAGACCTGAAGCCGTGGTTCTACTTGCCAAACTTGGGATCTAGACTGTACCCAGTGAAGGCTAGATGCTCCAGTGATGTCTGAGTGTCCCGGCTTGGTTATGAGTTTGGGAAGTCACTGTGCTGAGGAGCCCAGAAGCAGGAAGGCAGGAGGCTGGTGGAATTAGTGGCTTTGGGCTGTGGTTGGCTGGGCTATAAGGAGAAGGAAGGGAAAAGCAGCCACCCGGGGACTCTGAGCCCAGTAGCTGCCAACCACTGGCACTGGACGTCCAATAAGAAGAACTGAGGACAGGTTTGGAAAGTCTCTGCTGTCCTACTTGCCTAGTGACAAGGCACGAGATGTAGGTCCCTTCCCCTTTCTGGGTCTGCCCTGTACTCCTCGCCCAGATGGGCCTAACACAGGATTTCCTTTTAGCTGGTGAAGACACACAACCTGCTGACCACCAGGAACTATATCTTTGGATACCATCCCCATGGCATCATGGGCCTGGGTGCCTTCTGTAACTTCAGCACGGAGGCCACCGAAGTTAGCAAGAAGTTCCCTGGCATAAGGCCTTATTTGGCCACATTGGCTGGCAACTTCCGGATGCCTGTGCTTCGGGAGTACCTGATGTCTGGAGGTAAGGATCCACTTCAGCTACTCCTCCTTGGCTCCACTGTCAAAGCTTGAGCCTCCCTGTTGATCCGCAGGAAGTTCTGTTCCCTGGGCCCATACAGGAAGACAGCCTGCAGCAGATACTCTAGGGGCATCATGGGTGACATCCTCTCACCCACTTCCTAGATGGACCAGCCGTTGTGCTGCCTCATCTGTGCCCCTGCCGTGGTCCCCACCGGTGGACTTCAGAGCTAGGGCTTCTTAGATCTTGCTTAATTGTTTTCTCAAAACTACTCTGTATCTCCTTCCCCCATTTTACAGATCAGTAAACTGAGAATCAGAAAAAGTGAGTTGCTTAGGTAGGAAGGAAGGACCATAATCTTCTGAGAGGGAAACAGGTCTGGGACCTAGCTATAGAGATTTTTATTTCATCCCTGATTGTATATTAGGACAGGGCATGCATCCATGAGCAATCCTGATTGTGTGTCCCCTCGCCCCAGGCATCTGCCCTGTCAACAGAGACACCATAGACTACTTGCTTTCCAAGAATGGGAGTGGTAATGCCATTGTCATCGTGGTGGGAGGTGCAGCTGAATCCCTGAGCTCCATGCCTGGCAAGAACGCAGTCACCCTGCGGAACCGCAAAGGCTTTGTAAAGCTGGCCCTGCGCCATGGGTAAGTGCCTACACACACAGCGGCAGGATTTCTTCTAACCAGGACAATGGGTCCCAGACCCTAGGAAGGCAAAGAAGTGTCCACACTGCATGGCTTGACCAGGTGTTGCGCAAAGGTGTGTGTGTGTGTGTGTGTGTGTGTGTGTGTGTGTGTGTGTGTGTGTGTGGGTGAAATGTGTGTATATGTGTATGTGTGTGTGTATATATATGGGGGTGTATATGTGTGTGTGTATGGGGGTGTATGTGTGTGTGTGTGTGTGTGTGTGTGTGTGTGTGAGAGAGAGAGAGAGAGAGAGAGAGAGAGAGAGAAAGAGAGAGAGAGAGAGAGAGAGATTAGTCTTATATGCAGGACATGTGAGGAGGCTTACTTACCACTTGAGGGGTCAGAGATGTGAGACTCGGGTAGAACTGATACTTGGTTTATGCAAAGCCCTGGGTTTGATCCTTGGAGTGAGAACACACAGGTATGCGGTCTCTCTTTCTACGAGATGAGGGAGGAGATAGCATTGTTTGAAGTACAAGGGAAAGCCTGTTGGAAGGGTGACCTTTAAACAAGAGCTGGCAGCTTGGAAGGCTGATCTTTCTAGAAAACCAGGGACGTACTCTGATAAGCAAAGCCACTTTCTAGGATCTCTTAGACTTCTTGGCGGGTGAGGAGACTTGAGTACCCATTTTCCACTGGAGAAGACTAAGGATCCATGACTTGGGGGTCAGAGCTGAAGGTCTAGAGACAGGTCCCTTGTACTCTGTCATTGCTTTCCGCTCACATCCCAACTGTGGGAGCCTTGACTAGGGTGAGAGGACTCACTGCACTGACCCAGTAGGCCCCATGAATCTTAGAATGAGCTCCTCTCGGGTTTTAGGAGAGGCTGTTTGATGGTGTGCTCTATTAGACCAAACTAATGACAGGGAGCGACAGGGACAGCTAGTGTGCTGAGGCCATAACATGAGGTGAATCTGGGGCTGTAAGGGAGTTGAGTTGGGCTGGACAGCAGACATCCTGTTGGATGAGGTCTTCTAGGTCCCCAGTGATGGAGTCTGACTAATCTGGGCCTCCCTCTTACAGAGCTGATCTGGTTCCCACCTATTCCTTTGGAGAGAATGAGGTATACAAGCAGGTGATCTTTGAGGAGGGCTCCTGGGGCCGATGGGTCCAGAAGAAGTTCCAGAAGTATATTGGTTTCGCCCCCTGCATCTTCCATGGCCGAGGTCTCTTCTCCTCTGACACCTGGGGGCTGGTGCCCTACTCCAAGCCCATCACCACCGTTGGTGAGTCCTAACCTGCACGCTGAAGGCCATCCTGAGCATGGCAAGATCCTGGGCAAGTCACCTGGCTTACATAACAACCTTGTCACAGGGGCCTGAGCAGTTGGGTCCTGGGGGTGAGGAAGTTGAGCCAGGGCTGCAACCTATTAGGAAAGGGTATTGATTCCAGCACTGGCCATGCAGCTGTAAGGAGGAGGCTGTCGGGTTATGCTGCTGTTCTACTCGACAGCATGCCCACCCAGGAGACAGCCTGCCCTGCTGCCTGGGAACTCAAAGCGGAAATGAGGGAGGAAGAGCCGTACAGTTGTACAAGCCTGGAATCCCAGTAGGGAGGGCAGAAACAGAATTGCTGCAAGTTTGGGGCCAGTCTGATCTACATAGCAAGTTCCAGGCTAGCTGGGGCTACATAATGAAACCCTGGCTCAAAATAAAATAAAAACTGCCTAACGAGAGTTCTAAAAAAAAGGTATTGATTCTTTGAGGAACAGAAAGAAAAGTAAGCGAACATAGACCTAAGGGGAAGACCAGCCGTGTATGTTTGTCTTTTGGGACAAGTCAGAGCATTCAGAAAATCAACGATCAGGGCTGTGGGTGTGTATGCGTGCATGTGGGCGTGTGTTTAAGGTCACAGACCTGAGATCTCATGGGTACATAGGGCCCTGAAGAGTGGACTGGAATGTCCAAAGGTCAGGCAGTACCTGTGTGTTGAGGGTAGGCGTTTGCCTGTCCTCAGTGCAGGGCAGCACTCCTCACATGGGTGGCTGAGGGACCTGGGCTTGAGCCAGTGCAGCCTCTTCAACTGCAGGTTGTGGGCAGTTGGGAGGAGCTCAAGCACAATTGATTTATTCTAGTGATGCCTGTGTGCACGGGATTTCAGAGCTAAGCTCCTAGTGTTGGACTACCAAAGGGGATTTATTCCTGGGAGAAGACTTAATTCTTCCTCTCAGCCATCATTAGTTGTGTGTGGTTCTTAGTCTAGGAGTACCACCCCCAAGAGTTCCCCTTCTGTGCTAGTGTTTCTCTGTCTGGCCATTGTTCAAGCCTGGTTTCAGGTACCATGTTGTTGAAATATGGTCTAGCTTCCCTGTCATTTCTAGGAGACCAAATCTCTTATCAGACTTTCTGCTCCCCTGGTTCTCACAATCTTTCTGTCTCCTCCTCTGAGATGCTCCCCAGCTTTGGGTGTGGGGTTGGATTGTAGACCTGTCAGTTAGGGCTGAGCACCCCAGGATGAGATTTTGACCAGTTGTGGCTTTCTGTAATCATCTCTGCCTGCTGTGAAGAGAAGCTACTTTGAGGACTGGGTGAGAGCCATTCGTATCTACAACTTTAAGTGATCCCTGGTGCTGTTAGGTCGAGGGGAAAACAAAGGTTAGCATGGGCCAAAAGCAGAAGCCAGGCAGCCAGCCTAGGGTTTTCAGTAGCCTGCACTGAAGGGGTGGTGGTGGGGAGGGTATGTATGCATCTGGGAGAAGTCTCAGAACAGTGCTGCTGGGCTGGGTTGCCGGGCTTGAACAAGAAACAGGATGAGACAAATTAAGCATGGTGTGAGGACCGTCCTCCTCTCTGGCCCTCACAGCTGCTCAAGCATGGTCTTTCTTCCCAGAAGCCTTAGAAGGAAAGCTCTATGATACAGATGCTGGGTGGGCAGGTGGCAGATGGGTAAACTGAGGCTCTAAAGTAGTGGGGTTTGTCCTGAGTGAAGCAAAAGCAAAGTTTTTGGTCCACAGCTTACTCCGGAACTCCCAGCAGAGTGTGGAGCAGGGCTTCACCAGTACTCAGAGGCCACACTCTTGTGTGGGGTCTTTCCCACACTGCTAGGCCGTAGTCTCATCTGGGCAAAA
Organism: Rattus norvegicus; assembly: GCF_021556685.1. Lineage (NCBI taxonomy): Eukaryota > Metazoa > Chordata > Mammalia > Rodentia > Muridae > Rattus > Rattus norvegicus. The sequence continues at coordinate 166,040,875 of NC_141534.1, read as the reverse complement.
GGACAGGCCATGATGGTCAGCACACAGCATGGGGTCATATCACATTGGGCACCCAAGAATGGGCTACTCCGTGACATTGACTGACGGAACCTCTGTCCCTCTTCTGCAGTGGGGGAGCCCATCACCGTCCCTAAGCTGGAGCACCCGACCCAGAAAGACATCGACCTGTACCACACCATGTACATGGAGGCCCTGGTGAAGCTCTTTGACAATCACAAGACCAAATTCGGCCTTCCAGAGACTGAGGTGCTGGAGGTGAACTGACCCAGCCCATGGGTGCCAGCTCCTGGAAGGAATGACTGCAAATCCTTTTCTACCAAGTTCTCAAGTGCATTTTGTTCTGTAAATTTGGAAGCGTCATGGGTGTCTGTGGGTTATTTAAAAGAAATTATAATTTGTTAAACCATTGCAATGTTAGATCTTTTTTAAGAAGGGAAGAGTCAGTATTTTAAGCTCACTTCTAGTGTGTCCTGCCTAAGGTGGTGGCTGACATTTATAGGCCTTGATGGTTTCTATCCACCCCTTCTAGTGTTCCCCAAACAACAGACACTTGGCCCTAGTTAATTGGGGAAGGGCAGCCCTTAGTGACTCAGCCATTTAATCCTCTTCGCTCTAGGGATTCTCAAGAGACGGAGGCCACGTTTAAAAACACCTCCATTCCCACCCACAACACGTGACTGCTGGTCAGGTTTTTCTTACTTAGGGGAGGATGAGGGGGCATAGCTGGTTCCGCTTGGGGAGAGTGGTAGATAACATCTGGAATGCCCGGCTCGAGTGTCCTCTGCTCCCCACCTACTCCTCTTCTCCAATCTGAGCCTACCCTGGCCTCCTGTACACTGTGCTAGGGACAGGGCTGTCCCACAGGTGCCATGTTGGGTTATCTCGCTGCTGTTGGCTGGTTTTACTCTGGAGATTGGCATCGTGAACACAGCTCAGCGTCATTCTGGAGATGTTCTCCCAGCCACCTGAGCTCTCCTGAGCCACACCCCAAGTCTGGTGTGAGGAGAGGCCTCTGTTCTTCACAGAGGTGCCTGGCTTCCTGTGCAGCACACTGGGTCCAGGACAGGAGGCCACCCCCAACCAAGCCTCACCTGTGTGCCTTTATGAGGCGTCGGGAGAAAGCCACCCTCCTGTGTATTCTGCTTTCTCCATGAGATTTTGCCATGTCACACTTTTGTATATTCCTAGACTAATAAATGGAAACAAGAACAGCCTATGCGTTGTTGCTTAATGCTGTACTCACACTGTCTATCCCACTGCACAGGGCGCACTTCGAGGGCTCTTTCTGGCTGGGTAACAATTGGCTTCAAAATTTAGTGGCTACAGGGATGGAGAGATGGCTCAATGGTTAAGAACACTGGGTCCTGGGGGCTGGGGATTTAGCTCAGTGGTAGAGCGCTTACCTAGGAAGCGCAAGGCCCTGGGTTCGGTCCCCAGCTCCGAGAAAAAAAAAAAAAAGAACACTGGGTCCTGTTTAGGACCCTGGTTTGATTTCTGATATCCTCATGGCAGCTTACAACTATCCGTAGTTCCAGTCCTGGGAGATTTGATATCCTCTGTGGGCACAAGGCACATAGGTGGTGCAACAGACATGTGCACGCAACAATGCCCATACACACAAGCTTTTGTTTTAGAAGAAAAAAGTAGTGACTTTAAGCATTTGCTCTATTGTCCTAAGCTAGGTGGTTTCAGGGCCCTCTGCTTGCTGGTGTTGGCCAGTGCTAAAAGCTTCCCAAGCCTGAGCAAGGAAGCGTCCCACTGTTGATGCGGGTGACGGCAGGACGCCTCCCTCACTGACTGTTAGCAGAGGCCACTGCAGCTCCTAGCCCTGTATTCCTTTCCACAGGGCGGCTCACTGCAGGGCTGAGAGGAGCAAGCACACAGCAAGGAGCACAAGCTGCTGGGTGACTGACCTTGGGACTGGTATCTCAGCCTTCCCTTAGACTTGAGGTCAATACGGAGAGGGAAGCCTCGTTGTAAGCTCACAGTTTGTGTGAGCAGGCCCTAGAACAGTAGAGCCAGACGGTCCTTGGAACTATTCAAACAGTCCCCTTTGCTTGGTCCCAGCTACACTAAAAAGGTGGGGACCAGGCTGATGTCACCTGATGTAGGGTTACGGGTCTCAGAAGGTGTTACCCTCCGTTCTTGTTCATTCAGTTTGACTACACTTAGACCAGAGACCTCATTCCAACCTCCTCACTGCCAGCATGCCTGTCCCACAACTTGTTTGCCACACCTCCACCTCACAGCGTCTCCTCTGCCTGGACCATGAGTGGGCTGCAGAGACCGTGGGAATAAGGAGGGCCATGACAGACTGTAGCCCAGCTTCCCTGAAGATGTAGGGACTAGGCTGGCCTCGGGCAGGGGTGGGGGAAGTAGCTGGTGCACTGCACTGCTGATGTTCCATGTCCAGAGGCAGTGGGCACACTGGGTCTGTGAGGATTGGTTCTTTTGAGGGCAGGGAGTTCTACATTCCAGGTGACAGAGGCTAGAGAGCAGGAGGGCTCTGCTGCCTTCTGTTACATTCGGTAGTGCTCAGGAGCATGAAAGCTCAGGCCAGAAAACAGCTGTTTCATTTAGATGGAGGCAAGGCCTATTTTCTGGTGAGAACTAGTCCACACCAAAATCCTAGTCCCAGCTGCCCCAGTCTGCAGCTATAGAAGCCTCTGGCTCCAGGCTAAGGCCTGGCCCTAACCCAGTCTGCACCACGGTGGAAGGGCATTCCTAAGGATTACATTTCTTATTAGCAAGTGCCTAGTGTGTACTAAGAAGCTCAGCTACCTCTGCTGATAACAATCAATGCTGCGTCCCAGTGGGGGGTTCCCTTACACCAGGCAGCAGTGTGTCCAGAGCTGAAGCCAGCTCTGATCTTCAACTATAGTTTGGGGACCCCAGCTGCATGCTGGGAATTTTGCTGTGCTAGAAGGAACTACCTTATCAGAAGATCCTCTGCTGAGCAGAGAATGGGGATTGCAACCCTGGCATTCTGAGTCATTTCCAGGGTTCTTCCCCTGGATCCCAGACACAACCACAAGGGGGCGCTGAGAATGGTTCCATGGCAAATGTGACAGGGTTGTCTGAATGCCTCACATTTTGACAAGTACCTAGCTCTGTCCTAAGCTAGAAGCCAGATTAATGAACTCAGAGGAAACTTAGCCACCATCTAGAATACATTCCTGGGAAAACTTGATGTAGAGGGCTAGGGAACACACCTCTACCACACAGCCCATCAGCTTTCAATGCCTGAATTCAGTGCTCTTGGTTCCTAGGTGCTTAAAACATTAAGGTTATGGGCAAAACACTCATTTCTAAAAGATCCCTGTCAATATCTCCACAGTTCTGAGAACTGAATGATTTCCTTTTTTAATCCCTAAATCATAGACTACTGGGAATGCCCTGTAACCACTGCTGTCTCCATGGCAGACAGCAGTCGGTACCAGCCTGTAAGTGCCTCAGCTTCTGCACCTGTAAAATGCACAGATCTTTGCCCCTGAACAACACGAACTGAAAATGTTCACCCCAGGGCTTAGCCTAGAGGCCCTGTCCAGAAAATGGTAGCTGTGATTTAATTTTGTCACTGAAGCACAGAAACAGCTACAGGCAGCCAATGTACCAAAAAATGAAAAGAACTCCAATATATTAAGTAGAATATGGAATGTATAATTTGTAACAAAGTTAGACTGCTTTAGAAGTTGAGCTTACAGCCAGGCGGTGGCGGCAGCACACGCCTTTAATTCCAGCACTTGGGAGGCAGGAGCACGCAGATCTCTGAGTCTGAGCCAGCCTTGTCTACAGAGTAAGTTCCAGAATGGCCAGGGCTACACAGAGAAACCCTGCCTCAAAACATCAGACCAAACTAAACTAAAACCCCTGAAGTTAGTGCGGCAGCCTGACCTTTCTGATCTCACATGCTGTTGCTAGGATACACAAAACTGCTTATCACCATGCCTGCCACACAGCACACAAGTTAATAGTCTTAAAATCTAAGTCTTGCTAGGCATGGTAGTCTGTGCATGTAATCCCAGCACTGGGCGGTGGAAACAAAAGGATCAAGAGTTCAAGGTCATCCTCTACAACATAGTAGGCTGACAAAGAAAAATCCGTCTCCAGGCTAAAAACCTCCCTTTGCATACCTAACCTTGAATACAGTGACCATTCGTTAATAGATCAGTAAATCAACAAGTTTTAATGTTTTAAATCTTACTGAGCCAAATATTGTGAAAAGGGTAACGTGTGCTTTCATTTTGCTCTTGGAAGTTATAAAACGAACAAGAGAAAAAAGTTTAAAAAGGGATCTCACGAGGGAGCTGCAGATACAGTGCAAAGAAGTGAGGCGGGTGCGGGCGCTCTGCCCAGTAACCTAAGCGGGCTGGGGGCAGAGCTCCGTGCTGAGCCCTCACCTCCCGCCTAGCGTCCTGGCTTTAGTCTCATCTCCCCCACTGCAGAAATGGAAAAGTGTAGGCACAATGAAGCCGGGGAGACTGGGAGATTCACATATGACCATCGCTCCCACCCAGTCCTCAGGCCTGACTCAAATGTCACCTCTCTGTGTATTGAGACTAGGTCTGGTTCTGGAACTCACCATGTAGATAAATCTGGCCTTGAACTCACGTGAGTCTAGCATTAAAGATGCACATCATCTTTTCCCTTAATGTCTGTTATAGCAAATGGATCAGGTTCAAGGCGACAAGGTAGTTAGTTCTCCCTTTACCTGACACAGTTGCTCTCTTTTTTTTCTTGCTGGTTGTGGACATTGTAGATTGAACACAGGGCAGGGTCTCTAGAGCACTCTTCATTTCTGTTTCGTTTCCTCTGGCTTACTCCAGCTGACTGTCTCAGCATGATAATGGCCTCTTTCATCACTTTGTCTGATGGATAACAGTCAGGATGGCTCGGTTCACTGTTAATATGGTGACTGCCAAAAATAAAAATAAAAATAAAGCCAGATGGTGGTAGCACACACCTTTAATCTCAGCATTTGGAGTGCAGAGGCGTATGTACGTATGTATGCATGTATGTATATATGTATGTGTATATGTATAATAACTGCCACATCTTTCTCCTCTATTTTTCCCCACATTTTGAGACTATGTAAAGTGCAACCTTATGAAACATTTTTATCTCTTAACGTAGTGGGTAATAAGCCATCTTATCAGTGTGTGTGTGTGTGTGTGTGTGTGTGTGTGTGTGTGTCTATACACTGGCATGTACACAAGCATTTGGAGACTAGAAGTCAACCTTGGTGTCATACCTCAGAACACTACCTTGTTTTTTTTTGAAGACAAGGTCATGCACTTGGACGTGGGGTTCACCAACTAGGTTAGGTTGGCTGGTCATTGAGCAAGGGGTTCACCTGTCTCTGCCTCCCCAGTGCTGTGTTATAATACAAGCTCATGACACCATGCCCAGCGTTTTTAGAGCATGGGTTCTAACTCGATTATGTGGCCCACACTTTACCAACTAAGCTATCGCTCATCCCACTAGCATTTTTCTTCTCAGACTGCCCAGACTTGGGCAGTGAGATCCTTTGTGTCGTCTCCGTGTGTTCAGTCTCCATCACTGTCTCCCTCATTTCTCTGGGCATTGGTGTACTGTACTGTGTGCGTGCCAGTGCCTGTGGAGGTCAGAAGAGGTTGCAAGAGCTTCTTGAACTGGAATTACGGATGGTAGGAAACTGCCACGTGGTGGCTCCGAATCAAACCCAGGTCCCCCAGAAGGGCAGCTAGTGCTCCTAATTGTGAGCCCATCTCTCCAGATCCTGAGCTTTGATCTGTAAGACAAAGTCTCACTCTGCTGCTCATATGGGTATGGTGCTCACTCTGGACCCCTAACTGACCTCAAATTCTTATCAATCCTGGTTGTTCTTGCAGTGGACAACTATCTTAATTCCAGTTCCAGGGGATCTGATGCCCTCTTCTGACCTCTGTAGGTATCAGGCACGAACATGGTATGCATGCATGCATGCATACATACATACATACATACATACATACATGCAGGAAACATATATATTAAATTAATTAATTAAAAAATGTAGGTCTAGATTGATATTGGACTTTAGACTTCTGGGTTAGTCTTCTAATCCCTATGTTATATATCCAGGGTTTTCCCACAGCCAAGATAGTGTTTCCCCTGCTACACACACACTGTGTTTCTATCCTCCCCCCCCCGCCCCTTTTGAGACAGTTTCATATAATCCAGTCTAGTTTTGAACTGAATCCACCTACCTCTCTACCTTGCAAGAGTTGGGGTACAGACCTGCACCACCATGCTTATTTCAGCATGTCAAAAATATAATCTTATGTGTGTGCACTGAAGTGCATGTGCATGTGTGCGTGAGTGCGTGTGTGTGTGTGTGTGTGCGCGTGCGTGCGCGCGCGCTCGCGTGCACGCATGTGTGTACATGCTCATGCCTGGGGGATCAGGAGATAATTAAGAGGAATAGGCTCTTTCCTACCATGCAGGCCCTGGGGATGGAGCTCAGGTGGTCAGGCTTGAGGGCAGTGACCTTTACCACTGAGCCATCTCGCTGATGCCCAGAGTACACATCCAAGATATAAATCAGATCACACCACTCCCTTGTCTAAACCCTTCAACAACTGTCCACTTCAAAGACACGCCAACTCATGGTGTAGCGGCCTGCAACACTTAGAGGAATGCCCCTGCCAGACCTCCAGCTTCATCCCTTGCAGTTGAGGGGCCCGATCGTGGAGTCTGTGGTGCTAAAGCCTGAAAGATAGAGCAGCCTCTGCCTCCTGAAACGACACATAGGAGCACTTCACACAAATAGGAACCAAAGCACTGAGAGTCCAGTTTCACTGAGTCTTGGCATGGGCTTGTTCTGTAAAAACTGACCCTCTCTCTCACTTCTCCTCAGTGCGAGTGCTCCCCACTCACTGCACCTGGCCGACTCTTTAGTTCTGTGGTTCACGCCACTTCTTCAAGCTGCTGCTCCTGTTCCTTAGGCTCTGACCCCTCCCCTTGCTCACACCAGGCTTTGCACAGCTGACCCCTCTGTGCCCTTCAGGCTTCACCATGAAACCCACTCCTAGGGTCTGTTTCCTCTGGACACCTCTTGCTAGATCTGCTCTGGGGTTCTACACCCCTTACAGTGCAGCAGTGTTGTTTCTCTGGCTTGCCACATGCTCCCAGGCTCCTGTGCACACATCAGGACCATGAAACTATAGGGATGGGGCAAGTACAAGCCTCTGCCTCTGTAGCAGACCACACTTTGTGTGACCTCGGCCGGTTCCTTTTCTCTATGTGGATCTGAGATCCATTTGGAGAGATTCCATTTGGAGAGATGCGGAGGTGTTATAGCTTGGACCTCCTGGATGCCCCTCTCCCCCAGGCCCATGTGTTGAGGGCTGCTCCCTACGACTTTGGGAAGATGGTTAGGAGGGAGGGGCTAGTGAGGGAAGTTAGGCCACTGGGGAATGGACCCTTGAAACAGATTTGGGAACCGCGACCTTTCTCATTTCTCTTTCTTAGAGTCGTGGTGGCCATGAAGAGAAGAGTTCCTCTGCCACACATACACACCTGCCATGATGCACTGTGGCTGCCACAGCCCCAAACAACAGGGCTGAAACACGGGACAGAATAACCCATTTCTTTATTAAATTGCTTGTCCTCAGGTATTTGGACACAATGATGAGCCCTTGTGACCCATTTGCTCAGTGACTTTATTCTGCTGTCTACTCAGTAACGCTTGTGAAGCTCCCTTGGTGTCTGGGTGCTGGGAATTGAGAGAGAGAGAGAGAGAGAGAGAGAGAGAGAGAGAGAGAGAGAGAGAGAGATCAAAAGCAGAGGTTTACACAGAGTGAAGGTGACTGACATACCCTACCCAGTATAACTCAACACATGGATATACTGATGAAGACATGGCAGGAAGCCATGGGGGAACCCAGAGGAGGTAACCATTAACTCAGATCCAGAAAGGCTTTTCAGGAATGTGATTGGAAGGGAAAAGAGGAAAACTACCCTTCAGGTAGGCTTGGTGTGCATAAGCTCCTTGGGAATCTGCCTTTTGGTTTCACAATTCTGACTGGGTCTTGTGCAAACCTCTGGCTTGTCTCACCCTGCCCCCTCCACACTGCTGCTCCAGGGCTATCTAGCCATTATCCTAAGTGACTTCCTGTCACCCACAAACAGAAGTTCTTCAGCCAGTTTGTCAGGTTTCTCTCACTGGACCTGCCTTCCCCCTCCAGCCTCCTTGCCAATGCCCTCCTTGTAGCCTTTGCTTCAGTCAAACCATGCTGATGCCGGGGTGTGCTCTGTCTGTCTAGGACACTCTGTCTGTTCTCTCCTTTCTGGCCAACACCCTGTCGTTTGGAACGTCCCTTCATGGTCTCTCAGTGTACTTTACACGTCCTCTCAGCAGTCAGCACTGAGGACTGACTGAGTGAGCAACTGTCCCCAGCCAAGGGTGCTCTTGACATCACTTTCCTGAGTGTGGGTGTCTCAGGCTGGGCAAGGTCTAATAGGCATCTGGTTGAACAAAGGCAACAAATAGAAGAGGCTCCACTGAGAAGAAGGGATACATTTAATTTAACTAAGTTTGGTTTGAGTGACAGAGGCCTCTGTAGGCTCACACATTTCAATACTGGGTCCCCAGTAGGTGGGGCAGAATGGGAAAGGATAGGAGTGTGGCCTTGGTGTGTCACAGGGGCAGGCTTGGAGGTTTTAACAGATTTATGGCATCCACACTGTTTCTCTCTCTGCCTGAGGTTGTGAACGCAGATGTGAGCACTTAGCTGCACCTCTGCTCTGCCACGATGGGCTCTAACCCTCTGAAGCCATAACACAGCTACGTGCTTTCTTTTATCCATTGCTTTGTTCATAGTGTTTTATACAGCAATAGAAAAGCAACCAGGACATCATGCTTTAAACCTTTTCAAGACAGCTCTGACCTGTCCTCTAGCCTCTCAAGAGCCACTCATACAGTGGGGCAGCAGGGGGAGAGAATGTGTTTCTGCCTGACCTTCAACCTTCCAGCCATTGCATGTGTGCTGGACTTGGCCACTTTGTCATCTATACTCTCTACACTTAGATCAGTGGGGTTCTCAACCTGTGGGTTGTGGCCCCTGTTTGGGGGGTCGAATGACCCTTTCACAGAGGTCATAGATCAGATATCCCGAACATCAGATATTTACATTATTATTCATAATAGAAGAAAAATTACAGTTATGAATAGCAATGAAAATTATTTGGGGTGGTGGTGGTGGGGTCACCACAACCACTGTATTGGGTGTACGGGGAACTATATTTAAGGGTCTAAGCATTAGGAAGGTTGAGAGCCACTGACTTAGATAAACATTTCTCTGGGAAATACACACATGGCTGCATAAATATGGTAATTCTAAGCAATTTAAAGTATCTTTTCGTATGTTGAAACTGCCACATTACAAACTAATTTCCAAAGAATGTCCACTGCATTAGAATAACATATCATATATGATAGGTTATACATTTACATATATATGATAGCATATACAGGGTGTGTTTCTTGAACACTTGCTGTTTCTAGCACCCAGCACATTCTAGTTGCATTTCCTTGGATACTTTGCAAGCAGCGACCTCAGTTTCCCCCTAGCGCTTGAGTCGGAGTCTCGTGGGCTGAAATATCTGAGATGGCTCCTGTATTGTATGCATTCTGGTGTTTAGCAGGAAGCCTGCGAGCAGCCTGGCCCCAGTGAGAGCGCGTGGGAAGAGCAGCTTCTGCTGACACACTCTCCCTCGACTACTGGTTCTTCAGTACCCTTGTTTAAATGTCCCCTCCACTGTGTCTGTGTTTGTATGGGTGCCTGCCCTTGGGTCTCCCTGGGCACTAGTACTGAGGGATCAGGCTGGCAACTCTTCATTTTGGACTTGGCTAGGAAAGGGGCTGACACCCTGGCACCTAGCAGAGGAGCTCTCTGGGCGTTTGTTGACTGAATAAAGTAATAAGGCTGGATGATGGAAGGGACGACCCAAGGAAGATGAAAAGATCCTGTGTTCTCTCTCTAGGTCCATTTTTCTATTTTATATCTGTATGTATGTATGTATGTATGTATGTATGTATGTATGTATGTATGTGTATGTGTGTGAGCTCCTCCATGCTATAGGTGTGTACATGCAAGTCAAGGGATCACTTATGAGAGTGAGTTCTCTCCCTCTGCCTTGTAGGTTCCAGGGATAGAACTCAGATCCTCAGCCTTGGCAGCAAACACCTTTATCCTCTGAGCCATTTCACTGGCCCATAGTTTCACTTTTTCTTGTGTCATTGGCCAAAAACCATATTTGGAAAAAAAGGGGTATTTACATATTTTTTCTTCTCCTCTCCCCTTCCTTTCTCTTCCTTCTCTCTTGCGCTTTTTGAGATAGGGTCTTATACTGCAGCCCGTGCTGGCCTGGAACTTTGTGTAGTCCATTCCATTCATGGCAACTGCCTGAGTGTTGCTACAACAGGCATAAGCTACCCTGCCTGGCTTTATGAAGGATCCCCAGATGAAGTATGAGTAGGGCATCTAAAGCCAATGTCAAATGCCCCTGGAGGAGAAGGAAGACACAGGAAGAGGGAGAATGTTAGGAGGAGTCATAGACTGCAATTATGCAGCCAAGGATCTGAGCCACCAGACGCTGGAAAAGCAAGGAGAGACGACACCCAGAACTGTGGGAGAACACATTTCTGTTGTTCTCAGCGACCAAGCCTGTGTAATTTGATATGGCAGCCTTGGCAAGCAGGCACAATTTAGAAACAGAAATGTTTTCTGTGAAATTCCACTGGATCTTGGCATTGTGTGGCTTGAACTAGGTATGAGTTGGAATTTCCCAAGTGTTCACTTCTCGACAGACACCTGACCCCACGCTGAGGCTCCAGCCACGAGGAACTGCTCAAAATAAGAGACTGTGACGTCAAAGCAATTAATTTCTAAGGTCAGATGCAACTCATTTTCCTCTGACATTTAATATGCTTACCTTTTATTTTATGAAGGGGGAAGGACTAGGGAGATAGCTCAGTTGGTAAAGTGCTTTCTGTTCAACCACCAGGATCTGAGTTCCAGCCCCAATATCCTGATAAAAAAAAAAAAGCTGGGCATAGCAGTGCTTACCTCTAAACCCAGAGACAAGGGGATCCACAGGGCTCACTGGCTAGCCCGGGTAAATTTCAGGCTAGTGAGGGAGTCTCATCTTAAAAACCAAGGTGGATGGCTCCTGAGGAACAATACTCGAGATTGACTTCTGACTTCTGCACACACACTCATATATGCATGCATACCTGTGTACACAAATGTGTCCACACACACAAGCATGTGCACATACTTTGTTTGTTGAGAGAGGGTTTCTCTGTGTAGCCCTGGCTGTCCTGGAATTCACTCTGTAGACCAGGCTGGCATTGAACACAGAGATCCACTTGCCTCTGCCTCCAAGTGATGGGATTCCACCATGCCCAGCTACACATCATTTTTTTTTAAACAGTGCTAGGGACTGAACCCAAGTTCTTGTGAATACTTGACATCTATTCAGTCATTGAGCTATATATACACGCTCTCCCACTCAGTAAAAGATTTTAAGTCCATCTATTATATGCTGGGGTCTTCATATATTGGCCCACCTATCCCCCACAATGACACCAGTACTATTCAACACATGGCTAGACAGTGGGGAGCTGGCCTGCTCAGCGATCAAACTAGAAGGTAGCAGTCAGAATCCCCAACTGCCTGCTTCCTGTTTTGTCTGCCTCTCTGAACACTGTGTTCTTTCAGGTATAACAGTCCAGGTGGTGGAGAAATTCACACTCTATGAGGACAGGGGAATCAATATCCTGCAAAATGACTCAGTGCTACTTATAGAAGCAATGGCTAAAGCTGCTATTATGGTCAAGAAGTCTTCAGGGAAGGGAGAGCATTTGAGCTGTACCTTCATATTCATATCTCCATTCGCTGCTAGCAGCGGAGATCCGGAGATGAATCAGACAAGGTCCTTTGCTTGAGGAATTCACGTGTGAGTGTTTGAATTCGGGGAGGCAAAGTGGCTGCTGTATGTGTTAAATGCCTATTAAAAGACAATGTGGAGGCTGGTGTGGTGGCACACTCCTGTAATCCCAGCACCTGGGGAGCCAAGGCGGACTGAGCTACTACATGGTGGGTAGCAGGTCAGCCATGTCTCATCCCCCCGCCCCACCCCGCCCGGCCGCCCCACTGCCCCACAAAGCAAGTAAACAAACAATGACAACACAATAGAATAAGCAGGTCTGTGGTAAAGGCAAGTTTCCTAATTCAGAGTCCCAGAGAAGTCTTTTGGAAGAAAGAACTCCTGCCGTAGCTGAAATATGATGGCTAAGCAAGCGTTAGTCACAAAGCAGTAAAGGCTTTCTAGGCAGAGCATAAGCAATCCACCCGCAGAGGTGAGATAGTCTCTTGGCTGGCTGGCACAGTTTGTTGGCTAAGCTTACTAGTTATAGAAGCTAGAAGGGGTGTGGACTTGCAGGTCTGTGTGGGTCTCTGAAGAGCTGGTGGACTGTCCGATGGACCTCTGGTCTCAGAGATCGCTGCTCAGTGGCGGTTTCCCCTCTCAGTCTTAAAGCACGGCTTTTTTGGACGAGGATGAGAACACTTCGGGAAGACAGACCATCCATCTCGACTCAGCTGGTGCCAAGGCGGTCTCCGCCCTTCAATGGAGGCTCTGTTACCATAGCAACTAGGTTAGGGCGGAAGTGGCTTAGAAGACTGACTCTCACTAATCAGGTGACTTGCCAGACTTCTGCACGTGACACGAGCTCCCAGGCGCGCGCTCTACCTAATCAAGACGCCGTCCCTGTTTCACCGACAACTGACAGCGCTCTAGAGCAATAGCCCACGAGGCTCCCCTAAGAGACCCCACCCCTCAATAGTGAAAGGGCCAATTAGGCTGAGCCAAAGAGAAGTTACGCCTCAAGTTTCGCCCGGTTTTGACAGACGCAATTGAGGCCATCCTAGAGTCCCTCCGCCCCTAGCCTTTGCGGCCGACGACGGACGGGCCCGCTGCCCAATAGTACGTCCCTTGGCCGCTGCCGGATCCCGCCCTCTCAGGGACGGAACCAATGAGGACGCCAGCTCTGGGCCGGGTGGAGGGGTTGCACTGCGGTAATATGGCTCTTCCTTAGCTAGCGGCGGTGGCCAGAGCGGGTGCGGAGCTGCCGGGGCTCCCGGGTGCCTCGTTTCTAGGCTGTAGGGGCTCGGCGAATCACAGCTCGGGAGGCGGCGGCCGATGCGTGAGGACTGCCCACCCGGCCGCTCGGCGGCCCAGGGGTCCAGATGAGCTCCTGCGCCTCGCTCGGGGGCCCGGTGCCCCTGCCACCCCCGGGCCCGTCCGCCGCGCTGACACCGGGTGCCCCCACGCGGGCCCTGCATGTGGAGCTGCCGTCTCAGCAGGTGAGCGGGCCGCGAGCCGGGGGGCGGAGATGGCGGGGCTCGCGGGGCTGAAGAGGGCTGACAGGGAGAGGACCCCCCCCACCCCGGCCGTTCCCGCGCTCAGACCCCCGCATCCCTTCAGGAAGGCGCCGGGGAACCCTGCGCCTCGCCGTCCGCCGCCGCGCTTTCCCTTTCGCTCCCGCGCCGAGGAGTCGGTTTTCTGTACTTACTCCTATCGTTTTTGGGGTGCTTTCTTCTGCTCCTCCTGAGGAAGGTATTTGGGACGTCAGGGTTTCCTTTCAAATCTTAGATCCTCATGGCACACTGGAAGGAGAATTTGAAGTATATATTTCTATTTTGGATCTCACGTGTGTGTGTGTGTGTGTGTGTGTGTGTGTGTGTGTGTGTGTGTGTGTGTATGAGGACAAGAGAACACTGACTTTGGGGATCTGACAAAATTCTTGGCAACACCCGCCTATCAGTACATCTTCCACTGCCCTCCCTCAGTCCCTCAGGGGAGACTCTGCAGGAACCTTAGCTTTGAAGAGGACTTGGAGAAACTGTCAGTCATGGAGAGGTTACCAATCTGGGTCTGTGCAAAGTGATCATTGAATCGTCATAACTCCATGAGATAACTGTTTTTATTGTCCCACTTTTTCAGTTCTAGGAACAAGCTTGCCTATTGCTATTGCTTCTCTATTAGTATTTCTGGTGGGGCTGGATTTCCAAATACAGAGTCCGGCTCCAGCTTGTGCATCAGCAGCAATAGTTTGCTTTAGACTTGAGCAGCTGCTCCTCCACGGTCCGCAGGACAGAGCAACCTCCCTCAGACCCTTCCTGTAACTTTCCATCTTTGCCAGAGACAGGAAGGAGCCACACCGGAGCGCAGAGGCTGTGGGAGAGAGGGCCAGGCTCGGAGTGGATAGGAATGTAAAGGAAAGAGCGATGTTGTCTCCTCATCCCCACCCCCCAACCCGGTGCCCTATGAGTAGGGAAGCAGCATTAACTGGGGAAGCAAGACTCTGTGACAGGAGAATATTTAAAAGATCAGAAGGCATGTGCCCTGGTTTTGTAGTGCCATAGGAGAAGGAGTTTATGGAGAATATTAGGAGCTGGAAGGGCGTGAGGCTTGTATTGAATTTCGAGGTCGCAGGAGAGGATGAGAGGGTGGAGGATGAGAGGGTGGCTGGGAGAGCAGTTGTGGATTGGGCATTAATGTGAATTTTTGTATGTGTGGGAGGTGGAGTGTGAGGGCCTGCTGGGAGAAGCAGTAGTGAGCACTGTTAGAAGCAGCCAGGAGAAATCAGGAATCTAGATGGGCATAGTTTAGGGGAGCTTTGAAAACAAGTCGGGTTGGAGAAGAGGATGCATCATTTCCTGACTAGAGCCTGTTCTAGTAATAACGGTTCAGTTTAAAACTAGGAGAAATAATTCAGGCGCACTGCCCGTGAACTCAATTCAACTCCATTTGTCAGTGTTTGTGGAGTTTCTGGATTGGTGTATAGTGTCCTAAGTGTGCAGCTGGATGTTGTGTGAGAACTTGGCATGCTATTTACAGTTTTTTTCTGGGAGCGTCATCCTTGAACTGTGAGGCAGCCTATGTAACAAAACACATTCCTTCTGTAGTTGATATTAATTCTTCTCTCTAGACCAAAATGCACAAGTTTGGGGAAACAAATATATTTTAAAATAAGCATTTTGTTGATTAACATTAATTTACACCATAATACAAGTCCAGTATTGGCCTTCTTCCCTATCTGCTTCTAGAAAAGATTTGGGTTTTCCCAAGAAGGCCCACAAAATTATGTATAAGATGTGTAGTTTGTCTTTTTAAAATTAAATATTATTATTATTATTTTTTTTTTTTCGGAGCTGGGGACCGAACCCAGGGCCTTGCGCTTGCTAGGCAAGAGCTCTACCACTGAGCTAAATCCCCAAAACCTATTATTATTATTATTATTATTATTATTATTATTATTATTTAATCATGGTTTCATTTTATAGCCCTTGATTATCTTGGAGCTCACTATGTAGACTAGGCTGGCCTTGAACTTATAAACTTGCCTATGCTTCCTAAGCTTCTAGGAGTTTTGCATAACTACACCTGGCTGGAACTACTGGCATGTGCCTCCATGCCCTGGTTAGTTTGCCTTATTTTAATTTACATACCTAACCCGGAACCTTTCTTTTCATGGTTGACTACTAGCTATGGTCTACCCACTCCTTCAGTGTGACCGGTACTTCAAATCTTTAGTCGCCTGTTTCTAGGTCTTCTCTGTTTAACTGTTGTTTAATCAAGAAGTCATCATATACTCTGAAGTTGTGCTGCTCGTTCATTATTGGTTGGTATTTGTCATTATTTAGTGAGTCAGTACAGGCTCATCCAAGAGGAGCATGCTGAACTCCCTTGGATTTAGGAATCTCAAGATAAAACATTTATCTAGTTATTTATTGTGGTAGAGACATTTACCATGTCATTAATATTAAGCTTAACTGAGAATTTCCTCCTCCAAAACCTCCTAACCCCATTCTCAGATACTTGGAATGCAGACATTTTTAGAAGTTTTTAGTGATTATGTTGTTCTCCTTCTTGGAGGTCACACGTTCCTTTAAGAATTTATCAAAAAGGGGCTGGAGAGAAGGATCAGCAGCTAAGAGCGCTGGCTGCTCTTCCAGAGGACTGGAGTTCAATTCTGAGTACCCACACAGCAGCTCACAGCTGACTGTAACCTCAGTTCTAGGGGACTGGCACCCTCACACAGACATACATTCAAGCAAAATACAAATGCACACACAAAAAAAAATTAAAAAAAAAAGAAAATAAAACATTAAAAAAAGGTTTTGTAATAGGAACTTTTAGAAAACTCACCTACAAGTACACAAGAACACTTAATCTCGCACGAGGCTTTGATTTCTTTGATGTTAAATTGAAGACCTCGTATTGCGTGTTCCTGACTTGGCTAATCCTTTTCATTTTAAAAAAATGACAAAGGTTAGCCATTAGACTTTCTCTTAGACTTCCAGATATATGTTCATCGTCTACCCTTTTCATCTGTCTGTGTATGTATGTGTGCTTGTGTGTATTGGCTGCACATGTGTGTGGAGGGCAGTGGACACCTTCTCTGTCATCCCCGAGACACTGCCTACCCCATTTTTTGGAGACAGGTCTTAGTGCACATTGCTCTGGAACTCCTGTCTGAGCTTCCTGAGTGCTAGGATTGCAGGTGTGTGCCATCCCGCCTGCCAAACACACATGCAGGCACACACACACACACACACACACACACACACACACACACACACACACGCTGTGACTCTCCCTGTTGAAGGGCTTATGGACTATTTCCAGCAAATCTCTGTTCCACTGCACTGGGTGGCTATGTGGAAGGATCTCTGTATACATGTGATGTTCTGTAGGATAAAGATAGAACAGTGAAAACACAAGATAGGCAGTGTGTTGGTGTGTTTATTTATTTATTTTGAGACAGGGTATTTCTACATAGTCCTGGCTGGCCTGGAACTGACTAAATAGGTTGGTCGCTAACTCTGCTTGTCTCTGCTGCTAGAATTAAAAGTGGGTACTACTACTCCCTGCGTGTGTGTGTGTTTATGTATTTAAAATCATAAGGGCCTTCCTATTTACAGTGGTACCATTATAACAGAGCCTACTTCTCTACATTTTTTGCCAGGTTTGGTCATTGTTTTCTAACCTGATTTTATTTGATTCAGAGGACATATGTGTGCAGTGCATACATACACACAGTGTATACACATGTCTGTATTTGTTATTTAAACGTGCATTTCTTTAGATTGTATATATATAAAATTTTCATATATACACATACATATATATACATATATATATATATTTATATTTATATTTCCCCCTACTACCCAAGATAGGGTTTCTCAATGTAGCCCTGGCTGTCCTGGAACTCACTCTGTACACCAAGCTGGCCTCAAACTCATAGAGATCCCCCTGCCTCCGTCTCCCAAGTGTTGGAATTAAAGGTGTGCATCACCACTGCCTGGCTAATATTTTAAAAGCTTCGCTCACTGCTGATTGGACAGTATATGAAGCACATGGTCTCAGCTTTCCTGCCCAACCTTAGAACGTTAGTGTCATCACATGTTTTATTGCTACTTTAATTTCTTCCGAGAAGCAATTTTTGTGTTTTTAAAATTCACTTTTCTAATTGTGCTCAATTTTTATAGTCTTGAAGAATCTTTTTTTCTTGTCTTTTTTTTTTTTTTTGTTGTTGTTGTTTGTTTTTGAGAGAAGTGGGTTTGGAGCTATTATTATTATTATTATTATTATTATTGTTGTTGTTGTTGTTGTTAAATTTATCTGTGTGTATGTGCTCCTGTTTCTGTGTTAGTTAGGGAGCATAGCACTAGGAGGTCATAGGACAGCCTCAGGTGTTGGCTTCTGCCTTATTTGAGAAGGAAAATCTTGTTTTTTCTGTGGCATATGCCAAGCTTGCTGGCCTGTAAGCTTCAAAGAGTCTCCTATGTCCATTTCTATAGGAGTTTCTGGATTACAGGCACATGAGTTCCCTAGCCTGGCTTTAAGTGACTTCTAGGGATCTGAACTTAATTCCTCTCAACATTCAGGGCAATGCTTGCCCACTGAGCCATCTCTCCTGGTTACTATCATCATCATCATCATCATCATCACCACCATCATCATCATATCATCATCACCACCACCACCATCATTATCATCATCATCATCACCACCACCACCACCACCACCACCACCACCATCATCATCATCATCATCATCATCATCATTATTATCATGGGATTGAACGGAGGACCTAGCACAAGCTAGGGAAGTCCTCTCTCTTCTTCTACTGAGTTACAGCTTCAACCTTTTACCACTCTTTTAGACAAGGTCTCATTGTATAGCCCTGGTTGCCTGGAACTCACAGAGACCTACCTGTTTCTGTTTCCCCAGTGCTGGCATTACAGGTGTGTACCACACACCTGGTCGTTTGGTTTTGTTGTTGTTTGTTTTGAAACAAGGTGTCACTAAATTGCTCATGCTGGCCTTGAACTTAAAAAAATGTATATTATAGATTTATTTATTTTTTTTATCCACATGAGTATGTTTCCTGAATGTATAGACATGCATCAAATGTGCGTCTGGTGTTTGCAGAGTATAGAGGGGGGTGTCAGCTGCCCTGGAACTGGAATTACAGTTGATTGTGAGCTGCCAGGTGGTGGTAGGAATTGCACCCGAGGCTTCTGTAAGAAGTAAATTCTCTTAACAGAGCCATCTATCTATTTTTATTATTAAAATTGTGTCCATTTTAATAATTTTCTTTAAGTGTGGAATTCAGTGCCATCAAGAACATCTTGGAAATGCTTGGAACTTTTTCACCAGCCTGAGAAGAACCCGCACACATAATAAACAGCTCTCCATCTCCCTCCCACCAGCCCTTGCTTGGCAAAACTCTCTTGTACCTTCTGTCTCCATGAATTTGACCACCAGGGTTCTTCGGGCTCCTGGATTCTTACAGTGTTTGTGCTTTTGTGCCACCTTGATCTCCCTCAGCTTAATGTTTTCAAAGTTCATTGTCTTCGTGGGAGCTTGTGTCAGGGCCGGCCCCTCCTGTGGGAGTTACCCACTGTGTGCCAGTCCCAAGTTTGAAATGCTCAACTATCGAGGTAACGACCCTTGCTTTTCACCCTTTTCCCATGTGGCTTTTAGTTGGCCCACCTCCTTTTAGCGGTGACAGTTGCTTACATTTCTTTTGTTTGTTTGTCTTGATGCTGTTCAGATGATTTTATGATGCTCCTGTCCTGGAACTAGTATGGATTGTTTTTCGTAGCTATGCTAGAGTTGAGGGCTTTTAAGAGCAAGACTTACGGGTGAAGTACCGTTTTTTGTCATAGCAGATGTGTATATACTGTTACACTAGTTGTCTCCATGGATTTGAACTTTGGTCCTCACCAGCTGAGGTGTCTTCCCCCACAACCCACCCCCAACACTGCACTTCTGATACCAAGTGTTTTCCCCAGAACCATGTAGTCCTCCAGTGGGTACCGGTATCATGAGCTATAATTAAACTTGAAATTAGCTACCTGGAGTTAGTATCTAGTCCACAGGTTAAAGGCCCAGCCCTGCCCCCTTGCTCTTCAGATGCCAATCTCAAACCCAGGCCTTCCAGAACTTCTGGCCAATTGGCTGTAAATGGAGGGAATTTACAACCCCCTAGGTTTTGATCATCTGCTAGAGTGGCTCACAAGGCCAGGAGAACTTTTCAGTTCATTTGTTTATTGTAAAGGAGATGGGGGGCAGCCAGACGGAAGAGACTGATTAGGAAATGGGGTGAATGGAAGCTTCCGTGTCCTCAGGGTGCCTACCCTCAGGTTTCCTGAGATGGTTGTGTAGACATCATCAGTGATTTGTTCATTACCAGCTTGTCTCTCTAGGTGAGTGGGGTTGATAGTTCCAGTCATCCAGGAGCCTGCCAAAAGGGACTAGACAGACCAGAAGGTGCTCCCTGGAAATGATCTAGGTCAGGAACCATGGTCAAACACCTAAAACAGAAAAGAAGATTTCCCTTCCAACTCCTGCAGGGGAAATTAGAAGGTAAAACGTTGTACCAGGAACTGAAGACCAAGATGAGCATTTCCTGCACATCACCACAGGTAGTGAGCAGGTAGTGCTTACCACAGCATCACCACACAGCAGGCCGTGCTCAGCAGGGCGCCCTGCTGAAGGTCTGCCTGGGTCACCCCACTCCTCTCCACTGTGTTCCTTGGCACCCATCCTCTGTGTCCCTCTGTGAAGGCCACACTTAAGGGATTTTTGCTTCCTCTCCCTTTGAGGACAGGTATCTATACAGTTTGCAGTGCTTCACTGGACATTCCTATCCTTTTACAGACGAAGAACCTAGGGTTTCAGTAACTTTCTCAAAAGTCACAGGGAGCTTCCACTTAGGGACTGTTGTTTTTGGCCACCAATTGCCATTTACTGTATCCACCCACTCCAACAGCATCTGCCCTAGCAGTGTGTTGCTTATGAAGTGTAACTCAGTATTTAGTCACTATTTAGTATTAGTAGTGAGTTCCCTTAAAGAATTTACTAGCTTACAGAGAGGTGATTGGATAGTGTCTTAGTTAGGGTTGTACTGCTGTGAACAGACACCCTGACCAGTGCAAGTCTTTAAGGACAACATTTAATTGGGACTGGCTTACAGGTTCAGAGGCTCAGTCTATTATCATCAAAGTGGGAACATGACAGCATCTGGGCCGGCATGGTGCAAGAGGAGCTGAGTTCTACATCTTCATCTGAAGGCTGCTAATGGAAGACTGGCTTCCAGGCAGTTAGGGTGAGGGTCTTAAGCCCACACCCACAGTGACAAACCTGCTCCAACAAGGCCACACGTCCTAATAGTGCCACTCTCTGACCCAAGCATATACAAATCGTGACAGATGGGATTGAAACACTGTAACAAAATGACAGAAGCAGATAGAATGTTTAATGAATTTGCCAGTGGTGTGTGTTCATTTCCACTAACATGCTTGTGATCATCATATATATAATTTTTTTTTTTTTTGAGATAGCTTCTCACTATAAAGCCTAGGCTGGCCTTGGACTTACAGAGATCCACCTGCCTCTGCTTCCCAATTGCTGGGATTAGAGGTGCGCACCACCATGTCTGGCCATACATACTTGCTTCTTAAAGCCAATTTATTTCTTCTTTTTTAGTGTTGTGTTGGCAAGGCCAGGGCAGGCGTAGAGGACACCCGGGTCGTACTGGGCACAGCTGCCTTCCCAGCACAGTGCTCTGCCCTGTGTGTTATTCCATCCCTAAATATTTATCAAACCTCTTTGACTCAAGGGGAAGAAATGCAGCCTATAGTTGTGTATCCTAAAATAAAGGCGTTGGAACTTCTGAGCAGGGTGGCTCTTGTAACAAAACCATGAGGAATGCCACCAGGAACTTACGTGCTTTCCGTGTTGTAATTTCTTTGTTCTTCTTGTGAAAATGTTTAGTTTTGCTTTAAAAGGAAAAGCCATGTTCTTTTTTCTTTCTTTTTTTTTTTTCTTTTTCTTTTTTTCGGAGCTGGGGACCGAACCCAGGGTCTTGCGCTCCCTAGGCAAGCGCTCTACCGCTGAGCTAAATCCCCAACCCCGAAAAGCCATGTTCTTATTTTGTGTTTACTTAAAGATTTCTTGACAGAATCACGTTCTTAGTTCTGGGGTAGAAAATCCAGAAGTGAAACTGACTGGAAATAGGGCAGAATTGAAAGTTGAGTCTGCTGTGTGGGGGGAAGACAAAATTTACACCTCACAGTTTCCGGATGTGTATTTTACTTTTACTTATTTGTGTTTAGGGCAGCTCCGGAAGTCCTGGAACTCACTCTGTAGACCAGGCTGGCCTTGAACACTTAGAGACTCATGTGCCTCTGCCTCCCAAGTGCTGAGAGTAAAGAAGGCATCTGCCAACCAGCACAGTGGGCCACACACTAATTATATACACATTCTAATACACTGTGCAATTCTACCTGCAAGCCAAGGCAGACAAGAAGTCATGGTCATTTTTAGTGTACTGGGATATGATGAATTATAAAATTGGGAGTTTAGAAAAATTAAAGACCAATCTGTTTTAAAAATAAGGTTGAAATATTTGCATTTGTATACTTCAGGTTTAATGGCATTGGAACTTTCTTATGTTGCAGAGTTATTTATTTTTATTTATTTTATTTCTTTAAAGTTTAGATTTATTTCCTTGTCTATTTCTTTGCTTGTTTATGTATATGAGTGTTCTACTTGCATGTATGCCTGCATGATGGAAGAGGGCATCAGATCCCAGTATTGATGGTTGTGAGCCACCATGTGGTTGCTGGGAATTGAACTCAGGACCTCAGGAAGAGCAGTCAGTGCTCTTAACCATTAAGCTATCTCTCCAGCGCCCTTATTTATTTATTTTTTATTCTATGTGAAATGACAGTGGAACATATGAAAAAGGAAAACCTTTCTTTCTAATTTATTTTTATTATTTTATCTGTTGGTGTTTTGTGTGCATGTATGGCTATGCACCACACACATGCAGTGCCCTGGAGGCTAGAAGATAATTGGATCCCCTGGAACTGGAGTCTTGTATGGTTGTTACCATATGGGTGCTGGGAATCCAACCTGGGTCTTCTGCATGAACACGTGCTCTTAAGTACAGTACCCTCTCTCCAGTTCCCTCCCCACTAGTTAACTAGTTAACTAGTTAACTAGTTTGTAGTTAATATTGATGTCCGTCTTATTTTAAGGTGGAAATTCAAGTTTTAGAATAGTGGAATTTTACAGACATAAAAACTGTGATGTTCTCAGAGGTGATACTATTTGCCAGGCCATGAATGTGCTCTAAAGACCTCAGGGACTTTGTTTAACAGAGCTCTAGGGAGTGTCTGGCTCTCCAGCACACCCAGTCTTCTCAGCTGGTCTGTGCACACAGAGAGCCTGGTTCTATAACTGCTCTCTGGGCTTTGACATGTTGTCCGCCCCAGCTTTGCTTGACTTTAGGCTGGAACTAAAGTGGGGCTGTGGCATTGTTTTAAACTTCCCTTCAAGGGCAGGGCTGAACTCTCAGACGGTGGGGCTGCTCTTCCTGTTCTGTTTCTGGTGCTTTATCAAGCCTGTCCACTTTTGAATATTTTGAATATTCTTAGGAACAACAAATTCTCTACCTCCTTAAATTTCAGAAACAGCAAACGTCTGGTGACTGCGGTTTTTCTCCATGCCAGCAGTTTGATTCTGTGTAATATTTAGCACTGATTACTGTAGAAGCAAGTTATGATGTTTTTAGACATTTTGTGAAAATGAAAGCTAGCGAAGTGTGTTTGTTGAGGCTAAGCTAAGTAACCCTGTAGTTGAGCATTAGAACCCAGCACTGGAAATAGGTAGCGTTTCTTCATGTTCTGGTGGTTAGAATATCCTAAAAGAGTGGCCAGACCTTCTACAGTAACACCAGGAAGCTGAAACTAGTGTCTACCTTGGTTTCAGTCCATAGGTTCTTGAGTAAGGAAAACAGGGAACAAATACAAGAAATTGGGAATTGGGCTTCTGATCTGTTTTTTCTGAAAAACTGGGTTATCTTTACCATGATGGTAGTTTTAATGACTAAATGTTTAACTTTGAACTCTTAGGTAATTCAGTTGTTTATATTAGCCAGTTCGACATGGGGAGTGGGAAGCCCGACAGGGTGGCCGTTTGTTTCTCCAGTAGATATTTGTGAAGTGGCTTTCCGACTGTGAGCATTGGACCTGACGAGGAATGTCTTCATTCTTCCGGCCAGACTGTCTTTGAGAGGATATGGATCATTTTCTTCTTCAATTCCAAACATTCCTTGTAAGAGAGCTAATCTAGAAAACCTTCAAAAAGCCTTCGAAATGAAAATAGTTTTATGTAGACTTAAAAGGAACATTTAAAATGTCCCTTTCAGAAAGAGGAAAGTCCTTGGGAATATTGTCACTGCTAAAATGTTAACTTCCTGGCACCTGAGGGACCCTAAGCTTCCATCCACAGAACCAAGCATGGAGGCTGGCGGTCTGTGGGTATTCATGGAAGGTCGGGTGTAGGTTACCGAACCATATTTGTTACTTGTGTGTTGTACACATAGGAGAGTATTTTGGGCTTTTTTTTTTCCCCATGAAGTGACTAAACAGAGTTTATTTTAGGTGGAAGATTTTCAGGACAAATAGGAAAATAAAGAGCCAGCTGCCTCTCTACTCTGTCCTCTCTGCCAGAAGATACCAGCTAGTCACTGGATTGTAGACTTCTCTCTCTCTCTCTCTCTCTCTCTCTCTCTCTCTGCCTATTTGGTGGTCACAGGACCACTTTTGTGAGTCACTTCTCTTCCACCATGTGGGCCCTGGGGACTGGACTCGGGTGTGAGACTCCATGGAAACAACCAATTCGCCTCCACCCCCTCCAACCACCCCTTTTGTTTTTTTTGAGACTGGGTTCTCCATGCCCTGGAACTCTCTCTGTAGATCACCCTGGCCCTGAACTCAAGTAAGATCTGCCTGTCTCTGCCTCTTGAGCGCTGGGATTGAAGAAAGGTGTGTATTACCATCACCCAGCTATCTTTTTTTTTTTTTTTGGTTCTTTTTTTCGGAGCTAGAGACGGAACCCAGGGCCTTGCACTTCCTAGGCAAGCGCTCTACCACTGAGCTAAATCCCCAACCCCATCACCCATCTATCTTGTTTGTTTGTTTTTTGTTTTGTTTTGTTTTGTTTCTTTTTGAGATGGGTCTCATTTTTCAGCCCAGGCTGACCTGGAACTTACTTTGTAGTTTAGAGTGACCTCAAATTCCTGTCAGCCCTCATGTGTCAATCACCTGAGTGCAGGGATAACAGCTTTTGCCACTGTTCCCAGGTGTTACACTTTATTGCTGAACTGATTATAAGTCTGAGATCTAGTTGAGGGACCCCCTCTGTCCTACTGACTCATCCTCTCATAGTCCGTAGTTTGCTTGACTTTTTGGTTCAGTTCTGCAGCTGTCTACCTGGAGTTAGTTTTAGTCCTGGAAGTTGAAGGTTGATTCTTACAAAACTTCTGCTTCAGACTGCTGCTGCAGGTCTTGGGCTGCCTATACTTACAGCTGTGAGCAGGAAGCTCCCATCCCCTTCGCCCAGGGTTCAGTTATTTGCTGCAGTAGCCCCAGCTTACTTACCATTATGGCACACAGCACAAGAACTCCAATGGTAAGGTGTGGGGAAGGGTCTGGGCTTGTGTGACCCTCCCAGTGGCTCTGTGTGTTCAGCTCAGAGTCTCCTGTGTCCATTATTCAGGGTTCACAGTAATTCTGTTTCTGAGGCATGCTTGAGTAAACATAGTCCTTGATGTCTCCTCCGGCCTCCAGTCCTTCTCCCAGTTGCAGGTCAGGGCTGCGGGTAGGAAGGTCTTGCTCTCTAACCATGCCTTGTCCTTTTGTGCGGGAGCTCTCTGCGGCTTGTATTCCTATTTAGTTAGTTGATTGTGTGTCCTTTGCAGCTCTCTGCAGCTCATATCCAATGTAGCTAGCTGATCACATGTCCTTTACAGAACATCGCTTGTATTAGCTTTCTGTTACAATGAAAAAAGAAGAAAAAACAATCAGTTATGAAAAGGTTTGGCTTTGGAGAGTTGGAGTTAGGAGGTGTCAATCCATGATCTCATTGCTTTGCCCTTATGGCGAAGTAGCCTGGGCTCTGAGCACAGCAGCACAAAGCTGCCCTCCTGTCTGGGGACCCCAACATCCCTTCAAAGGCCCACGCTCTGAAGACTCCCACTGGGTCTCAGCTCTAAAGTTTGTCAAGCATCCCAGCAGGGCTATGCCAAGGTCCAAGCCATTGACACACAGGTCTTTGGGATGTTCTAGGCCTGGTATCTGGTTCCCTTCAGTTCTGGGTCCAGCTGCCACTCAGGTTTAGTCAGTTTATAAACAACACAATGTCAAGGCTAGGGATGTGGCTCAGTGGTAAAGCTCTTTCCTAGCTTGCATGAAGCCAGTGGGTTCAGTCCCAGGAGAGAGAGGGAGGGAAGAGCGAAGGAGGGAAGGAAGGGGAGAGAGACAGACCAAACAACCCAAAACATCTGTTGTTCAGCAGGTGGTGCACTACTATGATCACAGTACTTGGAGCTTTTCAATTCCCCTTTGCAGTAATGGTATTCAGAGATGTTGCTAGCAAATCACAAGTAGTTAGGAGATAATAAAATGTTCTGGTTTATTACGATATGGCATGTAAGGTGAAGATGAGAGCATTTGTGGCTGCTCAGAGGGTCTGGGATTGTAGATAGCACTGGAGGGTTGAGGCCCCGCATGTGTTTAGTGAAATTTGATTAGAATGAGAGGAACAAGAGGACCTCGATACATAAAGGAGCATGGGTTAAGTTTCTAAGAAAGGATGCGACAGGAGAAAGGAGAAGTAGAGTTTTGCCTTTGAAATGCCAAGTTCTGGCTTACGGTAGTCTCTGCCTGGGATCAGCATGTTCGTGCTAAATGTGTCTTAGTGCCTTGAGCCTTCTGCAGGAGTTGTCTAGAGCTTGACAGTAGGACTTGAACTTTTGATTTCAGAATCAGAAGTTGATTTACAGGCAGGAGAAGGAAACTGCTTTTTCTACTGTGACAGTAGCTGTGGGGCAGTGAATGAAAGACGTCAGAGGAAGAGCCATATGCCTGCGATGCTAGGAGGACAGTGGGTAGACCTGGCTGGCTGGTTATAAGGGGGTAGAACACGTGAAACCTGAAAGGCCAAGAGGCCTTAAGGTTTTGAGGCAGGGTGTCTCGGGGGCAAACTTGGTGCACCCATCTAGGGATCAGGCCCACTAACAGTGAAGTGAGTAGTCCCTTTGCTTTGATCCAGGCTTTCTCATTAAAAATAAGTCTGGATGCTGTAAATCTCTGCTTCCATAGAAAATATGCCTTTGGAGTACCTGGCGACAGTTAAAATCAGGGTTCTGCTTGAGTAGGTCAGTGCTGTGGGAGGACCCGAGGTTCTTCGTGTTGAACACATTCCCTGGTAGTGCAGGGTCCCCAGGCTTAGATGACCTTCAGAGGCCTCTCAGCTCCGCAGTTCTAGAATTTTGGTCATTGACTGTTTTCATATCTGAAGTCTGTTTTCCTTCTCCTTTCTCATCTGTGTGAAGGTAGATGAATGCTAGTCTGTCTCTTCCTTCAGCCCCAGGTCAGTTTACCTTTCTCACTGACAGCCACGCCCCCTCGCTGGATCTATCAGTTCATTTTCAAAACGTTGTTCACTGTTTTTTCAGAACTTTCACAGCGGTTGCTTTATTCTCCAACAAGTCACATAGGAACAGGGATGGAAATGTCTACATTCTGTGGGAAGGGTCGCAGCCAGGGGCTTGCTCACTAGTGAGGATAGAGCATCCCTGAAGTTCAGGGCTACTGTAGCTAGAGCTCCTTTAACTGTGTCACTCTTCTGAGGGGATGGCTGCTGCATATGTCTGCATTTAAAGATTTACTGCAAGGGGGCTGGAGAGATGACCCAGCAGTTAAGAGCACTGGCTACTCTTCTGGAGGACCTGGGTTCAGTTCCCAGCCCCCAAAGGGCAGCTCACAACTTTCTGTAACTCCAAGATCTAACACCCTCACACAGATACACGTGCAGGCAAAACACAAATGCATATAAAATAAAATAATAAAAAAAAGATTTATTGCCCCCCCCCTTTTTTTTTCCAAGACAAGGTTTCTCTGTTCAGCCTGGCCGTCTACTCTATCTGTATACTAGTCTGGCCTCCAACTCACAGAGATCCACCTGCCTTAGCCTCCCCAGTGCTGGGATTAAAGGCGAGTGCCACTACCACCCGAATTTGTCTTTTTTTTTTTAATGTAAACTTATTTTTCATTTAAAAGTAGGGAATATATTCCTATGCTTTCTCATGTAAAATGTGTATAGTATAAGATTTTGTGTAATGCATAAGGATACAGTGTGTAGTCCATCCCCCTCCTGGGGCAAGTAGTGTTATCGTTTGTACTATGGCCTCTCCAGGAATTACATCATTGTCTTCTTTTCTATCTTTGAAGTGCATATGACAACACAGGCACCATACAAACCACTGAGAGACTAACAGTGTCTTGACTCCTGTTTCATCAACACCACATTATTTATTCGTCATGGCCATGCAGTATTCTTCACTATAGGATTCATAACTTAACTTGTGGTGGATATGTTTGAAGTTCTTTGCAGTTTTTCTCTGATACCAGCCATACTTTATTCTATTTGTGTTGGTTAGCTTTGTGTTACTGTAGCATACTGTAACATACAAAGAGTAGGGAAATGTTCTGCATCACAGATTTTGAGATCTCAGTCTGGTCAGGGAGCTTTCAGTCCTGTGGTGATGCTGCAGATCATGGCAGGGAACACTTCCTGTAGGAAAGAGCCACTCACCTGGAGACCCAAAAGAGGAAGGGCTTGCCCTGGGGGTTCCTCTGCCTTCTAAAAGCGGCACTCAAGGGAATAAGTCTGTAGACCTTGAGCCTGGACTGTATGGTGAGTTCAAGACCAGTGTAAGACATTGTCTGCTCCCAACCACTGCAAAAGAAGATTCGAAATCAGTGTATCATATTACATATCTGCAAGTCTATTTTTAGAAGTGGGATTGTGTGTTGAAGGATGTGTGCATTTGTTGTCTAGATGTCGCTATTTGCCGTATGTGTAGGCTTTTGCCAGTTGCATGGCTGTTGGCCAAGTGTCTGCCTTGCCAGTGTTTTGCCTGTGAATGGTATTAGCCCCTTTGACCTGCGCCAGCTCTCTGAAGCTTCACTGCATTCACTGTGTGCATGAGGTCTTTCTACATTTAAGTACTCTTGTATTTCCTCTGTGAGTTACTTGTTTACATTCTTTTCCATTTATCGGAATTTTCTTGGGAATTTCTAGGAATACCTCTGTGTCAGTGAAGTTGCTTTTGTTGTGTTAATTTATTTTCTTCAGCTTCTCTTTTCCTTTGACTTTGCACTTGGCTGTTTCACTACATAAAGTTGCTTTTTTTTTTTTTTTTTTTGGTACTTTTTGAGACAGGGTCTCAACTCTGTAGCCTAGGCTAGCCTTGAACTCAATGTGTATCCCAGGTTGGCCTCTAACTCATGGTAATCCTCCTGTTTCAACCCTCTTAAGTGTTGGGATGATAGGTGTGAGCTGCCATGTTCTGTTATCATGTATAATTTTAAAGTGTTAAACATTTTTCTCCTTTTTTGAACTTCTTAAATTTTATTTACTAGCTTGTGTGTGTGTGTGTGTGTGCACGCACGCGTGTGTGTGTGTGCACGCACGCGTGTGTGCGCGCACACGTGTGTGTGCAGATGTGAGCATGCCACAGCACACTAGTGGCAGTTATTAGACTACTTTGGAGTGTTGGTCCCCCACCCCCACCCCCCAGGTCTGAAGGGTGGAACTCAGTTTGTCAGGCTTGTGTGACAAGCAATTTTGCACACTGAATATTTCTTTGGGCTTTAAATTTTTTTTTTTTATTATTAACTTGAGTATTTCTTATATACATTTCGAGTGTTATTCCCTTTCCCGGTTTCCGGGCAAACATCCCCCTCCCCCCTCCCCTTCCTTATGGGTGTTCCCCTCCCAACCCTCCCCCCATTGCCGCCCTCCCCCCATAGACTAGTTCACTGGGGGTTCAGTCTTAGCAGGACCCAGGGCTTCCCCTTCCACTGGTGCTCTTACTAGGATATTCATTGCTACCTATGAGGTCAGAGTCCAGGGTTAGTCCATGTATAGTCTTTAGGTAGTGGCTTAGTCCCTGGAAGCTCTGGTTGCTTGGCATTGTTGTACTTTTGGGGTCTCGAGCCCCTTCAAGCTCTTCCAGTTCTTTCTCTGATTCCTTCAATAGGGGACCTATTCTCAGTTCAGTGGTTTGCTGCTGGCATTCGCCTCTGTATTTGCTGTATTCTGGCTGTGTTTTAAAATATTTTTTTATGTAGTACCTTATTTTTCTTTTATTGCATCTGAATTTTGTTTCATCCTTAGATCTTTGTATCTTTGTTCTTTGAATAGGTCTTAGGCTTTCTATTGCTGTAAAGAGACAGACACTATGACCACAGTAGCATATTTAATTGGGGTTAGGTTATAGTTCAGAGGTTCAGACCATTTTCATCATGGTGGGAACCATGGCAGCATGGAGGCAGACGTGGTGCTGGAGAGGGACCTGAGAGTTCTGCCTCCTGATCTGAAGGCAGCAGAAGGAGACTGTGCTACACTAGGCCTACCTTGAGCATAGGAGACCCCAAGCCTGCTCCTCAGTTCCTCCTCACACACTTCCTCCAACAAGGCCACACCTTCTAATACCTCCCCATGGGCCATTCCCATTCTGAGCACCACATTCCATTCCCTGGCTCCCCGTGGGCTTATAGCCATAACATAATGCAGAAATGCATCCAGTCCAACTTCAAAAGTCCTCATGGTCTATAACAGTTTCAAACCTGTTTAAATGTCCAAAGTTCAAAGTCTGTTATGAGATTCATGCAATCTCTTAACTGTAATTCTCTGTAAATTTAAACAACAAAAACCAGATCATTTATTTTCAACATATAATGGCACTGGATATGCCATTACCATTCCAAAATGTAGGGAAGGGAGGAAATAGGGGACCAAAGCAAGACTGAAAACCAGCTGGGCAAACTCCAAACTCTGCATCTCCATGTCTGATGTCAAAGCAGTCTTCAGATTTCCAACTCCTTCCAGCTTTGTTGACTGCAAGACACTTCTTTCTCTTAGGCTGGTTCCACTCCTTGTTAGCAGCTCCCCTTGACAAGTATCCCACTATTCCAGCATCTTTAACGTTTTGGGGTCTCCGAGGCAATCCAGGCTTTACCTTCACAGCTTCTCACAATGACTTCTCTGGGCTTCCATGCAGGGACACCTGGGACGTATGCCCGCCCGCCCGCCCGCCCGCCCGCCCTCCCGCCCTCCCTCCTTCCTTCCTTCCTTCCTTCCTTCCTTCCTTTCTTTTTTCTTTCCTTCTTTCTTTTCTTTTCTTTTCTTTCTTTTTTAAAGATTTATTTATTTATTTTATGTATGTGAGTACACTATATCCATCTTCAGACACACCAGAAGAGGGCATCAGATCCCATTACAGATGGTTGTGAGCCACCATGTGGTTGCTGGGAATTGAACTCAGGACCTCTGGAAGAGCAGTCAGTGCTCTTAACCTCTAAGCCATCCCTCCAGCCCCCAGAAGCTTTCTTTAGTTGCGGAAAAAGATTCTATAACTTTCTTCTCCCTATAATATTCTTCTACCCTTGACTCTAAAGGCACAGCCACGTGGCTGAAGCTGCCAAACTAAACCAAAACAAAGTACAGTATATTGATATCACAGTTAATAATAATGTACCAGAAATTAATTTTTTATAATTTTTATGTTTATTTATTTATGTGTATGAGTGTTCTTTGGTTGTGTGTACCATATGTATGTCTGGTGGATCCTCTGGAACTGGAGTTATGGATGGTTATGAACAATTATCTGGGTGCTGGGAACCAAGTCCTCAGCAAGAACAACAAATGCTTTTAACTGCTAAGCCATCTCTTTAGCCCCTGAGAAATTCTGTTTTTATTTTTGTTTTTGAGATGGAGTCTTGCTCCATCCTGACTCCATCCTGACTGGTCTGGAATTCACAGATCAGCCTGCCTCTGTGATTAAAGGTGTAGACCACCATGCTTGCTCTACCCTCACCAGAAATTCTTATCCTATCTAATGGAGCATTTAAATATTTCCATAAAGTATGTCTGCCACCACTGCCTGGCATGAATGCTTTGTTTGCCTTTGCTTTTTCAAGACAGGATTTCTCTGTGTAGCCCTGGCTGTCCTGAATTTCTCTCTGTAGACCAGGCTAGACTCAAACACACAGAGATTCACCTACCTCTGCCTCTTTAGCCCTGAGTTTAAAGGTATGCACTACCACGCCTGGCTAATGCTGGACAGTTTTTTGTCAGCATGACACAAGCTAGACTTATCTGGGAATGAAAATACCATTATCAGATTGGTCTGTAGGCAACTCTGGGATATTTTCTTGATTAATAACTGATGTGGGAGGGTCTATTGTCTCAGACCATGGCAACTCTTACAGAGGAAAACATTTAATTGGGGGCTGGCTTACAGTTCAAAGGCTTAGTCCATTATCATCATGGTGGGAAACATGGCGGCATGCAGGCAGACATAGTATTGGAGAAGTAGCTGAGAGTTCTACATCCAGGTCCAAAGGCAGCAGCAACCCAACCCCGACCGGCTTAGTGGTAGAGCGTTTGCCTAGCAAGCGCAAGGCCCTGGGTTCGGTCCCCAGCTCCGAAAAAAAGAACCAAAGGCAGCAGCAAGAGTGACACTGGGCCTGACTTGAACATCTCAAATCCCAAAGCCTTTCCCTCAGTGACACACTTCCTCTGACAAGGCCACACCTTCCAATAGTGCCTCTCCCTGAGCCTATGGGGGACATTTTCATTCAAACCTCCACACCTCTTGTGGATGGTGCAGTAATAGAAAAATACTTTAAAAATCCCAGCATGAGATTCCTTCCTGTACTAATGGTTTATGTCCCGGATGAAAGACACACACACCACCGTGTATTTTTACATACATCTTACAGCACAATAGCCGGGCAACTGCCTACCGTCCATGCTGTTAGGATCCACTTTCCTACTGATAACTCCGAGTTACTGCTTTCTAATTTCTATGTTCCATCTGGGCTGCTCTTAACTCCAATTGTCCGGCCACCATGTTTTTACAGCTTGGCTATCCCATCACATCTCTCCTCCCTCCTGCACATTCTTCCTCTTCTGTGGGAACTCTGCTTCTCTTCCTCTCCTGGAGGTCCCAGGCCCAGGAAACCTAAACCCCTCCTATGTGTCTTCTCCCCAGCTATTGACAGCTGGCATCTTTATTTACCAATCAGAATTAACTGGGGGCAGGGTCCCTCCCTGTCTTTCAGGAAGACTCTCTAGTCTTTGGGGGAAACAGTATGTGTATGTGGGTGGAATCAAAATTAACATTATAATACAGGCAGCTTTAGGCCAACTCACTACATTGTGCCCCCTCTAGGAAGTTCTGGGAGATATGTATGCAAACTGAGCAAGCCTTGGGGAGCAAGCTAGTAAGCGGCTGTTCTTCCGTGCTCTCTGGTTCAGTGCTTGCCTTCATGTTCTTGCTTAGTCCTGCTATGACTTAACTTCAGTGAAGGACGGTGGTGGAAGTGTAGGTTCCCAGGTTGCTTTTGTTTATCCTAGCAACAGAAAGCAAGTGCAGGACGGCTGCTGTGTATGAGTGTGAGTGCTTGCGAATGGCTACTCTATTGCTCTAATATTTTACTGATTAGTTCTCATTTCTCTAGAAATTGTCTTTAATTGTTTTCTTTTTTAAAAATAATTTTCTTTATTCTCAAACATTGAATTTGTCACCCTGTTAAAGTTAAAGTCTTTAGACTTTCAGTCCTTATTAGTAGTATTTTAGAATTTTTTTGTTTTGGAAATTTCCATATAATTAATATGTGTGTGTGTGGTGTGTGTGTGTGTGTGTGTGTGTGTGTGTGTGTGTGTGTGAATGTGTGTGTGTATGTGTGTATTTAAATAAAGTTGTTACAGCTGTGTGCCATCATGCCTGCCTGCTTAGCTTAGGCTGGTCTTCCTTGCTTGCTTGTTCCTTCCAAGCGTTCTGAGAGAAGTCCTTGCTGTCCTAGAACTTGCTGTTGCATATGCTGTCCTCCAACTCGGCTCTCCTCCTCATGAGGGCTGGGACTCTGGGGTTATAAGTGTGAGTGTTGTACTTGGGTTCACGTTTCCATTCCTTAGTAGGATTACAAATTGAAATGAGGGAGCACCCTGCTCTATTCCCCACAGTGCCTAAGCCCTGTGTGTGCAGGAAGTGTCAGTGAGAGAGAAGAGCCCGAGCTAGAGATGGGGAGAGAGGTGGCCTGTTCCTCAGAGCCAGGCGGAGGGCAGACAGAAGGACAGGTCTGAGCCAAGGCTGAAGGTGAACAGGGCAGAGGTAAGAGAGCAAAGAAATGCCAGACGTCAGAGGTCTGCTTTGTCTTTGCTATGGAGAAGCCTGTTTCATAATTTAGTAGTGCTCAGAAAATGACTTCATTAAATTAATTCTTGGCTGATTGGAGTTGAAGAGCAGAGTTAATATTCAAGGTTTCAGGTGGGAAGCTGTATAACTTGTGTCAGAGAAAGCTCTTAGTTACAAGCGAGAACTGTCAAGTGTTTCTTGGGAGAGAGTGTTGTTGGGTTAAGTCTGTGACACTGACTCTTGGCATCATTTGCTTAGGGCCAGGGGGCCCAAGCCCTCATTGTGAAAGCATTCATTTCTCAGAACTTTCCCGGGGAGTCTTTCTGGTGGGATCAGAAGGTGGGCATGGGAGTGGGAGGTGTGGAGGGGAAACGGAGGTGTGTGTGGCAGGGTGCTGCAGTACTGCCGGGGCTTCTCTGTTTGAAAAGTCTAACTTGATAGCAAGCTTAAGTCCCCGGTTCAGTGACTGAGTATTTTTTGGGAAAACAAAATTTTCTTTGAAGTTTCATTTTCTTGTTCTCCATAAAGCTAAAACAAAATAACAGGAATCTGAATTTACCTGAAATAACCTGAGTCTTAGCTCCTTACCTGCCAGTGAACATGGTCCTAGATGGAGAATAAATGGGTGAACTAAAAAGGAGTGAATCGAGGGGAGCAGGGTAAGGCCAGAGACAGCAGGCATCCAGGACCAGTGTGAGGACGGTCCTGATTCAGATGCTCTGAAACATCTTACCACATCTGCACCAGCAGCTGGCACACCAGCAGCAGCAGGTTTCTCTAATAACCAGTAAGCTAAACATAGCATTTAAAGGGTCATAAGCAAACTCAGAAGAAAATTCAGAGGGGCTGGAAAGCTTGTCAGTATTCACTCCGTGACCCTTTCGTGTCTGCACGACCCTAATCTCTGTTATCCAGGGAATATAATTAGATTTCTTTCTACGAAGAGTTAATATTTTCCCTCCTTGGAATTTCATACCCATACTTAGTGACTTTTTAAAAATGATATGTGTTCTGTTGTGTGACTGTATTACTATTTAAGGGTGTTTATAAAGTTTTTGCTTTTTTAATAGTACTGGAACATGTCGGTAATTGCTAAGTTGTCCTTGCTCCAGGTGAACAGTCATATTTTCTCCAATTTTGGTTTCCTTACTTATGTCAGAGGCCAAAATAGCTTTAGTCAGTTAGAGCTCATTAGTTACCCGTATCTGTGTAATAAGAGCAACAACAAAAAATCAGTGGCATAAAACGTTGATTTTGCTCCTAAATCTGCACTTTGGCCCAGGCTTTGTAGAAATAACTTGAGTCCAATGGTTGTCATGGCCACCGGTCTGGCTGTTATCTGAGATCAGCTGTGAAGAACCCAGGACGGTCCCTCCATGTAGCTGCTTGTCCTCTGCTATATGATCTCAGGACTCCCAAGAAGAGTATCCGATAGGATGGGGGGAGCTATGGTGTAACTGTTTATGATTTTCAGCCATCATAATCACTTAGAATTCTTTGGGCTGTAGTGACAGACCTGCCACATGTGATGGGGCTGGGAGCATACAGCACACTTTTTCATTGTGTAGCAGCATCACTCTGCACTCAAGAGAACATGGCCACGGGATGCATCAGGGGTGCGTGGTGGCAGGGGTGCGTGGTGGCAGGGGTGCGTGGTGGCAGGGGTGCGTGGCAGAGGCTGTTCATCTCATGACAGACAGGAAGCTGAGAGAACTAGAGCTGAGACAGTGACAAGATACCTCTAAGGAAGTGACCTAGTGGCCTATTTCTACGCTTTACCTTCTAAAGTTCTCAGAATCACTTAGAGTATGACACTAACTGGGGACCAAGTCCTCTTTGGGGACACTTCATATCCAAATCATAGCAGGAGCCATCAAAGTTGTCTGTGGGGTAGTTTTGTTTGGTGGAGACTTGTGAGTGATCACATTTAAGACCCGTATAGTACTTTTGATTTTTATACAAGAACACATGAAGTGGGGTGGTGGATGAAAATGGTCATCTTTTGGTCCTCAGCTTCCCTCTAGGGATGAGGCACAGGAGAAGGAGGCCTCTGTTCTTATGGGCACTGTTATGTCAGGTGCATGCCTGCAGGGGAAGATGGCAGGTGGATGGACAGAGACCCAGAGGGTATGCCACCACTGACAGCTGCTTTCTGTTTCCGTTAGTCTCGGTGTGACTTGGCTGACTGTGCAGAGGTTCCAAGTTATTACGTAGCGGAGATGAGTATATTTAGAAACATTTATTTGAGCTGGGCTTAGTGTCTTGTGACTGTGGGTTTAGAACTTGAGAGGCTGAGGCAGGAAGATCTAAGCCCAGGATATGGAGACCCACCTGTTTAATATAAAGAGACCTTGGCTCAAAACCAGATCACCAGAACAAATCAAACCAAATCAAATTATTTCTTTATACTTTGCTACTAAGTATGCGGTGGAATTAACAGCAACGACAACAACAACAACCACTGTCTTTCTGTCTGTCTGCAGTAGTGGAGATGTAATCCAGACTTTGAGTTGGGTGGATGTGTTAGGCAGGTAAGTATGTGCTCTACTCCTGAGCCCTGGATAAATCAGTTAGCAGTTACTATAGTAAGTCCTTTCCAAAGCTGTGGTCTTTGGCTGATTTATAGGAATAGACCGCCACTTTCCATTGTAATTACCACTGTTGCTATGCTGCATCCGAGGCAAGTGTGTTAGCAGGATTGAATCCTGGCCTTGACTCTGCTGTCCCCCCTTTATTCTCCAGTTGCGTTGTAGTGGAGGGTGGCAGCCAGCCAGCATCTCTGGTCCTGCACCCTTCCCGGCTTCAGGGCTAGTGCAGTAGCTGGAGTGATCCCCTCCAGCCCCAGGCATTTATTTACTTATTTTAGTGCTGGGAATGAAACCAAGGATCTTACGCATACTGGGCTATTACCCTGCCACTGAGCTACTGCCCAGCCCTCTGGATTGGTCCTTGAAGAGGTCAGCTTGCAGAAGCTTCAAAACCAAGGGTGGGTGTTTTCCATTGGCATTCATGCAGCCAATGAAATGGGATTGTTGTCTGTGGATGATTCTTGTCAGTGTAAACAAGTAGTTTACTGCATCTGCTAAGGCTCCTGTGTAGAAGTCAGAGACAACCTCAGAGAGTCGCTTCTCTCTTTACGGTGCAGGTTCCCAGTACTGAATTCAGATTGTCCGTCTTGGTGGCAAGTGCCTTTACCACTGAGCCATCTCACCACCTCCCAGTTAGAAGTTTTCAATGAAGGAGTTAATGAAACAGGTAGCAGGAAGTAGCTACAGTCTAGGGTGTGAAAGGAAAACACATTGTTAATAAGCCTGAGCCCTTGAGAGGTTCGTAAACATGTCTGGAGCTTTTCATAGTTAAGGATTGGGGAAGCCTACTAGACAATGGCCTTTTTTCTCAAGGAATTGTAATCTGTACACAGGGAGAAAGCTTGGGTTGGCGTGTGCATGGACAAAAGATGTAGGCCCTGTTGGCTGCCTGCCTGCATAGCTGAACGTGGGTATTCCCAGCTGTCAGCTGGAAAGAAGGGTAGGAAGGGTATTCAACAGTGAGCCCTAGGTGCTTATTAAAATTTATTTTATTATTTTGAGTGTGTGTGTGTGTGTGTGTGTGTGTGAGAGAGAGAGAGAGAGAGACAGAGAGAGAGAGACAGAGAGACAGAGACAGAGAGACAGAGACAGAGAAAGAGAGATGTGTGTGTGTGTGTGTGAGAGAGAGAGAGACAGAGACAGAAAGAGCCAGAAAGAGAGGTGTGTGTGTGTGTGTGTGTGTGTGTGTGTGTGTGTGTGTGTGTGTATGAGAGAGAGAGAGAGAGAGAGAGAGAGAGAGAGAGAGAAAGAGAGATGTGTGTGGAGGTGTGTGGGTGTGGGTGTGTGTGTCCAGGCCAGAGACCAGCTTTGTGGAATTGATTCTCTCCTCCCTGCCTTTGTGTGACTAGGGGCTGAACTCAGGTTGTCAGGCTTGTTCATCAAGCATTTTATCCACTGGGCCATCTTGCTGGCCTCCACTGTCCCAAGAGGATTCGCTTTGAGGGTGAACACAGCGCTAGTGTTACTTTCTTTTCCTTTGAGAAACTGTCCTGAGATGTAACCCTGGCTGGCCTAGAACCTGAGAGCAGAAGATTGGCCTTGGGCATGCGGCGATCCTGTCTTGACTCTTGTCTCCTAAGGGCTGGGGTTGTAGGTGTTTGCCACCGTGCCTGGTTCTGCCACTGTTGTCTCTGCTATGGCATGATTGGGCTAGCTCTTCAGCCTCTCTTCTGTGTTTTTGCTGAAGCTCTACTTTGGAGCTTTTGTGTTTCTGAGGCAGTGATTCCACATAACTCAAGTCTCCTGGTTAGTGACACTGAAGGAACTTAGCCTTGATTAGCAGATGGAGGCTGGCTGGAGTAAACGAGTTACTACTTTTTAGATTTTTTTTTTTTCTGTCTATGTCCTCTTGTAGTTGTACAAAAGATCTGGCATCTAGGTTGAACCAGCAACAGGGCATATATGTATCCTAACTATCTGAAGCCTTTTGGGGGAGGGGAATCAACTTTCTGTTTAGTTTATGTCCTGGGGATACACATCCTCTTTTGTAGGTGTTTTTCACTTACATAATATTTCAGGGGCTGAGAAGATGAATTAGTTGGTACAATGCTTGCCACATGAGCATGAGGTCCTGACTGGGTTCCCAGCAACCTTGCAAAAAGCTAGGTGTGGTGGCCTGTCCCTGTGGGAGTGTGCTTCAACTGTCTCATCTTTGGGAAGATGGAGACAGGCAGATCCCTGGAATAAGATGAAGAAGTGGTTGAGGAAGACACTCAACATTGAGCTCCACTGCATACACCCACACATGCACACACAGACATGTACATACATAGAACAGAGGTATCTCCTATCTGTTTCCATTCCATGTCTGTAACTGCTCTTTGAGTGAGATGAGGAAAGTGTACTTCTTGTGTGGCGGAGAGCGTGCCGAGGCACAAATAGGAGACTGGGTTGTGTCATGGGCTCAACAAGAAGTGGCTGGGACAACCTGTCAGGTTCCAGTTTTTTGAAATACTGCTTTCCAAACATAGAGGAATAAAACCTGAATGCCTGTTTACCTGTGATTATGCTTTAGCGGCGTCTGCGTCATCTCCGGAACATTGCTGCTCGGAACATTGTTAACAGAAATGGCCATCAGCTTCTGGATACCTACTTCACTCTTCATTTGTGTGATAACGAGAAGATCTGTAAAGGTAAGGGACCTGGAGCCTCGGGTAAGTCACGTTTGTACGCTTGAAACCAGAGCAGCTTGCAGTGTCTTCTACTGCTTACTAGACAGCTCAGACGTGCTTTCTGAGAACATCTCAAGAGCTGTATGTTGGAGACATGGAGGGCGGGTAGTGTTCTAGGGTATAGCCTTTCTTTGGTAAGTTTGTCCCCCTTTTATCAAGGTTACTGTTACTATTCCAGTTGCTAAGTAAGTTTGTTTCCCCTTAATGAATGGTCCAGTTACTATTCCAGTCCCTGGCATTTAAAACAAATGATGGGAGTTCAGTATCTTATGCCAGTTTTATATTTCTTTAACATATTTCCCTTTGTGGTGACCAAGGTTATGAAAACAAGTTTGTATCTTCCTATACTTAGATTTATGTATATAGGGTCATTTTCAGAAGAATGGCCTGGTTTCTTCCAGGTCACTTTTGTTTTATTAGATTTATTAATTTTATTTTACATTTGACCTGAATGTATGTACATATGTGTGCTTGGTGCCCTTGGAGGTCAGAAGAGGGTATCAGATCTCTTG
This sequence comes from Rattus norvegicus, assembly GCF_021556685.1. Taxonomy (NCBI): domain Eukaryota; kingdom Metazoa; phylum Chordata; class Mammalia; order Rodentia; family Muridae; genus Rattus; species Rattus norvegicus. The sequence goes on along the minus strand of NC_141534.1, from coordinate 166,001,217 downwards.
GAACTGGTGTTACAGATGCTTGTAAACCACCATGTGGGTGCTGGGGGTTGAAATTTTGTTCTCTGCAAGAACAACAAGTGCTCTTCACCACTGAGCCATCTCTCCAGCCTCCAATTTAGACTTATATATTACATTGTGGATTCTTCTAGAAGTGGCAGTTTAAAAGGAGATCAACTATTTGATTCAAGATCACAGTCATCTTTGGGACACACATTGAGAAGCAAGAAGACCAGGGTTCAGCGTTGTTCCTGCCATTGGCTTAGGATTAAAAAAACAGAAAGACAGTTGCTCTGTCTCAAAGTTTTTTGGAGATTAAATGAAAAGAAGAAATAAAAAGGAAAGGGCATGGCAGCTCCTAGGCATGGTGCAGGAGAAGGTTTATTGTAGATAAAAGGGAGAGAACAGCCAGAGACAGGGATATCTGGGAGAGTCCAGAGTGGAGGTGACCCTGAGCAGGGACCATATGAGGAGAAGGAGGGGAGAGAGGAGAGCCAGACCAAGAGGCCTGGAGAGTAAAGGGTAGACGAAAAACGGTGAGGTTATCAAAATGGTTGGAATAAATAGGGCAGACCAGCTGGAGAAGTTTAGAGTAGGGCGTGGGGTATGCCAGCCAGGAGGGCTGTAATAGGCTGAGGGGTGCAGGGCTGAGGGGTGCAGGGCTGAGGGTGCAGGGCTGAGGGGTGCAGAGATGAGGGATGCAGGGCTGAGGGGTACAGGGCTGAGGGGTGCAGGGCTGAGGGGTGCAGGGCTGAGGGATGCAGGGAGAACCTGGCAGGCAGCATCCATTTTGATATATTAAGTAGGTACCTTGGCAGTGTGTCTCTGGTTTGAGACAGTGATAATCATGTCCTATAGAGTAGGTGAGATGGGTTTTTTGGAGGATCAACAGAGGAAAAAATGTGATAATGCTTGGTAAAATGCCTTTATTAGACTATTCATGCAAGCGAAAGGCAGGGAATACCATAATAAGGGTAGTGAACGCTTATTTTGAAAAAAGATTTGGACAACAAAGGATTGCTTCTTGATAACAAGGAGACAGACTTGGCCATAGGAGAGTGATGCTTTATAAAAGTACAAGGGGACTATGTGTTAGGATGAGGTGTTTAATTTTAGTTGGACAGGTTAATTAGGTGAGCCAAAGGGGCTTTTGATTGCTGGACTTCAATACTTTGATAGCTAGACCTTAGTAGTCAGCGTCAGGAGGAAGAAGTGGCCAAATAAGGAAATAGACTCTGAGGGCTAGCTTTAGGAATGCAATCTACTCTACACTTTGTCTCTGTATTTCCTCCTGTGAGTATTTTGTTCTCTCTTCTAAGGACTAAAGCATCCACACTTTGGTCTTCTTCTTGAGCTTCATGTGGTCTGTGGATTGTATCTTGGGTAATCCTAGCTTTTGGGCTAATATCCACTTCTCAGTGAGTTGCGTACCATGTGTGTGCTTTTGTGACTGGGTTACCTCACTCAGGATGATATTTTCTAGTTCCATCCATTTGCCTGTGAATTTTGTGAAGTCATTGCTTTTGATAACTGAGTAGTACTCCATTGTGTAAATTAACTACATTTTCTGTATCCATTCCTCTGTTGAAGGGCATCTAGGTTCTTTCCAGCTTCTGGTTATTATAAATAAGGCTGCTATGAACATAGTGGAGCATGTGTCCTTGTTATATTTTGGAGCATCTTTTGGGTATATGCCCAGGAGTGGTATAGCTGGGTCTTTAGGTAGTACTATGCCCAATTTTCTGAGACTGATTTCCAGAGTGGTTGTACCAGCTTACAATTCCACCAGCAATGGAGGAGTGTTCATCTTTCTCCACATCCTCACCAGCATCTGTTGTCACCTGAGTTTTTGATCTTAGCCATTCTGATGTGAGGTGGAATCTCAGGGTTGTTTTGATTTGCATTTCCCTTATGACTAAAGATGTTGAACATTTCTTTAGGTGTTTCTCAGCCATTCGGCATTCCTCAGCTGTGAATTCTTTGTTTAGCTCTGAACCCCATTTTTTAATAGGGTTATTTGATTCTCTGGAGTCTAACTTCTTGAGTTCCTTGTATATATTGGATATCAGCTCTCTATCGGATGTAGGATTGGTAAAGATCTTTTCCCAATCTGTGGTTGCCGTTTTGTCCTGTTGACAATGTCCTTTGCCTTACAGAAGCTTTTGCAATTTTATGAGGTCCAATTTGTCAATTCTTGATCTTAGAGCATGTGCCATTGGTGTTCTGTATAGGAAAGTTTCCCCTGTGCCAATGTGTTTGAAGCTTTTCCCTACTTTCTCTTCTATTAGTTTCAGTGTATTGAGTAGAGACTGAGGGAAAGGTCATTCAGAGACAGCCCGACACGGGGATCCATCACATATACTGTCATCAAACGCAGACAGTATTGTGGATGTCAAGAAGTGCATGCTGACAGCAGGCTGATACAGCTGTCTCCTGAGACAAATACAGAGGCAGATGCTCTTAGCCAACCATTGAACTGAGAATGGGGTCCCTAATGGAGGAGTTAGAGAAAGGACTGAAGTAGCTGAAGTGGTTTGCAATACCATAGGAAGAACAACAATGTCAACCAACCAGATCCCCCAGAGCTCCGAGAGACCAAACCACTAACCAAAGAGTACACATGGAGGGACCCATGGCTCCAGCCACATATGTAGCAGAGGATGGCCTTATTGGGCATCAATGAGAAGAGAGGCCCTTGGCCTTGTGAAGGCTCAATGCCCCCATGTAGGGGAATACCAGGGTGGGGAGATGGAAGGCAGTAGGTAGGTGGGTGGGGGAACACTCTCATAGAGGCAGGGGGAGGGGAGAAGAGATAGGGGAATTCCAGAGGGGAAATCAGGAAGAAAACATTTGAAATGTAAGTAAAGAAAATATCCAATAAAGAAAAGAAAATAAATAGATTTGTCTTATGTTATAGTATTTACTTTCGGAGATGCCCTGTAAGGATTCCCTTCTCCAGGGTGTCATAGCATAGTGGTTCTGCACCCTGGCTCCTGGGTCAGTGTATACCACCACCTGAGACAGAAACGTATTGTCTCAGAACTGTAAAGACAAAGTTTGATAACACTGGCTATGTTTTAAAATACATTAATGGACAATTATGAATAAAAGGATGATTTTACTAGGAAAAAAGAAGAAATGCAATCTGATGGTTTTCTGCAAGGCAGATGGGGTGGGAGAAGGGAAAGGCCTGCCAGAGCCTTGCTCACTTTGCTCAAGCTGGCTGGAATCCTTTTACTTAGTGTCTTCAGGGAGTTTGGAAAATGGTGGCCATTGTTATTGGAATTGCAGTGTTAATTAGACTGGTTTCTAAAAAGAGAAGCCACGGGACTGGCTAGTGACTGTGATGTAAAGATGGAAACTGAATGACTCTCTTTGCTCTTTTGTCTCTGGCTTCAATTTCTTTCCCTCTTCTGGCAGGCTTAGAGCTCACTGCCTTCTCCTGGCTGGCGGGAACTCACTGCCGCCTCCTGCCTCCCTAAGAGCTGGGATTAAAGGCCTGTGCTACCACACCTGACCTGGTGATTGCAGCCTTTTGAAAATCCTTAGATTTCTTGAGGTTATCAATGAGAAGACCATTAATGCATGTAGGGGATGGCAGTGGCAGGGCATGCCCACAGCTGGTCACTTCCTCAGAAACCACTTAGGACCGTGTTCCTGGTGCTTTGGTTAATTCATCAATACAATGAGATGGCTGGTGACTTTCAGTTGTAAACGAAATGTCTTTTGTGCTTTTGTAACTCATCACAGGAGCTAGGGGAGTCTATCTTGTAATCCTGGTTAATGTTACCTCATCTGGTCATAGCAGTCATCAGTATGTCATGGTCCTTCTATGATCTTTGGTGCAGAATAGACACGAAGGCTGATTGGCTCTCCTTCCTAAACCTCTTTGCTATCTACTCCATCTCTCGGTTTTACAAGACTTTTTTTTTTTTTTTTTAAGATTATTAGAAATGCTGGCTTCTCAGTTATTCTTTTATTTCATCCGAATTCATAGTAGATCCCAAGAAGATAAGGGGATTTTTTTTTTTTAACATCTTTTTAGTTTTCATAGGAGATTTAAATCAACCAAATAGTGTTGATACATGTTTGGAACAAAGCCTGTGTCAATGAATGGAGACTCTTTAAATCTGTAGTTTTATTTCTGAATCAGGGTCTCGCCCTGTAGCACAGGCTGGTCTAGACCTTACTGTGTAGGCCAGTCTTGCCTCAAACTCCTTGTAGTCCTTTTCTCCCAAGTGTTTGAATCACCGTACCCAGCTAGGGGGGTTATTTAATTTTTAAAAGGTTTATGTCTTAAAGTTGTGCATGCGTGTGTGTCTGGGGAATGTGTGACCAGGCAGTGCCGTTGTTTCAGAAGCAAGAAGAAGATGTGGGATCTCCTGGAGTTGGAGTTAGTGGACGCTGTGAGTAGTCTGACTGCTGCTGGAAGCTGCAAGAGCAGTGTGTACCTGTAGCTGCTGAGCCATCTCTCCACACTCTCCCTCTGGTTTGATTTAGCCATAGTTATTTTCTCTCCTGGGAAGCACTCAGGGCCTGTCCTCTACCAGCTAGCACGAATCCATCAGGGGCAGAGCTGTGATTGCTCTCACCCAGATGGTCTTTCCTCTGAGGTCATGTCCTCTATCCAGTAGCCTGCTCTGTGTCCCCTTTGGAGTCAGTAGGTGACTTAAACTTGGTATGTTCACGACTGAGTCTGATGTATCAGCCTTAGGCATTCCTGTCAGATAATGACTACTCCATTTCCAGGGCTAAAATTCAGGGGTCATTCTGGATTGTCTTCTCTTTCCTAGTTCCCACATCCAGCCTTTAGCAAATACTTTCCTGGTGACTTCTTTGTACCTCTGTGCCACTGTCCTACCTTGCATGGATGGCAGAAGGGCCCCCTGACAGACTGTCCACGCATGACCTCCCTCCCAGCCGGTCTTCAACCCAGACTCCTTGCAAATGAAAGATCATGCTATCTGTCTCTAAAAATGCTCCTGTGCTTTCTTAGCTCATTCCAAATAAGGCCATGATCCTTATGTCCTGTGCCACTGCTCAGAGCTTCCTGCTGCTCTTCAGTGTTTTCTGGTAGTGAATATAGAAACGATCCCCTGAAGGCCTGGTTCTTCTGCTTTCTCTGCTCCAGCCACACCGTGTCTTGACTGTCTCCTTTTCTTCCATGTAACTAATGACCTGCACTTTCGCCTGAACACCTTCCTCCCGGTACTGGGCTGACAAGCAAGTCCTTCCACATTCCCTCTGGCCTTTTCTCCACATGCTTCTCAGAGCTGCTCTCCCTCAGAGCCACTCTAATTGTTGCTTTTTTTTGATTCTTCCCCCAAATTATTTAGGCTTACCCAGGATTGGTATGTTGAGTTAATGTCTCTTCCTTCCTGTAGAAGTGAGCTCCACAGAAACAAGACATTTTTACATCACTTGTGACCAGAGGATGCTGGGTGCATCTTCTCTCTCCTCCCCTTCCCTCCATTTATTTTTAGCTTAATTTTTTGGGTAGGTAATGTGGTCTGTGCTTCAAAATATAACTGGAGGTTTGCATTGAAGCCACCTTTCATCTGTGTCCCAGCAAGCTGTTTCCCTTCCTGCCCTGGGAACTGCTGTTATCTCTGTTTCCTGTTTGTCTTTCCTGAATTATTTACAGAAACAGAAGAAAGATAAGATGTTCTTCCTCCATTCCCAGCAGTTCCCTCACACAGATGCCATGTGTTCACAGATACTGTGTGCTTGGCTGTTTTCACTTAGTATGCCTTAGAGGATGTCTCTGATGAGTATTGACCAGCTGCTCTTTAGTGCCTTTAGTTGGCCCTGCAGTGGACTTTTAGGTTCAGTCACTTGTTGCATTGACTAATTTTTACTCGTGCACTGATTTGTGTGAGTCAGCCCTTAGGGTAAGTTCTAGGGAGTGGAACTTACTGAGAAGGTATGTTCTGTTTTGGTAGGTTTTGCAACATTGTATTGGTTGGGGATTGTTTTTTGTCTTTTCCCCTACAGCCTTATCAGTAGACCATTGAGTCCTTGTCAATCAGATAAGTGAAAATAGTTTGCCATTTAGGTTAAGCTTATACTTCTCCTATTGTGAGTGAGGTTGAGGCACTTCATAAACATTCACTGAATAAAGGAGTGTGGCATGACAGCCAGTGTGGGCCATTGGCACTGCACTCTGCAGGCTTCATTGTTGATCCTTTAGGCGTGAGCATGACTGTCTGGTCTTTAGGCATGGGCATGGCTGTCTAGAAAAGCTCTTGTATGTAGTGGTCTGAGTGGACGTAAGGCTCTGATAGGACCCTTTGAGGAGCTACTTGGCATATGACTTTAGTCAAGTGGAAAGAATGAAAATGAGCAGAAGTTTATTAATAAACATTGTGGCTCATAAGGTGTTTTTAACCTAGTATTTAATTTGCCCTTTATAACTGCCCTGTTATTATCTCCTGGGTGCTGTTTTGCTCAGGAAGGTAACGAGCTAATGATTGACTGTTGACGATTGCATAAGTCATTAATTTTACACAAGAGACTGAGGGCTGAATGTGTTTTATTTTATTCTTAAAATTCTGTATTCATTTTCTTCAAGCCCTGTTGCTGTTCTGCTGTTTTAGACATAACAGGATGGTGTCATAGGTCAGGCTTAGTGTGTTGGCTGGATCACACTCTGATCTCTTCATAGGGACTGTGATGGCCCTTGTGTTGGGCTCCATCCTTTTGGTCAGCCTGACTAGTTTGGAGCACTAATGGACCTGGCAAATTGCCTAGTTTGGTTTATCTACAGAGTCAGCCACTCAACATTTTAGAAGAAATAACCCTGTTCCTTTCTTAGCAGTGGAAAGCTGTGCTGTGAGATCTGTCTAATTTAGGTACTTTACAGGGAAACTAAATAACTCTTTTTTTTTCCTAAAAGAATTTAAATATGTCTTTGCTGTCTTCTCACTGATTTTATTTTTATATTTTAATTTGTGCTTTACTACCGGTCGTCATGCTCCCAGCCTAGTTTTTCACCACCTTTAAGCAATACATTCTTGTATAAAGTAAAACAGAATGAGTGTAGTTAAATAATAAACAAACAAATAAATAAGTAAATAATGTATTAACTAGAAAGTAAAAGACACCTTATTATTAAAATATAAAGTCTTAGGGCTAGGGATATAGCTCAGTTGGTAGAATGTTGGCATTGTATACATAGGCCCTGGGTTTGGTCCAAGACCACAAACAGTGACAATAGGAACAAAACCAAACAAAACAAAGACATAGGAATACCCCTTTAAAATCTTACTTTAGATTACACACACACACACACACACACACACACACACACACACACACACACTCAGGATCATGTGATAAGTGGCTGCAGTGTTTGATGAAATGTAAGTAGAGTTGTAGGGTGCTGGGGAACGAGCACTTCCTTAAATGAAGGGACTTCATAGTTTATTTAGAGAGCGACTTGTCTGTCATAACTATCGTGTAACCCGTTTGCTCCTAGGTCTCACAGTTTTGTTTCTAATGGTTTCTTCTCAAGAGCCACACAGTTTAGGTTATATATTTGAAAGATGCTAAAATTCATAGCATCTTCAGGATGTTCCCTTTTAAAATCATAGAATTTTCTTTTCTGATTTCATACTGTTGGAATTTATACCCGGGACACATTTCACATGCCAAAGTGGAGCTGGTCTCTGGGGTGCCCCAGCATCCCTCAGTTCTTACCTGTTACAGGGCATGGCTGGCATACCCTGCTCTCTATGTGGGGCTGGGCTTCCCCTCCACCAGAAGCTCTTTCCCTTATAAATCAGACATTTTGGTCTCCCTGTAGTGCACACACACTCTCTTTCTCTTCTTCCTCCCTTTGTCTCCCTGGCCTTGTTCCTTGGGACCAGTGAACCCACCAAAGAGTGACTTCCCAATAAACTTGCCTTTATATACTTTAAGGCTTGAATTGTCTCATTTAATCACTGGAGATAACTTACTACAAACAGTTATTCATGTTTAAAAAAAGTCACCACTCAGCTACAGAATGTGAGCAGCCTAAAGCTGTAACTTAAGATAAAAATTGTTAGCTTAATTAGAAAAGTTGGATCCTGCTGTAAATCCTCTGGCACAACCTGTTCTTGCACTTACTCTATTGTGAGTAGTTCTCAAGACATACAATAAAAGTGACCTTTTGTTTGGAGGAGGATAAAGTAACGCAGGTGGCCTGTCTGAGGAAATGCCTCAGCAACAGAGCTGCTGGAAGAGCTTCACTCTTCTATCCCTCGAAACCCCCCAAAAGGTAGACATCAGTGGGCTCCCTGGGCATGTCATTGTTCATTCATAAAAACAAAATTGGTTGAGTGTCTACCCCTGTGCCAGGGACAGTTCTGAGGAGATGGTAGTTGTAGGGTATGGGCCAACAGTAACAACCGGAATGTCCAGGCACACATTTCAACTAGTAGAAAAAGGCGCTTGTCCATGTATCAGGCCTCAGTCCATCTCAAGTACCAGTAGTGTGTGGATCACATGTGGGGAATACTGTCGTGTAGCAACAGGGGACTGCAGGAGTGCCCTAGGGTCTGCATTGTCAGTGGCATGGAGATAATTGGGTATGTATGTGACTGTTGGGAATGTCTGTCAGAACCATAGCATACTTTTATTTTTGGGTTTGTAATGTTTTCTACTATATATGAAGTTTTATGGAATCCTGAAACATTTTTAAATATTGATTTATTTAATGTATATGAGTGTTCTGTTTTCACACACACCAGAAGAGCGAATCAAATGGTTGTAAGCCACTGTGTAGATGCTGGGAATTGAACTCAGGACCTCTTGAATAGTAGTCAGTGCTTGTAACTACTGAGCTATCTCTCCAGCCCCAGAATCATGGGGCTTACAGAAGAACTTCAATTATCCAAGTTTTCCCAGTTGAGAAAGGGCCTGACGAAGTTGAAGGGATGGAATGTTAGCAACAAGCACAAGTAAAGCTTGTGTCATATGGTTTCTAAATCAATATTCATTCTACACTCCTATGAGGGAATGTTCTAGAGGTGCCTGAAGAATAGAGAGAATCAGTCATCGAGACTGGAAATGGGGGACTTGGGAGATGGCTCACAGGTTAAAATACTTGCGGTGTAGATGAGAACTGGAGTTTGAATTTCCAGGACTCACCTGGATGCTGGGTGAGTGTGTCAGTACACCAGTAATGTAGGCCCAGGAGGGAGAGATGGGCTCCCCAGAGCAAAGTGGCTGGCCACACTAGCTGAGTCAAGAAGCTTTAGGCTTCACTGAGATATCCTGCCTTAAAGAAAATAGGGAAAGACTCCTGACCTCAACCTCAGCCCCCTGGAAGACCACACACATGTGTGTGCATGCTCACTACCTCAGCCCCCTGCAGGATCACAGACGCGTGTGCACACTCACTGTGTACAGATGAAAAGAAAGAAATGAGCGGAAATGGGAAAAGAAGAAAGCTTGAGTTTTTAAGGGCTTAAATTAGAATGTGCTGCAGAAGGAGACAGGTAGTAATTGTAAAATTAAATATGGACAATTTGTCATCTGCCTCACTGATGTTTTCCTCCCTTAAGACACTTTTACTTAGATGTGGTTTTGTACTTGTTCTTATTGGTAAAGATGACAGGCACTGGTTCATTGTAGATGCCTCACTAGAACGTCAAAGCTTTACAGCGCTTAGCTAATGAGCTTATTGTCTTCATATTACTTACTGTTCTTTTTCTTCTTTTCCAGAATTTTATAGGAGTGAAGTGATTAAGAATTCCTTGGTAAGTTTGTGTCCTGACAGGTACATGTGACAGCGTATATCCCTGTTTCATAAGATGTGGGTGGTTGGAGTTGAAGCCCGGTTTGTGGGTTGTGGTACATGCACAGGTCTGCGCAGTTGTTCAGTCGTTACTGATTTTGTTGTTGTTGTAAACTTTAAATTTGCATTATTTTCATTTATAAAGAGCTTGACTATTTTTTATTCCTATTTATTTGGACAACATTTATAAGAGTAGTTTGTACTGGCCTTTGTATACTGGACTTTTTTCTGGGTGATAACAGCTCAGCTAGCTAGCCATGATTAGCTGAGCATGGGTACATGCCTGTAATCCCAGGGTTTGGGAAGAGAGAGGCAGGAGGATTTGAGTTTTAAAGGCAGCCTGTCACCAAAAACGAGAGAACAAAACAAAAGAACTACCAAGCATCCCATTTTGTCTCCTTCTGGAAAGGGTTCTTCTGGGGTTGTGTGTGTGTGAGGATGCACAGTGGGTTCTTCTGGGGTTGTGTGTGTGTGAGGATGCACAGTGGGGCTGCTGATCATTTCACCCATTTCTGAGTTTCCTGTGAGTGAAGTGATACAGTAAGTATCTGGTGGCTGATACCCATGTGCCAGCTTGCTTGTCAGGCTCAGTTGGCCCCGTGTGCTGTGTTTGACTTATTTGTGTGTATTGTACCGTGTGAATATAACAGGCAATCATTTTTCCCCTGATGGTGAGCGTATTTGGCTTCTGGTTTGAGGCAGCGTGCGTGCACTGTGCTGCTGTAAGTACTGAGCTAGGTGTCTGTTGGAGCAGGCATGCGTTTCTCTGGTCTGTAGGTGTTCAGTCCTGTAGATAGGCACCTGATAGATAGGCCAGGGCTTCTGGCTGGTTTCACACCATTACCGTTTTGTTTCTGCTCACTGCATTTCTGAGAGTTCTCATTATGTTATTCTGAACACTGGATTTTTAAAAATTTTAAATGTTGTTGGAAATCAGATACAGGATTTATTTGCTTTTGCAATTGAGACAGATATTCTAAACTTAGATATCTAGTGCCAGCAGTATGATTAACTGAAAAGAGTTGGTAACAGTTATAGCTGTTTTTAGGGTGTGCTTGTAGGGGCAGGGCTTCCAGAAGACTGCCGCCTGGTGGTTAAATACTTGAGAATTTTAGTGATTTCTCCCTCACACCTCCCTATTTCTTCTCATCCTCTCTCCCTCTCCCTTGCCTTCCTCCCTCCTTTCTCTCTTTCCTCATCCCTCCCTCCCAAAAGAAACCAAATAAAAATTGAGGTGGGTGGGAGGGATAGGGATGGGGGAGGGGAAGGACATGTGTCTTCAAGTTGTATGTCAGAGTCACATTTCTTTTCATATTTCTTTAGTTAATGGTGATAATTCTGCTTCGTTTGCCTTTGGCTTCAGCTGGACATACCCTCCCCCCAAGTTATTATTTCTGCTGTTACATGGTTTTGTAGAGATGTATCCTTACTATGATTGACAGGCCACTAGAGCGACTAAAATGATTAGAAAGTAATAGTGGGAGAGGCGAGCCAGAGTCCGCAACATTGATTTGATACACAGAGCTAACTGTTGGTGTTGGAGATTCTCCTCACCAGTTTCTTTAGAGTAGAGTTGTAGTTGCGACTTGGTTAGGTGTGTTCTGTATGTTATTTTCCACTGATGACAGTTTTTAAAGGTAAGGTGTAGTCTTGTTTCATAGTGAGGCCAGGGGATTTGCTGATGGCGGCACACAGCTTGTGACAAATAAAACTGAAGTTCTGAGACTAACCACGGGCTCCCCTTACACACACTCCTTCAGCTGATCTCACCTAGAGGTCAGTGAACCTTGCTATTGCATAAACAAAGCCCAGAGCAGATTTGTCTAGAGAACACACGAGATACAGCGCACCAGAAGGGTCAATGGGATCGTGACTGAGCGGTTTCCCGGCAGAGGTGGGAAGCTGGGCTGAGCAGCTTGTCTTTGTGAGTTACTGGCCTGAGGTTCTCTAGTCTCCTGTGCTCAGGGGAACTGTGGCTGAATACATTAACATTTGTGCTGCCTCCATGTTGCTCATGCCAAGACTGACCCTGGGGTAAATAAACTGTATCATCATCAAGGTTTCCAGTTCCCTCTGGCTCCACAGTTTGGGAGTGATGCCGAGCTAGTTTGGTAGAAGATGCTGAAGGCCGTGGGGCTGTGACTTATTTCCACGTTGTGGAGCAGTCAGGGAAGGTTGCTAGTAAGGCTTGAGCTGAGCTGAGGAAGGCCAGGGCGTTCTGCTGGGCTTCTACTAATTAGAAACCAGGGTGAATTGTACAGAGTTATCCTGAATGTGTTTTCTAAAACTTGGTAGAGCTTTTATGCACCTTTAGTTGTGTTTCTTGTGACTGCATAATTGTCGTTACGCAATTTAGAGAAACAGATGCTGATAATAAACAATGGAGACTCAGAGGAACCCTGCCTCTGGTGCTGGGATTAAAGGCATGCACCACCAGTGCCCGGCTGATAATGGCTTTTTAAACCTCCTGATAAGAACTAGTGATCTTCCATTCTCTGGTGGGCGATTAGTAAGCAGCGAACTTTCAAGACTATAGCAGTCCTAATAGTCAGTGGATATAGATAGACTAGGCCACTTGAACAGTCTCTTATCTCAAAATTGGGTTTGTATGTATAGGTGAAATATAAGTTAAAAAAATCATTTGGATCAAAAATATTGGGCAGTGGGCTGGAGAGATGGTTCAGTGGTTAAGAGCTGACTGCTCTTCCAGAGGTCCTGAGTTCAATTCCCAGCACCCACATGGTGGCTCACAGCCATCTGTAATGGGATCTGATGCCCTCTTCTGGTGTGTCTGAAGACAGCTAACATGTACTCATATAAATAAGATAAATCTTAACAAAAAAATACTGGGTAGTCACTATGAATAGATGGCAGTCTGTGTCTGCATTTACCAACTTGAGAATTCTTCCTCACATCTTGGCAACTGTACTTTAAGCTCATAGAGGAAAGTCTGTGGGGAGAAGATTGTCAGTACACTGCTGTGTTAGCATAGCAGCCTACAAAGGAGCCCAGGCCAGCATGTCTTCATAGGAAATGAGCCCTGGTTCCTCCAGGGGCGGGTCTTAGCTGAGGATGGTACTGGAGGATACTCCACACACCACCCTCCCGGCCGTGTAGTGTGGACCTCAGCAGCATCTTTGTTGTCTCCCTTTCTTTTCACTTTGGAGTAAAATAGTTACTGCATGCTTTTTCCTAACACTTTGTCACACGGTGGTGAGGATCTGGGATGATGCTGTTTTATATTCTAGATCACGTGTTTGTTGTGATCTCATAGTGACTGCCTTTGAGGCAGTGTGAGCCAGCGCCCACTTTTCAGGCTTTTGACTGACATCGAGGTAGACAATGAAAATGTCACTTTTTCCTCCCATTTAAAAATCTCAAAAAACAAACAAACAAACAAACAAACCCCCCAAAAACCCCAAAAACGCTCGGAACACCAAACCAAAACCCATTTCATTCCTTTATGCCAGGCGTGGTGGTGGACTACTTTAAATGCGGGCACTTGGGAGGCAAATGCAGGTGGATCTCTGTGTTCCAGGCCAGTGTGGGTCCAGCAATCAGCTGGCACTGAGAGACACAGTGAGATGATGTCTCGAAAACAGTAAAAGTAGAGCAGGGTGTGTGGTGGATGCCTTTCATACCAACAGATGGGAAGCAGATGCAGGTGAGTCTCTGTGAGCTCCAGGCCAGTGTGATCTATGTAATGAGTAGACAGCTAGAGCCTCAATAAAACCCCCTGTCTCAAACATACAAACTCCTCCCAACACAAACAAACAGAAGAGGAATGGAACGCAATTATGTTCTCCTGTGTCTCCTTCCACTCACTAACATACCCCTAAAAGACCAGCAGACTCCTCCTTTTCTGTTTCCCACAGCAGAGTACCTCTGCCCAGCTTGACCCTCAAGCGGCCAATGCTATTTTATCCGACATGTTTGTGAGACTCTGTTGTTGCATGCAGTAATTCACCAATTCTAAAGAATGTCTCCTCTGACCAACGGAAGACTGCATTTCTGTATGTGTGTGTGTCTGGGTTAGTGTGTCTGTGTTTATGTGTCTGTGTTAGTGTGAGTGTGTGTGTTCCTAAATCCCTGCCTGTGTGTGTCTGTGTGTGTGTTAGTGTGTCTGTGAGTGTGTGTGTGTGCTCATGCAGAGTGTCAGAGATGGGCTTTTCTGCTCAGCTGTAGAAGACAAACTTGTCAAAAAGTTGCAGAGGTTTCTGTGCCAGCTGTGTCCCTCAGGAGAGTAGGAGACTCACAGGTTTTTCCCGATCCTAGCTCAAACTCAGTGTCCATTGCAGTCATTCTGGTGGGACTGTGGTATCCTTGTGACTTCAGTTTGTACTTCCTCATAGATTGTTCTGGTTGAGCACCTTTCCGAGTGTTGACTGGTTGTTCAGATGATCTCACTTTAGTAGAACAGTGGAAGAACATGCTGGCTAATGCCAAATTAAGAATGAGCAAACCTAATGCAAGGATTTCAGACTTTAAGTTATTAGGAATAAAAGCTTATTATGTAACTCAGGCTGGCCTTGAGTAATCTTCTTGCCCCAGCCTTGGTACTTTCTAGTAAGTACTAGAATTACAGGCATGAGCCCCGTGACTGTCTTGAAACTGTAGGTTTATGATGTTTGTCTGACATAGCGTGATAGCTTCTCATTTCCATCATTCAAAGACAGGTGCAGTTGCTGCTCTGTTGAATCTCAGTGAGGTGGGACATTAGTTTGTGAGTTCATGTCCACACCACCTTTATCTGGTCTCCTGCTTCCTAATTTTTTAAATGGTTTTGCATGTACACATTTGTTTTTCTACCTGAGTGTGTGCATGTGTGTGTGAGTCCAGGACCGCTCTGACATGTAGAGGCCAGAAGAGTGTCAGATCCCTTGGAGCTGGAGTGGGAGGCATACATAGGCCACCCTGCTTGTTATAGGGAGTCTGAACTCCAGTCTGTGCGATGTACCGCAGGTGCTCTCAGCCGCTAGGCCGGGACCTGTCTCTTCCTCTCTCACTTCCCTTCTCTTCACAAGAGAGAATTATTTAACTTCTCAAGAACTCCAGGTTATTATGAAGAACATTAGTTATTATACCAAGCTGGTTTTCAGTGGCTACAGCATAAAGCCACACCCATAGCTCTTACCTTGAATGGTCTCTTGTGTAGCCCTGTGTCCTGGGACAGTTATCTAGGGCTGGAGATACAGTACGCTGCTGGAATGCTTTTCCCTGAGTCTGGTTTCTAGCACTGTATAAAACTGGTCATAGTGGTGCTTACCTGCAATCCTAGAACTTGGGAGGTTCAGAAATTCAAAGTCATCCTTGGCTACACAGGGAGTTTAAGGCTAACCCAGGATATGTAAGACATGTTTTTTTTGTTTGTTTGTTTGTTTGTTTTTAAAGATTTATTTATTTATGTATATGAGCACACTGCCACTAACACACCAGAAGAAGGCATTAGATCCCATTACAGATGGTTGTGAGCCACCATGTGGTTGCTGGGAATTGAACTCATGACCTTTGAAACAGCAGCCAGTGCCCTTAACCCCTGAGCCATCTCTCCAGCTTATGTTTTTGTTTTTAAAGCAAGTTTTCTACCACTTTCACGCCTTTGGAGTTAGCTTTAAATTTTGACTGCCAGCTCCAACTATGACCACACATGTGATAAACAGGTTCTTAATGTCTCCCAAGCTTGAGTTTTTTCCCCGAAGAAGCATGTTACCTGTTTCACACAGGTTCTGGAGTTAAAAAATTAGGGCAAAATGTGTACACACATTGCTAGTAGGGACCTGGCATGTGGGATGCCAGGAACTGTAGGCCTTAAGTTAAACACACTGGAGAAACCTCTGTCTTTGAGGAGGGGATGACAGACAAGGAAAGCCTGGTGCTGTGTGGTGGTGGGAAAGAACTGCCAACTTGCAATTTCTCAATGTTTTGTAGAGCAGGGTATGGTGAAGTGGGAGAGGTGCCTCAGTGGGCCCACCTAGAGGCATCCCTTACCCCTGAGGTACCAGCCATATAATAGGTCTGGTATACAATAGTTTATTTTGGGGGCATGGAAGGGGGGTTGAGAAGGGAATAGAAGCAGAGAAAGACGGGGAGGGGTGGGAACACTTGAGAGAGGGGGAACGGGTAGGGGGAAAGGGAGAGAAGGAGAAAGGGGTCATGGGGAGAGAGATGGAGAGAGAGATGGGGCAGAGAGCTTGAGGAGGGGCCAAACAGCAAGTCAGGCCTACCTGGCTGTTGTCAGGTAACTGTTGGGCGGAGCCTAGGAGGAATGCTGACTGTAAGGCTATTAGGCAGCACAGCTCAGGGTGCCCTTCTTTTCTAGTGATATTTATACCAGCCTGTTTTTAATGGCCATTTGGAAAACATGATGCACATCAGACAAGGAAAGCCAAAGGAATCTTAACCTCGAGCTGATTAGGATTTCTTTTAGTACAGTACCCACAATATAATGTATTGTTGCTTATTTAGCAAATACAGGGATCCTTGCTGTGTCCCAGGATACTGGAGGGGAAGAATGGCTGGAAGGCCCCTAGCCTTACAAAGGAACTTCAGGAGAGCCTGACAGTTGGCAGGTGAGGCAGGGCAGGCATCTCAGTGACTAGGAGAGTCCCCAGAGACCTCAGCTTCCTCATTGAAAACTTGAGTTAGGCTGACAGGTTCAAAGGTCTTTTTTCCCCCTGGCATTTCAAGAATAGGTAAACTAGGAGGTACCCTTATATTGTCTGTTACACATTCCTTCCTCATTATGCTTGTAAACTAAACCAAGTACAATGCTCAGAGTAAGACCGAGGGAGCAAGGGGGAGCAGAGGGGAACAGGGGGGAGCAGGGGGAACAGAGGGGAACAGGGGGGAGCAGGGGGAATGGGGGGGGGCAGGGGGGAGCAGAGGGGAACAGGGGGGAGCAGAGGGAACAGAGGGAGCAGGGGGAACAGGGGGGAACAGAGGGAGCAGGGGGGAGCAGAGGGGAGCAGGGGGAACAGAGGGGAACAGGGGTACAGGGGGGAACAGAGGGGAGCAGAGGGGAACAGGGGGGAACAGGGGGGAGCAGAGGGGAACGGGGGGAGCAGGGGGAACAGAGGGGAACAGGGGTACAGGGGGGAACAGAGGGGAGCAGAGGGGAACAGGGGGGAACAGGGGGGAGCAGAGGGGAACAGGGGTACAGGGGGGAACAGGGGGGAGCAGGGGGAACAGAGGGGAACAGGGGGGAGCAGAGGGGAACAGGGGGGAGCAGAGGGGAACAGGGGGGAGCAGGGGGGAGCAGGGGGAGCAGGGGGGAGCAGAGGGGAACAGGGGGGAGCAGAGGGAACAGAGGGAGCAGGGGGAACAGGGGGGAACAGAGGGAGCAGGGGGGAGCAGAGGGGAGCAGAGGGGAGCAGAGGGGAACAGAGGGGAACAGGGGGAGCAGAGGGGAACAGGGGTACGGGGGGAACAGGGGGGAGCAGGGGGAACAGAGGGGAACAGGGGGGAGCAGAGGGGAACAGGGGGAGCAGAGGGGAACAGGGGGGAGCAGAGGGGAGCAGGGGGAGCAGGGGGGAGCAGAGGGGAACAGGGGGGAGCAGAGGGAACAGAGGGATCAGGGGGAACAGGGGGGAACAGAGGGAGCAGGGGGGAGCAGAGGGGAACAGGGGGGAGCAGAGGGGAACAGGGGGAGCAGAGGGGAGCAGGGGGGAGCAGAGGGGAACAGGGGGGAGCAGAGGGAACAGAGGGAGCAGGGGGGAGCAGAGGGGAGCAGGGGGGAGCAGAGGGGAACAGAGGGGAACAGGGGGGAGCAGAGGGGAACAGGGGGGAGCAGAGGGGAGCAGGGGGAGCAGAGGGGAACAGGGGGGAGCAGGGGGAACAGGGGGGAACAGGGGGAGCAGGGGGAGTAGAGAGGAACAGGGGGGAGCAGGGGGAGCAGAGAGGGGCAGGGGAAGCAGAGAGGAGCAGGGGGGGAAGAGGAGAACAGGGAGGGGGAGCAGAGAGGAACATGGGGAGCAGGGGAACAGAAGGGAAAAGGGGAAGCAGTGGGGAGCAGTGGGGAGCAATGGGGAGCAGAGGGGAGCCTAGTCTCAGGCTCTAGGACTAGGGTTGGCCCAGAGGTAACTGTCGAGGACCAGTTCCTTCCTGGCTGACCTGTGAAGGTGGCTTTAATCTTGCACAAGTTTTAACATTTGCTCTCATGTCCATTCTCTTAATTGTGTCTTGTTTGTATTTTACCAACCCGTTGGCAGGTTTGAGGTATTTGAGCACAATGTCTCAACAATCACTGGCTGACCACTGAGCTCTGCAGAGAGGTTATCATTAGGAATGTGGGTTATGATGGATGAATGCGCATCGGTCAGCCCAGACCACGGGTGTGGAATGGCAGGGAGAGTCATTTAACTTCCTGTCAGCGAAGAGAGGAGAGGGCAGTGCAGTATGAAGTGCATGACTAGGCTACATGCCTGAATCCCACAGCCCACTGTGTCAGGATCTTCAGTTATCTGAGGGGAGTAGGGAAGCCAGGTGATGCCCAGAGGGTTTGGGCGTTCACAGCCTGTGAGCCTTCCTTTTGCTTCGTCTCCTCTTAGGTCCCTGCTGACACTTGTTGCCTCACACCTCTGAATGCTGGTAATACATTCCCTTTGTCTGGAATTCCCAAATTTAACCTGCTGAAATTCTATTTGTGCTTTTGAAGCCAAGCTCCTGTTTTCCCTGCTTCTTAGAATTTATTGCTTGTTCTGTGCTGCTGTGTAATATTTAGCATAATTCTGTCACTGGACTTTGCACTGTTCCAGTGTAATTATTTCTGTTTATATGGGGATGGCACCCAGGGCCTTGGACTTGTTTTGGGGGCATAGCTTACATGCCACTGCCTCCCTTATTGTGTGTGAATGCTATGCATGCTTGTAATGTGGTTTGACCACCTCCTATCCCCTACCTCTCCTCCAGTTCCTTCCTATCCCTGGAGAAATCTAATTCTCCCAACCCCAGCAGCTATCAGTTACCAGTTGCCTAACTCCTGCTTGGGGTGGAACTTGATAAGCGAGCTCACCTTTGCCCCATAGCTTGATCTTGTGAAGTCCTGTGCGTGCAGTCACAGCCACAGTGAGTACTGTGTGCAATGGTTCTGACATGCTTGGCAAATACTGTTGGACTGCAGCTGTCCAAAAGCTCCCCACCTCTCCCTTCATCCTTTATGATCCCTGAGCCTTGGAGGTGGGGATGTTGTATGGCTGTCCCAGTTAGAGCCGAGCACAGCATGTATTCTTATTCTCAGCATGACGACCAGCTGTGCGTCCGTGTGTTAATCTGTGCTGGCTTTTAATAATCATGTATTTTCTCGAATATATGAGTAAAAGTGTTGTATGAAGCCATGTCAGTGAGGGTCAGTGTAAGTGCTTCTACCCTTTGTTTCCCCCCCCCCCCGGGGGGGGGGGCTGGGGACCGAACCCAGGGCCTTGCGGTTGCTAGGCAACCGCTCTACCTCTGAGCCAAATCCCCAACCCCTTTGTCTTTTAAAAAAAGGATTTATTTTGTGTATGTCAGGGAGCAGGGGGTCTGAGCATGCCAGGTGCATGTGGAGGTCAAAGGACAACTTCCAGGAGTTGGTTCTTTTCTGTTATGTGGTTCTAGGGATTGAACTCAAGTTGTCAGGCTTGGTGGCAAACGCTCTTACCCACTGAGCCACCCTACCAGCTCTGGCCTTTCTTTTTTTTTTAGTTTTTTAAATATGTGGGTGTTTTGCCTGCATGTATGACTGTATATCATTACACACTGCAGAGGCCACAGGAGGACATCAGGTGTCTTGGTACTGGAGGTACAGTTGCCTTGTGAGTGATGGTAATCAAACTTGGGTCCTCCAGAAGAGCAGCCAGTGCTCTTATCCACTGAGTCATCTTATCAGCCTCTCTTAGATTTAAAACAAAATGATCTATTGTCTAATGGAAATTCTTGTAAAGAAGTTGAGTCTTCCTAAAGTATATTTTAATTTCCATCAACAGAATCCAACGTGGAGGAGTCTTGACTTTGGAATAATGCCGGACCGTCTGGATACATCTGTGTCCTGCTTTGTGGTGAAGATTTGGGGTGGAAAGGAAGAGGCCTATCAGCTGTTGATAGAGTGGAAAGTCTACTTGGATGGGCTGAAGTACTTGGGTCAGCAGGTAATTTTCAGAGTGATGTTTCAAGGGGTTGCCCTCTACAAATTAACCTGTCTAGCTCTACTGATGTTTCTCTCTACATTTTCAGTTATAATAGATGTTAGTAGAAAAGAAAAAAAAAGAAAGTAAATTAGTACAAGAAAAAAAAAAGAGAGAACTTTCCAGGCTGACACATACCTATAATCCCAGCACTCAAAAGAAACAAGCAGGACGCTGGCCTTAAGCTGGAGTTCTTTCTGGTCTTCAGGGAGTTCTCAGCTGGCAGAGCCTTGTTACAGAACCAGGTCAGCAACAAACAAGTCTGTGATACTGTGTTAACTTAAGTTTCTTACTTAGCTACGTTTGAGTTGCCAAAAAGCCCTTAGCTAGGTATGGTGGCTCACACCTTCCACCTAGAGCAGGAAGGCTAAAATAGGGTCTCAGCAAGTTCGAGGCCTGTCTAGGGTGGACACTGTGAGTTTCAGACCATCCTGGGCTAGAGTAAGACACAGGTAACAGAAACAAACACAAAGGACCTTTAAGGTAGTGCTCAAAGACAGGAGCCTAGCATGGCTGCCCTCTGAGAGGCCCAACAAGCAGCTGAAAGAGTCGTATGCAGATACTAGTACCCAACCAATGGACAGAAGCCGGGGACCCCTTTGGTTGAATTAGGGAAAAGCTGGTAGAAGCTGAGGAGGAGGGAAGCCCCATGGAAAGACCAGCAGTCTCAACTGACCTGGATCTTTCAGACACTGAGCCACCAACCAGGCAGCATATAGTAGCTGATATGAGGTCCATGACACATATACAGCAGAGGACTGCCTTGATCTGGCCTCAGTGAGAGAAGATGCACCTAATCCACAAGAGACTTGAGGCCATAGGGAGTGGGGAGGTCTGGTGGTCTGGCAGTAGAGGGGAGGGAACATCCTCTTGGAGGTGGGGTGGGGGGATGGAGGAGGAGGTATGGGATGTAGAACAGTCAGAAGGCAGACTGGGAGGGGGATGAAGACTGGACTGTAAAAAAGGATTAAATAATAATAATAATAATAATAATAATAATAATATAATGATAATAATAATTTAGAAACTCAGAAGCATCCTAGTGTGCATGTCCATACATGTATATGTTTTGTGTGTGTGTGTGTGTGTGTGTGTGTGTGTGTGTGTGTGTGTGTGTGTGGTTATACTTTTCTACTCGTTGTGCTTCTTTGGCCTCATTGGATATTCTCCCCTTGATAGTGAAAATTATGTTGAAACAAAGTACGCGCACCATTAAACATCTCCCTTTCCCCAGTTGGGTTGGGGCATCCAGGAGTGGGAAGGGCAGTTCTTATCTTGAGTCCAGAGATGACAGATGTGCCTTTTGTGCTGGGCCCCATCTTTACCTTTGCTGCCCTGTAATTGATGTTCCTTACTCTTAAACTCAAAGGTAGCCCCATCATCCTTTCTAATAGCTCCAGAATGTGTCAGAAGTCTATCAGAACTGCACACAAACAAAATCTGTTTACTGTCCCATATAGAAGTTATTATAATTAACGTTTAGAGCAACTTTGCAAAGGTTGATATTTTTTGCTCTTTTCCCATTGGGAAAATTGAAGCTTGAGAGGGTTTAAGAAAGTCCTGAAGATCACTTAGTAGGGTGAACTCAGATTTGGGTTCAGATCTGTCCAACATAAGAACTCCTCCTTGTGCTGTGTCAGAGGCAGGTCTGAGCAGGCGCAGGCCGCCCTCTGCTCCACTTTGGCGCTCTTGTTACTGCTGTTAAAAGTTACCCTCAGGTGTTAGCTGTAGGTTTTTTGTGAACATCCTTAATGTTTGGGTAATCTTTGTTTAGTGTGCACACTTTTGAAAGGAACAATTGAAATCCGATTTTTTCAGATTGAAAAACTGCCACTTTCAGCATGCTTACTGTACTTTTTATTTGATTATTTATTGATTATGACAACGATGATGTGGTGCCTGAGATGAAACCCAGGGTCTTGTGCAAGCTAGAACTTCTCTACCACTGAGCTGCATGCCTGGTGCCCAATGGATTGCTCAAACTTTCTAACTGAACCTTAGTGTTTTGATTAAACACCTGTCCCTCACTCACCCGGTCCCAGCTCAGCAGATTACGATTCTCTCTGCTCCTTTGAGTTCATCTCCTCAAGGTTCCACATACACGTGAGGCCATGTTGTGCTAGATCTTCACTTTGTGTCATTCTGTCCTGACCAGAGCTGTGCCTTTAACATCACTCTTCCTTCCTTCGCCAACTTCTAGTCTCTAAAATGGTTTCATCTCTTCAATGTTTTTGTTTTTGTCTGTATTTTACTGCTGGCCTTCCAGAAGTCCTCTTAGGAGTATTCTGAGCATGATTTAGCATGTGCTTTCGTACCCAGCCCGTAGAGCTGCTGATTAAAACTTGTCAGATAGTAATGCTCAGTTTAGACTTTTTTCTTCTGTCTCTGCTTGGCCGTGGCACATGCTGGGTACTGTTAGTCTGCCATCTGCGAGTGTGTATGTCTTGTGGAAGTGGTGTGTCTTAACCCTGTTGTGGCTTGCAGGGAGCTTTTGGCTGTGAAGCTGGCCTTCATCCTGCTTCCTAACTCATGCACGAATGCCTTTGGTGATGGTCTGAAAACACCATCCTGTGTTCATGTGTCATAAGCTAATTTCAGAGTCAACAGTCAAGAGTCTTCTTAGAAAGCTGGGTATACAGGGAAGCACACTGGGGTGGCAGAGCACAGGAAAATTGTGTTTTAAGCCAACAGAAAGTCATCATCAGCATAGGGAACCCAGCCTTGTCTCAAATAGGGGCCACAGCACACACTAGAGAAGTGGATTCACAGAGCTGTAGAGATAGATGGAGAAAGCCAAGTGGATTGCCATGAAGAGAATCAGGTTCATTGAGTGGTCTGTGCTTTCTACCAGTCCTCTGTCCTGTTAAGGACCCGGAGGGTTGAAGACACTATTTTATTTTAAATAGAGTTAGAAAGCATGTAGAAGAAGTATTTAACCAGCCCTAGAGTCAGGGAGGGATGACTTCAGATGTGTTGGATTTTAACTTAGACTTATTTAGGCATACTGTGCATAGGATCAGTTCCCCAGGGGCTCAGAGTGAAGCTTGGTGTGGAACATTTGCCCCACACGAGCGAGGCCCAGCTCCATCCTCAGCACGCACTGCAGTACAGTAGAAAAGTGTACAATTCAGTGAACTGTATAAATAGAGTTGAATAACTCCCTCCATGGTGAATAAAGCTGCTGGGATGATTGACTGTGGGCCTTTGTGTTGATATATGTTGTCATTTCTTTCGGGTAAATACCCAAGAATGCAGTTGTCTGCTCTTAGGGTAAGTGAGTGTTGAAATTTGTAAGTAACTAGGTGGTTCTGCAAGTGAATGCAAAGGTCTTCAGTCCCAGCAGTGGTGCGTAGTGTTTCTGCTTGTTTCTTACCTTTATGGGTGTGTATTGTTCTCTTATTGTTATTCTTTTGCTTGTTAGCCATTTTAAGGGTGTAAAATGGTATTTTACCAAGTGGTAATGGCACACGCCTTTAATCCTGGCACTTAAGTAGGCAGAGGCAAGGGGATCTCTGAGTTCAAGGCCAGCCTGGTCTATAGAGTTAGTTCCAGGATAGCTAGGGATATACAGAGAAACCCTGTCTCAAAAACAAACAAAAAAGTAGTATTTTATTGTGAGTTTAATTCAGATATTCCTAATGAATCCAACCAATCTCCCCCACCTCCTCCATGCCTCAACCCCCAAATGTGTGTGCACGTGTGTGTGTGTGTGTGTGTGTGTGTGTGTGTGTGTGTGTGTAGTGTTTGTTTACACCTTTTGTTCATTCTTTACTCGGTTATTTCAACTTTTCGTTACTGACTTGTAAAAGTTCTGTATCTAAAGGCTGGTGAGAGAGCCTAAAGCGGTTGTTCTGCAGATGTGTAGATTAGAGTTTGGGTTTCAAGAATTCACTAAAACTCTGTGTGCATGATAGCCTGTGTGTGGAAGACAGAGATGAGCATCTCTTGAGCAGGCTGCTAGCCATACTAGCAAAAAGGCAAGTCTTGGATTCAGTAAGAGAGCCTACCTCCATATATAAGATAGATGCTTAGATAGAAGTTACTGGAATCAGGCTTGGGCTTCCAGGTTCGTGCACAGACACATATATGTACTATGCAAAAACACTCCTTATACATTGTAGATAATAGTTCTTTATAAAATATATGCTTTCCAGGTACTTTCTGCTATCTTCACTTTCTTTCGAAGAAAATTTTTATTTATTTACTTTCTGTGTATAAATATTTTGTTTGTATGCATTTATGTGCACGATGCCAGCCTACAGGTCTCACATAACAGGCTTCTACTTATACATTCCCATCTTTTTATGTAAATTTAACTCAACGCTGTTTTAGCCGTGGCTTAGTCGGTAAGGCCCTTCCTGCAGAAGCATGAGGACCTGAATAGACTCTGCAGACCTAGGTAAAGGCCACCTCTAGGGCCGATCTGTAAGTCCATGCTGGGATGCTAAGACAGTATCCATAATTGACTGGCCAGCCAGTCTGTCTGGACAGGTGAGCTCTGGGTCTTGTGAGAGGCCCTGCCTCAAAACATCAGGTAGAGAAAGACTGAGGAAGATGCCTGATGTTTACCTCTGGCCTGCACACATCTGCATGCTCATTTGCAGATACACACACTGCAGGTCAGTCAGGAATTCAAAGGGAGATGAATAGGAAATGTACCCCTCGGGAAACCTCAAGACCCATCCTAGTGACTCACTTCCTCTAGCAGCCTCCATATTTTAGGGTTCCCTGGCCTCTCCTATCAGCATCACCATCTGGGGACCAAGTGTTCAAATAGTGAGCCTGTGAAAGGATCACTTTGCATTCAAACTGCAACACCCACCTTAAAATGTACTTCTTTACATCTTTTTGGGGAGGTCTTATTTTATTGCTGCTACCTTCAGTACATCGTTCAGTAAAGATTAATGAGGGGCAAATCCTTGTTTTTCTTTTTTTTTCCTGCCTTATCTTGGGGGAGAAAGTTCAGCCTTTGGCTATTAAGTATAATATTATCAGACTCTTCAGCCTTTTACTATAAGTATAATATCAGATTATTCAGCCTTTCAGTATTAAGTATAATATTATCAGATTATTCAGCCTTTCAGTATTAAGTATAATATTATCAGATTATTCAGCCTTTCAGAATTAAGTATAGTATTATCAGATTATTCAGCATTTCAGAATTAAATAGAATATCAGATTATTCAGCCTTTTACTATTAAGTATAATATTATCGGGTTAAAGAAGTTTCTTCTTGCTCTTAATGTACCAAGCAGTTCTAGCCTTAAGTGTTGGTTATTACTTTGGGTTGAATTCTGACACAAGCCCTACTTAGTTACAGTGCATTACCCTTTGCCTGTATAAGTTTTATATCATATACATGTTGGGCTCTTATATACTGACAGATTTGGTTTGTTAATATTTTGTTAAAGAAAACAATACCTGAGTCCCAAGAGTTACTTGACCTTCTCTTAACAGTGAACTGAAGTGTTCTCTGTTCGGCTCGGGTAGCACTGCTCTCATGTGGCTGCAGCGTGCCTGCTTCCACTTTTTGGAGGAGTTGTTATAGATTTTTTTATTGTTCTACAAACATTTGTCAGAACTTTTCAGTGGAACCATCTAGGTGTTAAGATTTCTTTGTGAGAGGTTTTGAAGTGGAACTTACTGTCCCCGATGTGGGGCTCCTCAGTGAGTGCTGATGGATTTTCTTTGAAAGCTGTCTGTTTCATCTGAGGTTTTATGCACTTTGGTATAGAGCTGTCCACAGTCATTACTGATCCTTCGGGTGTGTAGGTCTGCAATGAGCCTGCGGTGTTCTGTGCCTGGTGTGTTCTATCTCCTTTCCCTCTGACCCGTCACTGCTGACTTTCCGTTTACTAATCTTAATACAGTGTTCATGTGCATTGATCATCTTTATTATTTCAGGTCCGTCAATCTGTTTTCATCTTATCATGGTTACTACTCTGTTTGCTGTGGATTTTCCTGGTTATTCTTTCCATAGTTCTTAGGGAGAGCGGAGTTCCCATTTCGAGAATTTACTTCTGTCCTCAGAATAAATATTTAGTAAATTTTTTTCTAAGCATTGCTTTAGGCATAGTCCAGAAATTCCCCCTGTGTTTTTATTCAGTTCCAAATATTTTCAAATGTACTTTTTATTTCTTCTTTGAGCATAAAGGTATGCTTTTAACTTTTTAATATTTATGGATTTTCTGGACATCTTCCTGTGGTTGATATCTATTTTATTTCTATTGAGTTTAGGGAAAGTAGTTTTTATGGTTTCAATGCTTTGAGCTTTCTTAAGGTTCATTTTATGGCCCCAGATAGTCAATGCACAGTGGTAAATGCTCCACAACTGTGTCATGTGAACTCTGCTGTCAGTAAACAAAATTCTTCATTCATAGTTAGATGATGGTGGTCCCAAGTAAATCTGGAAGAATGAGTTAGAATCAACCAGAGTAGAGAAGTTGAGAGTGGGCCCAGAAGTTGATTTCATTTTGAGCTGAGGAAGTGAGAAAAGGTGGGGCACTTGGAAGCATTGTTGATGGTGCTGGCACAGTCCAGCAGCACCTGATGTGTGAGCCCTTATGCTTGGGTCTGAAGTGGGGGAGGCGGGTGAAGCCTGGCAGTTAATGTCCTCTTCCCCTTTCCTATTTACACACACACACACACACACACACACACACACACACACACTGCTTAAGGCCTTCCTCAGTGTTGTGAGAAAACAGAAGCACAAAGACAACAAGTGACTTGTTGAAGGTCACTCAGTGGTTAGCCTTGGGCTTTTTCTTGATCCCTGGCTTCCATTCATTAGGCATCTGGACTAACAGCTGCCTTACGAGGTGTGATGTATAAAGGTATGAAAGTACAGCTTTGGGGATAGATTAATGATTAATTACTAATTAATAAACACAGTCCTCGTCTGTTTTTTCATGTGACCATCCTAGCACAGCTGAGATGATTAAAGAGGAAGAATCAGACACATGCTTCTCTCCATGATCTAACAGCTCTGTAATGTTCTGTAATGTGTGCTCCGTTCTATAGACTGTTTTGAATAAATACACTGAATAGTGTATTTTCTTATTAGTCAAGAGCAGAGAGATTGCTCTGAGATTTATATTCCCTGATCTCTAATCCATCACTAGACAGGGTGTTCATTTGTTTGTTTGTCTCACTTCTGTGTCCTTCTGTCTTTCTGACACTTTAAGGACAGAGCAGGGCGTTTTCTCCACCTCACTGAGGTGGGGACTAAAGCATGTGCTGCTGATGGTGATTGGTTTGCAGGGTGGGATGCGTGCGGGGCACCAGGCTGCAAAGACTGGCTGCAGCTGATGTTGCTGCAGACTTGGGCCCTTAGCTTTTTAGCGCGTATCTAATTTTTCAGTGAACTGACTCAGTGGTCAGCTTCGCACATCATACACTTTGGAAAGCTGACCTCATGCAGATGTATGTCTCCCCATACTTCCTCTCCCATCTTTAGTGGCATTCATATTTTTCTTTCAATTTAAAAAGTAATAGTTATGGGACTGGAGAGATGGCTCAGCAGTTAAGAACACTGGCTGCTCCTCTAGAGATCATGAGTTCAACTCCCAGCAACCACATGGTGCCTCACAACCATCTGTAATGAGATCTGATGCCCTCTTCTGGTGTGTCTGAAGACAGCAACAGTGTACTCATATAAATAAAAATTAATAAAAATTTTTTAAATAGACAAAAACACTTAAAAAAAGGTAATAGTTGTTTTTGGGCCAGTGAGATCACTCCTGGCTACAGTTGCTAACGTTTTGATGAGCATAATTTTAGTCTTCTTTCTTTAGGTACATATTTTTCTAAAGTTCCAGACCCATCTAATCTTGAAACTGATTTTTGAAATATTTTGTCTGAGAAGAAGAAGAAAACTTCTTGCTTGATTTATGATGGTCATTACACATTGGTGATTACAGAACCATTATGCTGTTTCTGTGTTTGGTTCAGTAAGCAACCAGGTAAACGGGAAGTGTGTGGTTCATGGAAGGAGGGAGATGGAGTCCGGTGCTCACAGGGCTTGTCTGCTGATGGATCCACTGACTGAAGCCCATGTTTTCACCCTTTTGTAACCTTCACTTTCTTAATTTCATTTCAAAAGCAGGGCCTTTTAAAAAATATTACAATTCTTTCTGATAAAAGAAATAAATCTGGGTGTTCATTTCATAGTTCTTATTTTAGATCTCAGTTCTTCTTCCTTGCCCACCCTACCCTCCATGTGTTCTCTGAGACAGGGTCTCAATATGAAGCACATATGAACTTATGATCTTCCTGCCTTTGCTCCCCTCCCACAGAGCTAGGATTACAGGTCTGTGCCACCGGTCTCACTACTCTTTAATCTGCTTTTTTTTTTTTAAAGATTTTTTTATTTATTATATATGAGTACACTGTAGCTGTCTTCAGACACACCAGAAGAGGGCATCGGATCTCATTACGGATGGTTGTGAGCCACCATGTGGTTGCTGGGATTTGAACTCAGGACCTCTGAAAGAGCAGTCAGTACTCTTAACCACTGAGCCATCTCTCCAGTCCCTTTAATCTGCTTTTTAAAAAAGATTTATTTTTATTTTATGTGTATGGGTGTTGGACTGTTGTATGTCTGTACACTGTGTGTATTGTGTTCATGGAGGGCAGAAGGAGGTTGAATCTCTGGGACTAGAGCTATAGTCGCTTATGTGGGTTGTGGTAATGGAATCTTGGTCCTCTGGAAGCAGCTGGTTTCTTAAGCATGAGCCCTCTCTAGTCCCTGTTCTTTAATCCTTCTAAGTTGTAGTCTTCAGGCCTTGCAGGTGAGGTCATGTGTCTGGGGCACACTGACTGCAGCATGGGGCAATTGACCTCAAAAAGAATAGGAAGTAAAAGTTAATCCGACATCATAATTTTAAAGCATTTGTAGAGTTTTTTAAATTTATTTTTTAAACTAAATCAGAGCATATGTGGTTTGTCACTGTCCTCTCCCTGCACAAACACCCCCACACCACACCACCCCTGCACCACCCCCCTCCAGTCCTTCCAAGGTAAGCAGTATTGTGACAACCACTCTTGGCTCCAGTAGTCTCACACAGTGATTGTGAGGCTTTTGACTAGATGGACTTTCTCCTCTGTCACTCACTGAGATCTGCTTTCTTTGTTGCCCCTTTGTTTAGACAGAACTGCCTGCCTGTCGTTGTGGAAATGGGCGGGTTACAGCTGTCATGTTCTGGCCTCTGGAATAAGATCAACTAATAGTGTGTTTTCCTCCTTTCTTAGATCCATGCCCGCAACCAGAATGAAATCATTTTTGGGCTGAACGATGGCTACTACGGTGCTCCGTTTGAACACAAGGTAAGAGGCGTCTCTGGATGGTCTGAGTTTTGGTAAATGCAGGTGCTTTGCACCTGGGAAACCAGACTCTTGAGAAGAGCTGAGTAAAGAGAAGCATGTTTTAAGTGTCACTGTGAGCCCAGTGTTCGGGGTGGCTTGGACAAATGCCTTCTGTGTTGAGAGCATGTTTCACAGGACACACAAGCACTCTGAGAAGTCGGTTCTAAACCCTGATTATATTCCTCAAAGGGAAATCTGAGCTAGCTACTTTCTACACAATTATTAGGGGATTAAGAGAGTAGTGAGTTGGGTGTGGTGGCTTAATCTTGCAATCCTAGCCACTTCCTAGCCACTTAAAGGTCAGATCCTGCCCAGGTTCAGAGTTCAAGGCCAGCCTAGGAAGCCTTGGTAGGCCCTGTCTGAAGATGAAACAGGCTGGGGATGTTGCTCAGCAGTGGGGGCTTTACCACCATGCTGGAAGCCCAGGTCCCACTCTCCAGTCCTGCCCTCCCCCAGAACAAACAAGGTGACTTTTGTCTAAATGGAAGAGTTTAATGGACGTGTTCAGTCATGTTTATCATCTCAGCAAGCCTAAGAAACCCAAGTAGCAGATATATTGCACAGCCATTAATCCCAGCCAGTGGGAAGCAGGGGCAGGTGCATCCTTGGGAGCTTGAGGCACACAGTGAGATCCTGCCTCAAAAGAGAGAAAGAAGGAAACTGAAATTGAAGCTCTTTTGTAGCCATTGCTGTCTCTGCATCCAAAAGTGAGGAGAGGAAGGCGAGGCAGAGCCCATTGTTAGCAAGGGCCTTCTGTGAGCATCCCTATGGCAGGGGCTGACTCAGCATCTTCATCCTGGTTAGCACTTGCCACAAACCACCGTGCTGGTCTTCTTGGCATCTCATGATCGGGAGGATGAACTCCATAGGGTCTAAAGTGGCTGAGCTGAGGTGTTGGGTATGTGCCAGAGTCTGCTCTCCCTACTCTGATGAGTTTTACCAAAACAAAACAAAATCAACCAACCAAACCAAAACTCCCTTCTCCTGCAAAGTCTTCATGTTGCTTCTGCTCAGAAACCCTGTTGTTCATTACCTCTGTTATGTGGATGCCACACTCGGATGCTGTCTGTCATCCCACGGTTTGCTGAGTGCCTGCCCAGGGTTGGCTCCTGTGTTCAGTGCTGAGAGCGCAGGGGTGACGGAGGGCCAGGTGCAGGCACACCCCCCATACCTCCTCTTCCAGCTAAGGCAAGAGGATGGCCACGGCCCCAGCATTCAAGACTGGCCTGTACTAGTGCCACAAGAAAAGTGCTCCTGGGGATTGGGTTGCTAAAGTTATAGCCCAGACTGTGAGTAGACAACAGTGTGTGAAAGGCGTGGGCGCTGAGTAGATGGAGCTCTCCAGGAGAGGGTGCTCAGCTTGGAAGGCCACAGAGTGGAAAGGGCACAAGGTGAGTCTTAGGGACGGAAGGGAGGTGAGAGTAGCTCCAGGCAGGCGACTGCGTGGGGTGTTTGGGGATTTTATCCACAGGACAGAGCTGTGTGCTCTAACCAGATTTACATAATAGTTTAGCTCTGACTTATTTTAAAGAGCAAGAGTGACTGTGGAGAGACAGTGAGAAGGACCTTGCAGTGCTGTGGGCAGGACATAACAGTTTGGAACGGACCTTGGCAGTGTAGGGAAGACAGATGACATCAGGGCCAGGCGTGTGTAGGCAAGCTTACCACTGAGCCACACACCCAGCTCAGAAAAAAATTGGGGTTTAGGAGCCAAATCACTAGGATTTGTTGTGGTTTGTGTTTGAGGTAAAAGGAAAAAAAAGAGTTGCCAAGGGTGACTTTGGATAAACTGGATGGATAAAAGGTGATAGCCAGAGGAAGCTTTGGGACATGGCGGGGTGTGATGGGGAGGAAGAACCCAGATCCTGAGGTAAGATGGCCCTGGACGTGTACAGTATCTTTAGATTAAAAGTAGCCATCTGGATCCCCGAACCTGGAGAGACTTAAACTACAAATGTGGGATGATGGTAAAGTTACTAAAGTCATGGATGTGTGGCTAGCACAGGCTAGCAACAGGCAGTACAGTAGGGAAGGGCTGAGGAGCCCAGCCTGGAGCACCAACCTTTAGAGGCCAGGCTGAAGTGGGCAGTGAGTGACCAAGAAGTAGTGCCCATGGCAAAGAGAAGAGTGTGTGCTGTGTCTCGGGGCCCAGGGCCTCTGCTTTCTTCCCTCCCAGCTCTGTAAACTTGTGGGCTTGGCTGTTCCTATTGCTTTGTTTTTTTTTAAGGAGATGCAGTGGTCTAGTAAAGCAAGGACTGGAAGATTGCCTTTTGTACTTTAGCAAACAGATTTATGCTAGGTGGTGTCTTTAGAAGTTCCAACTGCAAAAGTCTCCCACCTTTATTTCCCAACTCCGTCTTCTGAGTTCCTTGCATATCTTTCAGATCTCCTCTGCCAGATGTGCTGCTCTGTCCAGAGGCCTGCCCTTCTTCCCTCTGTAAGCTTTGTGGGGTCAGCCTGACATGAGCGATGCTGACCCCTAGACCCCACTCCCTGCCACAATTCTTGGGACATGGTATTTGCTTAGTAAAAACATTAGAGATTAAGTAAGAGACTTATGAGGCTGCCCTTGCCAAGCAAGGCTGTCCTGGTATGGGAGGGAGGGTGACTCACCCTGCAGCTGGTTCCTGACTCTTCATCTAGTAGATTCTTGCAGTCAGAGGCCATGGTAGCATTTGGAGCCAGTGTCTACCAAGCGTAACATAGTATCTGCCGCTGTAGTTAAACCCTCAAGAATCCCATGGGTAGAGACTCACAGTTGGTGGGGGTTGGGGTAGGTACCAGTACCTGGCTTCTCTTTCTGCTTGTGAGAGTTGAACAAGTTCGAACAAGATGGGTGACAGGAAAATGGAGTTCAGAAGGTGGCGTGAGAGCAGATACATCTGACTGGCAAATGTTGTTTAACTTGGTGACTAAAAGCTTGCAGTAACTAAAAGGCTTGTGTGCGGTTTCCTCCTGACCTGATCCTCTTCCCTCCGGAATAACAGAGCAAATGGAAATGAACTTGTCTGTTATAGACAAAGCCTGATCCTTGAGCAAGCAGAGTTGCGTGTGTGTAGACAGTTCCCCATGGTGGCGGCCGTGGGGGAGCTGAGCCATGCATGCCAGCCCTTCAGAGCTCTTAGGTAAGCCACCTAGAGCTGCTGAGGAGAAGAAAGCCACAGCCCAGAGGGATTGACGGGTTCTCTCAAGATGTACACTGGGAAATTTTTCTCCTTTGTGGTGGAAGCTTGGGAGCATGGGATGAATAACCCTGAAAGTAGTAACAGTAACTAATATTTAGTGAGCACTTAATAACTAACTTAGCTATTCAATGCCAGGCAGCAAACACTTTACATCTTTACTGTGTTTCAACTCCACAATTGTTCATGTATAGAAGAGAAACTGGAACAGAGAAGTTAAATAACTTTCCTAAGATTGCACAGCAGCCAGATAGCAGAACTGGGATTCAGAACCAGATGGTTAGGAAATGTTTTTGGATATGTGCTTGTTATGTGAGTTGCATCTTATTCCGTAGTCCTCCAGTTAATTAGCATTGTCAGTTTAGAATTCTATCTCATCTTGTGCCTTTAGCAACTTTCAAAGGAACACTTGCAATATCAGCTGAAGCTTAAAAGCACTGTCTGAAAAGATTTATTTGTATTATTTTTGATTTTGTGTCTATGCCTATGATTGCAGGTGCCTACAGAGGCTGGGTGTGTGTGTGTGTGTGGTGCGTGTGTACCAGTGCAGGAGCGTGCAGAGACTGGATGTGCCTCGGCTCACTGGAGCTAGAGGGCCAGGTGGTGTGAGCTGCCGGATGAAGGTGCTGGACACTGAACTCTGGTCTTTAGAAGAGCAGTACTGAGTGTGTGCTTTTAACCTCTGGGCCATTTCTTCAATCCCAGAAAGCATTGTTTCAACCTTTTTTTTTTTTTTTAAGCCATAGGCGATCTTTGTGACTGTTGGTGAATATATTAAGACTGTCTTTGGGCTGTAGAGATGGTTTAGCAGTTTAAAGCATTGGCTGCTCTTCCAGAAGTCCTGAGTTCAATTCCCAGCATCCACATGTTGGCTTACTGCTATCTATAATGGGATTTGATGCCCTCTTCTGGCATGCAGGCATATATGCAAATAGAGCACTCACGTACATAATTAAATCTTTTATAAAAAAAAAATCTAGATTAAAAAATGTCTCCTATACCAAACAAAGGGCAAAATTGGCCAAGTCAAAGAAATGTAGAGGCTTACCTAAAGCCATCAAACACAGAAATGAACATTTCTGGAACAGGAATCGAAGTGTACAGAAACAACAGTGTAGCTGGGAAGTGGCTGAGTGAGGAGAACGGGCTCCCAGCATTCCAGGCTGAGATAGAGAGCCCCCGTTTGTAGGAGGTGAAAAAGAAGTTTCAGAACTTTATAATTAAACTTGAAGGGGGAAACTTAAAAGCTACTAGAGAGGAGAGCTTTTCTTACCAACCAGTGATAGTGGACCTCATCACCTGCAGCAGGCACCAGAAGTCTTATCTGAAAAGCACTATCACTCACTAGTGAGCAGTCTTCTCTCTAGCACTGCTTCAGACAAATGGGCAGAACAGCTACATTTTAATTTCCAAGTTTTACACCTCATGGACATTTTACCAACAGGGAAAATGAAAGATAATGTGGGATGTAAGAAAATGTGAAGAATGTAAAATGGTCCAGACAGAAGGGATTTAACTGCTGACTGTCTGATAAGAGACAAAAACTTAGTAATCATAGTATTTCTTGGTTGCTGTGACAAGATATCTGAGAAGAGAAATTGAAGAGAAGCAGGTCTATTTTAGCTCAGAGTTTGAAGGGGTACAGTTGAGCAGGACGGGAAGGAGTGGCTGCAGGAACCTGATGCATCGGTTACATTGTGTCCACAGTCAGAAAGAGAGAGCAAGTGCTGGCCCTCAGCTCGCTTTCTACTTTGCTCCTATTTATTCTTGTGGAGAGTCCAGGCCACCCGATGTTGTCTGAGGAAGTGGGTGAGGTCTTGTCCCCAAGACGCCTCACCTCTCCTTTTGGTGGATTCTCTTTAATGGTGCTAATCTCTTCAACACTTCAAGCTGCTTTCACTGGACTCTTGCTTCCCACTGTAAATCTGACTGCATACTTTCTGTGACCCTGATTGAGAGCACTGAGCAGACCATACATACCCTGGCCTGATAGAATCCATTGTATGGGCATCATCTTCATGTCTCTTTGGTATTCTGGTTCCACACTCTCACCAGAGTGGCCCATTAAGTTATCTTAGCATTCTAGAGTTTCTTTGATCCATAGCTCCAAACCCTTGTACATCCTACCCATAAACCAGTTCTGAAGGTCACGAGATGAGGTCGTCACACAGCAGCCTCTCTCCTGTACTCTTGTGTACTGTGCTGGCTACTTTTCTTTTTGCTGTGACAGAACACCTCACAGAAAGCAGCTCCAGGAAGAGGGAAGGTATTTTGGTCTATTTTGAGGGGGTTCAGTCCATCATGGAGGGGAGGGCATGGCAGCAGCACGGTGAGGTGATGAGTCAGGAGGCTGAGAGATGACGTGAGTGTGAGAAACCCAGCGTGCCTCTGGGCACTGTCCTCCTTTTCATTATCTAGTCCGAGTCTCAGGAAACACTGTCACAGGCAAGTCTAGTCAAGTGACAGTGATTCGTTCTACAGTGAGTTTGTGTGTTTTAAGAGATCAAATCAGAACCAGGTGGTAGCAGTCCACTTGAGAGGCAGAGGCAGGAGGATCTCTGAGTTGGAGGCCAGCCTGGTCTACAGAGCAAGTTTCAGGACAGCCAGGATTACACAGAGAAACTGTGTCTCAAACAAAACAAAACAAAACAAAACAAAACAAAACAAAACAAAACACAAAACAATCAAACTAGACTATTGTTACTCAGAGTATGGTCTTCCCATTATGACTAGTCTGCCATTAATTCGTGGAGTATGCTGGAGAGAAACTTCTATAAAATTTGGACATCATTGTGACATTTTTAAGGGATGCTCTTTGAGAGTATTCAGTTCTCAGTGGCTGGGATAAAGGATTTCAGCAATTGCTGCTTCCCCAGAGGGGATGAAATGTCACAGCGGTGATGTGTGAGGTGTTGATTGAGACTGAGGTCATCAGTCTGTTTGACAGGAGGCTACTGATACTAAACAGCTGTAGGATTTGGTTGAAAACTTGAATTCTCGTCAGGCATGGTGGGAAATAGAGGCAAGAAAATTGGGAAGGAGTTCAAAGTTAGCCTCTGCTACATAGAAAGTTTGAGACCAGCCTGAGCTACATGGTATGGAGTCCCAAAACAAAAACTAAGCCAAACCTATGTGTACATGTTCAGAATTAAAGAATACCTGGTAAGTGCTAGAGGTTTCCAGTTAGCAAAGGGAAACAGGGCGGGAAAGACGTAAGGAAAAAAAGGCTTTGTCTACACGGTAGTGTTAAATGTGATGGACCGAGAAGGCGGCAATACATGCACATTTGTGGTCCCAGTAGTGAGAGTGATGGTGAGACATTTAAACTTGAACATGCATTCTGACCCGAGCTTTAGAGTCCTGGTGCAGCCTTTGCTGTCTGCTGCCGCAGAGCCAGCCGCTCACCCTGTCTCCCAGCCTGTGCACAGCTCATCGGAGGACGTCTTTACAAAGCACACACCATGACTTGTGGTCCAGTTTTCAATCACTTGCTTAATCTTCTGCCAGCGACATTGAAGACTACTTTGTTCTAATTAACTCTAGGTAGTAAAATTTCATATTTAATTTTATGTAATACAATTTCATTTATTTGGCAAATGTGTCATGAGTGAGTAAAATCTTTATTATTCTCCCCTTCATCTCTCTGTTTACCATCCCAGCATTAAGCACCTACTGCATACCTATTAAACTAAGTATGTTGGAATTAAGGAATGTAAAATACAGATGAACAGTCATATGTGTGTGTGTGTGTGTGTGTGTGTTTTAAAGAGGAGAGACAGTAGGTATGTATTCCAGACCACAGTCTTCATCGAGTTGATTAAAAGATTATTTTGGATGATGCATTGCGTGGGTTCTGCAGAAGATGTAGGTGAACCTTAAACATTGGTCCGCAGGAGCAGTGGTAGCGTGAGGACTCTCTCTGCCTGGGAAAGTGGCTGCTGGACGGCTATGGGGAGGGAGGAGATAAAATTGGCCTTGCCAGTGTGCTTGCAGCCTTTCAGATATCTTTCCAGGACTTTGCCTGTAATGTGTGCAGGTCGGCTCCTCTGGCCTGGGTTTCCTTCCATAGCTGCTCTTTTGGGAGGCTGATGGCTGCCGCCTTGGGTAACGTAAGAAACACCGGCTTCAGAGTCAGACTGCTGTGGTTTTTGCCATGAGCTGACTGCTGCTTACTGAGGAGACCCTGGGAAAACTGGCTGTTTTCTCATCTATAAATGCAGAAAACCATCTGTACTTCAGCCCTCAGCTGAGTGGGATTAAACGTGAGTGTGTATAAGAGGAGGCTGGCATGTGTGCAGAGCTCAGCAACAAACAAGAAGTGATGTTCACTGGGATCTGAAGCCCATGGTGCTTCACCTCGAGTGCTCACCACTGAACTGACATGGTGTTCCCAGCCCGGGCCTGGCCTGCTTGTCAGTGAATGCGGTGTAGCAGCTTTGTTTAGGACTCTCGTGGTTTGGGAATTAGCATTTTGAGAGGGAGGTGTCTTCTTCAGCCTAACTCTCCTGAGCTTAACCTTGTGGCATTTAGTTTTATATAACTTACCCTGGTGGGACACTTAAATTATCTGGCCTTGACAGATTGTAAAAAATTTAGACTGCAGAAATTTCTTTTTGTGACGAAAACTGCAAAAGCAATATCCATAGGGATCCAGTAGGTGGCACTGCTTTCTCACTTTAGTGAGAAGAAATTGGACCAGGAATGGAATTCAAAAGTATCAACGTCTTTCAAATGAAAGAAACATAGATTGAAATCACAACTTATTGACTGAGTTTCACACATGTAATCACATAAATGGTCATCTTGAGTAGATGGCGAGGCTGACATTGTCTGAGGGACTAAGGGGCAAGAGCAAGCTTCCACATCTGTATGCGTCCTGGCACTGCATCTTTGAAATGTGGGAGCTCTGACTTATAGCCCAGTTTTCTTGGACAGTGCTTATTAACCAGTCGGGTAGCCTCCTTAGTGTTAGGTGCTGCATCTCAAAAGTCAAGAAATTCTAGTTCACGTTAGGGAACCAGGCATGGCAGCATGCACCAGTGATCTCAGCAGTTGAGAGGCCGAGGCAGGAGGGACTCAAGTTCAAAGCCAGCATGGGCTTCATCATAAGATCCTGCCTTTAAAGAAAAAGACAGAAAGTATTGGAATTATCTAGCCCAGTGCTTTCATTTCATAAATAAAGAAACCGAGGCTCAGGGAGCCTTCTGGCCTCTCAAGCTTGACATGCAAGTTAGTCCCATGCTGTCGATGATAGCCGAGGTGCAGCTGTAATTATATATGTTTTTTATTCTTTTTTTCGGAGCTGGGGACCGAACCCAGGGCCTTGCACTTGCTAGGCAAGCGCTCTACCACTGAGCTAAATCCCCAACCCCGTGTAATTATATATGATTAGCACATCTATGGACAGTGTAATAGAATTACTGTATACTTCAGTCGGTACGGACTTGCCTCTAAGTAAGCTCGCTCCACCTTTACAGCAGTCACAGAGGAAGGCAGGACAGTCCTGCTTAGGGTTATGTGTGTTTGAAGCACAGAAGTCAAGTGACTTTCTATACCTGTGACTCACCCACCTCCATGCAGGATTGGTGCTTTTGTTCTTCCCTTCAGAAGCCTCTGGACAGACAGACCTCCATGGGCAACTGTGCCTGCCTGTTTTAATCTTTTGGAGGGTCTGTTTCCCTTTTGAGGGTGCACAACAATCCTGATGTCCGTCTCTAATACCAGGGCAGGAGCATTCGCCTGCCAGGCATGCGGTAGGTAGCCACCGTGAGAAAGCAGGCTGTGAGAGGATGAGCTAGTGTCAGATGTGGGGATTGGAGCTCATCTCTCCCTCCTGTTAGACTCTTTCCTTCTGCCCTGTGACCTGGGAAAAGGGAGTGGCTATGCTTCTTATCTTTCCAGTTGGGGGATTTCTGCCATACTTTATTTCCTTAGCTGTGAAGGGCACAGTCACTGAAGTGGACAGTGGTGGGGTAGGGGCTGGGGGAGTGGTGCTGGAACCTGGAAAACTGTAGAGGTTTTTATTTAATCAGCCTTCTAGGACTGAATGTTTGAACAGTGGCTGTTCGCTCTTGGTCATCACACTGGGTCTAACTTGATGGCAGAGGGCATCCTGCCCAGTAGTTCACAGCAGAGCACTTAGAAGTTGGGATTTCTGTCTCAGGTTCAGCCTGTGTTTGAGTGACACGGAGCTGGGCAGTGGATCATTTCTGCTTAGGCTTTTGAAAAGTTGGAAAACCTTTTCTTCTTTGTGAATATAAATGTTTTACCAATATGTATGTAAATACACCATTTGTACCATTATAGATAGTTATAAGCTACCTCGTGGGGGCTGGGAATTGAACCTGGGTCTTTTGAAAAAGTGGTAAGATGCTCTCAGCTGCTGAGCTATATCTCCAGCCCTGAAAAATTGGAGAACCTTTCAAAGTTGTTCTTGTATGTATTTCAGTCAATCATCGTCTGTGTCCGTGTGCGCTAGCACATGCACACTTGCATGCACATACACACGTGTGCACACACAGACACTAATAGACAAAACATAGGCTGGAAAGATGCTCAGGGCTGTTTGCTGCCTGTGTTATTCTGATCATGCAAACACGGGTGAGCTTGTTTTGGAACCATCCTTAATCCACTGCTGCATCAGGCAGGGGTGGGACTTTGAAAACTCCCAGTGCTGGCCTCATTGCCAAGCCCTTTAAATGTCAGGCAGTATACCAGATACGGTGTGTATGTTCGTTTAATGTGGAGCAGCTCCATGAGACAGCCATTTTTCAGTGGATGAACAAAGCACCTCAGAAGAAATTAACAGACTGTGGACTCAGGACTGCACAGGTAGGCAGTAGGCTTTTCATTTGACTCTGGTCTGACTCACTTAGCCACATGGTGTCTGCGTTTCCTCCCACTTCAGATTGTGTGTCAGAGTCCCAGGCCTATAGTTTCACATTTAATTAGAGCTGTCCACTAGCGGTGCAGAGAGCTGGAGGAGAGCACTCAGGCCAGTGCCGTGTTAGGCTGACGAGGTATTACTGGAGAGGAGACATGCTGGGAACTCAAGCCGTCAACCCACCCAGGTCCACTAAAGTCACACCCATTAGTCACTGTATTTGGCCTCCCTCTGGCTCCCCACTCCCCTTTTTTCTTGGATCAAATTAACTTTTTTGACAGATGTTTGGAAAATAGTCTTATCCTGTAATTTATATTTATAAATCCTTCTGCTACAGTGTGGTCCCCATTCTCTGCCTTCATTGAAGCCAGAAAATAACCTGGGAAAAGGCCACATTTCCTGTTATGAATTTGGAGGCTCTTGTCTTTTTAGCATACTTTTTGAGCTTTTGAGAATTCTAGACCAGGAGATGGAAAGCCAAGCGTGATACTTCATCGAGATGCTCTCGCTTCTTTAGAGGTGGTCACCATTAGTTTGAGGTTTGTCCGCCCCAGACTCAGAGCTGAGCCTTTTGTCTGTTTAAAAATCCTTATTCTCTTTTAGATTAGATTTGGAATGAGGACATTCTTAACTCTGAAAGTCAGTGCAGTTCAAGCTTCTCTACAGGCTGGCAGCCCCTTACTCTGTCCAGTGATGACAGTTAGCCACTGCCACTGCTGCACACGCTCCTTCTCCCTCACGGCTGCTGTCCTTTCCCGGTTACAGTAGATTCTGTAAGTACTCTTTCTGCCTTTAATGTAGAAGCTCCCATGTGTGCTTGCCTGTGTGTGTCTTTGTGTGTCTATGTATACACATGTGCATGTATAGGTATGGAAGCTAGTGTCTTATTTCACTGTTCTCTCTATTATTGTTGTCATCATCAGGGACCCAGTCTCTCACTGAACCCAGAGTTCATTGGTTTGGCTAGGCTGGCAGTGATCCACCTACCTCAGCACCCCGAGACCTGTTACAGACACAGGCAGCTGTGCCTGGCTTCCACTGAACAAGACCTCATGCATGCCCAGCCAGCACTTACTGGCCAGGGGTCTCCCCAGCCCTATGTCTCACTTGCATGGTCTCAGAATCTAGTGTTTTCTCTGCTTGGTGCACATTTTTCCAGGAATGAATGAAGTCCACTTGAGTCATATTCCTTTTGCGTCTGCTCGGCCCTGCTATAAATAGACATCACACTCCAGAGATGGCCACCCAGCAGGACCCTCCTGTCCTTCTGGAAGTAGTAACGCTGAGACCCTTACTCTACTTTCTGTTGTAGTGTTTATAGTTGTGATGTCTTTAAAAGTGAGAACAAGCACCTTTCTTGTTGCTTTGAGTATTTTTTAAAAAGCAGTGGTGTCTGTGCTAGGATTCACGTGTTTTTGCTTACAGTGCTGTTCTTATTACACAGTGCTCCTCACTGTTTCAAGAGAGGGAGGAAAAGCATGTCTGAAACTATGGCCAGATTGGGGGCAGGAGGGTGTTCATATTGAGTTCAGTGTCTGAGGAGAGGTCTCCCCCTCCCTCTTT
Source organism: Rattus norvegicus (assembly GCF_021556685.1). Lineage (NCBI taxonomy): Eukaryota > Metazoa > Chordata > Mammalia > Rodentia > Muridae > Rattus > Rattus norvegicus. The sequence continues at coordinate 165,960,288 of NC_141534.1, read as the reverse complement.
AACGGCTCAGCATCTGGGCTTCATCAGAGCCGGGCAGAGGGTGTCCAAGGCCTGCAGATGCTTAGCAGAGACACTTGCCGTTCTCCTCAGTTTCAACTTGGCCAGCACTTGAAAGCGCATTAGTGTCCATGCAAATGTGCACATGGGACCCAGGCTGTCTGTGGATTCAGCAAGTAGCCATCGCATGCATACTGTAACCCACATACTGTAACCATAGAAAGGACACTTCCCCATCTGTGGGACAAGCCACCAGCTTTGTTTTGTGTCTTTTTGTTCTTCTTGCCCATCTGATTTCTTATTCTGTCCTGGTTGGTGAGACTGGGCTGTGCGAAGCTCACTTGCCACGAAAAGACAGTGTGCGGACATCGGTGCTCGCTTACACTGGAGACCTACAGTGGTGCTTACGCTGGCCTCAGGCTCTGCCAGACTCTGGTTCTCCTTAGCACACTGTATCCGAACTTGTAAAACTTTATTTGTGTGCTGGTGTATGTGTGTTTGTGTGTGTGTGTGTGTGTGTGTGTGTGTGTGTGTCTGTATGTGTATCTGTGTGTGTCTGTGTGTGTGTCTGTGTGTGTGTGTCTGTATGTGTATCTGTGTGTGTCTGTGTGTGTGTGTCTGTGTGTGTGTGTCTGTGTGTGTATGTGTGTGTGTGTGTCTGTATGTGTGTGTGTGTGTGTGTGTCTGTGTGTCTCTGTGTGTGTCTCTGTGTGTGTATGTGTGTGTGTGCATGTGTGTGTGTGTGTGCATGTGTGTGTATGTTTGTGTGTGTGTTAGGTTCTGCAGAGCTTGGAGTTTCAGGTGCTTTTGAGGTTTGACCTGGTGCTAGGAGTACAACTCTGGTCCTTTTAGCAACCCCTCCTCCCCGAAAGGCTCCTTCCTGCCCAACTGGACTTTGGTCAGGTGCTTCAGAGACTGGTGCACCCTCCTGGCCCAAATTGAGCAGGCTTTCTCCTGTCTCCCACTATGATCCTTAGTCCAATAGTAATCCCCGTCTTCGCCCAGGTCACAGGGTTGTCCTCCAGCGCCCCTTTCTCTTTGAACCAGTACTGATGGAGCCTGCCAGTGTCTACCATGGGTCTCTTTTCCCTCATTTCTAAGATGGTAATGCAATTTCTTGTTTCAAATCTAGGCAGTAGCATCTCTGTCTTCAATAGTTAATGGCTTGCAATGGCTTGCCAAGATCTGATTTTTTCTTTCTAAACCCTTTTAAAACATTTTCTCATGGCAAAATTTGTTCTTATCACTTAGACCCATTTCACCAGGACAGTTCTTCTTATGCTCCCATGATACCTAGCATTTCCCTCAGCACCCTTACTGTGATGTCCTGGTTGCCTGTTGTCTCATCTCTTTTTGTCTGACCACCATGTGTATGAAGCCAGGGCAAGTGTCTGCCTCTGGTATAGCCTATTGCTGGTATAGCACTGCTCCTGGCCTGTAGTCATGGCTTAACAAATGCTTGCTGAGAGTGGATGGTGGTCTATGGTGGGGACCCCTGGAGGAGTCCTGATGGAGTGGACTGCTTGGTCATCAGCAATTGTGAAGCTTCTTTCCTAGAATTCAATCTGTTTTACTCAGTGGTTTCTGACCATTTCTTGTAGACACTTGTTTCCAAATTATTATCACACTGTAATGGGAGTTCTTTTTCAGCTTCCAGATATACTTTTTTGTTCAATTTTCCACAATTTCATTAACTACATAGTTGTCTCTAGTGAGGTTTTCTCTCTCTCCCCCTCTTTCCCTTCTTCTTTCCCTCCCTCCCTTCCTTCATCTGCTCATTCACGCAGCCACCAGGTCCTTTGAAACAACTCTGGTCTGCCTAGCTTCTTTTCCATCTCCATTCTATAATCCAGCCAGCTGCCTCTAGACAGCTAGATTCCTGCATCGGTTCCTGTGGACTCTGCTGCTCCTGTCTGCTCTGTCTTGCTCACCACATCCTTTTAATCACACCATGGCATACTTTATTTCTTTGCTTAAAAGTTATATAGAGTAAATTGTCATCTGCTCTGTGTGTCCCATTCCGACTCCCTGCATTGTGCTCCACCCTAGCTTCAGTCCCTGTCCCTCCCTCCCCACCCTTTCTTTCCCACTGCTGCAGAGTCAGAGCTCTCAGTACATGCAGTATGTGTGTGTGTATGTATGTACTTTTGTGTGTCTCTCTGTGTGGCATATGTACATGTTTGTGTGTGTATACAAACATAGCTGCTCCTAAAATAGCTATGTTTTGAATTCACAGACAGCCTGGGTCCCATGTGCACATTTGCATGGACTAATGTGCTTTCCAGAGCTGGCCAGGTTGAAACTGAGAAATGGCAAGTGTCTCTGGCGAGGCCGAGTGCCTTCCCAGTCACTCTCCACCTCATGTTCTGAGCCATCTTCCTGCCCCTGGACTTTTATAACAGTCAACCAACTGTAGTTGCTCATTGTGCCTCTGCCAGCTCCTCACATGAGTCCTTCCAAAGTAACCTTTATTATATATAGCTCCATAGTCACACTGCAGTGTTAGAAACCCTTCCTGAGACTTTGATGCCTATAAGTTGTCTGCATTTTTGGCCTGGTGTCAGGGCTCCCAACCTACTTACTCAGCCGTGTCTCCCATCACTTTCATCGCCAGAGTTCCAAATAATTTCCATGTCCCTGAAGCTGAACAAATCAGGACACTATTTGATTTTGTCTGAATGCAGCTTATGTCCCCCGCTGCCCTGCTTTGGCTGAAGGTGTGCAGTCTAGGTGGGCCTTTCCTTCCTGCCATTCAGCTTCTCAGGACCACTGAACCCACTCCAAAGACTGCCAGCCCCGCAGCCTTAGATGATCTGTGCTTGCCGGATGGAATCCTCACCACATCAGAACCCCTGTGTAGCTTCTTCGACTTTAAGCTGTTCTTATGACTCCTGTATTTATTTATTTCATCTGGCCCTTTAACTGGCATACATGCTTTCTGAGGATAGTGAGAAACAAGCCTAATGTTGTTTGTGTATTAGGTGTTTAATACACCTAATTAATGAGTAAAGGAACATGTAAACTGATTGGCTTTACAAATACTCATCTTACCAAGAGAATTCTTTTCTTTCTTCCTTCCTTTCTTTCCTTTTAAAAAATATTATTTATTTATTTATTTTAATTTTTTCAAGACGGGATCTTATTATGTAGCTCTGGCTGTCCTGGAACTTACTATGTAGACCAGGCTGGCCCCAAACCTCACAGAGACTCAGCTGCCTCTGCCTCCCACATGCTAGGATTAAAGGCGTGTGTCACCATGCCAGCAAGTGGGCTATTTCATATTGCTTTTGTATTTGAAAGGATGATGAGCGCTAAGACAGCTCATGTTTTTCAAGGTGACCTTGCTGGGGGTAGTAACATAGCTTACATTTTGTGTGCTCTGTAAACCAACAATAATTTGTTTTTACATTTTCAAGAATCTGAAAGAGGAAGCAAGTAAGAGTGTGCTCCAGATATGACAGGTATCTGCAAAGCTGAAACACAGAGTTTTGGCTGTGCCCCATGACCCCAGCTTCAGTACTGGGGATCCAACTCAGGCCTCATCTGCCACTTAACTGTATTCCCAGCCTCAAAAATACCCTCTGACCCTTTATGGAAGAAGTCCACTGACCACTAATATAGAAATACACCTGATCTGCCTGAGCGGCTGCTGCTGGAGATGTGGAACTGTCTGCTTCCCTAACAGTCTACTAGACCCTCTCCAGGCAGAGAGATTCCCTCTGGAAGGAAATCCTTAGGCCTGGCTTCAGAAGGGTTTTGAGTGGTGTGCAAATCTTTCCTGGGCTCTTTGGTACTTGGCACTATCTCCCACAGATAGCCAGATACAAACGAGCCAGTTCTTTCCATTAGAACCCTCACCAGAGCCTGGCAGATTGCACAGTGGTCAGTTAGTTGTCCAGAGTGAGTCTCTTGGCATGTTTGAAGAATGTTAATTGCTAAGTGCAGGCTGAAGTCAAAGGGCTTCATAATGTCCTTAAGCTGCTTTAAATGTCCGTAGCCTGAGAATTTTAGAACCAGAAAAGGTCTGGGAGATCACCGAGTTTACCATGGTCCTTAAGAGCAGGGGCTGTGAGCCAGACTGTGTGGCTCTTCCCCTTAATCCCCCTGTGTCTCAGTTTCTTCACCTTTAAAGTGGGGCTAAGAATAGCACCATTGGGCTTGTGAGTATCAGCAGCAAGTGTGAGCGTTTCCCACAGCCACATTTGACTGGCAGCACTGGCTCTGAAACAGGACTCTCTGCATAAGCGTTCTTGTTTCATTGATGCTTTTAGTAGTTGTCTCATTTTATAGTTACAGATACTGAGGATGAGAGGAGCTAAACGATTTTCTTCCTTACCTGATGGGCAGAGTAGGCTAAAGCCTGGCTGCAGCCTTTCAGTTCAGTGTTCCCTCCCTGTTACCAGTGTTGCTTGTAGGTATGTGTTTAACACATGTAGATTTAAATTGTGTGTGTGTTCACTCGTGAGTGGGGTTATATGTGCATATGCATGTGGAGTCCAGAGATTGATACCAGGGTCTTCCTCAGTCAGTTTTCATCTTATCTTTTGAGTCAAGGTCTGTCACTAAACTTAGTGCTCACAGATTCAGGTAGGCTGGCTGGCCAGAAAACCTCCCGGATCCTCCTATTGCTGCTTTACTTGTGCTGGCATTAACAAATCCACATGGCTGCACCAGGCTTTTACACCAGCAGTAGGCGAGCATTTCCTGGCTCAACCATCCTCATGGCTCCTTATTTTACTTTGTATACAGAGGTCACCCAAGCTGGCCTTACGCTTCAAGTTCTGTCTCCGCCTCCTAAGTGATGGGGTTTCAATTAGTTACTGTGTCACCATAGCTGGCTTGAATGGCTAAAAAAAATATTAAATTTACTTATTTTACTTTATGCGTATGGATATTTTGCAAGCTTGCATTTATGTACAATACAGATGTGCCGGCTGGATTCCCTGGAACTCGGGTTATAGATGTTTGTAAGCCAACCATGTGGGCACTAGAAATCAAATCCAGGTCCTCTACAAGAGCAGCAAGTACTCTTAACTCCTGGGCTTACTGCTCCAGCCCCTGGATGATCTTTAATAACTACAAAAAACACATGGCAGCTTTTTAGATGAAATAAGAAAATGAAGTTATTTTCTAGCATAGTCTCCTGTCTGTCCAGTTTCTCCTTATCTTCTCGCCATCATGCTAAGGGCATTATTTCATGGCCAGGTCTTTTAAGATTGAAGAGCTGCTCATGTACCTGCTGTCTATCAAGTTGACAAGCACTTTATTATCCTAAAGAAAACCCAGGGGGCTGGAGTGATAGCTCAGTGGTTGAGAATGCTTCCTGCTTTTACTTACAGAGGATGTGAGTTCGGTTCCCAAGTCAGATAGCTTACAACTGTTTATAACTCCAGCTCCAGACCCAGTGTCGTCTTCTGCATGCACCTGCACTCACATGCACACAAACACATAGACATCAGTAAAAGTTAATTGTAAAGAAAACTAGGTATGTCAGTGTGCCTTTCTCCATGCCCCACCTCCAGTAGCTCTCAGTCTGCTTTCGGTCTTTACAGATTCACGTATTCTGTATGTTCCATGTCAGTGGGTTCACACAGTGTGTGATATTCCATGTCAGTGGGTTCACACAGTGTGTGATATTCCATGTCAGTGGGTTCACACAGTGTGTGATATTCCATGTCAGTGGGTTCACACAGTGTGTGATCTTTTGGGTTTAGCAGTTTTCATTTAGCATGTTTTTATATTTGCATATTATCTACATATTATATATAGCACTTAATCTTTCTGAGGATGTACCCCACTTTCTTTATCCATTAGCCTTGGATGGACATTTGGGTTGTTCTGTCCTTTGACTATGATAACATTTGAGGGCAAATTCTTGCTTGAGTGCCTGTGTTCAGCTCTTTTTGGTAAGAACCTGGGAGTAAGATTGTTATTGCCAGGCAGTGGTGGAGATTGCTTTTCATTTTTAATCTCAGCAGGTCGATCTCTGTGAGTTTGAAGTTAGCCTGGTCTACAATGTGAGTTCCAGGACAGCCAGGACTGTTACACAGAGAAACCCTGTCTGGAAAATGCAAAACAAAACAAGACAAAATAAAACATTGTTATTCTCTAGTTCTAGCTTTTAACATTTTGAGACATCATGGAACTTGTCCTCTGTGATGTTTTGTGTATGTTTGGCCCAGGGAGTGGCACTACTAGGAGGTGTGGCCTTGTTGGAGTAGGTAGGTGTATCACTGTGGGTACGAGCTTAAGACCCTCACCCTAGCTGCCTAGAAATCAGTATTTTGCTAGCAGCCTTCAGATGAAGATGTAGAACCCTCAGTTCCTCCTGTACCATGCTGCCACTGTGATGATAATGGTCTGAACCTCTGAACCTGTAAACCAGCCCCAATTAAATGTTGTCCTTATGAGAGTTACCTTGGTCATGGTCTGTTCACAGCAGTAAAACCCTAACTAAGACATCCTCCTTGGTGGCAACAACGCTGATCTGTAAGGGTTCTAGTTCTTCTGTGTCTTGTTAGTGCAGGCTGTTAATAATTATTATATTGTTACAGTGTCCTCATGGGGATGAAGTGACTCTTCACTGGCCTTCCCTTGAGTTTCTCTAGCACCAGCGCTGCTGGTCACCCGGTTGTTCCAACACTGTCTGCTGAGGGAGGAGCTTATTTCTGCCTTGCATAGCCCTGGTACCTTGCTGTTGGTATGTTGTGTTGGTTGATCACACATACTCAGGTTTAATCTCTACACTTCAGTCTGCTTTGTTCCTTCCTTTCGTTGGCCATCCTCCGGCCTTACCATCTTGTTTTGATTGCTACTGCCTTCCGGTAAGTTTTGAAATCAGACAGTTTAAGTCTTCTTTTGCTCTTTTCAATCTCTTTGTTATCTGTCAGCCTCTTCTGAGTCTATGGGAATTGAAAATTGGCTTTTCTATTTCTGTAGAAAAGGCAGATGGGATTTCGGTAGAGAGGTGTTGAATCTGTGAATGGCCTCGGACATTGTTGCTGCCTTGACAGTTTCCAGAACATGAGATGTTTTCCATTTTATTTTGTTCCAATTTGGGTATACTTTGTATTTCTTGCCTAATTGTTCTGGCTAGAACTTAGTTTGGATTATGAGCTAGATTTTTTTTTCCATTTTTCGAAGCTGAGTGTATGAATGGCCCACATTTTGCTTGTCCTCTGTCTGTGAACTGTTGGGTTATTTCCACCCATTAGCAGTTGTGAATAAGGCTACTGTGCCCACAGATACACAAATCCTTTCTTTCTTGGGGATATATCCAGGAACACTTGCCAGAGTACATGAATCATCCTTCCAATATGCTGATAGATTAGTTTTGCTAATATTTTATGGAAGATTTCAGTGTATATGTGTATTTATAAAGTATAGTAGCATAAGGTTTCCTGATGCTATTTCATTTGGCTTTGAGTGGTATTGATCTCATAGTGACTTTAAAAGTCCCTTCTATCCCTCCTTTCTCCCCTTTGAGCTGCATTGGTATTATTATTAATATTATTTTAAATAATTATAGGGTTGACTAGTCAAGTATGCCTGCCTCCACACTTTTAAACTTTTATATTTAGTTCTCCTGATAGTCTTATGATTACCGATTTAACTTCTTTATGTATGAAAAGTCTGTTTTGATTTTCTGTTTCTTCTTGAGTCATTTTTGGTAGCTCATGTATTCCTAGAAATTTTTACCCTTTTCCGAAACGTCCACATGGAATTCCATAGTGGCTGTGTTAACTTACATTCCTTTTACCTCATATCCTTGCCAGTATTTATTATTAATTAAAAAGTCTATGTTTTGGTCATAGCAGATACTTAGTGTTTGCTTGCCTCTTGTTTTAGGAATATTAACTTTTCTTATAACATTTATGAGGTATGCCCAACTGTCATTTCTGGGGTTCAGAGAAAGCAGTTGTCTAAGAAGGTATTGGTGACAGTCACAGACCTGGCACATTAAGGGTTTGAAAGAATCATGATAGTCTGAGTCCGGAGTCTTTTTCAGGGCCCCAGGTAGCTCAGACTGGCCTTAGACTTACTATGTAGCTAAGGATGACCCTGCACGCCCTAACCTTCTGGCTCCACCCACTGAGTGACAGGGTTATGCATAGGCCACCACATCCTGTTTTCTGAGTGGTGCTAATGGAATCCAGGGCTTTGCACATGCTGTGCAGACACCCGATCAATGGCTGCAACCTCAATGCCAGTCTTCTGTTAACTACAATTCATACTGCCTTCCTTAAGTAACAGAGATACCTGCCTTATTCCTATGTCACTGTGCTATTTTCTTGGTGCTTGTGTGGGTGGGAACACGGTTTCTTTTTTCTTTTCTTTTCTTTTCTTTTTTTTTTTTTTCAGAGCTGGGGACTGAACCCAGGGCCTTGCGCTTACTAGGCAAGCGCTCTACCACTGAGCTAAATCCCCAACCCCAAGGAACACGGTTTCTTATATTCCCAAGTAGGACTTGGGCATCCAGAGACAGCATGATGTTGGGACTCAGCCTAGTGGAAAGACTAGCACACCCTTTTGCAGTCACATAGTGACCTGAAGGACTCTGAACCGTCCTTTGGAAGTTAACCACAGTCCTCAACCAGAACTGTTTGGTTCTGTGGGAACAGTGAGAAGGAATTGATTTTTAAATCCACTTATCTGAAAGGTTTGATGGCGACTCCCCCAAGATTATACTTTTTGGGTCTCTAACATTTTAAGTGGACCCAGGTCTTTGATATGTCATATCCTGAGAGAGGCAAATATGTTTGGTTGATCTGTGCATAGATTCTGTTTCTTTTGTTTACTTTCTTCACCATTGTCTTTCAGGCTCATCCAAATGCACAGAAGAACCTCCTTCAGGTGGACCAGAACTGTGTTCGCAATTCCTATGATGTGTTTTCTTTGCTGCGGTAAGAAACTCCTTGGAGTCTCCTGGATTTGGATACAGGTCTCACTTGTACATCTGTGGTGCTGAGGTGTGAGGGAACGTGTTAGGGCTTGAGAAGCCAGCACTCAGGCTTAGCATTTTTTAGTAAAAGCTCCATAAATTCTCTTGTTCCAGTGATTTAAGTTTATCTCCTTGACAAAATCTTTGAAAAGCCATTTCCTCTCCTTGGATAGTGGGGAGAGCAGCTGAAAGTGCAGACCTTAAAACAGAGCACGTGGCCCTCGCTGGTCTGCAGAGCATGGACATAACCGGAGCTTATCAACGATGCTGCCCCAGGAGAGCCCACCAACAGTCCTAGGCGTGGCTTAGGCTTTTGGCTTGCTTGTCATCTTAAGAGGCCTATGTGACAGGCCAAAGGAGCTTTGCAGATATCCAAGGCTCAGAGGCTTAAATGCCCCAGCTCTCTGTATGGATTTGAATGTATATGAAATGCTTGGGATTAATTTTGAAAGATTTAAAAATTTAGCTTCAGTTTAGCATGTGGTAGATTATCAGGGGCATTTCCCAGGGGACATTTCCAAGTATAGTCAGTGCAACACTCAGCCTTTGTTCAGCTCAGAGTGCTAGTGGAAATTTGACTTGGGTAGCATTTTTCTAATGTTTACTTAACACATCATAAATTTTAGAGCATTACATATCCTCTATAGATCTTCTAGTGGAAGAATCCAGAAGGATTCATGAAGAATGGTTATTTTATAAACATTATACAAGTGGCCTTTCCTTTGTGAGCCTTGAATCGTATATTTGATGACATAGAGTTTGGTTATGTGACTTGTGAAAATTACTCTTGTGGAACAACAACCCTAAAGCTGCCACATATGCTTGATGACCTTATGTGTCTGAGAGGTATCTTCAGTTTGACTGCTTGGGATGTGTAAACAGATAGGGTTTACTAATTGAATGAATATTCTTTTGAGTCTGTTGAATTGGGGGTGTAATAAGTGATGAGTAGAGTGTCTAGGAATAGTTGACATGTGAATAAACTGCTCAATTTCCTGACCTCTGTTTTCCTTAGTAAAATGATAGAAAGAGCATTTTCTAAAAAGGTATTTTCTAAGTATGAGATTATATGATCTTATATATAATCTTATATATGATCTTATATAAAACAATAGAACTAGAAGAAAAATCCCCAACTAAGAGAAAAGGAGGCACTTGGGATAGTTAACAGAGAGGAGAGGATGTGCTAAAGGGTGCTGAAAGCTCTAAGCTATGCAGAAGAATAGGAGAGAAAGAGATGTGTTACCATGGGAAAGGCAGTGAGTAGGGCTGCAGGTGTAGCTCAGTGGAAAAGCACTCATCATGTGTGAGGTACAGAGTTCAATCCCCAGAAGCTCCAATTGTCCTGCTTACTCTGGTTCACTTAACTCTTCAGGTTCTTGTGGGAGAAGTGGTGTTCAGTTGTATTGTTTATAGGTTTTTTTTAAAAGAATTACCATTGTAATTCATTGCTACAAAACAATGTAGACTCACTTTTGGGTGTGGGGTGTGTGTGTGTGTGTGTGTGTGTGTGTGTGTGTCTGTGCATGTACACACGAGTACACACATGTAGGAGGAATATGCACATACAGAGGTCAGAGTAAGACACTGAATGTTTTACTCTATCACTTTCCACCTTACTTGAGGCAGGATCTCTCACAGCCTTTCATCTCTGCCAGGCTTGTTGGTTAGTGAGCTCCTGGGATCTTTCTTTTCTTCCTCACTACTGTGGTTACATCCTGTTAGCTGAGACCTCTTGCCAGCCCCAAGACTCAGTTTTTCTGAGCCAGATTAAATGTCTGTTTAGCAATCTAATTACCTACGTGCACTTCAGGAATCACCTTGTACCCAGAAACTCTAAGCTGTGCTTGTCAACGTGAACCTTGCTGCTTCTTTCAGATAGTGGCAGGCATCCACCATCTGCTCTGCTGAAAGCATTGCCCTGGGGAGCTCTCTGCTGTGGTAGATGTGGAATGCTTGCCGGGGAACTTGTTCCTCCCAGACTGTGTTTCTTTGTTCTTTTCTTTACTCACTTAACATCCCGAATGGGGATATTTTTAAAAATATATTTTCCTTTCCTATTTCTTCTTGATTTATAACATTTGTGCTACTTGGCCTATAATTTGAAAACATAGCCACAGCTGGGCACGTGTTCAAGTCTCTAATCCTGTCTCAGGTGGCACAGGTAGGTGGACCAAGAGCTTATCATTATCTTTGAGCTCTAGGCCATCCTGGACTACATGAGACCCTGTCTCCTCCTCTTCCTCTTCCTCCTCCTCCTCCAACCCCACCACCACCACCACTCACACTGTCTGCATTCCTTAACAGCCCTTTACTTCAGAGTGAGAACAGTAGTCTCCCAATTGCCTTTTTTAGGATTGTATGCTAATTAATAACCCGTACCAGCTAGGAGGCTTTGTACTGCTCATTTCCCCTAACTCTGAGGGAACCTGGGCTGTATAGTCAGCTTCAAGCCTGTACTATAAGTGAGACCTTGTCTCAAAATTAAAAATGAAAATTAATAAAAAGTTTCTTTATTGTATTGTGATCCTGGGAGCCATAGTTTCTTAGTAATGTTTGCTGGTGAGTTTGTGGAAAACTAGGGAATCTTGGTGAAGTTAGGACTTTGGAACACCTAGACCAGGGCCTGCACCAAAACCACATACTTCTCATGGGAGTTTATATCGTTTGTAGGAAAGCAAGTCAGGCGCTTTGGCTCACAGTGGAAACCCCACAGTAGTAGTCGAGTCTTCCAGAGTTGCCTTCAGTGTGTGTGGGCTGAGGCAGGGAACTTTTGTTAGCCCTAGAAAACTCTTGAGATTGCAGATTTGTTTTCCAGTAAACAGACAGGAGCCGTTTGGCTTTTGTGTTTCATACTTTGGGACACTCACCACAAGGTGTCAATGTTGGTCTTTAACTGACATTTGAAATTCCGGTTACTTTCCAATTTGGATGAGCAAGTGGCTGGAGGGAGAGCTTCCGCAGAGCATGAATTGGTGTTGTAAAATGCTACTCAATAAGCAGTTGTCTAACTCTAGCTTTTCTTGTTTTAGGGGCATAGGTAATTCGATAAAACTCAGGGGTGGGGGAAACTCTGGATTTTGCTGGTGTTGCCTTTAAATGCTTTTCGTGCTGGTGGTAGTGAGTTACTGAGTGGGTTAAGAGGGAGGGTCAGCATGGTGAGGCATACAGTTTTGAAGTCTATCCCTGGTGCAATCATGGGATAGACCGAGGATAAAGACAGGAGCCACAGGGTCACCTCTAATCTTGCCACTCTCTGAGGAGAAAAGATCTTTCAGGGTGTCATCCTCAGCCTCACCCCTTCATACTTTGTAAAGAGGGGGCCATATTGTCAGTTTTCTTCTCCTTTGAAGTGCTTCATCTTTTCCAGGTTAATACACAAAAAAACGGCAGTGACACAGTTCCTGGCTGTGGTCCTCTGCGAGGGCCTCCTACTAAAAGTGCGGGTTACTGGTAGACTGATGCAGGACTGGGTAGGACCCTTCCCTTTTGTTTGGTCCAAGCTGGTCTTGGAAATGGGGATGGTATTTGTCTCATCCAATTAGGAATGCTGGGAGGGTGGGTGGAGGACAGGGGTGAGAAGTCCCCAAGGCAGTTTCCATGTCAAGTCGGGGCACCTGGTGTACACAGCCTTCACTGTCGGCTCTTCTCTTCGATGTCTGAGTTCGAGCTTGTGCCCTGGCTTTTCCTCTTAGCATCATCTTCCCCTTTGCCTTCCTGCCATTCTTAGGTTCACTCCTGCTTTCAAAGTTAGCTGCATTCTCCCGGTCAGTCATGACTTTATGGTGTATGTCTCTTCACCGACGGCGTTGAAAGCTTCTTGAGGGAGGGATTCCTCACCTGGCCATGCCTCCCTTCATTGTCTGAACTCCCTGTGCCAGGGACTCTGCAGTATTATTGCCCCTGCCAGCTCTTCTCCACACACACACCTTCATCCCGCCTGTCTGAATGCTAGAAGCCCCAGTCTAGCTTCCTCATTCCTGCCTTGGACTCCAGTGTGTGCGTCTGTGTTTACCAGGGCTGTTGGGCATTCACAGTCATGGCCTTGAGGAGCCTCAACTCCACCTGGCCAGGTTCACTCATCAGCTTTGCCCTCTGCCCCTCTTCTTTCTCTTCTCTGGTATCAGCACCATGGTTCTAGAAATCAGAGTCATCTTTGTTTTCTGGCAATCTTCCGTCATTGGGGCTTAGTTGTCTCTGACCTCTCTCCAGTCTTCTCTGGGTGGCTTGTATGTCACCCTTCCCTGTTCTTCTGTCTGTCTTCCTGGGTTATGTCTTCGGCTCCGAACAGTCTTTTTGCTGCAGTTTGTTTTTTGTTTTTTAGCGGTGCTGTGCATTTTACAATAATTTAATTCAGGTAGTTGGAGAGCAGCTCTTGCTCCTGCAGAGGACCTGGGTATTTTTCTAGCACCCACATGGTAGCTCACGCCAACCATCTGTAACTCAGTTCTAGGGAACCCTATGCCTCTTTTGATCTTCATGCCCCCATATCTATATCTATATCTATATCTATATCTATATCTATGTCTATGCCTATGTCTATGTCTATGTCTATATCTATATCATCTATATCTATATCTATATATCTATATCTATATCTATATGATTAAAGGCGTGCACCACCTGGCCTGCACTGAGCTTTGAGGGCAGTACAACTCAACTCCTCTTCCTTTTGTGGTGAAACCTGTTCCTTTTTTTTCTTTAATAGATGGGGAAGTTGGAACACAAAGCAGGTGGTAGCTTACCCTTGGTCACAGCCATTAGTGTGAGAGCCACAGGGGAGAGACTTGTCCAGGTCCACAGATGGGTGCCGAAGCAGGTTCCAGTGTGTGTGCATTTTCCCGTCAGGGTCCATGGCTCTGGAATCAGGGTCAGTGGACTCGAATGCTGCTTATTTAGCCTGTGAAGAGCAGAGACAGGATACGTTTCAGAAAGATTCTCAATCAGAATGGAAATATTGGTATTCTGTGCAAGCATGGGTTAAACAAAAGCTGTATTTATATATAATAGCATATTTCTTTTTTATTTTCTCCTTTTCTGTCTACATATATAGATACATATGCTTGTATTCATCTTCATAAAGGCACACACACATTGTAGAAATAGGATTTTAATAAATGTTAGTGTAATTTTAGGTGGTCCCTCCTTTTACTTTTTGGCTGTTTTCCTCTTTAACCCCCCTTCCCCCATTCTTTGCCAGAAAACCACCCAAACAGAACCCACGTCCAAGTGATCCCCAGTCACACATCCGCTGTGTCAGCAGTCACTGCCTCATCTCTAGCTGTCTGTGTCTTTCCCACGGCCTGTGCATGTCATAGATACTGTGTGTGGATATGGTTTTAATTACTGACTTACAGAGTTGGAATGGAAAATGTACACAGTAATGGTTCTGCGTCTCAGTTTCCTGTTCACCATGGCATATGCAAGCCCCTCCAACTCATCCTTTTAATGATTCAATAACAGTCCCCACTGAGACTAAGACGTTTATCCCCGCCACTGTCCTGTTTTATTTTCACACGCACTTACGTTTAACAGTTTACTTTTGTGGGGCTGACGTTAAGAGCACAGGCTTCTCTCCCAGAGGACTCAGGTTTGATTCCCAGCACCCACATGGTAGCTCACAACTGTCTGTAACTCCAGTGCCAGGGGATTTGACACTCTCACACAGACATATCTACACACAAAACACCAATGAATGTGAAAAGGAAAAAAGTTACTTATGCAACCCAAGAATCAAGGACAGAACATTTAAAAAGTTACTTTAAATACCATTACAACTTTTAAAATATCAGTTGTGTAAGACAAAGTAAATAATGTAAATATAATCTTGTGGACATATGTGCTGTTTTAGTCAACTCTTCGCCTATGAGTTTCTCTTTTTTGTATTGTTTTGTTGTTTACTTTTTTTAAAATTAGCTTTGTTCTGAGGCAGTTTTATAACTATTCTATATGATGTGTGATGTGCTCTGGTGACTCTAACCCATTCTCTAACCACTTCCCCAGCCTTTCAACCCTCCTGCCTCCCTCCTGTCCTGTTCCCAGATTGTGACTTCAGTTTTGTTTTATAAAGCAGTTAGTATAACAGGGGTGTGTGTGTGTGTGTGTGTGTGTGTGTGTGTGTGTGTGTGTGTAACATATACACCCTTGGTTTTCGTTCCTTTATTTCTGTGCTACAGTCCTGGAAGAGGGGTCTTAAGAACGTATTGGGTTTCATTCTAAGATGATTCTTCCAAGGACACAAACGATATGTGGTGTTACCTTAAGTTTATTCTAAAAGTGAAAATCAACTTTATTAAAATTTTAATGGAAAATTTTGATTAAATGAATTTTCATATGAACTTTGGGAGAATTATCATTCTTTTTGGTTCTTTTTCTTTTTTTTCGGAGCTGGGGACCGAACCCAGGGCCTTGCGCTTCCTAGGCAAGCTCTACCACTGAGCTAAATCCCCAACCCCCTGAGCTAAATCCCCAACCCCGAGAATTATCATTCTTATGTTAGAATTCCTACCAAAGACATGTCTTTATGTTGGTCCACTTTGCTCATTTCCTCAGTAATATTTTGACTTTTTCTTCATGTGACCACTTGCCTTTATATTAAACTTGATCTTAAGTATGTTAGACTTTTTGTATATTATTTTATTTTATATATTGAATAAAATATTGCTACTTTATATTAGCTATAACTTTAATTTCTGTTGTGTGTACATATTGCTACCATAAGAAAATGCTACAGTTTTAAGGAAATCTTATTCTCAGTTACTATATCCAATCATTCATCATCTCCATCCCCTCCTCACCTTTTCCTGGTGTGCACTGTCAGGCATGGCTTCTTGTTTTCTGAGGCAAGTTCTCTCTTGGTTCTCTTGGGATGCACGTTGTCATCAGTGAGAGGGTAGTCTGAAGAGCATGGCGGAGCATGCCTGTAATGCCAGCTCTTGGGAAGCTGAGGCAAGGGGATCTTTGGTTTACTGGATGTTCAATAGAGAGTGGGAACATGGAGGGTTAATCCCACAAGTCATTCCAAAGCCCTGTGAAGGATTCTTGGCTTAGCATAAATGTTAATTTTCAGATGTTATTAAAAGGGTGAGTGAGGCGTAAGATGAGCGTGAAGAGGTGAAGAACGCCATCAGAGGCATTTGAGTACGCGGATCGTCTTCCGCCCAACGTGCTCCCTCTGTGCCCATCCTGGCTTGGGTTCACAGGGTTACTTTGCTCAGGGTGACTTTGTTTAAGATGTCACTTGGAATTAAAGCTCCACCATCCCACCCCTCATGGCTGCCTTGTAACTTCATTTTCACTGTGCCAGGCATGTTCTACGGCAGCTTTCCAAGGGGTAGTGATTTCACCCTTGTGTCTGTGCCAAGGAAAATAACCAGTTACCATTAAACACACCCCACCCATCACTTGATTTTTACATCCAGTTTTATTAAGAGAACATATCAGAGGCCTTGGAAGACTTAATACCTTATCTGTATCAGGTTATCACGGGCCCCGGTACCACGGTTGTTCTAAAGGTGAGTGCCACACCTTTGAAGGAAATCAGCATTTAACCTGTTATCTCCTGACAGTGTGTTTATAATAACTGTGTTCCCGCAAATAACTCCTTATGACTAGAAACACTCCATGCACATAGATAAGCCAGGTTCTACTTTGGGGACTTAGATTCTAGAGATTACTAGGGCTAGCAAGCAAGCAGTCTTTTTTTTTTTTTTTTTTTTTTCGGAGCTGGGGACCGAACCCAGGGCCTTGCGCTTCCTAGGCAAGCGCTCTACCACTGAGCTAAATCCCCAACCCCGCAAGCAGTCTTTTATTCATTGAAAGTTAGTAATAATTTCTAAATATTTTATGTTCTAGACATATCAAACTTATTTTTCTTCCCTGCTAAAGGCCTACATAGTAGAAAAGGAAAGAAAGTAGTATCCAGACATCTAGAATACAAATAGTATTCTGTGCTAAAATGTTTGTGTACTCTTATTTTTTAAGTTTTTTTTTTTAATGTATGTGAGTGTCTATATGTATACCATATGCATACTTGGTGCCCAGGAAAGCCAGAAGAGGACATCAGATGTCCTGGAACTAGAATTACAGATGCTTGTGAGCTGTGATGTGAGTGCTGGGAACCAAACATAAGTCTCTTAACAAACAGCCAGTGCTCTTAACTGCTGAGTCATCTCTTTAGCTTCTGCATACTTATTTTTATAGTACCATAATAGACATGCTACTGTTATAATTCTGTTTTATTATTAGGCAACTAAAACTCAGAGAAATTTAGCACATTGGTCCCAAGTTATTCATTTAGGAAGTCACAGAGGGCCCAGAAGGGCAGGTAACAAAGGCTTTACTGGTAGATTCTCCCTTTAGTGTGGACACGTCTCTTTTTCTTGATCTCTGTCTCTCTCTGTCTCTCTCTGTCTCTCTCTGTCTCTCTCTCTCTCTCTCTCTCTCTCTCTCTCTCTCTCTCATTCAGACCACTCAGTGTCAATCCTCTCAGTAAAATATCTTAGGTGGTGGATCCAGCTGAGCATAAAATGGGCCAGGAATCTTGATATCATGGATATCATGGAGACTTTCACATGGGCTCTGTTGGTGCCCGCCATGGCGTACTTGACCCACAGATGGTGTTGTGTGTGTTTGTCTTCACCATTATCTGGCAGTGTGGATGATCTAACACTGACTCCATTCCCCTACCCTGCCTGTTTCCAGGCCTCTCTTCCTTGCATTCACCATGGAGGTCAGATGGTTTTTTACATTAGCATTCTTTGTTTTGCTTTATTTCCCCCAATATTATTTGATTCTAGTGACAGAGTCAGCTTTGAACCTGAGTGGAGCTGGCGTTTAACAGTTATCTGGAGACTGGAGCTCATGAAAACTTTTGTATAAGGAAACAGTTGACTCAGCAGCATTTAAGAAGGAGCTAAGATTGTTATGTTGTATTGTTGAGAATATATTGTGCAGATGAGGTAGGCTATGGGCTGTTGGGCTGCAGCCATTAGATCATATTTGGAATCTTCTGCCTGGGTGCTAGTTTACTTTGATGAGAAAAAGCCAGGGAGGTGGCCAGCATCATGGCCATTTTAAAGTTGTCTTATAAGGACCAGTTGGAATAGAGGACATTTAGCCCAGAGAAGGAGCAGCTTTGAGAATTCACTTGGCTGTTGTTAAGCAGTTGTTTGGTTAATTTGGTGGATAACAATAAAGTGAACATCTGTTGACGAAGTATTCTCTGCCAGGGAAGTCACCTGTGCTTTATATTATTCACTCTGAGAAGGGGATCCCCCCCACCCCCCGGACACACACTTTTTTTTTTTAAATCTTTAAATCTCAGAAAATTGAGGCTCAGCACTGGGAATGACTCACTAAAGGTGGCACTGGGCCAGAGTTCTTACTTTCTTACTTACTTACATTTGTAGGTTTTTGAGCTCCTTAGGAAGGGATACATCTTGGAGGTATACTGTCCCTGAGAATGAGCGTTCTGATGCCCACATGTGCTGGTGTCTGAGGTGTACCAGATCCCATCTCTGGAAGATGAGATATAAGTTCTATCTTCACAGATGTTGCATGGCACTGGGAAATAAACAGACGACTTTTGGGTAGTTTTTTATTTTTCCCCTGGTTGTCAGGGACAGAGCAAAACTAGGGCAGGAATGGGGAATGCTGAGGATGGAGAGTCACAGAGGAAAAAATTGAACAAGAAGACTTGAAAAAGATAAGGCAGCAAGTGGAGTGGGCATCTGGAGGAAGAGCGTTCCAGAGAGGAGTGATCACAGGTATCACAAAGACCTGGGTGGGAGGGAGGGAGCTTGGTTTGTTTCAAGAACAGATATAGCCAATAGGTTGTCTTGTTTGAATGCAATGAACAGATCTTCCATAGGGTTTTAAATACACACCCCACGCCCCTCCGCTGTCCCATGTACAATATAAAGCTTGTTCAAGGGTTTTGAGCAAAAGGATATTGTGATCTCAGTTACATAAAGAAAATGATTTATGATCTGGGAGTTTATTGCCGTGGTTAGAGCAGGTCATGGCATTTCAGGGTCCTGGGTTTGATTCTAGTACCACAAAACAAAACATATAGACAAGATAAGAAATAGGAAAGAACAAATGTTAGTGGCATGGTAAGGCGGTGGTGTTGGCACAGCCTATGCAAGAGATAAGAGTGCCTTAGCCACAGTGAAGAAAGCAGTGTGTGAGGAAGAAATTGGACTTAGGGATAAATGTTTGCCCCATGAAACTAGGTGGATTGTGGTGGAATGATGAAAGCAAATGCTTCAGGATGCCTTGGATAAGGTAGGCACTGACAGGAAATGAGCGTGTTCATAACAGGTTAGGCTGAGATAGATACCGGGGAGGCTGTTGTATGCATATATGTGTTTGATCTCAGGAGCCAGTTAATGCTTGATAAATGAATTAGGGATTGTATCAGTGTAGTTAACATAGATCACTTCCTAGGAAATACTATTAATTATCTCAGGGCCAGGGAAATAGACATGAGAGGCTGCTATGAAGCACCACGGGTGTGTTACTATTGCTTTTCCAGACCGACCCATTGTAGTTCTGAAGTGCCAAGAACCAGCCTGGGCTTGAGAGAGGTTCTGAGGAAGGGGTGTTGGGGAGCAACCAAAAGAATGTTTTGAAGCCAAATCTTGGGTATGTGCCATGGAAGTGTTAGTGAACCCCCCCAAAACAAACAGGAGCCGGTCAGGGCTCCCTGCCTGCCAGCCCTGACACAGCAGAATGGCTTTGATGGAGAGGAGTCTAGAATGTCTATTGGGGAAAGGCTTTATAGAAAGTAACAATTGGGGATGGAGGTTTGGTGGGGGTGAGAGTCCCTAGCCTGGCAAGCATATGATTGGAGACCTCCTGTGGTCTTTACCGTCATTGGCTGGTGCTGGGAATCAAGCTATAAACTTAACCTCTGCTTCCCTCTGCATTGGTGGGCATTCTTTAGGCAGGGGATGGGCTGCTTGTGAATTAACCTGGAAATGCTAAATTGTTGGAGGAAATTAACCTGGAGAGTTGGTCTGTTGGGGGTTAGCCTAGAAATTGGAGGTACCTGCCTGTTAGTTTGTTTATCTAAGTTCAAGTTTTCTAAAATGGAGTTTAAACTTAAAAGAGTTGGTCTTTCAGCTACTAGCTGACAGACTGTGTTCTGCTTGTGACAGCTTTCTGAAGATCACCAGACAGCTTAGCTCTTGCAGACCCAGTCTTTTATTTATATATCAATTCATTTATCCACTCCAGGTTCCCTTTTGATTATCTCACCAATCAGCATTTTTTTTTTTTTTGATCTTAGCACCTTGACTCCTAGGAAAAGACAGCAAGCATATTTTTCCTTAACATTGCAAATGAATTCAGAGACCAGCCTGCCTTTGTAAGCACAGACAATAAGCTAGCTGGGTGGGATCCACTCTGAGATCTCTGCTCCTACCATGAATGGGCCCAACATTGCTCCATCCCAGGCTGACTTTGAACTCAGGAATCTGCCTGCCTTTGTATCTTTCTGACAAGCTAGCTTATAGTGCGCCTGCCCCTGTTTTTTTGGCCCATGAAGCCCCTCATACAATTCATATTGCACCCTTATATTTTGCATAGTTGGGAAATTAAATAGTTTTGAATTCATATTTTTAGAGTTCTTTCCCACAGCCTTAAGGGATGTTCTGAAGGTCACAGCATTTACCATTTTGCTAAGGACATTAGACATACCCTTGCTTTCCAAATTTGTGCTGTCTCTGATTATCATGGAGTCATTAACCTTGGCAGGAAGAAGATCTCCCAAAGGAGGAACATAAAGTAAATTATGTACATTATTATACAAATAAACCTCATGCCTAGCAACCAACAACACTTGTGGAAGCCCATGCCCTGCTGTCTCTGCTCCAGGGGTGGGAAACTGTCACACAGACCCTCGCACATGGCCATGCAGGACTCCGCACTTAAGCAACTGTTGAAGAAGTGCCACCCCACTCTCCATGTCTGAAAGAGGAAGCTGCCTTGCAAAAACTCACACCTGAGAGGCCAACAGGAAGGAGAACCTCCCCCAAAGCCCCTAGATTCTGTTTAAAGGATTCCTGCATTTAACAGAAAATCTGGGCAGACAAGAGTGGTGGGATCTAAAACAGCATGTTCCGGAAGCCTAAGTAAATCAAATGTTTTGAAGAATGGGATCAGTTGGATGCCAGATTGCTGATTGGATAGAATGAGTACTAGAAGCAGAATGGTGACCTCAGCAGCTTTGAGTGCACAGATACTGTTACCACAGCTCGGACAGTGTGACGTACGTGGCTAGGGGTCAGTGGGAGTGAGGGCATGAAGAACTTGACTACTGTTTTTTTTGTTTGTTTGTTTGTTTGTTTGTTTTGTTTTGTTTTTTCTGGTCAAAGGAACAAAGAATTGGTACTAATACTGGGGTGAAGGAGAGGATGTGGGATGCATGTTCTGTTCACCAAATTCATCTTACCAGATGATGTATAGACTACAGCCACATAGCAGTCACACAAACCTAGTTAAGGAAGTCAGTGTTTGGGTGGATAGTTGGTCCTCAGAAAGGAGGGTTTTTTAGTTGGTGTCATAGTGGGGAACAGTATAGGAGACAGTCACAGAATCCCTTGTTACCATTGCAGATGGGAGAGTGATGCCTTCCCCTGTGGTTCACTCTGCTTTTCAGTAGGGGCATCTGGCAGGTATGAGGAAGGCAGAGGAGATGTAAGCATTTGTGGACAGAGAAGCAGGAAGGGATTTACTATCTTGGATTATAGAATGGCTGGGCCTAACATCTCCCAATTTCCCCTCTGTTGGATTTAGGTGATGGCCTGTGTCCTATCTCTATAGTCTCCAAATCACAAGGTCTGTGGTGGAGCCTCAGGGTTGCATTTCTAGCTGTCTAGGTTATCACGGTGCTGCAGGCTTAGGGATTATGCTTGGGCTCTGCTCATTCAGTGTTCAGGTGTGCTTTCCCCTGAGTATTTAGTCACTTGGGTCCAGAGTATTGATGTGTTGACCATGAGTTCAGGGGCCAGAAGAAAGGACAGAAGAAGTAACTGATAATGGTAGACCTTGGAAACTGAGAAGTAATTGATAATGATAGGCCTTGGAAACTGAGCTGAATGGAGGAGAAATGAGGACAATAAAGGGAGTGGTGGCTCCTGAGGAATTGCTGGGGCCAAGGATTACAAGTTTCTGTGGCAATAACCATATGTCAGAGTGAAGTCCTGCAGGCGTTAGACAGGTGAAGGTGGATAATCAGATCAGATTCATGATATTTAGGTTTAAAATAAGCTGTTGAAGTTATCATGATGAACCGCATGAAGGTCAAGAGTCAGGGAGATGTAGTACGAGATTCGGGTGATAAAATTTCCCATTCGTAAGCTAGAATTGTTTCTGAAGGACCATTGGTAATAGCAGCAAGCAAGGAATCTAGCACAATCAATGTTGTGCCCAGCGAAGGAAGGGCCTGAGAGCTTTTAGGGATGGAGGATGCTAGTAGTTGGGAAGATGATGGAGATTCAAGGAGGCTGTCTCCATCTCATCAAGTTCACTGTTCTGTAGGGCACAAGAGAAGACCCTGAAGCCTCTTTTGAGACATTTCCGCTCTTACTCAGTTCTCAGGACAACCATCTAACAGAAGGTGACCCTCTCACTAGTTGGGAAAGGGAGGCTTAAAGTAACTGGTCTGACAGCCACTGTATGAACTCATGAGTCTATGGAAGTGTGCATTAGAGTTTTACACTGTTATGCGGCTTCGGAGGAAGGCTGAGCTCCCTGCCAGTGGGCAAGTGCTTGCCCTCTACAGGCTGCAGCTGACTACTCAGCAAGTAGTGTGAGGAGAAAACCAACCTGGGGTAAAACAATGAGGCAAACTCATACTCTTGGCTGTTGCTGAAGAGAGCCGGAGGAAGCTCAATTCGTTTAATTATAAGATGTGGTGGTTGAACATTATGAGTGTACTAAAACACTGACAAAGTAGACATTTTCACACAGTCATTGTATATTACATTTCTCATCAGTGGCTATTAAGGTGGCTATTGAGTCTTCTTCAGTGTGCTGACTCATTCCCAGTGTCATGTGAGGAGGCCCTTTGGGCACGAGGAAACAGAGAGTCGGTCTTGACTTTATGGACATAGAGTGGTGGGTATGCATGGTCTGTCTGCAGAGCTCACGGTCATCCTTTGGGATGCATCTTCATGGCACTCAGCACAGGGCATCTTTCCAGGTGGGCGCTGCTCTGCAGCGTCAGCCTCCAAGGCAGGCCTCTTCGCTCACTTTTCAAGATCTTCAAGCTTATACGATTTCTTTCATCAGTTCAGAAATATCTGGACAAGG
Organism: Rattus norvegicus; assembly: GCF_021556685.1. Lineage (NCBI taxonomy): Eukaryota > Metazoa > Chordata > Mammalia > Rodentia > Muridae > Rattus > Rattus norvegicus. Next base: position 165,937,031 of record NC_141534.1, on the reverse strand, counting down.
ATTAGACTGCTAATTTGCTATTTTAAAAATGTCCTCTTAACTGAGTCTCTTGTCAAAGGATTTGGTTGGTCCTGCAGAGGGCCGCTGGGTGCCTGTGAGGCCTCACTACAACTTAGCAGGATTTCTTTGAAAACATGCTCCTTTGTTAAAGCAGAGGGATTGCTGTTGGTTGTGTCTTGCTGGCCAGTTTCCAGTAGGATCTAGGCACTGATTTCTCACAGTGCGGGCGTGAGTATCCTGAATCTGGTGTTATGACAAATTACCTGTTCTTTATTTTGTGGTTTAAAAAAAGTCTGTTCTTGTTTTACAAAATTAGCTTGAAACCCCATCAGAATGTTGCTTTTGGTGCCAGATGCATTTTCTAACATTGAAAAAAATTAAAGCAGCTTTATGTAGAAAATTGCTAAGATAGTACACATTTTCATATATTCCATGCTTGATTAGTCTCACCTGTTCTTAATATCGCGTATTAGCACGATACACTTATTATGATTAGTGAACCAGAATTGACATGTTACTAACTAAGGCCCACGCTTTCCTCAGATGTCACCACCCAGGCGATCATAGCGTGCCCAGCCAGTATGTCTGCCTAAGCTTCTCTGGACTGTTAGTTTCGAAGAGTTTTAGTGATGACCCTGACAGATTTGAAATATTTTTAGAATGTCTCATTGGAGATGTCTGATGCTTCTGTCATTATTTGATTGGGCTTATAGGTCTGCCAAAATTTTGTCATCATCAATTGTGGCTATAATTATGAGAAAACATAGATTACTAACAAGAGCTTTGCTGTATGGTATCCTTATGAGTCATGGAGCATATGTTGTGTGGCAAACACTGTAGTTGAAAATTCAAGGATTAGGATGTAGTAATCTAAAAGAATACTGGTGAGTTATTTGAAATTCAGCATCCTTGGGGACCTTGTTTTGTTAGGCTCCTGCTATTATCAGGGCCCTGTGTGTCTCTGTCAGCCCTTCCATTCTGTTCTAGGGAAGGTGTTTCTGAGCAAAGGAGCAGAGTCCTGCTTAGTAAGGAGCCACCCTAGGGCACATTCAGCCAGTGGGACTCTGGGAGGAGCCTGGGTTAAAAGAGGCCGGCTTACTCCTCCTGGAGCTTCCTACATTGCCCCATCTAAATCTCCATCTCAGCCTGTCCCATTACATCACTGTTTTGGCTTTGTGTTGGTGAGGAGGAGGAAGAGGGAGGAAGTATATTACAAGTAGTTTGTTAATTAGTCTGTTTCCATGACAAATAGCTTGAGGGAGAAAAGATATATTTTGGTTTCTAGTTTGAGTCCATAGCCACTGTGGGTCTAAGGCAGGGCACGTCACAGTCATGGCATGCGTGCTTTTGAGAAAGCTTCCACCTTACTGTGGCTGGAGGGAGAGGTTGCAGTCGAGGTGCCAGGAAGACTTTATTGGTGATTTTTCTTTCCTTTGATCTCATCTCTTCCTGAAGCCTATGGGGTGGTGCCAGGCAACGACCAGGTTGGGTCTTCCCCCTTATTTAGTACTTCCTGGAAATGCCTTCACAGACCCACCCAGAGGTTTGCTTTACTAATCTTAGGAGCTTATCAATTGAACCAAGTTGCCAGTCAGGATCAAGGTTCTCAGGACCTCTCTTCATCAACTTGGCAGCCCAAGCATCTCCTTAATCATTGCATTCTGCCTGCAAAAGGCTCATGTTCGTTCATATCGTAGCACAAAGTGCATCAGTCCATCTCCAGAGTTCACTGTGTCTTCAACAGCTCCCACATTGTTCAGAAGTTCTGAGTCCAGGGTTTCCTCTGAGATTCAAGGTGAAGCATTTGGCTATGACTTGTGAAATAAGAAGACAAGTCACATGTTTCCAGGTTACAGTGGCATGTTGTACATGTTTCCATTTCAAAATGGAAGGGTAGGAAAACGATAAGACAAGGTGAGATTGGACCAAAGCAAGGCTGCTACCAAACACGGGAGTCACTGAATCTTGTAGCTCCATGCATCTGAGGCAAGTGATGATGTGATGTGAACTCCCAAGGGCTCGAGTACAGTCCCTACCACTTTCCCATTTTAGTGCCCAAGGCCATTCTCTTAATGGCTCTGCAGCTGACTTCCATGTTCTTGTCATCTCTAATTTCCTAGATATGTGCCTCCAGTTTCACCCTTACAGCTGCACACATCATTGCCTTGGGAACCCTCACCCTGCGGGTACTGCTGAACCTCCCAGGTCTTCCTTGGAAGTCTGGCTGCAAGCCTCTCAGAGCCTCATAACGCTTCTTCTCTATGCATGTGTGACAAGGACATGTAAGGGTGATACCAAAGTCGGCTGCCAGCACAGTTGTAGTGGCACATGGACACCTGTCACAGGCAAGCCCTTCCCTAGATGGTCCCCACAGCAGCAGTCTATTTAGAGTGAAGTTTGGTTCTGGGGATTAAACCCAGGGCCTCACATATGCTAAGCAAATGCTCTACCACCCATGGAGCTGTCTGTATTACTAGCCTTCGAGTCTTTCAGATTAGTTAAAATTTGTTTTATCCTGCAATGTGCATGGTCTAACCAAATTCTTCTGTGTGGTTAAGGTACTTTTCCTAATGTCCAAGTGGAATTGGCTTCTTGTTGGTGGCCCTGACTTGTCTTCCTCAGGCCTGACTCTATATGCTTTATTTTGGGGCAAATGGCAAGTTTTTCAAATCCATTTGCTCTGTTTTTTTGCTCCCAATTCTCCCTGTGGACTTGGATAAGCCAAACTGTGGTAACAGTGTTTCAGTGATAACAATTCACAGTGTAACTGATGAACTGACTGTATTTCCTTTGTCTTGTTAGTCTGTTAAATTTAAATTCAGTAAAAATGTCACAACAAAATGTACCCAGGTTCTTTTAACAATTTAATATGAGCGGCCTCTAGTTCAGTCGGAACTGAACTAAAGGATTTCCCATCTGAAATCCCTGTCTGAAAGCTTGCTTACACTGCTGTGTGCTTCATCCTGCTCACTTACCTAAACCTTTCCAGAAAACCAGCTCTAAAAGACTTAAAGAATGATGTGATCAGGTTAGTCATAGCCATGTCCCTACTCCCAGTATTAATCTTCCGTGTTAGTTTTTCCATTGCTGTGACCAAATAACTGGGAGTAACAGTGCAAGGGTAGAAAGATTTATTTTGCCTCATGGGGTTCAGAGATGTCAGTCTGTGACCACTGGTTCCATTACTGTGAGCTTGAGGGAAGGCATTGCAATGGTGGTAGCATGTAGGAGCTACTTGGCTTTTGTTGTAGGCTTTCTCCTTTTCCCATCAAAGACTGTTTAGGATCTAGTCTGTGGGATGGTGCTATCAACATTCAAGGTGGATCTTCTCTCTGTTAGTGAATTTCTTCTGGGACTGCCTGCCTTCACAGACACACCAGAGATATGATTCTAGTAACATAAACTTCAGTAAAGCTGGAAGTCAGGATTAACAGTCACACATAGTGATAGAATTCTCCATTTAATTACTCTCTGTCATCCAGTAGATACTAAGCCAGTGAGCATCGGAGCCAGTTTATCCTTGGCATATAGTCGGTGCTAACAGAAACCAGCCAGGATCTTATCAGGTGGGACCAAGAGCAGGAGAGACCACTTGTGAAGCAGCAAGAACTGGGCACACTTGCCTGACTTCTTAAAAGACCTTTTTTCGGCCGTGGATGGCATACCCTTGTTCTGTGAAGCCTCCACAGATCTCACTTCTTTCTTTGTACCTTTTTGTGTTTTAAAAGCTTGCTATGTGCTGAGCACGTAGCTTTAATAACCCTGCATTTGTTTTTTTTTTTTTTTTTTAAAGCAAAAAACAAAACAACCCAGATTTCCTCTATATAGCCTTGGCTATGCCGGACCCCACTCTATAGACCAAGCTGGCCTTGACCTCACAAGAGATCTGCCTGCCTCTGCCTCTGGAGTGCTGGGATTAAAGACAAGCATTACCAGGCCTGGTTGTATTAGTTCTGTTGATAATGGTTATTTGTTGCTTCCCCTGCTGCTAAAACAGGCCCTTCTCTGTTGGCTATCTTCTGGATTCAAGTGATTTCTTGCCTGAGGCTGTCAGTTAGCTGGGGCTGTAGGTGTTTGCCATTTTGAATTGAGGTTAAAGTGTATGCTGTATGTGCTCTGTGTTCCCTTTAGCCCCTTCAACAACTCTGTATGTTAGGTATATGGCTCTGGAAGGCTCAGGGAATTTTAATGGCTTATCCAAGCTTGACTAGTATTTTCTTATCTCCTCCCACAGTGTGAGGTCTCCCACTGATGCGTGCTCTTTTCCATGGTCTAACAGGCCTTGTGCTTGGCGAGGCTCTTTCATTTCCTCGCACAGCACTGCAGCTCCATTTGGATTTTTTGTTGATTTGATCAAAGAACCATATGATCCTAACACTTCTTCAGGCTTTAGAGCTGAGCCTTGCAGCGGGTGAAATGGCTAACTTCAGACAGTGTGTTTCCAAGGCTAAAAGTGAATTTCTTACTTACCAGTCCTCCATGTTATAAACCGTTGTTGTAGAACTGTTTATATAGAGAACACAGAAAACAGGAGTTGTATAATTTCTCTCAGAGCACATTGACTCACTAACACTGGGTCAGGAATGCCAGTTTTGAGGCCTCAATGGGAAGTCGTCCTGTATCCTTGGAAACCATGGCTTCTCAGTGCTTGTTTTAAGGTTTTCTTTTTAATATAAGTAGATTTTGATGGTAGAAAGAAGCTGTCATGTGGAATTACTTTGTGAAGTCATTTGAATAGACTTGAAACACTGTTTATACATAAGTAAACTTACTAGTCTCAAAGATATCCTGGCAAGTCATGGTGTATGTACCATTCCCCCTTCCTCCCCACCAGAGCCACCAGCCCCCTTCATAGCAACACGCATGCCTGCATCTGCGGCTCAGCCTGACACTGCTGCCATTCACTCCTCAGAGGAGATGGCAAAGAGTCTCTGATAGGAAGCAAATGGGAAAGGCACTGGTTTTTTGTGACTTAAAAAAAAAATTGTGAGTTTCATCAAAAAATTTCTTTTCAAAATGAATTATTTTGGTGAAGTATATTTGTTGTGGCACAAATAAAGACAAGTTGAGGTTTGTTTTATAATTTTCCCATTTTTTTGATACTGCTTTTCAAGTAAAAGTTAGTATGAGCAGTTTTGTTCCAATTACCATCCTGCATATATTGTTCACTTGTAAGCAGGTATTTAGTGCTTCTGTGCTAACTCCAGTGCAGGGGCGACTCTGGGAAATGCTGGCCCACCTTCACAGAGATCCCAGCCAGGGCCTTAGAGATAGCTGAGTCCACAAGCACTGTGCAGTATAACAAATGTTTCTAGAGAAGCAGTAAGAAGAGGCCCCACGGTGGCTTCGAGAACTCCCTGGAGAAAATGATAATACTCCTGCTATGTATTTAAAAATTAAAGTGGACAAACAGCATACCATTAAAAAAATCAAACCCTAAAATTAAAAATTGAGGCTCCTGTTCTTCCCTCCCCAACCTTGCCCATCTCCACCCATTAGAGATAACTGCCGCCTGTAACTCTTTCTGTTTTGACTTATGGTGGTTATCTGTAAAACTTGACACCGACTTCTTTGTTTCTGTTATTTGGTAAATGAATTTTTAGATAATGTGCTCTGGCTTTGGAGCATGAGGGATGAGGAATTTAGTACATTCCTCTCACTGTGCCTCTTCCTCTTTCTTCTGTCTTTGTTACTAGTCACATTTCACATGATGAAGTTTTAAAAATAGTTTTATATTTGATTATATTGTAATCAACTATTGACTGTCTCTGCACAGACTGAGAATGGAGCCATGGGGGACTCCTTCATTGTATGGCTGTAAATGCTGACGCCCTGACTCAGAGCAGCGGCCACAGTGCCGCCGCCCAGTGCCAACCAATGGATAGACTTTAAAAGATTTAAAGTTTCAGTTATAGATTCGTGTGTGTGTGTGTGTGTGTGTGTGTGTGTGAGGTGTGTGTGTGTGTGTGTGTGTGTGTGTGGGTGTGGGTGTGGGTGTGGGTGTGTGTGTGTGTGTGGTGTATAGGACATGCATGCAGGTATCCACAGAGGCCAGAGGCACTGGATCTCCCCGTGCTGAAGTCATAGGTGGTTGTAAGTTGCCTAGGGTAGGAGCTAGGAACCAATCTTGGGTCTGGCAAGAGCACTACATACTTCTAAGTACTGAGCCATCTCTCCAGCCCCTGAATAGGTTTCTTTTGGCCTTATTTTTATTCATTTGCTTACTTATAAAGGACAAAGAATATTTCTCCTGTTTGGATATGTGAATTCTAACCATTTGTGTATGAGCAACATTTAATGTTTTGTTTGGAAATTGAAATAGAATAGTGGCTCCTTTATGTAAACTGCCCAATAATAATAACCTTAAAGTTAGAATTAAACTGTCTACAATTGTACATTTTATTCCACCTACAAAGATAACAAACAGGCCAGGTTTAGAAACTGCTGCCTCTCCTGTGTTCAGAAATCATGCTGATCTAGTCTCCATGGTCCCAGCGGCTTAAATATTACAGTTTAGTGAGAAAACTGGCATTGAAAACTCATTCTCAATAAATTAGTTACCGAGTGAATTATCATCACCGGGAGGCAGCTGACCTAGTAAATATGGCAGTTAGAGAAAGGGGCGGTCATTTGTCCCCCTGCTCAGTGATGTCACTGGATGACTGAAATAAACGGACTTCCACTAGCTGTTGATGGGTGTGTTGTCTTTGGGAATTGGGATTGAGATTCTGCCACCTTTGTGTGTCTTACCTTGGTTTCTTGAACATTTTATACTTCTTTTCCTATGAAATATTTCCAAATTTATGGAAGTGCTGCAGAATAGGGTCAAGTGCTCTCCCTCTGTTGTCATTGAAAGTAAACTAGAAGGGCCCTCTCAGCTGTGCTAATGGCATCAGTAAAGCGTCTACAAACAGAGCGTTCTCCTAGATAACTATGGCGCAGCCTGGGAATGAGGACGCTCCCATTCACACACCACTGACACCTAATCCATCGTCATGTGAAGTCTCAAGAGTCTCCATCTGTTTCCGTGCCTTCATAACAAAGGGATTCCATCCTGTACCACTCACTGACTGGTGTCTTTCCTCATTCTTTCAATCTGAGACAGTTCCTCAGTCTTCTCTTGACATAGGAAAAAACTGTTAGGCCAGTTATTTTATAATGTCCTATAATTTTGTTTTGTCTGATGTTTCCTCAAGAAGATGGTAAGAATTATATAATTTGTTCAGTCTAATGCACATTTCAGTTTGTCTCACTGTGGGCATTCTCATGTGGGAATGTGATGGCTGCTATCTTCTTCCTCTGTGAAGTTAACTAACCTTTTTGACTTAGCAGTTTTGTGGGGAGATATTTTTAGATAATTTTCCTTAAAGTTCCTCCCACTAGTTTCAAGACACAGTTATGTTGGCTGGATTATTATGTGATGGCTGTCAAATGATTAATGATTACTTTCTTTCTTTCTTTTTTTTTTTTTCCGGAGCTGGGGACCAAACCCAGGGCCTTGCGCTTCCTAGGTAAGCGCTCTACCACTGAGCTAAATCCCCAGCCCCAAATGATTACTTTCTAATTCCTTCATCTCTTCTACTTTCATCCATCGTCATTCCACTATAAGAAAATATTTAGTCTCTTCCTGTCTGTCTGTCCGTCCGTCTGCGTGGACAGGCAGATTCTCTTTGAGCCAGCAGGTTGTCATGTGGTACTGTAACTGTTTACTGTAAGGCTCAAGCCCCCTTCCTTTCTTCCCCCATTCTCTGAGAACGACTTCTTCACTGCCCGATACTGACTGCTCTGCAGATTTCCCTCTGCCCCACGTGGGAACCTATCACTTAAGGACCTTCCATTTCTTTTAGTACAATTTTTTAGAAATTAGGATCTGGGCCTTTGTGCGTTCTTTGCATCTGGTCTACCTCTGTTCCCGTCCCTCTGCACACACACATACAGGCATGCGTGTGCACATCTATATGTTTATATCATATGCCTTTCTTCTTATCTACCTATGTTGAGACTTGAATTTATATAGGCATCTCTGGTTCTAGTGTAAAGCCAGAGGCTCGTTTCAGGGCTTTTGTTTTACAATTCATAGTTAAGACCCCATTCTCCAGCAATGTGAGCTCCACTGCCTGTCCCCATGGCATTCATTGTTCAGCCAGTTCCCAGTGTGTACAGCCTGGCTGTTGGTGCTGCCCTTTTACATTCCAGTCTTACAGTCCCTCCACCCATGACCACAGTGAGCTGTTACTATCCTACTTCAGTTGGAGTCCTCTGTGGCTCTCCCAGACTATTGTAGCTGTGCCAGGATCCTACTCCACCCATATCTCCAATGGCATATGGAATTTTACTTTATTTGGTCCCATCAAAGGGTTTTCTACTGAATTGTTCAGGAAGGAGCAAAAAAATGGGGTTGTGGAGAATTCACATTTTTGTGACATTTCCCTCTAAAACAGATTGTGTGTGGCCCTTGATACCCAGTGGAGTCCTTTTCCAATAAACCAATTTTTCTTTTAAGAGTTACTTTTATTTTCTGTGAATGTTTTATCTACATGTATGCAGCACCCATGTGCATGTCCAGTGCCTTCAGAGGTTGATAGAAATGTCAGGTCCCCTGGAGGTGGAGCTGGGGTTATAGGCAGTTGTGAGCCACCATTTGAGTGTTGGGAACTGAACCTGGGTCTTCTCCCAGAGCATTGCTCTTACTGCTAAGATAGCTATGTCTGCCTCCTCCCCCAATAAGCCCATTTAAGTTGAAAATGCATTTAGTACACCTGACTTCCCGAACAATGTAACTTGGCTTTAGAGAATCTCCCCTAACCCATGGCTGCATATAATTGTTTATATAACATGTTTTATGATAAATTTGTAATAAACTCCCCATATAATTTATTATCTGTTTCTCAGAAGACAGGAAGAGTGTGAGATCCTCACCCGATGTAGTCATGTTATACAGTTTTACACTTACGTGTCTTACTGCTCTAGTGGCCAAGTGTATTTGAAGTACACAGCAAATGTGTCTCCTTAGCACAATGAGGAGCATCAGCGTCATGAAGTATCCCAACCATTTTGTAGCAGTCTGTAAGTTTGCTATCTCACATCTATCTCATGCTTATGAGTCTGTCTTTCCATAAAGGGCCAGAAAATCGAGAATAGTTTCCATTTACTATTATTAATAGATGCTTAAACCTTTCAAAGGAAATTGTTGAAAAATATCTGATCTAATTATCTTTGCCCTGCCCTGAGCATCTAGTTCAGCACTGTCTAAGGTAGGTTTACTGGCCGATTGGAGAAATAAACAGATGCTGATGGCTGGTGGCTATGACCTGGTAGGTTTTCCTGTAGCTTCCAGGAGAGTGCGGTGTCTTGACCATAGCGGGAGGTGTATGTCTGTGCACCTCTTAATGAAGCTGAAGCCTCAGGCTCTCCTGCTGCAGACCTTACTCCAGACAGCTTTGTTTAGGTACAGTTACTACAACAACATTTGTGTAGTTAGGGTGTGATTTTGTTGTTGTTGTTTGTTTTGTTCTTGATGTCTGATTTTGTTGTGAAGAAAGAGGTAACAATGAGTGGTTTGAATTATTTTCAGTTTACTGAGATTTATTTTTGGTTTAGAAAATTTCTTTAATGGTAATCGTTTCTTGATTATTTGCAAAGCAGCATATTCTGTTATTGTTGAATGGGAGTTTCTAAGTTAATTTAGTCAGATTCGTAGGCAAATTGGTCTGGTATTTTTTTTTTTCTATTCACTTTCCCATGTAGGAGAGCAGAGTGTTGAGCTCTGAGACAATGTCTACTTCTCCCTGAATTCCCACCACCCCTTTTCATACGTTTCCAAGCTCTCTTACTAGGTCCATGAACATTTAGAAATTCTGCCTTTTAAAAAAACAAATAAGAACGTCTGTTGTATTCTTTTGACACATTGGCATTTTAATTATCAAATTGCCTTCTTTACTCTGGTAGGCCTTTGTGCTCTGTCCAGTGTTCATCCACCATGCTGTCTTTCTTTACACGGTGTTAATAAGATGTATCTTTTCTGAACCTTTCCCCTGTTAACCTTTGTGCATTTTTATATTTAAAAGGGATTCGTTCCTTTTAGACAAAATGTGGTTGTGTTGTGTTCTCTTTTAAAAATAGTTTTTATTTATTTTTTGATAATTCAGTACATGTCCACAATGTGTCTTGATCATAGCTGACTCCTCCCCCACACTCCTTATCCTCAGCAACACATCTCCTCCCACCTTGATGTTGTACTGGGCTGATTCCAGACCATTTCAGTTTCTGTGTATTGCTGCTGCTGCTGCTGCTGAATTTAAGTTCTACCCAGCATTTGTCCTCAGTTTATCCTGCTATTTTTAGTTTCTTCCCTTTTTATTGCCTTCTTGGGTTTTATGACTTGTCGTCTTCCTAGCTCTGTTGTACTGTTGCTTTCAAGCTTATAACGTGGTGTTTACATGCTCACTGCTCAGGACCGCGTCTAAGCAGTCTCTTGCTTTTCTCCTACCCCAGTGCAGTGGTTTGGATAAGTACCCCCAGTAGCCCACCCCAGAGAGGATTGGTTGCTAGGCAGTGGTGCTGTGAGCCGTGGGAGGACGATTACCCAGTGCAGCCTAGTAGGTGCAAGTTATGTTATGGGAGTGAGATATAGACACAAGACTGAGAATCCAACTCCTCTGTATCTCTCTTCTTATCTGTAAGACAAATAGAGAAGTGTCCATGAGGTGACATTTTATTCTACTGTGGGCTGCCACCAAGGTGGAATTCCTCATCAGAGGCCCAGAAACAACTGGCCAAGTGACTGCACCAAAACTCTGAAACTGTGAGCCAAAACTAACCTTTCTGTCCTAGAGCTAGATCATCTTCTGTGGTAAAAAGCTAAGCCTCAGTGAGTTTGTGCTACTTTTAGGTGCTTTCCTTTCATTACAAAGCACAGAATATCTATGCATTGCTATTGTTTTTGCTGTCAACAGTTGACTACATCAGAAGAGCTTTAAGTATAGACTCATTGTTTAATGGGTAGGAGCTGAGGAATGCAGTGGCAGGCGATTTTATCATTTGCAAACAGCATTTACCATGTGCAGATGCCATGGCCATGTGCATGCAGACACAGGTATGCATGGTGAGGTGTGTGGGTCTGCTGCTAGCATAGCTCAGCTTACTGTTATGTCCTAAACTCCTCCCTTACAAGCAGGTGAACACTTTAAAGTGAGCATAGGCACCAGCAGTGGACATTTCCTGTTGGCAGGTATTCAGGCTGTGCATAACTCTATGTGCTGTTTATTCTTTTATAACACACAGTATGTTAGGTTTGCTTATATGCCATGATCACAATGAACACACAATAAATTGTGCTACAACATTACGATAACTAAGGTATCCATTGGAATAAGAATTTTCTAGCTCTATTATGGTTTGAGGGGCATTGAATATTCAGGCCAGCACTGATGGATACACTGCTCAGTGGCCCACGACTAAAGGACAAGGTCATGTCTGTCCATACACTCTTGATGATGCTTTTCATTCCTGGGTTCAGGGATCCATCTGCATCTGGAACCGTTTTCCCTATGTCTGCAATATTTCCTTTTGTATTTTTTGTGGTACATTTTAGTTGGTAATTGAAAACTTTCAGTATGTCTGAAAACATCTTTGTATCTTTTTCATTTTGAAGGATATTTTTGCTGGACATGGAATCTAGGTTAAGCTTTTGTTTTTGCTTTTTAATTCTTTAAAGGTTTTGTTCTATTGTCTAGTCATCTTAATATATCCTTCCTATGTGGTGAGCTTTTTCTCAAACTGATCTTAAAGTTTTGTTGTTGTTGTTGTTTCTTTTGTTTTTAACTACTGAAAGCAATTTGATTGTGACGTCCCTTGGTACAGTGTTTTCTTTTTACAAAGGTATTATTATATTTGTGTGTGTGTGTTTTAGACATGTGGGTGCACAGCACATCTGTATATGCATATGTGGACAACACATCTGTATATGCATATGTGGATAGCACATCTGTGTATGCACACGTGGACAGCACATCTGTGTATGCACATGTGGACAGCACATCTGTATATGCATATATGGGTGGACAGCACATCTGTGTATGCACATGTAGACAACACATCTGTGTATGCATATGTGGACAGCATATCTGTGTATGTACATGTGGACAGCACATCTGTGTATGCACATGTAGCCCACAGGCTGCAGTCATTTGTTTTTTACTTGTTTGTACTCTCCGTCTTACTTGGTTATGCTGGCTGCTCAGTGAGCCCTGGGGTCCTCCTGCCTCTCCCTTCTAGCACAGGGATTACAGAGTGTGCTGCCACACTGCACTTTTATGTAGGTATCAGGGATCTAACCTCAGGTCCTCTTGGGTCCTTATGCTTATGTGGCAGGCCCCTCACCCAGTGAGTCATCTCCCCAGCCTGTCATTTCCTTTTTAACATGTGGGATTGATTAAGATGCTTGAATCTCTGGGCTTATAATAGTCATTAACATTGGAAAAATTTTAACTAATAAGTTTTGGAAGCATTGGGGTTTTTTTGTTTGTTTTCTCTTATATCTACTATTTACCTTTTTTGAATTCCATTCAGTTGTCTGATGGTTTCTAGAACTCATGCCTCCACACATAGGTGAGGCTTGTTTCAGTTTTGTGTAACTCTTATTTTTACCTGGGTTTCCTTAGGACTTAATCCCTATTAAATATATGTAGATACTTCATTTTGCCATCAAACTACTAATTTTTAAGTTTATAACATCTGATTTGTTTATCTACTATACACATAGACACACACACACACACACACACACACACACACACGTGTGCTCAAGACACTTTCCCTCTGATTTAAAACATTATTGTTTAATATCTTAGAAAATCAAAACTAGGGACCAGGTGTAATTGGTGGCACCAGTAATCCAGTAGTAAGGAGGTAAATTTTGGCTTTTGAATTCTTTAAAGATTTTGTTCCATTGTCCAATCATCTTACTACATCCTTCCTATGTGGTGAGCTCTTTTAGCCAGCCAGCCTAAGCCACATGGTTAAACTCTTCCTCAAACAAACAAGGGCAGGAGTTGTTAGAGGTAAAGTACTTAACTAGCGTATACATAATAAAAAATTCAATTTTCACCGGTCAGTGGTGGCATACACCTCAATTCCAGCACTCAGGAGGCAGGGGCAGGAAGATCTCTGAGTTTTGGTTCAAAGGCAGCCTGGTCTATAGAATAAGTTCCAGGACAACTAAGGTTACATAGGGAATCCCTGTCTTGAAAAAATAAACAGAACAATTCAATTTCTAGCTTCCCCAAAAGGGAAGAAAAAGTTCAATTTTGGTGTTTCAAATTTTTCTTATATTTCTCCTTACTGTGTTCAGTCTATTTTGTAGTGTTCAGACATATATATTTTTGTGGTGGTAGCTGTTTAAGGCCCTGGCTAGTAAACTTGCCATAAGATGCAGGCCACTTTCAGTGGATGACTTTGCTCTTCATCTTGTATCTTTTTGCATCTTTATAGATGTGATGATTTTTGTTGAACTCCAGGCATCCATGGTAAACCTTACTACACTACCTGCTTGAGTGTTTTACATTCTTTTTAAAAAGATTTATTATTTATTATACATAAGTACACTGTAGCTGTCTTCAGATACACCAGAAGAGGATATCAGATCTCATTCCAAATGGTTATAAACTACCACGTGGTTGCTGGGATTTGAACTCAGGACCTCTGGAAGAGCAGTCAGTGCTCTTAACCACTGAGCCATCTCTCCAGTCCTGTATTTTACATTCTTATCAGTGGCTGTGAGCTTTATTCTGAGAAAACAGTTCTGTCTCACTCTTCTGCTTCAGCCTGGGCCAGGGCAGGCTTTGAGCGGGTCTAACCCAGCCAGTTGTATCTGCTTCTGAAGCTAAGCTCTGGAGAGCTGGATGATGGACTCCTTCCTGGTTCTTAGCCCTGAAACTTCCTCTAGGTGGTGAGCTACCATAGTAGGGCTCCTCTCCTAGAGTCCATAACTCTCAGTATTAATTACTCTTTTCTGTTGCTATAATGACAATCTTAAAAGAGCCATTCTTTACTGTGTTTTCTTAGTTCAGTAAAACATTTAAAAAAAAAAAAAGTAAAAAAATCTAAAGGGTAATTTCGGGTGGAATAAAATTTGGCCCCTGTTACTTTGTTCTGGTCAGAAGAATGAATTATGCTGGCCCTGAAGATGTTTGATAACGGAAGAGCATCTTTGTGCCATCGGGGTGTCTCATGGCCTCTCTGCACTGTTGTTCTTCAGTGGAGGGAGCAGCCCTTACTTCAGCACAACCGTAGCATTGCCTTTGTCTCTTTTGTTTGATTTCAAGTTTGGGCCTACTTTATGGAAACCTGCAGGAAAGCAGGAAGCTGGGACAGTGTTAGAGTCGTACAGCCCCTTTCCTTTCTGCAGAGAGCTCAGTCTACAGCTTCTGAGGGGTCATAGCTCCTGGATGGGAGAGCCGAGGCTTGAGTCAGATCCTTTGCCTTCCATTTGACTATTTTGTTATTTGACTGTAGCAAAGTGTCCTTATGTAATTCTACACACACACACACACACACACACACACACACACACGCACACACACACACTCGCAAATGCGCGCACACATACATATATGTCTGTGTGTACAGATACATAACCCGTATTACTTAGGAAGCTTCCCGTACGTGTAGTCTGAATTCTTACCCCTCATCAGATTTTTTTTTTTTATCAGTGATCAAAAGACTTTGAAAGCACTTGAGAATGTGCAAGGCTAGGAAAGAACTAAGACAGTGGGATGAACAGAGAGGAAGGAGAGTATGGTGGTTTCATTTTGGAACAGACTTCAAGAGTTTCGCGTACTAGAAACTCGACTGTGGAAACGCTGGAGTAATTCTGATCCATGTCCAGTGAAAGCTGTAGTGAAACTGCCAATATAGATGGAATTCTGGGTTTGCTCATTTCTTCAGATAGTGGGCCAAATGGAGAAATTTGTTAAGCCAATTCTGAAACACTACACCCAAAACTAAAATGAGTAAATGTAGTCACGTGTATTGGCAATAGGGGAGTCCTTGAAAAATTTCAGATTTTCTTACACCAGTAATGAGACCATGTGCATACACCTGAATGGAGTGTGCAGATGGGACAAAAAGGGCAGAAAGGTCATGGATGTGTGGACGGAGCAGCTAAATGGAAGTTAAATTTGGGCATCAGCCCAGATCACTAACTATAATAACTTTGAAATCCTGGGCAAGTCGCTTGCTTGAGCTGGTGCTCTGTTGGCTTAGTTAAGGCGAGAACTTGAATTAAAGGAGTCTAAAGTAGCTCCTAGTAGATTCTTTGATGTTCACAGTGATCTCAAATGACATAAGACCCTGTTTCTTCCTTAATTCCTAGAACTAAGCGCACAAGATGGATGCATTGCTTCACCTGTGCATTGCCATCCATCTCAAAGGTCGTTGTTCTGTGTGCTTGCTCAGCCAGTTCACAGAAATGCTTGGCTCACACCAGATCCAGCAGTTTTTAAAGTTCGAAGCCTCCAGCATGATAGAGGTTCACCTTTACTGGGAGCCTTCAGGGGCTAGATTGCATATTAAGTGGGCAGCTCCCCAAAGTATTTTGAGCAGTGACTTCCTTGCTGGGATAAATGTACAGAGGGCATGACTAATAATAACTAGAACCATTGCCTATATTTTAGCAGACAGAAATGAGGTGGTAAATTATATATCATCACAGTAACCTTTAATAATGTAGTTGTGTTGAACGTGATGGCTCATGCCTGTAATCCTTGCCCTTTGGAGGTGGACAAAGGTTTACAAAAGAGAATTAGGAATTCAAGGTAATCCTTGACTGAATATGGTGGGTTTGAGAGCAGCCTGGACTATGTGAAACCCTGTCTCCAAAACAACACAAAACAAAAGCCGATAGCCAAGTCACAGAGTCAACCTGGGCATTTACCAATGGATTAGTGTTATAGAAAATGAGGCATTCATACACAATAGTTTTATTCAACAATATAGAAAAATGAAATTAGATTGTTTGCAAGAAAATGGGTGGAACTGGAGACCCTAATGTTGAATGAAATAGGTGAGTTTCACAGTGACAACTACTGTGTTTCCTCTCGTGTGAGATCTAGAGGTAGGGAGGTAATTAAAGTAAACGGGTACCTTAGGAATGCAGAAGGGGAGTTGCAGAGGGACCAGTCTCAAAGAACATGATGTGCATGTGTGGAGATACCATGATGAACCCTTTCACTTGTAAAATTATTGTGTATCATAAATGCAAGGTGTTAAGTGGCTGCAGTACAAGGACCATTCAGCTTTGAGTGCTACAGTGCAAAAGAACATCTCATCATTAGGCAAACTTCCCATTTGCATTCTTAGTTAATGTCAATCAAAACCAAGACCTTGCTTTAGTCTGTCTTTTAGATACATGGGGCTTTTCTGGAGCTGGGTTTCTGAGCTGTATTGTCTTTTTATTCTTTTTACCTTGAAGTTAATCTCACTGCAGTCTTTGAATCTGTGTGGTAGTCTGTTGGTTTTGCTTCTCATTCCCAGCATAGAGTCCTCTCCATGGTGGTGGAGCTTCTGCCTGCTCCACACAGCAGTGACCTCATGCTGGGAGACGTTCTTTGTGTGTTTATAGATCCAAGTCTTTTCTTCACTTTTCAACACTACTGCTCTGTTAGGACTTAGCCAGATTCCATAATTTCCTTTCCAAATGCTCTTCTTATGAAGTCCAGTTACTTGGAAATACTACTTAAAGTTAAAGATGATTTTTATAATCAGCCATGGTTGCTCACTGAACTGTTGTTTTCAGGGCAGTGACGGACAGGTACAGGTGACCAGGAGCCAAAGTGAGTGCTGGATTGCAGGTCATGTGCTTATACAGCCTGACCCCAGTGTGGTAGCGCACACCTTTAGTTCCTACAGAGAGGGAGAAGCAGGCGGATCTCTGTAAGTTCAAGGACAGCTAGGGCCCTGTTATACAGAGAAACCCTGTTTTAAACAACCAGAAAAGAAAGAAAGAGAGGGAGGGAGGGACGGACAGAGACAGAGACAGAGACAGAGACAGACACACACACACACACACACACAGAGAGAGAGAGAGAGAGAGAGAGAGAGAGAGAGAGAGAGAGAGAGAGAGAGAACCAAAGCCCACCACATATGAAATACTCATTCAAATACTCATCAAAATAGTTTGATGTGCTTTAAGACAGAATTTGAAAAAGAGAAGCTATGTGATTTGGAAAGCTTCTTTCAGGGAGGGATGCAGAGAGCCACAGAGTTAGGACAGCAGTCTTGAGATCAGGAATAAGAGAATGAAGTAAGGGTAAAGGCTAGTGCAGTTGGAGGGATCTTAGGATCTTAAAATAAACAGTTCTGCTTAAGGGCAGCATCAAGCATTGTTTAGGACAGAAAGTGTAAGGCAGCTAGCGGCTGCGTCCTGAACACAGTGGGACCTGAGGAAGCCTTTTGGAATCAGTATGTGTTGGTTCAGACACATTCTTACTGCACCATCTTTCCTGTGAGCAAAGATTCAAATCTGTAAGCTATTTAACCAGAGTTAAAGATACAACCTATGGCCACAAGCCAAACAGACTCAAATGGTTCCTATGAAATTTTATTATAGCAATTAAATTAAAATCTATGCTACACTCACAGTATAGCTTCACTGGCTGACATGATCAGTCTGTTGATATTGGATTAATGGAGACACTTGAATTGTTGGTTTGAAATGAGGCATGTTGGTTGTGTACAATTTACTTTCTACATTTAGTCTAACAGTTGCTTTTTGAACCAGTGGTGGTCTCTCCTCCTGTTGTTACCACTGTTTTGTTGGACTTTGTTATTTCTATCTACTTTTAAAGAAACTGGATCTCCCTCTTGCTGTATTGCCTAGGCTGGGCTGGAACTCCTAGGTTCAAGCTGTCCTGCTTCAGCCTCCTGAATCACTCACTGTGCTGGGACCACAGATGTCTCGCACTATGCCTGAGCATAGAGGTTTTCATTGACTCTTGGGTGTTGTAAGGTGGATCACAATGCCAGTTTTGTCTGGTGATAAGCCTGGGTGTCTAATGAGACTATCTTAAAAAAAAAATAAGTAAATAAAGTAACAACTCAGCAGTTTTTTATCCCAGTTCTGTAGAAGGACTTGAGCCTTACTGTGTAGTTGCAGTGAGAGCCGCAGCCAGAGTCATGTGACATCCTTCTGCACTCAACGTCTGAGTGAGTCTCCCCTGGCATTTGGTTACTCTGGTGGACCAACTTGAGCAATGGGGCTGGCTGGTTGTCTCTCTTTCCGAACAGCCTTTCCACCAGGCTAGCTTGAGCTCCCTCACATGGCGTTCTCAGATTTCTTATACAGAGGCCAGTTTAAAGTATCATTTACACAAACTTAATTAACTTTAAACTTTCTTGTATTCCTGGGATACATTTTACTTGCTAACCCCCCCCCCCCTTAAAACACATTGGGTTGGATTTGCTGCCATCTAACTTAGTATTTTACAGTTCTTTATAAGTGAGGCTTACACATAGTTTCATGGTTTGTGTGCATTCCTGTACAAATCAAAACTGGTGTGATACTGTAAAGTGAATTGAGATACTGTGTACATTTTCCCATGGTCTGAGGTGGATTGTATAATTTTAGATTTAGGTGGATCTCACCTATTCTCTTTGCCATTTCGTGTTGCTGTAACAAAACACCTGAGGCAAACATTCAGCCCAGTATCCCTTGGTTTTTCAAACTGCACGCCCTCCTTACTTGCAAAATATATTTACTCCATTCCAATAGGCTCAAAAGTCTCAGCTTCTTTGAGCATCAGCTGCAGGACTCAAAGCCTGGTCTGATTAGACACAGGCCTGGCTCACTCTGAGGCATATTTCTGAAGTGGAAACTTAAGGGTTCTTTGGAAAGTCAGTTGTGTTGTGTTGGATGGCATTTTGCTGGGGCGAGCACGTGAAGGAGTGTTTTCCTGAAGCAGACACAAGTGAAAGAATGTGTTCTGCTAAAACAAACATGTAAAAGGACATATGATAAGTCCTTTTCCACTAACAACACACGTACATTGCATAGTTGAGCTGCATTTGTCAGGACTCCACAGAGAGAAACATACCAAAAACCTTCTGGTGGCGTGCTGTGGCTTCTTGCCACAGACTGGGTCTGATTGGCAGAGTGATGCTAGCTGAGACAGATGCTGACATGCTGAGGCAAGAAACATGGCGAGGACCTGTGGAGGACATGTGATGTTTGGAGGGAGTATAAGTAAGCCCAGTGGATGGTGACAGATGCTGGGCTAGGCTTGCTTATCTTCCCTCACCCAGAGAGGCACAGCAGAGAACTTCTCCCGGCATCCCTCCTGCTGACTTGTGCCGAGGCTGAGGCCTGGCTGCCTCTTCCAGGTATTGCTACCGCTGTAGATTCATGTTTGCTATGAATCTACTGAGCTGGACTGCTGGTGTATCTGTGAAGTCTTTGTGAGTGGATTGAGCTGCTGCCACTGACCTATGAACTGAACTGCGGATTTCCTAACAATGCAGATGAGAGTTGCTCCAAAGAACCATTTCTCAACAGGTCCCCTTCCCCATATCCTTTCTTTTCCATTACCTCTGGTGGGTGGTGGGCTAGAAAGGAGGTTAACACACTTAAGAACCATCATTAAAAATAAGGTTTGAAAAAAAATTAAAGTTACAGATTTCTGTCTAGCACAAGTTGAGCAGTTTTCTGACATGCAGTGGTAGATCGTCGTAGGACAGTATATCCTTCCAAAAGGGAGACATGGGAAAAGAAACAGAAGGTCCCAGACAAGACCATCCACACTGAAGAGCCTGAGTCCTGTGGCTGTAAATGATCTCTTTTACTTCTCATGTGTCTTCTGTCTAGCAGTTGGCTTCTACCAGCTTCTATGACTTTGCCTGGCTAGGTCATAAAATGGGTCAACTTTATGATTCTAGAGCCTTGAGGGCAGCTCTACCCCATGATTGTCCCCCTAGTGGGGACTGTACAGCTTCATCCCCTAGCTCCATGGCCTTGTTCTGACTGAAGCATTCTTAGAAATGCCTGTAGAGGTCGATCTCCACTGACTGACAGTCCTGGGCTGCCTCAGGTCTACACTTCATCTCCTTATCAGTTACTTGATCACATCCTTGGTGTTCTCTGCTGAACATGTTTGACTAGGATGAGGGTTTTTCTAGATCTTTATGTTCTAAAATCATTTATTTCCTTTTCTATTTTATAATGCAGCTAAAAACAAAACTCCCACACAAAACCACACAGCCGCTGTAATGCTCCGCTTCTTGGGCATGTCTTTCTTGTCTTTCTCCAGGTATTGTAATGCCTCACTTTCCCCTTCCCATGCCGCCCATATGCCCTCTTAGTGCATGGATACAAGTCACCCAGGTTCCTGTGTTTATAACAGGGATGCTGTTTTCTCCAGTAGCTATAGTCTTATTCGTTCACTGCTGTCTGAGCTTTTATCAGAATTATCTTTGTTATTCATTGGCATGGAGTTGTCAGTGGTGTACATAGTCATCCCACCAGCATTCTGGTCCCAAACACATACACACTCACCAGGGAGACCCAGATGCTCCTGACGGCACACCACATGTTCTGAGCATTCACAAAACTAATCCCCCTTTTCATGCCAGTCTCGGTCTTCTAGCTTGTTCCTACAAATGCTTTCTGTCCTGTTATCACTGTCCAGTTCCAAAGCTGTTTTCTCAGTTTTAGGTAACTGTTATAGCCGCACTGCACTCCTGGTCCCAGTTCCCTTAGTTTCTTCTGTGCTGCTGTAATAGAATATCTAAGACTTAGCAATTTGTAACAAACAAATTCATTTCTCACAGTTCCCAAGACTATGAATTTCAAGGCTTTGTTGTTGCATCAAAATACTTTGGAGTATCTGGAGACATGGCTTAGCAGTTAAGAGTTTTCTATTTAACCAGAGAACCTGCATTCATTTTCTAGGACCCATATCCTGCAGCTCACAATCATTTGTAATTCTGGCTCTGGGGATCCAGTGCCTTTTAATCATCATGGGCACCCCACACAACATGCTCTTTAGTGCTCTCTCTCTCTCTCTCTCTCTCTCTCTCTCTCTCACTCACACACACACACACACACACACACACACACACACGGGGGGAGAGAGAGAGAGAGAGAGAGAGAGAGAGAGAGAGAGAGAGAGAGAGAGAGGCCAAACTCAACCTTTTATAGTGAACCCATTCCTGTGATCAAGTCGTAAGGGTAGAACCCTTCTGTCCTAAACTCTGCCGAAGGATCCACTCCCAAGGCTATCACAATTCAGTTTCATCTTGCATTTCAAAAGGACAAACATTTCAGGACCTGTAGACTATCAGGGCCTCTGTTCCCTCCCCTGCTCTGGTTGTCCTTTGTCAGTCCTTGCTGACTATTATCTCTGCAGGTTTTCCAGCCCTTGGTGAGACAATTTGGTAACATATTTGCTAGAGAATCATAACTTTAAACAATTTACTGGCATCAAGTTGTCTATATTCCTTCAGTTTAAAGATCGCGTTCGTATCTGCAGTTTGTTTCTTTTCTCATCTCTAGTTCCAAAGTTCTTTTCTGTGTACTTCCTCAAGTGTGTTTATTGTGCAATGAATACATTTTAAATTAAACTTGCTAAAATGCACATGGATGGTATTAGGAACAAATCTGGGAGTGATTTAGCCCGTTCTTATGCCAAGTGTGGTGGTTGTTGCCTAAAATGAGTTATTTGAGTTGTAAATTGGAAATGCGGAGACTTGATTATTGTTCTGTAACCACTGCCCCATTGTGCTTGCTGCTGGTTCTGAGAGGACTTCTTAGTCAGACCTGACATTCTTATTAGCATATGCTCTCATGCCCACCCCCCATCTTCTCAGTAGAACATTCCCACCCACAGTGCCACCAGTTACTTTTCAATGAAAGTATATTAATTTTATATGTAGCACAAGTATTGTGTTTTATTTGATGCCATTACCATGAGACTGTGAGTTTTCAACTATGTGAGTGGTCTAGACAGAGGAATGTCGAAGGCTTTAGGGAAGATTCCTGGTTTGGAAGAATAATACTTAATAAACTCTTCAAGTATTTGAGGGATTCCCGTGTGTCCGACGAGACTGCTGTAGGTGCTGTAGAGATGCAATGGTTTGGGGGCACACCAAGGCGCAGTGCAGAGCTCTGGTGCCTTCCCAGGTTGTCCCTTCTGACTCTGCTCTTCCGTACTCTGCTTTAGGACATCACTTCCTTTCTGTTCTGAACATGTAAGATGTTCTACTCTCTTAATGACCTTGAGAAATGATTTCTAATCCCCTTCAAGGCAGCCCCCTTGCATGCAGCATCCAGACCCCTGCATGCCCTTCTTTCAAACGGCAGCTTGAATATTGCTTCTTTTAAGCAAGCCTTTTAAGGAACAAGTTATCTCAGACTGATGTATCTGCTTTGAAGGGATAATTAGATTTGTACATATACATAACTCTAGTGTGTGCTTGATGAGAGATGTGGTTATAGCTTTGTCAGCAAGATGAAGAAGTATGAGCTAATGACAGAGGACACATTGATAACTGCTTAATGGCTCACTGTCAAACTGGAAGGAAATTTTAATACTGTGGCATAGGGCTCTGGTTTTGATCTAGTGCTGTTCAAAATGTCTACTCCTTCCACTGCTTACCAGCGAAGTGTTTGCTGAGCACCTCATGTTGGGAAACGCAGCGTGCTGGGGGGATGTAACAGTGAGCAGGAGCTGCAGTTCTTCGTCCACACACAGTACAGCGTAAGCGTGTGAACAAAGAAGACTTGCTGTGCAGTGCAGTGGCAATAAGGAGCTTGTAGACACGGTGATTATGTGCACAGCATTAGTGTAAAACAAGACCCAGGGACCGGAAAGCTGGAAGATATTCTCAGCGCATCTTAAGTTTCAATAGGAAATGTAATTGGGATGGGAATGGTATGGGCAGAGAGAGGCTTACATGTGTATATCAGCCTTATTTATTTGTTTGTGCATTTTATTTTAAATTGTGTGTGTAAATCTGGAATTCTGTGTGTATTTGTGCACGTGAGTGGAGTGCTCGTGGAAGCCAGAAGAGGGATTTCCCAGAACTAGAGTTGTAGGTGTTGTGAGCCACCCAGCATGAGTGCAGGGAGTCAAATCCCAGTACTCTACAAGAGCAGTATGTGCTTGAAATCACTAAGCCCTTTCTGCAACTCTAACAAAGGCACACTGACCCTTTAGTCACTAATCAAGTCAATGTTGATAATTAGTGAGGTCTGAGTTGTTAGAAAAGTTGAATTATATCCATCGACATGCGGTATATCCAGAATGAGAAATGGTAGGGACTTCGTTCTGCTTCGCTAACTTTAAAAAATGATCTCAGGGGTTGGGGATTTAGCTCAGTGGTAAAGCGCTTGCCTGGCAAGCGCAAGGCCCTGGGTTCAGTCCCCAGCTCCGAAAAAAGAAAAAAGAAAAAAAAATTAAAAAAAAAAATGATCTCAAGGTCGCTTCCCAGACATTTTTCAATGCTCAACACATTGTAAGAAAGCATAATTAAACATGCCAGCAATATATTTCATAGGACCTGAGAAAAACAGAACCAGTAAAAATCAAAACATGCCTTATTGTCTACTCTGTAGTGTAGATGGGCCTGTCCCCACTGAGGGAAGGAAAGAAGGGAGGGAAGCAGCATTCTGACACACCTGTGAATAGTGACACTGCAGACAGGCTCAGGACACCAGCTCTAACAGGATGAGGTTACATGTTGAGGAGCCTATAGGCCTGTGCTGAACAAAAGCAGTGGACAAATGACTACAGCATGCTGAGGGTCATGGTCCTGGGTGACTGCAGTCCGTGTCCTGTTCCGTTGCATTGTAGAGCTCACTCTCCTGACTTAGGCTTGTGTGGTTGCTGGCACAGTTCACCTTCTTGTGGTTGTAGGATTCAGCTCCCTAGTTCTTGCTGGTTGTCATCTGGGCCTAGTGTCAACACCAGAGAGGCTGTTCTAGGTCCTTGCCCAGTCCCCTACCCCACAGGTCCTGTCATGCTTTAAACTCTGTCTTTCAGGAAGAGCTCATCACTTTAAGAGCTTACCTGATGAGGTCAGACCTAGTGAGTATATTAGTGTGGGCTGCCACAAGATTCCAGAGACTGGGTGGCTTTAACAGAAATGTGTTTTCTCATAGATCTGAACAGGAAGTCTGAGACCAGAGTGCCTGCATACTCAATGTGTGGGGAGGGCTTCTTTCCTGGCCTGCAGATGACTGCCTTCTCCAGTATCCTCCCATAGCCTTTTTTCTGTGCTTGAGTAGAGAAGGACACTTCTTCTAGGGCAGTGGTTCGATCTTTAAATGCAGTTCATCTTGTGTGACCCCCAACCATAAAATTATTTTTGTTGCTACTTCATAGCTTTAATTTTATTACTGTTATGAAGTGTAATGTAAATATCTTTTCCAATGGTCTCAGCAGCCCCTGGGAAAGGGTCATTCAACTCCCTCCTCCTAGGAGGTCGTGACCCATAGGTTGAAAACTCTAGTCTAGGGCCACCAATCCTATTGTATTAGGATCCTAACCACATGACATGACCCCATTTAACCTTAGCTCCTAAAAGCCTAGGAAGTTAGGACCTTAACACATGGATTTGAGCAGGCAAGATTCAGTTTGTAGTATCTTGGTAATCTTCTTTTTGATTAATTCGAAATCTACAGGGGAGCTGTGTTATAAGTTTGCTATGTCTCCTGACAACTTCACATTGTCAGAGAACAAATCAGGGAAAGTGTAGCGAAGCAAATGAGATGCATCTATTTCCTGGTGTCACTTCACTGCCTAGCACAGCAAATCTAATGAATGCTTATTTCTTCAACAGAATTATTAAGTCAATACGTGTACATGATGTTCCAGGTACAATTTTATTTTTTAAATTGTATCTCAGAACTGACTTTAAATTTTTGATTCTCCTGCTTTGGCCTCCTAAGTCCTGGAATGAGAAGCATGTGCCACCATGCACGACACATGTCTCTTTTTAAATGGACAGATAGGACCATACCTTTTAGAGCCTGTGAACACTTAGTGCTATACAGAGGCTCTCACTGTTGTCCCTTCTGGTGATTGATACACAAAGACCTGAACATTTCTCGAGCCTCATTCTGGTGCTGTGATTTTGGTTGGCCACTGCTGAAGTGCGTGTTTGGACGTTCCGGCAGCAGTGTTCATTTGGACGGAGGAGGCTGTGAGCTGCCTATGGAGGAGAGTGGGGGCCGAGTAGGCTTGGACAGTGTTCTGTGTGGCAGTCAGCTCTGTAGCCTGATAATTCCCGATTGTTGTGGAAGCTTGATACAAATATATACTGTAAACCTTTACAGGATGTAACCCTCTAGTTACCAGGAAAAGAACATCCTTTTAAACCGATGGGTAATATTAATATGACTAGAAGTACATGTATAGTGTGTTAGAGATGTCACAGTTGTGAAAAAGGGACAGCAAAGAACTGACCATAGCCATTAGAGGCCTGGAGAGCATGAAAGGTTTGTACTTAGCAGAGAAGGGGGAAAATGATTTGGGTCTGGCTGTACTAGGCAACACTGATGCTTGTTTATTCCTTTACTCATTTGTCTGTGTATCACCTACCTATTGCCTGCCTGCCTGCCCGGCTAGCTAGCTAGCTAGCTGATTTTTGGAAACAGGGTTTCTCTGTGTAGCTCTCTGGCTTTTCTGGAACTTGGTCTAGAGACCAGACTGGACTCAGAGATTTGAGTACCTCTGCCTCCCATATGCACCACTGCTGCCAGAGCACTGACATTTTAAGTCGTGAGTTTGTAGCTTGTGATATCTCTAGTTGTCTTTAAGAAAATTTAATCCCATCCAGAAAGAGCCCTCCTTGTGCTTGTTCTTGGGTTTGATGGGGAGGTGTCTTAGTTTTCCCTATCTTTTAAGCTGTTAACAAGTTTCATTGCACTTTGAATAAAGTTCTTGCCCCCTCCCCAAATAAAAGAAAAAATTTAATTCCAGTGTCAAAAGCCTCTGTAATTGCAGTCTAGATGAGAACCTTTAGTTTCTCTCTCTGGCCTATGAGAGGTAAAGCCTGAAATCTAGGCAGAGGGGAAGCCTGAGGTCCAGGGTTATGTTTTTCTGTTTGCCGTGAAGAGTGCCGACAGGCAGCACAGGGATGCCAGGCTGGATCAGTGGATAAAGCATTGGGGCTGTCAGGGCAGATGGGCTACAGTGAGGAACTGAGCAAGTGACGTAGGGGTGCCTTGGAGGATGCAGTTGAGAAAAGCCAGCCTGACATGGAAAGCCAACTGGGGCTGTTAGCTGGGCGAGAGGGTGATTGTGGCTGGGGTTTGAGGTGAACAGATTAGAAGTGATGTTTTAAATCAGTCGCTTACTGCTAAATATGTTGATGCTGCCCAGACTTCAGGTTCCTAGATTCTGAGACAGTGGTCACTGCTTCCCAGAGGCATTATGTCTCTAACTGCTGTGACATCAACTCCTGCAGCTGTCCTGGTCTCTGCATGTCCTCACTTTGGATTTTTTTGTTTTGGCAGGTTTTTTATTTCTTCTTTTCTAATTCCTCCGGTATTGATGTTCCTCTGAAGTCTGTTCTAGGCTCTGCTCTCTCTCATCCTCACAGTCTTACTGGGTGACCTCATTCACTCTGCTCATGTTAGTGATGTTATGAAATGTTGTAATGTTTCATAACATTATTAGCATCTGAGTGCTAATGATTGCCACATTTTCATCCCTGGCCAAGGTCTATCTCCCAGCACCCGTCTCCATACTGAACAAATACCCCACTCTACTACTGATGTGGCATCTCACCTCAGTCTCAAGTAAACCTTCCCAGGTGGCTCTTCTGCTCCCACACAATGACAGCACCATTGCTTTGGTTTCTGCTGTGATGTGGTAACTGTGTCTTTGCCGTCATCATTCAGATCACAGCACAAGATTCTTTTATTATTCAGAAAATCCCCTCATCCTCTGCCAGACACTCTGACATGGCGTCCAGCTCCTGGCTGAGCTAGTTGTTGGCTGACTTTACCAGGTCTTCAGCTTTTATGTGTGTGTGCACATGCGTGTGTGCATGCATGTGTGCACACAGTCAGGGTATGAGACAGTGAAGACAGGATCCCTCAGCTCCCTGCTCTGGCTGCCTGCCAACAAGCTTCCTCTACTCATCATAGACTCATCCTCTGGGAGGGTAAGGCAGAATAAACTCTTTTCTCCCGTAGTTGCCTTTGGTCATGGCGTTTCATCTCAGCAACAGAAAAGTAACTAGTACAACCTTTGACAGGATAGGAACCAGAATATAGAAAGAAGGTAGAAAACTAACATGAAATCAGAACAACTCAGGTAATAAATGGGCTAATGAAACACCTTTTGAGACAATTCTCAAAAGATGAAATACAATTGACCCGTATACCCAAGGAAAATATTTTCAGCTTCACTAGAATGCAAATCAACCACCAAAATGCCATGCTGACTGAGGCAAAAAGACAGTCATCAAGAAAGCTGTTAACAGTGTGTTGGCAAGGATGCCAACAAGAGAGAAACCTACACACTGCTGGCAGAAACGTTCTAGTCCAGCCCTATGGAAGGCACTAAAAACAGGTCCTTCATATGGCACAGATGTGCCACGTAGGAGCATTTCTCCAAAGGTCCACGTCGAGGTATCCCAGAGATCACTGGTGCACAGGTCTGTTTACTGCAACTCTGTTCACAGCAGCAGCCTGCATACTCAACAATGGAGGGATGCATTAAGAAAATATATGTGTATAATGTAATTGTTTTTGATCCTAAAGAAGAAAATGGAATCAATTGGAGAGAATCATATTAAGCCTGTTTAAGACAGTGCCATAAAGATGAAATATTATATGCTTTCTGTCATTGTGATTTTTAGATTTTACATAGAAACATAAAAAGCATGTTAGTATATATGATCTGAAAGTAGATGAGCTGTTTGGGGATCAGGGTGAGTAATGGCAGGGAGGAGCAGAACAGGGACAGTAGGAAATTGTGATACTCAGTGTCTTAGTTTGAGTTATTATTGTTTTGCTGACACAGTGGAAAGCGTTTATTTGGCTTACACTTCTACATCATGGTCCACTATTGGAGGAAGTCGGGGCAGTAGTTTGATGGCAGGAACTGGTGCAGAGGCCATGAGGGGTGCTCCTTACTGGCTTATTCCTCATGGCTTTCTTAGCCTGCTTTCTTATAGCATCCAGGACACCAGCCCAGGGATAGCACCACCCACAAAGGGCCAGGCCTTCCCCCATGAATCGCTAAGAAAATGCTCTACAGCTGTATCTTATGGAGGCACTTTCCCAATTGAAGTTCCTTCCTTTCGGATGACTCTAGCTTGTGTCAAGTTGACAGCACACTCAGACATACAGGCACACATCTGTAATCAGAGCACATGTAATCCCAGGTAGAATCATGAGTCTCAAGCCAGCCTGCACTATGCATGTATATGCAAATGTTTTGCATCTTGAATATATTTTCCTATATGTTACTTTAGAACCTTTATAGTTTTCATTTTTACATTCAAGTTTCTGAGCAATGACATTCATTTTTTAGTGTGGAATGAGAGAGACATATAAGGCATTTTTTTTTCTCCATAGATTAAGTTATTTCAGGGCCATTTATTGACAAGGACTTTCTTTTCTTGTTAAAGCAGATGGGTTATATAGTAGAAGTTCTGTTTCTGTAATCTGAATTGAACTTCACTGATGTAACTGTCCAGGATCATGTGACTAACAGTTTTGTGGAGGTGCTGTGGTCTGGTGGTATAATATCTCCCCTGCACTCCTTAACCATGTCCTGGCTTCTCTGGCTTGCATTTCTGTATCATTTCCTTCAGTGAGGGCCACAGTAGTTTTGATTGTGATTGCTTGGCTGCTGTAGATCAGTGAAGCAGAGAATCACTGACAGTGTGACTCCTCAGTCTATGCGTCTCCACCTGTTCCCTGCTCTACTGTCCCAGCAACACCTTATGGGTTCTGAGTTAAAACCTTTTATGTCTTTCATTAGACTTATTCTTAGTTATTTGTTTGTTTGTGTGTGTGTGTGTGTGTGTAATACACACACACACACACACACACACACACACACAAACAGTAACCAGTCTATCAAATTTATTCTGGTTGCTGGGAATTGAACTCAGGTCCTCTGGAAGAGCGGTCAGTGCTCTTAATTGCTGAGCCATCTCTCCAGCCCCAAATTTATTCTGGAATCATAAATTTGGCCAAATTTATTTCTAGTAGACTTGAATTATAGATCCTTTTGATTTTTGTATATTTACAACCATAGTCTTTGCAAATGTATACTCTTGCATCTTCTCTTTTTGACAAATGTCTGTTAACTGGACAAAGGAGTTTCATTGTGTCTGTCCATACATGTATACCCATACTTTGACCAGACCAATCCCTTGATACTTTTGTCTCTTGTTTTCCTTCCCTTCCCACATCTACAGTGCTGCTTCTTTTTATGCCCTCTTTCAGTTGCCTTGATTGCTTTAAACATCAAGTGCTGTGTTGAATAAAGCACTGACTGTGGGTGTCTTGCCCTCTTCCTGGCCTTCAACATAATGTGGCTGCAGATTATTAATATATTGGTCAGAAGATTTTTGTGATAGCCTTGTTGTGTTTTGGTTTCAGTGTTACTCTTGTGTTGTTAGTCAAATTGTCTCTGAAAGATGACTACACTTAGCATTTTACCAGCAAAGCCTGAGCTGGTCTCTATGTAAGCAGACAGTATTCTGATGTTTTTAGTGCAAGGAGTTGAAACGGGGGTCAAAGGTGCTAGTCAAGTATCACCACTGAGCCAGACCCCCCAGCCTTAGAAGGTTCTAACTACAAGTCTAATTTAACAGGCAGTAAGTGTTCATATTTTCTATTTCTTTTGATATGGAAACTAGTGGTTTGAGGGCAGTTTGATTGTTTCATCTAAATTAAACCTGTTGACATGAAATTGCTTGTGATTGTTTCTTAATTCCCGCAGGTGCCTCCAGGCTCTCCAGTTGCTGTGTCACAGAGCTGTCCGGGAACTAAAGTTCCTTAGCTCACAGTTCATAGTTCACATAGGAAGCCCAGGTTCTGATGCCCATGGTGATGGCAGAGGGTGCAGGATCTGAGGGCGGAAGGATCGAGCTTCAATCAGGTGCAGAGGCAGCGTGTGTTGGGCCAGACTGGTCCCGTTCATATAACCTGCCTGTCCTGAGAATGGAAAGGGTCCCATGAGAGCGCATCCCCACTGACATCTTGGAGAAGTCACTTTTAAAGCTCCCGTCACCCCTCACTACCACCACCCTGGGACTGTGCTTTCTATCAGGTTATCCTTTAGGGGGCATGGTTAAATCACGATCAGACCAGAGCAGCTGGTAATTTGTTTTCATGCATTAGATTTTATCTCTCTTCTAACTGACCTTTGACCCCCACCGTCTTTTGCTGTCTCTGTTTCATTCAGGGTAACACCTGGTTTTGCTCAGATGGTTACCGACCACGTCAGCCTTCTTGTTCACCACATCACTCTACCTTCATTGCACAAACTAGAGTCTCCTGTGGCATTTCTTTGCATACGTGTTCCATGCATTGACCATGCCTGCCCTTCTGTCTAGCCTCTGCTGCCTAGTCTAACCTCTTTGTTCCCTCTCCTAGCCCTCACCATAGTCCCTGATAGGCTCTGCATACAGCTTTTTTTTTTTTTTTCTTTTTTTCCGGAGCTGGGGACTGAACCCAGGGCCTTGCGCTTCCTAGGCAAGCGCTCTACCACTGAGCTAAATCCCCAACCCCTGCATACAGCTTTTAAAAGTACAAATATAATGAAATCTTTTCCAGTGTAAAAGTTGAATGGCTTCCTGATATCTTCAGAAGAGAAGCCTGTGCTCTTTCCATCGTGTGCAGCCTTTCCCAGCCTGTGCCCATTTGTCCCTATTAGTCTCTGTAGCCCTGCTTCTTCTCTACTTTGTCCCTCCCCACAAGTGATAGGAAGTGTACGGCCATCCTGGGAGTTCTGATTTGTCCTTCCTCCTCTGAGACGCATGCGTTACAGTTCACATGCCACATAATCAACACTAAGCAGACAAAAACATCTCAAGTGCCATTGTCCGAGATTATAGGTACTATCTGTTAGTTGTCAGTATTTGCAAGTATTTACTAAATATACAACTTTTCAATTGTTATATATCTATCTGGCTTCCAAGAATTTTTATTAAATCCAGTTTCTGCTTGTCTCTCTCAGATAACGTTGTGTGACAAGGCGCATCTGTCCTCTGTCACCAGGGTGACTGAGGTAGCTGCTTGAACTCTTAGCATGCAGTGTGCTGAGTTGACCTCAGCTGGGAGCACTGGCACTGACCTGTCACCCAGGTGACTGGATGGTAGCATCTCTTTATAGATGCTTTCCATAGAACTCAACAAGTGTCCCTCACCCTCAGGCAGCCGTTCTGTGTGAAGGCAAAGCAGTTGTTTCTCTGCCTGTCAGGCCTTTCCCTCCTGACCCCCAGGAGGATCAAGATGTACCATGTTATTTTGAAAAGCCTAAATACTTGAAACTTTTATTCTCCATTTGGATTTGAAAGAGGAACGTTATGAGCCCGTCTTGATGTGTCAGGGGCTCTGAGAGTCTATTTGGATAACACTGAAGATTGGAGGAAATGTGACTCTGTCTGTGTGTTTTAAGCCCCCAAGGTAAGATCAGAAAGCGTCTGGGGCAGAGAGAGCCAAATAGTTGAAGTCATACATTAATTATGGTCATGAATCATTTTTATTTTTAAAGTCTTTACCATTTGACAAGGTTGTTTGCATAGTACGGTGGAGCTCTGAGCAGCTCCCTCCCTGTAAAAGTAAAGCTATTTGTTGACTTGTCCCTGGGTTGATAATACTTATTGTTTTTAGTGAAAATTGCTTATTTCCCCTGCCCAAAGGGGAGTGGTCTTTATGTACTTTTTCTTGATAAAATATTTTGATCTTATAAATGTAGGAAACAGAGTCTTTGAGTTAATCTCCCACTCTATCAGTCAAAATGTCCACTCCTAGGAATGTGCTTACATATCTGTGAATGCTGGACAATCAGGAAATAGATTGAGAGCCTCCTTTGTACTACACTCTGCTGAGCATCTAGAATGTGCATGAGTATTCTTGCCCCTCAGAAAGACCTAAGAAAAAGGACAAGCAAAGAGCCATTTGCTGTGATGTGGTCCTTAGTGCTGTGGTCCTTAGTGCTGCGCATCACCATTTTGTGTGTGATCTGGTGTATATTTTGTGTGTGATCTGGTGTATATTTTGTGTGTGATCTGGTGTATATTTCCATTTTGTGTGTGATCTGGTGTATATTTTGTGTGTGATCTGGTGTATATTATTTTGTGTGTGATCTGGTGTATATTTTGTTGTGATCTGGTATATATTATTTTGTGTGGGATCTGGTGTATATTTTGTGTGTGATCTGGTGTACATTTCCAGAGGAGGAACAAATGCTTTCAGCTGCCTGGTGCAGCCAGGGAAGGCCAGGGAACAGGAGTTATGGCTGAGCTGCCTCTTAGTGGACCTTCAAGAAACAGAGAAAATGTGTGGGCAGATACATGGATTATACAGAGGCACAGAAATAAGAAATGCCAGTGGGTCAGTACAGGGGGGAGACCCGCCTGGGCATGGAGTGGAGAGGGTATGGGGAAGACCTTTTCTTGCACTCATTCAGTTCTGTAGAGGTGTGTTTGTAAGACTCTGTTATCAGTGTCTTGTACAACAGGATGCTGAGCCCTGAGGGAGCTGCTGATCTTCAGTAATTATCAGGGACTCCCCAACAGCCTAGAAGGGTCCTACTTAGGTCTCTGCTTCTAGAGATACTGATGCCAGAAATCCATTATACAATGACACCCCAACCCCCATGAAGTCATTTAGGCTAAGACTGATAGCTACTTTTAATGGAATAAAATTTCCCCACAGTATATCATAATGCAGTTTGGTATGGTCCTCAGTCAAGACTTAAGGTTCCCATTACCTCAGATCTTCCTCAGTTCTCCAGAATCTGTCACTTGCTCAGAAGCAACTCACTATTCTTTGTCACCAATGATAGCTTAGACCTACTGTTGGGTTTTAGATCTGGAGCAATGTACAGCACTGGTTCTCCTTCTGCTTCTGCTCCTTCACTGGGCTTGTTTGGGGATTTACTCATGTTCTGTGTTACTCTCCTTTTTATTGCCAGGTAGACTACAGGTCTTAATTTGGTTCTTAGTTTCATATTTGATGTACACTTGGATTGTTTCTGTGACCTTTTTGAGATGGAGTCTCACTACTGTGTCCTCACTAGTCTCCAAATTCTAGGCTTAAGTGAGCTTGCCTCAGCTTTCCAACTATCTGGATGTATAAGAGCACCTGGTTATTGATCTATTTTTCATCTTTAAGTTAATAACATACTTCCTTAATCATGCACCTATAGACAAACCTTGGAATCTGACAGATTTTAAGATTAGTTTGTTACTTCTAGATCTTTTACCATTTATATAAATTATAGGAATTTATATAAAGCAAACCTCATGAATCCCATGTCTCTGTCTCCCAGGAATGAGATTACAAGCTCCTGCTGCCATCTCCAGCTTTTACATGGGTGCCAGGGGTTGAACTCAGGTCCTCATGCTTGAGCTGTAGGCTGCTTTCTGACTAAGCCGTCTTCTCAGCCCCTCAACTAGATCATTTTCTAAAGTGCTTCCAAACCCCTAGAGTCCTTTACCCTAACTATGTCGTAGCAGAAGTAGGCATTTCAGAGTACTGTTATTTTAGGACTTGTAATTCCTGTTACTTCATTATATGTTTGACTCCAGAAATAATTGGTTTGTTCAGGATTGATTCTATTTATCCTAGGAGATTTATAATTCATGTCTGTGGCTCTCTGTTTAGACTTTGTAATTAACTCACTTACATTTTTCTACAACTTGTATTTCTAGGCTTCATAGAGCCCAGTGTGCAATTAAACAGACTCAGGTAACTGTTCAGAGAATTGGAAAGGAAATTGAAGAAAAACTAAGACTCACATCGACAAGCAATGAGCTGGTAGGTTTTTGTATAAGTACTGTTCAAACTCTTGTTTTCTTCAAGTGATTATCATATTATTCTTGGGAAAAAAAATCTCTAGATGGTAATAATAACGATGCTAGTAATGTTGCATTTAGATGGCTGCTGGTGTATTTTAAATGTTAGAAATCAAAGTTCCCATCTGCTAATAATGTAAGATAAATCTGTCACATTCCTTTAGATGAAACTTGAGATATAATTACTTGGCAGATGATAGCAGACTCTTTTATTAACATTTTATACATGTGAACTCCAAGAGTGAAAGGTGCAGTGAGTGACAGTAGCTGCCAGGAAAGAGAAGCGGGAAAGAAGGTCAGGGGGACTAATGTACTCGAAGAAAGCATTTGGGTTGGTATTGATGGCTTGGCTGCTAAGACCCCTGCACCAAACCTAAAGAGTGTGGTCCCTGGGATTTCTGTGGTGGAAGGAAAGAGCTCTTCCACTCCTATAAGCTGTCCTCTGACTTCTGTAACACACGCACATACAAATACTAAATCAATAAATGAATACCATTTCACCGGTGTATACACACAGGCTTGGGTTTAATGAAGGTAGTTTCTTACAACTTAATTTATACTTTGGCTATTCTCACCCAGGACGAATCCACTTTTAAAAGACGAATTTTAAAATTAATAGGATCAGTTGTAAGAGTTTGATTTGTGAAGTGTTTACCTTTAGAGATATCGGGATTGGGTGAGGCATTCCAAAGAAATCATGACCTCAGTCTGGATGGACAGATCTCATATCTTCATAGAGTATGATGCTTTTTTTTTCTTTTTCCCCCGGAGCTGAGGATTGAACCCAGGGCCTTGCACGTGCTAAGCAAGCGCTCTACCACTGAGCTAAATCCCCAACCCCAGAGTCTGATGCTTTCTTATGCTCTCCCTCGAGGGGGAAAGAATGGCAGCTTTGAAATGACCGTTCTGTCTCTGGAAGCCAAACATGCACCCTAAATCACACTTTGCTTCAAATGAAAAATACTTAAAATTCACAGCTTGCTATAAGTCCCAGGAGTTGTTTGCTCCCTGGGACCATTATCTCCCAGATGCAGCTCTTTCTACCATTGCTTGCACATGCTCATCTAAAGGCACCTTGGACACTGAAGGGTTGTCTACAGTCACATGCCCCTGTAACTGTGGGAGATGCGTGCGTGTGCGTGTGCGTGTGCGTGCGTGTGCGTGTGCGTGCGTGTGCGTGTCTGGGGAGAACTTGCTGGGTTTTATTTTTTTTCCTTCCCTCTCCCAGGCAAGACAGGGAAGTGACTTGCATCATTAAGTGACTGCATGTGCTTTGTCTCAGTGTGGAACCATGTATGCTTAATCCTGTTTTCTAAAGTATGAGTGGTGACACACAGGGTAAGGGATAGAATGTGTGAGGTCAGGTTCAAAGGTTCACTGTGTGTTTTTGTGCTGCCTAGTTAACACAGAAGGAAGTCAAGGGAGTTTTGAACTGGAAGTGAACCTAGAAATCTTATAGTTCCATAATAACCCCTGAAAACCACACCCCTGGTACACTCAGTACCTATCGTGCATGTTTTTTCTCCACATGGTATTTATTACCATCTAATGCGATATCTATTAAATATATTTGTATCTCTCCAAACTCTATGAGAACTGGGATTCCCAACCCCTACCTCGCTCTCCCGCTTCCTTCCGTCTCTTCCTCTTGCCTCTCCCTCCCTCCCTCCTTCCCAACCTTCCACCTCATTTGATTCCCAGCATCTAACAAATGTTTGACTCATAGGAAATGTAAAGTATATAGTAAGTATTTATTGAATTTAAGAATGAGTCTATGGGACTGGAGAGCTGGCTCGGCAATTGAAGAGCTTGCTGCTCTTCCAGAGGACCGAGGTTCAGTTCCCAGCACTTATGTGGAGCCATTCACAGCTTCCTATAACCCAAGCTCCAGGGGACTGATGGCCTCCATGGCCATCTGAACACATGGGGAATACATACACATATAGACACACAAATGTACACATAAATAAAAGTTAAAAGCAAAAGAGAATGAATCCAATGTAATAGCTCATTAGAATAAGACAGGAAGCCATAGTTTACTTTGTAGCATATTAGAAATAGATACCTCCCTTTGCACATTGGTCCAATGTACAGTGAAAAAAAATGGTATATTTGATGCTGAAATCAACCAGTTACCTGCCTCGACCCTCTTCTTAATGATCCTTAAGTATTTCCTGTTCAGAGACACCGAGTTTATAGCTGAAGCCTCAGCGTCCTCTCATGTAACATCCATGCCCAACATGAACTGTGGCTCCTAACTGTATTTCCTAGGAAATGTCTGGTGTAATGTGCTCACTTGTAATCCAGCACTCAAGAACCTGAGTCAGGATAATTGTCATGTCTGAGGCCAGCCTAGCCTACTTAGCAAGTTCAAGGCCAGCCTGGGATACATAGCAAACCCTTTCTAAATTAAGTGAACATATAATAAATAGTCTTTCGGGTTGACTTTTGTGACATTTTCCGTCTTCTGGTGTTCCCTCCTCTGTGGTGCTCTGCGGTCCAGTTCACCTTGCGTTTGCCCTTCCCTAGCTTGCCTTTGGCCCCCTCTCACCAGGCCCGGCTCCTTAGGTAGTCTGACGGTCTTTAGAAACAAGATCTGGTCACTGTGTGTGCTTGGGCCTTGGGTGCTCACTGCTTTTACAGCCCCCTCAGTGCACATGGCTATCTCTGCATGAATGTATACCTATCTATATTAAAATAAACATGAGTTCATACTAATGTTTTCCATTCTAGTGCCACAGTGTTTATTCTGGTTTTCTCATTCATTTTGTTTATTTGCAGTATCTTTTTCTGATAGTGAGAAACCTGGCTCTCATTAAGTATAATGTATTTATCCGTTAAGTCCTGGCATATGTGTAAAGTGGTTCCGATTTCTTTTTCCATTTGTTTTGTTATTATAATTATTAGTGTATATTAAATCTCTGTATTAATGGACTTCACTGTGACATTTCTACATATACACATATCATGCTCTCATCCACTCTCCCCCCACACTTTCTCAGCCCCTCCCCAGCTGCCTTGCCTGAGTACTCTTTCTACTAATTTTGGGTCATCTGATAGGTTATTTTTAATTTTAGCTTTTGCTTATGAGAGAAAATAAACAATAATCTTTTCCTATTTTTAATTAGAATTTTTTTCAATCTATTTGAAGTTTTTTTTAAATGAGTATGTGTAAATGTTAAATGAGTATGTGTAAATGTGAGTCTGCATACTGCATGTGTGCCTGTTGCCTATGGAGGACAGAAGAGGGCATCAGATCCCTGGAACTGGAGCTACATAAAATTGTGAACCATCATGTGTTAAGACTCTACCTTGGCTCTTCTGGAAGAGCAACCAGTACTTTTAACCTGTCTTTTCAGTCCTTATTAATAGTATAAATATATTGTAAATAAGTATATACAATATATTATTAATTATGTAAGTATGTATATTATACAATACGGTTATATATGAAATAAAGATACATATATATGTATATCTTTATTTCTATATACAGGTTCTTTTCCTTACATCTACATGATAAATATGTTGTTTGAGTCTGTGTCTTTGATTTTTTTAACTCATTGTTTTAAAGATTATTTTTGTTTCATATATATATATATATGCTGTTTTGTCCACATGCATATATACATATGTATGTGTGGTGGTATGCATACATACACATGTGTTGCCATTGGAGGGCAGAAGAG
Source organism: Rattus norvegicus (assembly GCF_021556685.1). Lineage (NCBI taxonomy): Eukaryota > Metazoa > Chordata > Mammalia > Rodentia > Muridae > Rattus > Rattus norvegicus. Next base: position 165,899,298 of record NC_141534.1, on the reverse strand, counting down.
GGCTTTGAATACCCTGGGACTAAAGTTACAGGTAGTTGTGAGCCATCTGATAGGGGTGCTGGGAACATAATCCAGGTCCACTGCTAGAGCAGGATATACTCTTAATCATTGAATCATCTCTCTAGCCTGCTTTTTGTTGTCGTTCTTCTTCCTAATGTTATTTAAAGAGCAAAAAACTTAAAGTTCAGTGAAATCTAATGTATTCGTATATATGTGTGTGCATATGTGTGCTTGCATGCATAGCTGTTCATGTGTGTGTGTGGAAGCACAGACAGTGTGGGAAACAGGAGAAGCCCCATAGGTGTTCTACAGGAGCCTCCACCTTGCTTTGGGTTTGTTTTTTCTGGCAGGGTTTCACTATGTAGCCCTGGCTAGCTGCAACCTTTCTATGTAGACCAGGCTGTCCTCAAACTCACAAGATGCACCTTTCTATGCCTCCTGAGTGCTGGGATTGAAGGCAGGGTCTGTCACTAGCCTCCAGCTCACCAATCAAGCTCGGCTGGCCAGCCTGTCTCCACCTCCTCAATCCATCAGCTACAGATGTGTGCCATGGTTACCACACCCAGCTTTAGCTCTGGTTTATACATGAGTTTTGGGGAATCGAACTCAGGTCCTCATGGTAAGCAGTTCACTAACTGAGCCATCACCCCTGTCCTCTGATGGTTTGTTTCATTGTTGTTTTTCCCTTTGCTTCAAGTCTTTCTCTTAGTTTTTTGGGTTTTTTTTCCTTTTTTTTTTTTTTTCTTTTTTTCGGAGCTGGGGATCGAACCCAGGGCCTTGCGCTTGCTAGGCAAGCGCTCTACCACTGAGCTAAATTCCCAACCCCTTTTCTCTTAGTCTTTGTAAGAGTCATCTGCTTGGTTCAAGATCCCAGACATTCTCTGGTGTTTTGTTCTAGAAGTTTTAGTGTTTGGAGCTTTGTGTTTATATCTCTGATTCGTTTCAAGTTATTTTTGTCCTTGATGAAGAAAGAGTGAAAAATTTCCCCCAACTGATTGTTCAGTTGACAGAACAGTATTTGGTGACAGCTTTTCCTTTCCCTATGAATTACCCTGACATGTTTGTCTAAAGTCAGGTGACCGCTTACGCACGCATCTGTTTCCTTTCCGTCTCACAGACTTGTTTGCATACCTTCCCTAGCCATTGCTGTAGGTTTGTCAAGAGAGCAGGTAGGGCAAATACTCTAAATGTTTTTAAAAGTTCCTGCTTTTTGTTTTTTAACTCCCATAGATTCTTTATGTTGCCGAATGAGTTTCAAAACTAGTTAGACAGCTTTTACCAAAGAGAGCCTGTTGGAGTTTGAGTAAGGATTTGTAGAGAATTACCATCTTAACAATATTGAGGTCTCCAGTCTATGAACATGACATTTATGCCTTATGTAGACTTTTCTTTAATTCTCTGAATAATGTCTTTGACCCCCTTTGTTAGAGTTAGTTTTAAGTTTTTGTGGGGGTCGGGCAAGCACAAGGCATCGTGCCAACTTCAGCCAGGTGTGGGAGTGAACTTCACGAAGCCAGGTCAGAGGGAAAAGACAGGCTTCCATCAAATGCAGTATTGACAATAATTTGTTCTGGCTTTAGGGTGTTCCTCTTCCTAGTCTCTGGGATTTTATCATGAACGGATATTAAACTTGGAGGAATTAAAATTGAGGGAATTTTTTTTTTTTTTGGTTCTTTTTTTTTTTCGGAGCTGGGGACCGAACCCAGGGCCTTGCGCTTCCTAGGTAAGCGCTCTACCACTGAGCTAAATCCCCAACCCCAAAATTGAGGGAATTTAAGACAGGAGAATCAAGAGTTTAAGGTTAGTCTAGACCAAATAGGAAGACCTTGTCTCCAAAAACTCAGTAATAATTAGGGCAACTCCTTTTGAACTTTTATTTGTCATTTACCTGTGAGCAGTATATAAGGATTCTATTCATTCTGATTTATTTCTACTTTATGTAATAGTATTTTTCTGTAGGTAATAATCTTCGTTTTGTAGATTTTTTTAGTTTTTATGCAAACAGTAGTATCTTCAGATTTAAATGGTAGGGATTTTGTTGTTGCTCTTGCCGCTTTTGAGACAGTTTTAGTAGCACCCCATTCAGCTCATGTTTGGGTAATTCTAAGTTCTCTGTTCCTCTCAGCAGTGGGAACGTCCTACAGGATACACAGGGACTGCCTTATGCCCCCTCAGGGACTACTGTTGTCCTTGCTTCATGAAGTATGACATTAGCAAAGGTCTCTACTGGTGTGCGACTTAATTTATCCTAGTTTCTGGGTGATTTTTAAAGTCATGAATGGTTTAAATGGTTTTTTACATATAGTGAGTCAATCATGATTTTCTCATTAATTTAAAAATGATTAAAGCAAACACTGTTTTTTTTATTCCAGTTTTAATATTTCTTGCAATACTGGTATAGGGTGGGGTGGCCTCATATTGCCAGCTCTCACTCTTCTTTTGTCTGCACTCTTGACGAGGGACAGAAGCCCCCTAGACCTTTTCATTAATCTCTAGTGCTCGCTAAGAGTTTTCTCTCCTTTAACTCCTTGTTAGAATAGTTTGCTTTCCATCTCAGCTTATTTTGAATGGCTTTCAAGTGTCTGGCACTTTATCTGATACTTTTAACATCTGTGCTGGTTGCTCATGTGTTCATGCCTCTTTCCTAGAGCATGAGTCACATTCTCCAACTGTTCGTGAGTTGAGCAGTATTGCACGGCACCCTGGACAGTCTGAATGTAATCTGTAGACTTTGAGGATTTGCTTTGAAAAGCATTTGTATCTTAGCAGGCAGTCCACCTGGTTAAACGTCTGTGCTCCAGGCACCAATTCCAGCTTCACTGGTCAGCACTGGCAGCTCTGCATGGATGTGTGCAGGCTTGGCTTAGGGTTCAGCTCCAGGGTTCATGAGTTTGAACAGAATTTGTTTATCAGTTCTGGTTCCACAGGCATAGTCATAGGATAAGGAGAGAAAATTGCCTGTGTGTGCTTCTGTCAAACCTCGGCTTCTCCTTTAAATGGCATACCATTGATCACCCTGCAGAAACTATACTAGTCCTTTAAACGGCATACCATTGATCATTCTGCAGAAACTATACTAGTGTCTTCATGTATTGATTAGAAGATCAGTGTGGTAGGTGTTTATTCTTATTTAGAAGCCAACCTTTTTATATTGTATATAAAGATATATAAACTTTCACCTACGTATTCTACCTACACCTGGGTTCCAGGCCTAATAGTACTACTGAGTCAGTAAAATTAGTTGGATTAAATGTTTTCTAAGGAAGTATTTTCTCTTTCTTAGTGACTAGCTACGTGTAGAAGGAAGGAAAACCACCTATAAATGACATTTGGAAGTAATTTGGTAACTTCCACAGCTCTGAGACTTTTTCCAGATTGTTAGTTACTTCCAGTTGTGGGTGATGACCACAGATAAGATAAAATATGCTCTAAATCACTAATTCCTCGAATGTTTTGGTCTTAGAACCCTTTAATATGGTAAAAGTAGTGACAATCTCTAAGAATTTGTTTACACTATTAGTATTTATTATGTTAGAAATCAAGTCTGAGAATTTTTTTGTTTCTGTTTTTTGAGATGGGCTTTCTCTGTGTAGCCCTGGCTGTCCTGGAACTCAGTCTGAATACTAGACTGGCTTCAAACTTAGAGATCCACCTGCCTCTGCCTCCCAAGTGCTGGGATCAAAGGAATATGCCACCACCACCTGGCTCAAATCTGAGAAATTTTAAAAGTTATTTTCTGACTAATTTTAAAGTGCCAATAACAAATCTATAATGTTCATACAAAAGATTTTTATGAGAAGTCTATTTCTTTTAAAGAGAAGTTCTGTTTTGTTTTTGTGACTGTAACCTTGTCAAACTGCATTCTTGCTTAATACAAGTCCAGTGAGATGGCTCACTGGGTAAGCATCTGTCAGCAAGCCTGACAAGCTGAGGTTGACCCCTCAACCCATGTGCTGGAAGGAGAGAACCGACTCCAGAATTATCTTCTGACTTCCACACAAGCACTCTGCTGCGCGCACACACACACACACATACACACAGAGAACACACACACATACACACGCACAGAACACACACACACACAGAACACACACACACAGAACACACACACACACAGAGAACACACACACACACATACACACGCATACACACAGAGAACACACACATACACACGCACAGAACACACACACACGGTGCATGCATACTCACGTGCACTCACAGGTGGACACACAAATGCATATAACAATTTCTGCTAGGCCTCCAGCAGCACTCATCCTGTTTGGCAGTAAATCCCTGCAGTACCCAAGCAGACTCTCATGTGCTTTATAGACAGAGGGCCAAGACCGCAACAGGGGCCCAGCTGCTCAATGCGATTACACATGTTTGAAACTTTGATTATCCCAGGGCCATTTTTTAGGAACTTGTGTCTGAGGGTTTTAAGCTCCAATGTGATCTATGAGAAAATACTTGTTAGCTTATATTACTTATAGGATGTATTATTTATAGATCAATCTGTCATTGTAAAATGAGTGTTTAACATTACCCATGTTTTTTTAAAAGACGCATAAATAGAAATGTGTGCTTGCAGACATGCATGCCTGTGATTTCTGAGGGTTGTATAAAATCTAATTAAAAGTGATAGATATATCTGGGCAGATGTGTGACATTAACTGTACTTGGAATGAAGAGAGAACTAGAGCGCAGCAGCCCATAGAAGATACTTATGTTAAGATCTTTGATCAGCTCGCCTTTGAAGTGTGAGCAAGGAAACAGAGCCATGCCAATGGCAGGGTTTGTTTACTCCTCAAAAACGGGAGCCAACAATCCTGGTTCAAGCGAATGGGTCCATTTCTGTAAATGGGCCAGCTTCCTCACACGGACCATAACACAAACATGCTATGCTCAGCCTTCCTGGGTCAGCTTTGTATTTAGATAGACTCGTGAGTTTTGTGCTTTGAAATGAGAAAACATTCCCAGTTTGAGTGTGTACCCTGGAAGTTTCAAGTTACCCCATGAGCCAGGCTGTGGTTTCTGAATAATGCTCTCTGCCCAAAATATTTGTATGTTTTATGAAAAAAAAATAAGTTAAAGCATTTGAATACCTATATCTTTTTGAAAAACCTTATTTTTGTAGTTTTGTTTTGTTTTTTTCCCTTCAGTGATGTTAAAGACCCAAAGGTTTCTATTCACACTAAAGAAAACCCTACTGGTTTTGGCTTGGTGGCTTGGCTCCTTTTTATTTATTTATTTTTTTAATTAAGCCACCTTATTGACCTTTCCCTCAATTCCTTAAATTATAAAGCATATAATGTAACATTTCTATTCTTAATGATTACAAAATACTTATGGATTCGTGTGTGGAGGGACGTGTGCCATGGTGTTTACATGGAGGCTGGACAAGTTTGTGGAGTCAGTTTCTCCTTCTGCCAAGTGAGTTCCCGGAATCAAACACAGGCCGTGAGGCTTAGCAGCAAGACGCTTACTCACTGGGCCAACTTACCAGCCTGTTTCAGGTATCTTTATAAATGTATAGTTCATTGGTGTCTTAGGTAGGGTTTGTATTGCTATGGTGAAACGCCATGACCAAACACAAGTTGGGGAGAAAAAAGGTTTATTGGACTTACACTGCTACATTGCTGTTCATCACCAAAGGAAGTCAGGACAGGAACCCAAGCAGGGCAGGAACCTGGAGGCAGGAGCTGATGCAGAGGCCATGGAGGGTGCTGCTTACTGGCTTGCTTCCCGTGGCATTCTCAGCATGCTTCTTAGAGATCACAGGGCCACCAGCCAGAGTTGGCACTATCTGCAATGGGGCTGTGCCCTTCCCCAATGATCACTAATTGAGAAAATGATTTATAGCTGGGTCTTATGGAGGCATTTTCTCAACTTACGGTCCTTCCTGTCAGATAACTAACTTGTGCCACGTTGGCACACAGAACCAACCAGTACAATTAAGTACATTCATAATGTACAACCACCTTTAGCATCTGTGACCAAAGCTCTTTTTATTTTGGAAAGCTGAAATGTCATCGATGTTAAGTACTGACTCCCCCTCCCCTCCCCTTCACTCCCAGGCCCAGCCGCCATTCTGTCCAGATCCGCATGCATCCTCACTCCTCATCCTCCCCACACCCGATGGGTATTGAACCCAAGACCTTATCTATGAGGGCATATGCTCAGTTTTGACTATTCTAAGTCCCTCACATTAGACATAGAGGGCTGTTTGCAGCTTACTCACCCCAGGGCCCTCCTTTCTATTGTAGCATGCCCTGCATTTTGCTTTTCCATCTGTTTGTGATGAATAGTTGGTCACTTCCACATTTTAGAACCTCATTGACTCTTCCGTTTTTACAATGTTTTGACAAAACAAAATAAATACCTTGGTTGAAATCAGCTAAAACTATGTCATAAATTCCTCATAAATGTTTACATTGTTCAAAAATTCTATGTAGGAGCATTCTTTTTTTTTTTTTTCGGAGCTGGGGACCGAACCCAGGTCCTTGCAGTTGCTAGGCAAGCGCTCTACCACTGAGCCAAATCCCCAACCCCAGGAGCATTCTTTTTAAGGGCATATTTCCTAGATTGTCCAGCTTAATGTAATGATGGTAGGAAACAAGGCTTTGTGCTGATTCCTTGGCTGTGTCTGTCATGGACTCTTGGACCATCTACCTCGAGTGATTGTTTCTGGGTGAGAGACGGCTGCCGGTGCTTTCAACATAGTCGCCCAGGATCGTTTCCTCTCCCCGTGCTTTAAAAGGGCTGTGCCATGATGCGCCTCACTCAATCCCTGGGTTTTCTTATTATTGTCTAAACACCAATCAAGGACTGACTTCTTCCTTTGTGAAATTTCCCCAAGCTCCTTCCATATTTTGTTAATTTTTAGTTTATTTTATAAATATATTTTGTGTTATAATTTTAATTAGCTATATGATACTTTTAGAAAGGACAAAAAGTCATCAGGTATAGCCAAATTACACTTTGATAAATATTTATACCATAGAAAATCATAAAAAACCATATTACTGATACCATGTGATAGAGACCAACAAAGATACTTCCTTATAGCGAGTGTGTGCTCACAGTGTCTCTGATTTATAAATAGAGGCATGTTCAGAGAAGATATTTGATAGAAAGGAATTTACCTCCTTTTGCTTGTGTGTGTGCTATACATACATATTTGTATGTGATTCTCATATGTGGGCTCACACCTCACATGTATGTGTGAATATTCACATACATCAGAGGCCCAAGGGTGGCATCAAGAGTCTCTTCATTGCACCTATATGCTAGTCTAACTAGCCAGCTTGCCCAGGGGATCCCCATCTCTGCTCCCCTTCTTTGCCTTCTGAGCAAGGCAGCCTACCTGATACTGCATGGGAACTGGAGAGCCAAACGCCAGTCTTTGCTGTAATTGCTTACAGTGCTGTAGGTTGGTTTGTGTTTCTTTAGGCTCTTCTGTATCAGTTGTTCCATCACCCGTAAATGTCTTGCTAGTCCTCCTTCCCTGTCCACATAGCCTTCCATTTCTTTTCGTGTCTTATTGCCATGTTAAGAACTTCTGATCCATGTACGGCAAGTAGAAACCATAAAGGCAACTTCTTGTCTTGTTCTTGAATCTAGGGCAGTATGCCTAGCTTCTTACCATTAAGTATGATGTTAGGTGCCAGCTAAGCACGTTTTCACTTTCGTTTCTGAAACTTGTGGTCTTTATTATCATCAATAGGTAGTGTGTTTTGTGGTATGTCTTTATTGTATACAGTTATCATAGGTATATATTTATTGATATTATCAGATGCCTTTGTTGGTTTGAAACTTGGTAGATGTGCAATTATAGCTATGACTTTATATTCATAAATTTACCTATGATTTTATTTTTTAGAAAAAAGAAAGTGAATGTCTGCGATTAAAAATTTTGGTGCTTCGAAATGAACTGGAAAGACAGAAGAAAGCTCTGGGACGGGAGGTGGCCTTCCTGCATAAGCAACAAATGGCTCTACAAGACAAAGGTGAGTAGTGCAGCCAGACAGCCTCTCTCCATAGACATATGCTAGTGGTGTATTTTGTTTGGTTGTGTGTGTGTGTGTGTGTGTGTGTGTGTGTGTGTGTGTGTGTGTTGGGTTTGTTTGTTTGTTTGTTTGTTTGTTTTGAGACAGGGTTTCTTTGTGTAGCCCTTTTGTAGTCTTGGAACTCACTCAGTAGACTAGGCTAGCCTCAAACTCAGAGATCCGCCTGCCTCTGCTTCCTGAAGGCTGGGATTAAAGGTGAGCACTACCACACCCAGCTTGATTGTATTGGATTTTTGTTTTGTTTTAAATTTTTTAAGGTATTTTTGAAATATCTTGATGTTTATAGTATGCATAGTAATACAAGTCTATATATATATACACATACATACATACATACATACATACATACATATATATATATATATATATATATATATATATATATATATATATAAAACTCTACTTTTCACAAAGTGAACACACATGTGAGAAGAATTTCCATACTAAAGACTTACGACCCCGTGGCACCTTCTGGTGCTCCCCACCAGTCACCATGATTCCAACCACACTAACTAGATACCTTCAATCATGAGACCAGAGTTTGATTTTTACCTAATGATGCATTGTACATACACATTTTGCTAGCTTTTTCAACATGTTTGTTAGAGTCCTTTAATTATAATTGATTCTTAAAGCCAAAAAGAATTTTATCATGCAAATACGTATTTAGGTGCTTTCAATGTTACTAATCTCCATTGAAGCTATTACAATAGTCCTTCCACACATGATCTAGTACATGCTTTCTAATGGAGATTGCTATGCATTTCAGTTTGCTAGAAACCTAGCAGTAAACTGCAGGATTGTAGAGTGTGTACCTTCTTCAGCTGTAATGGATGCTGTTTCAAGGATTTCCAGAACATCTTCCACCTGCCTGGCCTCGCCTGTGCCCAGACCCTGTGTGCTGCACTTCGTCTTGGTGTGGTGCATGCAGTGTGCCCTGTAGTTCAGGTTCCATTCTGACCAGCATCGTCCTGTGCACTCAAAGTCAACCTGTTATTAAGCGTCAGTCGGGGGCTTTTACTTATTTATTAAATCTGTGTGCTGCAGTTTCTGGAGTTCGCTGTTGTTTACGGATGTGGGGACTTTGAGATGTGCATTAGGCACATGGTCTGCCCCTCCTGTGGGCTGCTGCTTTCATTCTTCTAGTTTACTCTTGAGGTTTTGGAGCCAGGTTTAGGAAACATTGCCTGTTTGAAGACCTTAAAGGTGCTGTTCTGTGTGTTCTTCAGAAATATTTACTGTTTCACTTTGCACATTTATATCACCGGTTCATCCGAAGAGAGGGTTGTGTGTCCCATGAGTTACAAGTGGCATCTGTTTTCCAGGGACTGAGCACGGCACCTACACTTTCATATGTGTCTGCTGCCAGGGCCTTGCTCAGGCCTGTGGAGGACCCTCTGCTCCTGGCCATCAATCTACTTTTCAGTTTCTGTTTTCCTTGTATCAGACTTTGTTTTGATGTCTGTTGAAATTCTTTAGTTTAATTGTTTTTCTTCCAAATCATCTTGGTTATTCTTGTTCTTTTTGCATTTTTGTATGAATTTTTAGACAAAACAGAAAGCCTTGCTAGTAGTTTAGTGGGACTTGATTGAATAGATCTGTCAGGATAGTTATGGGAAATAGAATCTTAAGGTTCTGTCTCCCACCCCAGGAAAACCCCACGTGCCATTGGGTCTTTACAAAACACTGTCGGGACTGTAAAGCTGGGTCTTTGCTTAGTTGAGTTTATTCCTTCCTATTTTCTGATGCTTTATGAGACTATTACAGTTCTGTTTACCATTTTCTACTTGATGATGGTATATAAATATACTGTTGGCCTTTTTTTTTTTAAGTGATACTGATTTTTTTATTATGTTCAAAAGAAAAATTTTGGTTGTAGAGATGGCTTAGTGGTTAAGAGCTCTGGCTGCTCTCGCAGAAGACCTGAGTTTGAGTCTCAGTGCCTGCATAGTGGTTTACAACCATCCATCATTCAGTTCCGGGGATCCACACCTGCTTCTGACCTCCACGGCACACATGTTATACACAGACATGCATGCAGGCAAAATACCCATACATATACAATAATAGAATGATTTTTAACAGCTCACTTTTAAGAGATTCATTAATTTAATACTTTAAAGCCCAAGAAATACTGCTAGGAAAAAACATTAATAGATATGCTAATTTGATACATACCCACAAACGAATGGTAGTAGAAAGTCTTCGGTTTTCATAATGTTTCTATAAGAGCGGAAAACTCTGTATGTACAGTGAACAATGCAGTTTATAATGCAAAACAGTTTTGGCTGAGCAGAAGCATTAGAAAGTTAGGATCTCATGTTGATCCTGTGGTAAATACAGTGAAGCACTAGACAGTGGGAAGAGAGTGTAGCTGGGTATAGATAACCAGGCTTATTTACTAATAAGTCTTGATACCCTTGTTCACCATGGTCATACTTGGTAGACAGACAAAACTTACCCACAAATCTGAGCCTGTTGAGGAGACAGTGTCTGGAATGTTTGTTTGATATTTGGCCTTGAATTTGCTGCTGACTCTTCTGATAACCCTAGGAATTACTTCTGCCCTTCCCACTTAGTCTTTCAGTAGCATTGCCACGTGGAGCAGAGCCATAGGATTCATTCCTGTGAACAATTTGAAGAGCTGGGTGCCTGTTATATCTGCCAGTTTTTGAAGATAAAATGCATTGCAAGATGATTTATTGGAAAGAGACAAGAGTTTCTTTTTCTGCTGCTGGCTCACCAAGTGACACTCACTCCTCCGGCCTGATCAGCCCCACCCGTAGTTTCCCTCCTTGTGCTTCAAGGGCAGGTTCTCTGCTTATCTGCAGCAGCTTTCAACTGGGCCATGAGTGGATCCTTTCAGAATTGATGTTTATTAATGGTATATATTTATTTTTTTCTTTTCTTTTTTTTTCGGAGCTGGGGACCGAACCCAGGGCCTTGCACTTGCTAGGCAAGCGCTCTACCTCTGAGCTAAATTCCCAACCCCGTGTATATATTTATTCTGGGAAGATATTAGTAGTTTAACTTCTGATGTTTAATAAAAACAAAAACAAACAAACAAAAGCAGTCTCCCGTTAGGGTCTCAAGCCTCGGAACCTTGGCAGTGCTGCTTCTCTTGTTTGCAGGGCATCGTGTCCTCCTCGGCCTGTGCGTCCTTTCAAGATAGAACATACTATCAGAATCAATCTGCTAGAAACTTGGTCAGAAAGTCGTATGGAACCTGGTCCTAAGGAAATGTGATCAGTAAATTCTGGACCTTTTATGAGTAGATGTTGATAGATATTAATTTTATGGATCCCTGAGGCTTGGATTTAATGAAGACATCCCATGTATGAGTGAGTGTTCCAGAGTCTCTCACTCTCGCACATGGTCTATTGTAGGTCCTTGTGTTAATTCTCATCTGCTGCAGGAGCCGGCCTCTCGGATGAGGGCTGAGTGAGGCACTGGTCTACGGGCACAGCAGCATGTTGTCATAGGAGTCATTCAGGTGCTGTGGAGCTTTACCAGAATAATAGTAGTAGGTTTTCTCATAGGCCCATGACCTATCTAGCTCAGGTTCTTGCCACATTAGCAATGTCAGGTACGGGTTCCGTCTCACTGGAGCGGGTCTTAAATCCAATCACAAAGATACTGGTTACTCCCACAGCAGTGTGCTGTAGTGGCACCAGTATTGCTTGCTGGTAGGCCACAGGGTTTGCAGTGGGTGTTATTTATAACTTTTTACCTTTCTTCTCTATCAACAAGATATAACGCACTCCTAGTACTAGATGTGTTTAGTCTAGTTGGGGCATTGTCTCCCCCATTATAACTCCATTTAAATCACACACACACACACACACACACACACACACACACACACACACACGGAAGCTTCTACAACAGTGGGCCTCCTGTGTTTTTTCAAAAGGCTCAGGCTCTGAGTCACTTCCTAAGTTCCTCATGGTAGACCCTAATTCATGTACAAGTGTTTCTGAATTTAAGGCGTATCTGGTTTCCACTTACTAAGCTGACGTTGCTGTTGTCTGTAGTGGACGTCTGACATGCAAGCAGTGTAAACTGATAATGAACCCTGGGCTGTGGACCGATAGCGAGGGAACTTTTCCCTATTTTTCTTTTTATTGCAGGACAAGAGAAATGACTATTCCCCAAAGAGTACTAATGTTTGGTAGCACTTTAGTTCACAGGAGACCTGGAGTAGAGGTCTTCCATTTTCTTTGTTTTCAGGTTGCTTTTAGAATACCCTCAGGCTGTGAGGTTCTGTTCTTTCCAAAGTGTAGGATTGGCAGGAAGGATGGAGATCTGTTTTTGTTGTTTTTGTTTTGTTTCTGAATCTTTGTTAAAATTTAATCCTGTGGTATACCTCCTTGGAGAAAAGACATCCCACCGACCTGCCCAAACAAAAGCTATCCGACCCCTGTGCATCTAGACTTCTCCAACCAGCTGTCCTCCTGTCCCACTTGGCTCCCTTAGTTATTTGTGTAAGCAGAAGTAAAACCAAGCATGTTTTATATGCAATTCTCATTAATTATAATAATTTCTTATCATTTTCTGAGAGATTAGAGAACTAGTGTTACCTATGTCTGTAATTTGTTCTTTTTATCTTCTGTGTAGTGGAAAATTTACTCTGGCTCTGGCCTACACTTCAGGTAAAAGACAGGCTGCAGTATGTTGGAGCGAGTGCTTCTGCTCGTAGTGTGCAAACTTCACAGGCATCCACCTGAAGCTGCACTTCTGAACACAGTGCTTCTCATAAAAAAACGACTTCTTACAATTTTACCCAGTGTATTTATCTGAAATAATGGTGGAACTGAAAACCTAATCTTAGGTATTTTGACTTTTTTTCTTGTGGTGTTGGGGATTGAGTCCAGCGCCTTGTGTGTGCTATGGCAAGCACTTTACCACAGAGTTTTATCCGTCCTTAGGCTGTGTTTTTAACATTTTATTGCCATGTTACAGAACCTGCTAGACAGGTTTCCTTTATACTTACTAATGTGTGTCTTCAAAATGGAATTTTGCAGCCCCCTACCCCCAGGGATTAATGTAACATTTTTCTTTTTAATTTTTTCCTAATGTAATATTATTGTGTTTGCATATTCATGTGTGACACGTGCACGTGTGAAGGTTAGGCGACAACTTTCAGGAGTCAGTTCTCTTGTTAGCTGCTGTGCAAGTCTCTCTGGTCTTTGCTGCACTTTGTCCTCCAGGCCATTCTGCCCAGTAAGCTTCTGGGCAGCTCTGTGTCTCCCCTCCCACCTCACTGTGGGAGTGATTGGATTGCAAGTGCCTGCTTCCTTATTCAGATTTATTTTGTGATTTTCTTTAATTAAGCTCAGGTCTTGGGAGTTGTGCAGCCAGTGCTTTTTCCAATGGAGCCATCTTGCTAGCTTCTAATTCCTGAATTAGAATCTTCTTACTGTAGGCTGTTGGCATTGTATGCAGCTTGCATGAGCAGTAGAAGCCAGGCAGCTTTTGCATGGAGAGTGGGCACAGTATAGGTCCTATGCAAAGTTAAGCTCTTACTTTCAAGATTATTAAGTTTTCTTATGACGATTTATTCTGGTAATGTCTTCTATGGATTGTAAGAAGGTGAAGTGTCATCCCAGTCTCCTTTTCGAGTTTAAGCCACAGATACAAAGAAATAAAACACCTGACAGAATTATATTTTGGTTTATTAGTTTTTCCATTGACTTTTCCACAAATTCAAGAGTTGTTGCTTAGCAAAAACACATTTACAATTGGATAGTTTAGTCTTGAAGGAAAAAAGATCATGAGGCATATACAGGATACAAGACAAGCATATGGCAGGTGGGTGCTGTGTGTGTGTGTGTGTGTGTGTGTGTGTGTGTGTGTGTGTGTGTGTACGCGCGCTCTTGTGCTCATGCACGCACATGCACTTATTCCATTAAGTCGTTGTGGGAAACTTAGGAAGAACTGGACACCACAGGACCTTATAGCCATACACAAGTGTAATGGCTGTAAGGCAGAGCTAGTTAGAGGGTGTTAGAGGAACATCTAAGGTATGCCTCTGAAAAGTCCGTTACCCTTTACCCAGATGCCAGGTAAAGGAGATGCCACTTAAGCCGAGTCTGTAAGAATATGTCAGAGTTAGCAGGAGATGGTGAGAACTGCTGTTGAGAGGAATCGGTTTCTAGAGAGGCTTGAGAGTACACTAGGGAGCTGCTAGCAGTGGTGGGGGGAGGAGGGGGAACCATGCTTTCAACTACAGATGATTTTCTTTTTGCATCACTGCCCATCTAAGAGGCCAGAGCTGCCAAGGAGCTTTTACTCAGAAAGTTAGCAGATATGCTAAAATGGCACACAAATTTCTCAAAGAAGAGACAGGCTCATATTGATAATATCAATACAGAGTGCAGGCTAGATATATGCTTTATAGAACAGATTTTTTGCCAGCCTTGTTGAAGGTAGAGAGTTGCCAGGGAAGAAGTTATATCAGTAAATAAGCAGTGCTTGATTAAAATCTAAGCACACTGGGGACGTTAAAGGAGCAGAGAGTACATAGATTGAAGGCATATTTGGGTAGTATTCCACTGTGATAACTTGTTGGGTTAAAGCAAAGAGGAACAGAGAAGAACCTGGGGACTTTTAACATTGGCTGAGACATAGCCTACATTGTCCAATCCTTGAGCAGCAAGCACTAGAGAAGCAGGGTGATATAGAACGAGCCAATAAAAAAGATTAAGATATCCAGCTTTGGGTAGTTATGTGTTGAGCAAGATAATAAATAAGAAACTTAACAAATGGCTAGAGAGATGACTCACCAGTTAGGAACACTCACTGCCTTTGTAGAGGGCCAGAGTTCATTCCCAGCACCCATGTGTCAGGTGGCTCACAACTGCCTGTAATTCTAGCTTCTGATACCCTCTTCTGGTATCCACAGGCACCACACAGACACATAAGTAAAATTAAATTTCTTTTTAGGAATAAAGCAGGTAATTGTTGTCATTAACTACTGGTGCTAGTACAAGCCATCACAGCAGAAGCTAAGTATGGGAGGCCACTGTTTACAAAGATGGCTGGGGAAAGTTTGCCTTAAGGAGCTCAGTCTTGAACCTAAGAAGATAGGCAAAACTGAAAGTGTGTACTTAAAGGGAGAGAGGCTTGGCATAGAGAATTAAAAAGAAACCGCAGACCTGGAGCACTGTAATGTGTGAAGTGGGTGTCTTAGGGTTCCCATTTGTTGTGAAGAGACACCACAACCATGGCAACTCTCTTAAAGGAAATTTAACCAGGGCTAGCTTATACTTTCAGGGGTTCAGTCCATTATCATCATGGCAGGAAACATGGCAGTGTGCAGGCAGACCTGGTGCTAGAGAGGAGCTAGAGTTCTACAGCTTGATCCACAGGCAGCAGAAGGAGATTGTGAGCCACACTGGGCATAACGTAAGCATAGGAGACCTTGGAGCCCACCTCACGCTAATACACTTCCTACAACAAGGCCACATCTCCTAATAGTGCCACTTCTATGGCCAAGCATTGACACACATGAATCTCTGGGGCCAACCGCCGCAGTGGGGTTGAATGGAAAGGAGTTCAGAATAGACTTGGAAGTATTTCTATATTTGGTGAATAAGACAAAGCTAAGAAAATTACAGCATGGACAGTTTGTTTACACATTTGAAGGCCAGAATTCTATAATATCCTGTTAGGTGTTATTCTGATCCTGTGAGGTGGGGTCACTGTTCTACTTATTAGAGTTGGGAAAGGCTTAGGAACTATAGGGACTGGTCTTCTCTAGGAGTGAAAGCAAATTAGAGACTAAGGTAGAATTGGTAGGCAGGCGCCTCCTTGTGCTTATTTTTAAGTAACATTTCAAGCCAGCTACATGGTTATGTTCACCCTCTCGGACCTCCATGGGGTTGTGCACAGAGTGCAAATGTTGGAGTAAAGTGATGCCATCCTTATTCTGTATGAACAAAGGAAGCTCAGAGAAGTTAAGACTTTGCTGGGTGGGTGGTGATATTTGTCTTCTAGAAGCTGGGACTGGCTGGCCTGCCTTGACTACTTAGAATGATGGTTCTTAAAACGCTTTAACCTCCCTTCTAGCCCACCACCCACCAGAGGTAGTGGGAAAGAAAGGATCCGGGGGAGTGGACCTGTTTAGAAATTGTTCTTTGGAGCAAGTCCCATCTGTGTTGTCAGGAAATCAGCAGCTCAGTTCTCAAGTCAGCAGCAGCAGCTCGATTCACTTCATAGATACACCAGCAGTCCAGCTCAGTAGAGCCAGGATAGTAAACATGAGTCAGCAGCAGTGGCTCTACCCAGCAGGGTCACCCAGGCTCAGCCGAATTAGCAACAGGAGGAATTAGAGCCAACAAGGACACCAGAAGTTCTTAGCTGTGCCTTTCTTAATGAAGGGAAGACCAATGAAGATGTGAGACCAAGAAGCATTGCCCAGCTAGCTCTACAAGCAAGCCCCTCTCACATTCCATTGGTCCTATTTATGTTCCCTCCAAATATGTCCTCCACATGAGTCTGCCTCAGCTGCCAAGCACTCTGTCAACTGGCCAGAGTCCTCAGAAGTAGCAAGAAGCCGCAGCACACAATCAGAAGAGTTTTGGTGCATTTCTCTCTAGGGAGCCCTAACACATGCAGCTCAACTACACAATGTAAGGCTAACCAATACATGTGTGTGGTTAGCAAAGAGTCCTTCATCACGTGTCCTTTCACATGTTTGCTTTAGGAAAACATTCTTTCACCTGTGTCTGCTTCAGTGAAACGTTCTTCACGAGTCTGCCTTAGCCTTTCATCTGTGTCCACGTCAAGACTACACTCCTTTACATGCTTGCCCCAGCAAAACACCATCCAACACAACTGAGTCTCCAAAGAACCTTAAGTTTCCACTTCAGACTACATATTGAGACCTTGTCTCAATAAAAAGAAGATGAAGTACAGACTTGGCTAGCCTTGGGTGTAGCTTAGGTAATATTTTAGCCTAGATACATATGGTAGACAGTCTAAATTCATTGGAAGCCCCAAAGTCAAAGCTTTCGTTCTTTAGAACTAAAGTGAGTCCTGCCCTCAGCTGTCCACCTTTTGTATAGAAGCAGAAAGCCAATTGCTTCCTAACCCTGTAATAAGGAGACTTCCCAGTTCCTTAAAGAGGAAGTCATTCTCTTAGCGCTAAGTTCTGGGGGGGTGGAATTTAGTGTGCAGTTTCATATGTACAAGATAGTGAAATTTGCAATGAAATACAGTCAATTATAGTTTTGCAAAATTGACAGCAAAAAAAAAAAAAAAAACCACACATACAAAAAACTATCTACTAACCCATGAAAAGGACAACATCCTAATTCCTGGTGCAGAAAAGGCAGTTTGGTAAGGAGAGAGTTTTCACAGTTCAAGAATACTGGGCTTTGGTCATCTGGCATTGTATGTAAAACTCAGAATGATAATTTATTGGCTTTAACTGTAACTTTGACAGGATCTGGCCAATGGCTAGACTAAGACCAAATTCTCTGGGGAGAGAGAGCCTGAAGAAGCTGTATTTTGTTTTCTTGACAGACATTGTTCAGCTGTTAGATTCACAGGTGCCAACAGTGGCCTGTAGTTGTTAAATCTATACTGCCTGCCTGTGTTCCCACTGCACAGAGACTCGCCTCAGCAGGGCGGAACACTGGCGTTTGCCTATACAGGGGCAGAGTTCTGGAGCAAGTTGGGAGATGCAAATCCAGCATATATACATATATTTTTTGTTGTTTTCTCCCAAAGACCCACTGATAGTAGCGATATAGACATAAGGGATCAATCCATAGTGGGGGGCAAACAACTCTAAATGATACAGCATAGATAAGACTGAGTGGAGATATGCAGTAGAGAAAAAGCGCAGCCCAGGAAGAGGCGGGCAGGCTGCTTTCGGGCTCCTGGGAGACAGAACCCTCTGGGATTTTGACTTAGACGTTCCAAGTATAACCAGCTAAGAAAAAGCTGTTGCCTATCTGGATATGTTCTTATAGCTGTGCTGCCTGGTCTGGCCTCAGTGGGAGAGAATGCACAGAGACTCGATGTGCTGGGGTGGGGGGAGGGGAGATATCCAGGGAGGGCCTCCACCCTCTCAGACGAGGACTGTGGGAGGGGTAAGCAGGAGGGGGGTCAGTGAGAGGGATGTAAATAAATGAGATAGAGAGAGGGAGAGGGAGAGAGAAGCAGGAGTAGGGAGGTGGCCTGTGGCCTATCTATTCCTTCTGTTTGTTTGAATTAACTTTTGATAATGTTTGTTTTTACTGCTTTCTATACACAATCAATTCCTGACCTTGTTTGGTCCCATTTAAGTATTTGGCTATTTAGATGTGTAGAAGTATCTGGCATACTAAAAAGGTAGAGCCGAGAGGAACGGGACTGTGGACTTCTATAACTAACTCAGAGGAAGGACGGAAGATGGCTGTACGTAGGGTGGAAACACCCTGTGCTAGGTGGATACCCACGTAGCATGCTCTCTTCACCAGTTGTAGTGGTTTTAAAGTTCCTGTCTGTCCACACCCCACCCCACCCCGTCTGATACACTCTGAAGGAAAGCCTCACAGTCAGCAGTCCCTATTACTCACACTCAGCCAAGGAGTGAGGCAGTTATGTAAACAAACCAATGTGGCTTCAAACAAAACCACCAATTGTTCATACCAATCGGTTATTCTTGGGGTCGAAGGGATTTAAGGAAAAATACTTGAGGAAAAAAATTGTCATTTTAGTATTTGAGGCAAAAATACATGAACAAGACCACATAGAACAAATGGGATAGCCCCCCACACATACGCACAAGCTTTTTAAAAAATTGGTATGTTCTCATTTGACTTCCTGTATTGGCCTAGAACAGAAGAGGAAAATCTGATGTTTAACCCAATGAAAAGGAGACACCCTTTCCTCATACGTCAGAGAACTGAGATCTCAGGACAGCCAGGTGTGTTCAGAGAGAGGTAGGAAGCTATGCTGACCACCAGTGGGGGCACACAGAGAAGCTGGGGCCTCTGCAGAAGAGGGTGAAAGAGTTCAGCTAAGCCGTGGGCTAGCATGAAGCCATAGGAATTGTAAGGCAGGTCACTCTGGCTTGAAGCTTCTGGATGAGCTTCCTTTGGATAGTCACAGGAAGACTGAGGGCATGCAGGAAGTTGAAGGTGCAGGCCTCAAGAAGTGTGTGGCTGTTCTTGCAATAACAGCACACTCCTCCAGTACTAATAACAGGTATATAGACCTCAGAGCCAAACACCCTATAAAAGTCTAAGGAACAGGAAACAAGCCTAGGGGACAAAAACCCTTAGTGTTCCCGAAAGACAAGTGAGTGAGTACACAACAGAAGTTTAAAAGTGAAAATCACGTCTTTGAACACAGAGAGAACTGGTGAAAATAAAAGTCCTTCCATTTCGCTGTGGAACTCTGTCCTCTGGCATGATGTGGTCATTGCCCTGTGGAATCAGAACACCTGTGATTTCCCACCAGACATACATTCCTGCTTGGGAGGGCTTAAGCCTTCCTGAGGCAGCATCTGTGTCATAGGAGGCTCCGCCTCTTCCTAGGGATAAATCCTTTCATGGTTGTTGGAGGAGGGAGATGGTTTCCTTCATGGTGCAGGCACACACAAGTCACCTACGTTTTTGTGAGTAATCTGACTTACGCTCAGTAGCTTCACCAAACTAGCTTAGGTAGACTCCTTTATTTGGTCTGTCTTTGTTGTCCTGTGGTAAGTAGATGTTTGTTCATGTCTCTCCAGGAAAACATTTACATAATGATATTCAACTTGACAGTCGACTGTTAGTCTTGAACACAAATGAACACAGTGGCTTTTTGTTTTTTTTTAAATATACATGGATCAGTGATATAAACCAAGAAATTTTAAAATGTTATCTGTCACTAGAAAAACAAAAATATAAAATTATTACAAATCACATACAATATGCTCTCAGCAAAATTAAAATAAATTAAAAATTATTGACAAAGAAGATATCTGGAAATTTCCAAAAAGTTAGAAATTATACAATGTGTAAATTAGAAGCTACAGGTCACAAAAAAGAAATACCAAGGCAAATTGGGAAGTATTTTGAAATGAGTGAAGATATAACATGAAAGTTTAAAGGAACACATAAAATAACATAAAAGCTTAGAGGGAAATTTGATATGTACATTTAAAAGAAAAGTCTCCAGTCAGTAATCTAAATTTCTTTCTTAAACTAGAAGAAGAGAAAATTTAAGCATATTTTGAAGAAGAGGAAATGGTAAATGGCAAAGAGTTCAAAACAGAAAAAGAGTACAGTGTATCAGTCGAACCAAGAGACACTTATGATGAAGATTATTAAATGTCTAAGCTGGGGCTAGTTAGGGTGGTGCCTGCCTTAATCCCAGCGCTCTGCAGACAGAGGCAGGAGGGGCTCTGTGAGCTCAGTGCTCCACAGTGAAACCCTGTCTCAGTCATTTAATTGGTCAGTTCTCTTACTAGCTGGGAGCCAGAAGAACCAAGTACAAAGAGTGGTGCACCAGGATGGTGGGAAGCAGCACTGCAGGTCCTGTGGGCAGTGAAGCAAACCCATTCTGAGGAGGCAGGAGCGAGGATGAATAGAGTCTAGAGTCTACGTCTAGGCCACCTGATCGTCAGTGCTGGGTGCCAACCCAAATGTCATAAAATCATCAAGATGAACATTGGGGAGGAATATTTAGCTGCAGAAGATGAGTGGTATTCCTTAGTCTTCTACATGTTGGTGTTTATAGTTGAGAGGAAAAAGGTGCTCAGAGAAATCTTGGGTATAAACTGCTTAGGGCTAGGGGGTTGGGTCTGTAGCACAGCATTTGTGTAGCATGAAGTCCTTGGTTAAACTAAAAGACACACAGAGTGGTGGGATTTGCACTAAGGTCCAGACTGCATTGAGGCCAACTGAGTCTGCTCTCTGTTCTCCCCAGGGCGGGTGGGAGGGGCAGAGGAGCAGAGGGCAGCTCCTATTGTACCACAGTTCATGGAGCAACATCCTTTGAAAAACCACAAACCTAGTACGTCGGGATCTTACATCGTTTCTCTGTGCCTGAGGACCTCTGCAGATGTAGTCAGGCCTGGACTGTCAAGAACACAAGCTCTCATTTTCTCAGAGTCGGAGGATGGAAAGGATTCTTTATCACAAAACTGAGGGTCATGCAGTTCACATAGTCACAAGATTCAGGCACACGAGCACAGATATTAGTCACTAGCTTACTAAAACAAACACTAAAAGGAAATTAAATGCTCTGTAATAGGATTCAAGTGTGTGAGCCTGTGAGATAAGACGTGTGATAGCAGTACACGCCGCATCTATGAAGCTGAGTTTTACACAGCCATAGCTTTAGACTGTCACCATGTAAACACACTTGTGACACAATGTGGAAAAATCCGAATGCACATTGCCTGTGCCCTGTGATTTTCACTAAAATATATACAAGCAAGATGAAAGTTCATAAAACTGGTTATATGAACTGTAGTATAGCCATCAGAGTGTAGGTAATTTTCCTTTTCTACATTTTACATTCTCAGTAATATTATGTAGAGTTTGTGGTTGAAAATAAGTTAACCAGTTTTTGAGGAGTGAAGTCTGAATTTTGAAGTCTCATAAAGGTTTCTTGGTCAGTGTCCAGAAGCCCGTGTGCAGAGTCTGAGTCCTGCTGTTTGCCTTCTGCCGGATGCTGGACCGATGTAAGCTGAACCAATGACAGCTTCTTCCATTAGTCCACCTCAACCCTCTCTCCTGATGCGCCTTGCCTGCCGACTGTCTAGCGCTGTCACAGGCAGGAGGCTGAGCTGTGTGTGGAGATGCGGTTGAGCATCATGTCTGCAGTATTAATTACATCGGTCCGTGTCTTCCATCTCCCCCTGTAGGAAGTGCATTTGCCGCGGAGCACGCGAAGCTTCAGCTGCAGAAGGAATCGCTGAGGGAGCTGAGGAAGGAGTGCACCGCCAAAAGGTGACAGCGGCTACGGAGACTGTTAAGGTCCTGGTGGGAAGCTGGGAAGGCAGCGTTTTAAAAGGCTGCTGCTAATGTACAGCCCATACCTCGGCACCTACTCGGCTGGTATTTGTGAGTGCCCACTGTGTGCTCACACTATGCAAGGGCCTAGAAACATGAACACTCTTTCTCTCGCCCAGGCCATAGCACTAGGCCTGGGCCGATGTTTATGTCGTCCCCTCTCCCGCCTTTTCCATGCCTCCCTCCAGCTAGTTGGCCTGCTTTCTTCAGACTTCCGCTTCTTGACCTCATGTTTGATAACCTCGGAACACCTAGAGCATTGCTCTGAGCTCCATCTCTCCAGCTTTCCGGCCAACCCCCAATGCTGCTATCAGAGAGTTCCTCTTAGAATACCACTTGTTACCATATTTCCCTCTTCTTAATATGGTGATTCTTTGCTTAATTTTCAGATACCCTTCAACAAACTGGCATTATACAACTATAGTTTCTTAGATTTTCTGTCAGCATAAGATGATGGCAGTGGCCTCTCTCTCCCCAAACGTTAATTCCTGGTCACCTCTGTTCCTCCCCTACCTTCACTCCCTGCTGCATTTTCCAGTGAGGACTCAAGAATCATAGACCTAGGACAAAGCAGAGAGCATCTGCTCTTATTCTCCACCTTGCTGGCAAGGAAGCCAGGCTCCGCAGTCTCTGTCCAGCTCGCTGGCACAGCCACCAAGGGTCCAGTGCTCCTCCTGCTTGAGGAGCAACAAGTCTGTGTTCTCCATCACGCTGACTTGACAATGCTTTTGACTGCAGGTTGATTTTCCCACAAGCAGAAGTGTGTCTTGTGATTTAATTCAGTTCTGACTCGGCTGGATGCCTCCTGACAGTTCCTGCAGACTGACAGCGGTGTTAGATACCAGCCATAAACTCCAGGTGCTCACCCGGGTTTCCTGCTGGTCAGCTATGATGATTCCCACAAACTCCTCCCTCAGCTCAATTAATCAGCAATTTACTTGAGGGCCTCTCAGACTTGAGGAAACACTGATATTTACTGGTTGTGGCAAGGGTTGTCAAGGATATAGATACACTGCCAGATAGAGGTGGTTCTGTACCCTCGGTAGGCTTGCCATCTTCTAGGTACCTTCACAATACGACACTCATCCGGCCTTGCCCTCCAGAAGTGACACAGATTTCTCCAGTCCCTTGTAACCCCTTCATGGAAGGAGGTGTGGGGAGAGCTGAAAACCAATCCTCTACTCCTTAGGCAGGACAGTGGCCCACTCTGTCCTTGGGATGTCTGCTGCAACTCACCTCATTACCCTCATCACATAGGCATTATTGAGAATAACAGAAAATAACCCCATTATTCAGAAAATTCCAAAGGTGTAGGTGCTGTGTGATTAGAGACCGGAGCAGTCTAGCACATTTGCTAGTGTAATAGAGGCCCCTTCGCGGCAGCAGCCCTCAGCTTTCCTTTCTGCTCTCGCCTCTAGTTTCTTCTAAATCTCTTCTGTTTTTAAGCTGCTAAGACAGGCAGGAAACGTACTCTGATGTTTCACGTTGGCCATGTCCGTAAAGCTGCTCGGGAGATGAGCTTCCATCTTCCCAATGCCTTGGGATTTGCTTAGCTGTTCGTCTTATTTTGTTATTTTTCTGCTGTCACAGCACAGTGTTTCTTGAGACAGTTATAGTGTGTGGCTATGAAAGGAGACTTTTATTTTTCTTCCCCTCCCCCCTTTTGAAGGAAATGCCATATAAATCAAATCAGCCTCCCTGAGTCACCGGTTATTAAGTGTTTAGTGGGTATAGTGATAGCTCACTATGGTTGCTGGAATAACTAAGCAGACACTTGTAGTGCTCCTGGTATGTAGTGATAGGCACTCCTGGCATGGGTATTTGGTTATTATATTCTTTATAGTTCTTAGACAGTGCTGGGCATACACAGTAGCCCACAGTATAAAGTTAACTTAATTGCCAATGTTGGAAACAGGTCAGGACTCAGGATGACTATACTCTTGCCTCTGCCAATTACAGACCACTTAATCGTCTGCGGTGTGATTGGGTAGAAGTAAGTGTTAGAAAGCATGCAGCACAACTTTTCCATGAATGTACTTTTTTTTTTTCCTCCTTAGAGAACTCTTTCTGAAGACAAACGCTCAGCTGACCATCCGCTGCAGGCAGTTACTCTCGGAGCTGTCCTACATTTACCCTATTGATCTGGTGAGCTTTAAGTTCCTGAAAGGGGTGGGGGGTGGGAAAGATGATAACTCCAGAAATATTCTCAGTGAGAAAGTCATCACTGTGTGTGCTCCTTCTCTCGTGATTCAGGAGACCTTTAAGAGCTAGTATCTATCTCAAAAGTATATTAAGACTTAATAGGGCCGAGCTGGGAAGAGAGCTCCACCCTCAAAGTGCTCCCCATCCAAGTACAAAGACCCAAGTTCCATCCCTGAGACCCAAGTGAAAAGCTGGACATGATGATACTCTCTTGTCCCAGTTCTGGGAAAGTGGGGACAGGAGGATTCCTGAGACTCAGTGGCTAGCTAGTCCACCCAATTATTGAGCTTCAAATCCTTTGGAGATACCCTGTCTCAAAAACAAGATAGACAAGCCATATTGAGGAATGCCTCCCAGCGCGCACACACACACACACACACACACACACACACTTAGTTGGTCTCAGGTCCCATAGTTTCATTATCTTATATATCAGCTTGATGGTGTGATTCTTATCATCAGAAACAATGCCAAATTATTTCTGGTTCCTTCTGAATCTTTTTATTCACCAGTTATCCACCATTTCTGATGTTTCCTCTGATGTACATGTGCTGCTTTAAAGCATAATTGCTCAATGACTTTGCCCAGTTATGTTCATTAAAGTATTCCTGAGGTAACTGTCAGGATATTACATTTTTATGCAGTTTCTTAAAATCAATATAAAAGGTGATAGTGAAGTAAATCTGAGTAAGGTTATTGTTAGAAAATCAAGTCTACTAAATTTGGTAGTTTCCTTGTTAATGGTTATCAATTTAGTAAACTGAT
The DNA here is from genome assembly GCF_021556685.1 of Rattus norvegicus. Taxonomy (NCBI): domain Eukaryota; kingdom Metazoa; phylum Chordata; class Mammalia; order Rodentia; family Muridae; genus Rattus; species Rattus norvegicus. The sequence goes on along the minus strand of NC_141534.1, from coordinate 165,874,268 downwards.
TTTCAGGGAAAAATCCAATAGAATTTCAATTTGCTCCTAAAATCTTATTAAATTGTATATGGGATGAATGTGAGGTAACCAGAATGTTTCTTTTTCTTTTTTTAAAGACAGATATTGGGGGTTGGGGATTTGGCTCAGTGGTAGAGCGCTTGCCTAGGAAGCGCAAGGTCCTGGGTTCGGTCCCCAGCCCTGGAAAAAAAAAAAAGAAAAAAAGACAGATATTGTGTAGCTCCAGCTTCTTCAAACATGTGATGCAGTTAGGAATGAATTTGAACTCCTAGTCCTGCCGCCATGCCCCAAGTGCTAGGATTATACACAACAGACTCTGCCATATCTGGCAAGAACATGTTTTATGATGTTACTTTCATATGCTCGTTTCTTTGGATAATGCATACATGGTTTCATACTATCAAAATGTCAAGAATAACAAAATCCAGGAAAGTAGTGTGCCAGTCGCCACTACTGCCAGATTATTTCTGGTTTCTTCTGAATCTTTTTATTCACCAGTTATTCACCATTTCTGATGTTTCCTCTGATGTACATGTGCTGCTTTAAAGCATAATTGCTCAATGACCTTGCCCAAGGTATCCTCACCAGCCTGGGCAGCCCCACTCTTCTGCATCTGAGATGCCCTCACTGACCTGTTGGAGTCTGGATTTGTCTTAGAGGCTTCTTTGCTTTTTAGTGCAATGAATTAATTTTGTTCTTTGGTTAAATTCACAGAATGAGCATAAGGATTATTTTGTATGTGGTGTCAAGTTGCCTAATTCCGAGGACTTCCAAGGTATTTTCTTTTTTTTTTTAATTATAGTATATTACCCTTTGAGCCTCCTCCCCAGTCCAGGAGATTATTTTCATTATTAATAAACTGTCTTACTTCCCCCTGTATCCTAAATGCTGTTCACATGTGCCCTGATATCTCTTGTGGAGTGTTCACAAAGCCAGCTGTGCACCACAGAACTTTAGGAAGAGGGTGTCATTAGTATCTGTCAGGATATGCTTCCATTTCCCTTCGAAGAACAATGCTGCGTGGTCAGAAACATTCATGTGGAGTTTATCTAATTGGCCCATCTGCCTGCATAGCACATGGGTAGCTGGGACATGATATAAGGAGAATGATAGCTTGAGACATGAGAATCTTGGTTCAGGGTCTAGGCGCCCGCCCATCTGTAGACCATGTCATGTTTGAGTTATTTTCGAGTCAGACTTTGTAATTGCTATGAGACACACGTGTGTCTGTAAAAGCTTGAGGCTTTATCTTTAATGGGTGGGGCAGGGCTGCTCCCCAATGCACTTTGAGCCTTCACACCTCTTTCGGTCAAATGGTGCACCTTGATGTTCATTCTATGCAAAGTTGTGGTGTCCTAAAGCCTGTTGTCCATTACTTACCTCACTCGCTCACATTCACTGGGGCTGGAGAGATGCCTTAGTAGCCAGATGCACTGACTGCTCTTACAGAAGACCTGGGTTTGAGTCCCAGCACCCACAAGATACAACTATCTGTAACTCTAGTTCAAGGTGATACAGCACCTTCATAGGCATCAGGCATGATCATGATACACAGACTTTTGCAGGCAAAACACCCATATACATAAATTAAAATTATCATTAAAATTTTATTGCCAACTGCTCTTGAGAACAGTTCCTGCACTTTGGGGGACTTGAGGGTAAGCCGACCCTGAGGATTTCAGCTTGGGAGAGCTGTCCCTACCAACTGTCTCCGAAACAGTGCTGTGGACAAGGGAGAAATACCCTCCTCCCTGCCTGCCTCCGATACCTACAGCAGTTGGGAGACCTGACCCTGGGGTCATGAGAGCAGGAGAACTGGCCCTCGCCCTCACCAGTTATAGCACTTGAGAGAGCAAGCCCTGTACCTCACCTGAGCAGCACAACAGAGCTGACCTTAGTGACTGGGACACCAGTGAGCCAACCCTGAGGGCACGAACATGGGAGAGCTGGCCCTGAAACTTGTCTGCCCTGCAGTGGCATGTGCAAGGGAGAGATCCCCCCACACCTCTTGCCACCTATGACAGGCAGGAGAGCTGGCCCATAGTCATCAGAGTGGGAGAGCAGGCCTTGTACTTCTCTGGGCAGCACAGAGCTGATCCTAATGGTGGGGGTGCTGGCAAGTCAGCTTCAAGGGGTTGAGAGAGGGACTGCTGACCCTGCAATTTGTCTGTGCCCTCCCCTCCCCTCGCCCTTTGTCACCTATGGCAGGTGGGAGAGCTGGCCCTGGAGTCAGGAAAGCAGGAAAGCTGGCCCCGTCCCTCACCTGCTGCAGCACAGTAGAACTGATCCTGAATGTGGGGGTTGAAGGCAAGCCGCCCCAAGGGTGTGAGTGTGGGAGAGCCAGCCGTGCCTCCTGTCTACTGGGCAGTCCTTTTCTCAGGAAACAAAAGTGGAATTACTTGCAAAAGGGAGAGGAGGGAAGGAGACAGAAGAAGATCAGATCTATGTGATTGGAATACAGTAAACATCAAGGGAAGAGAGGGTCAGAGAGGAAGCAGAGTGGTCAGCAGGCCTTGAGGCTGCTGGAAGGGGTTTCTGGTTCATTCTCAGTAAGTGGCCAGTGCCTAAAGAGCTTCAGAGGAGCTGAGGCATGAGCTGAGCTGTGCTATCGTCCTTTTGGCTGCTAAATAGGGAATGGCCTGGTGGGAGCAGGAATAGTGTTTGTGGCAGCCTGTTACCCTGGTCTGTCCACAAGGTTTCTGGTTCTATTTTGGTTTTCTTTGAAGTGCCTTGTTTCTCATGACTTCCATCGCTGTCTACACTTAGAATGCTTAGGGAAGCTGAATACATTCTTCAGTCCTTTAAAAATGCACAGAGCCCTGCAGTAAAGTCACTGAAGAGTGAGATGGGAGATAAAATGAAATGAACATTTAATTTTAGTCCAAGGTCCTGTTCAGTCCACTCCCTGAGAACCCTAGAGTCAGAAGTTTGAGAAGGATATCCGCTATATTGTGTTTATATTCTACAAGACACATATAGTGTAACAAGACAGATTTCCTGTTTGTTATCTACGTTGTCAGGTGCTGAAGGATACGGAGGATTAAGGCATTGATCTGCCCTTGGGGAGATTGTAGTTCTGTTGTGGGCAACAGATATGTAATTAAGTCAGGCAAGAAATTGGTTATCGAATACATACTATGTTAGAGGCTCAAAAAAGTCAGAATAATTCTCTTTAAGAGGCTATCAAGAAAACCACTTCTTAGAACCAGAGAATGTTTGAAAGAAGTGTAAGAGGGTGATTTAAGTTGAGTGAGTAGAAAGCCAATAACATCAACCAGATATTGATGAGTGCCTGTAATTCCAGCCCCTGGAGGCAGGACACTCAGGAGTTCAGTGCCAGCTTCCCCTACATGAGAGTTGTTTCAAAAATTGCAAGAGTAGTGTCTGATGTTATGCTGTTACTTTAGTTCTGTGAGAATTCCTACTATGGATAGAGAATTACCTTGTCTTGTTGTTTCCACTTTAAAAAGAGATAGAAAGAGATGAGGGAGAAAGAGGGAGGGAGGAGAGGAAAATAAAATAAAATTGAGGCTTTGAAAAATTCAAACATTTTTCCATCCAAGGACTCACCTTAACTGGTGGCAAAGCTTAATGTCCCCAATGATGTACCAGAGTCTAAGGGCTCCCTTATCCCTGTGCTGATGCAGCTTTCTTGTCTTTAAATAATGAGCGGCCAAGAACTTTTAGTGTGCTGTAGCAGTGCATTCTGGGAGAGGTTCTAGGAAAGGAGCTTCCATTGCGTTTTCTCATGATGTCCATAAGCCTTTGCTATATAGGGATTAACACTGCGTGGGTCAGTGATGTTTGGGAAGCTCCACCAGGGGCTTGTATTTATTTTGCTTTTCTGAATGAGTAAGTTGTTGTTAGAGTGTGCCAGAGAGAGCTGGGCACAGTGTGAGGAAGGGGTCCAGAGAGGGGCGTTCATCTGAGTCCCATTGACTGAGATATTTAGTTTAAAAAAGAGAAATGAAAAGAAAAGAAAAAACCCAATGTTTGTGCTTGTGTGTTTTTAAGTAATCCATAACATGAGAGTCTTTGTGGTAATGAGGCCCAGGTGTCCTCTGCGTCTGTGTCCCTTCATGCAGGCATGATTTCTTGGGAAGGAGAGTCCATATGTCAAACAGTGTTTCACTGAGGACATGGAATGACTCCATAACTGCTGTAGCACTGATTAGAGTCTTAACTATTTTGTCCTGTCTGAATCAGAGGGTGCTCGGTCCGTTAACAGATGAGCTGCCTCGGGGACTGGGAAGACGGGATGGTAAGAGCTGTGAGGTCATTCACTGCTCAGATGCATTGCCTGTGAAATTTGTCCACCTTAGCACTGAAGGACTGCTGAGGTGATTTACAGTGTTTATGTAGCTGTTGTGTGTTTGTGCAAATTTTTATCATAAAGATTACACAAAAGCTCTATCTTAAAATCAAATCATAAATACCTATTCTAAAGGAACTTGAGGCCTTTTGTTTTGTTTTCAAACCCTTCGAACACTGTTGAATTAGTATCATTTCACATACCCAAGGCTTACATACATTCCTTTGCTCCCAACCCTCCTCCCTCCCTCCCTTCCTCCAACTTCCCACCAGCAGAAGTATCATTTGTGACCTTTCTACTCCCAAGAGCAGCCTAGGAAACCCACACCTCTGCTCTGTGTTAGGTGTGACGGACGTCGTTAATGCTTGCTGGAAAAGCACATCTCAGAGGGCCGTGTTTTGGCTTTGTCAGGTAAAACATCCTTTAGATCTCAGAATGCTGGGAACCTTAAACCTTTTGGTTTTCAGCTAAAATGATTGGCAACAGACTGTGACATCTGAGGTTGCCTGGCCTGCAATTGCTGTAATTAACCACATGAGCTCACATTTTCCCATTGGAGGCTCAGTGGTCTTGGGGTGATGAAAGTGACTTCCCTACCAGGAGGTGGTTTTCCTTTTGAGGGTATTGAAATACCCCTGGGGCCTGTAAGGCTCCACGCGTGATCCTTTTAAAATGCTTTTTAATATAAAGCTTCAATATTGGAAATCCAACACCACAGTGTTTAACTGGGAGGCTGGTGGAGCACTCCGGCCTGGAACGGGAAGCATCGTAGGGTGTTTAATAGGTAGAACAGGGAGTCTTGTGGCTACAGCCTTGGCTGTGAACAGCTTGAACTTAAAGTTCATTTCCAATATTACTTAACTCTATTGTCCACTGTTTCCTTTGATTCTTCATTTCTGTGCATACACCTCTCTTCAAGATGCCCTTTTAGTGTTTACATTTAAGCAGAATTGGTTTTGCTCACTGGGGAGGTGATGTGAGATCAGGTCTTTGTTCTTTTAATAAAAATGTGTATGTAGTCTGAAAACATGCAAATGTAGGTTTTCTTACTGTTATCCTCTTAGTAATTTGAGCAGCATGCAGATGCTTAGGTGTTAACCGCTAGTGGTTTGTATTTAACTTTCTGGAAGGCTCATCAAAAGGCTTTTTGTTGCTTCCTGAGAAGCTGAATGTTAGGTCCATAGCAGGGAGTGCCAATAGATGCTGCAAATGTGAGCCCCATTAAGTCGTCCTCCTCCTCCTCTTTCAACACAAGTCCTTTAGCCCTGAGGAATGTTTTTAGTTTGGTGGCTCTGCTTATTCTAGAAAGTGGAAGGCTGAGTTCTCCACTGAAGACTCTCCCAGTCTTAGTAGTGACCCCAGACTTAGATACTTGGGGAACAGCATATTTTAAGACCCAGAAGCAGTTTTCCCACTCATTCTACTGCTGATGGTTTTCACCAATATGATTTTGAGCAGCTGTCCCACCTGGACCTCATCTGTGCCATCGAGGACCGATGGTATTACACGCCATGATATCTAAGATTTCTTTATGAGAGAATTCATAATTTAAATTACTTTTGTGACTAGAAAAATCCCCCCCATTGGCAAAGTGCTTGTCATATGAGCATGGGGACCTGAGTCTAAGCTCCAGCACCCCTGTAAAAAGCCACATGTAGTGGTGCCTGCCTGTGACCCCAGTGTGGGGAGTTGGATCCCTGAGACTCAAGTTAGCTCAGCCAGATCAACGAGCCACCTAAACAACATAGACAGCTCCTGAGAAATGACACCTAAGGTTAATTTCCAGCCTTTGCTGGCACACTTTTCCTATGTATGCGCGCACATGTGTGTGTGTGTGTGTGTGTGTGTGTGTGTGTGTGTGTGTGTGTGTGTGTGTAGATATGTACATTTATGTGCAGATATCCAAGGAGGCCAAAAGCATTTGATCCTCCTGGAGCTGGAGTTACTTGTGGTTGTGAGCCACCTGATATGGGTGCTAGGAACTTAATCCAGGTCCTCTGTCAGAGCAGCACATGCCCTTGCTTAACACTGAGCTGCCTTTCCAGCCCCCTTAACCACTGAGCCATCTCCGGCCCCATCACACACCTTAACCACTGAGCTTTCTCTCCAGCCCCCATCCCAGACCTTAACCACTGAGCAATCTCCGGCCCCATCACAGACCTTAACCACTGAGCTGTCTCTTCAGCCCCCATCACAGACCTTAACCACTGAGCTGTCTCTTCAGCCCCCATCACAGACCTTAACCACTGAGCCAGCTCTCCAGCCCCTGATCAGACTTTTCACATGCACTTTTCCTTTAGTACAAAACTGTGAAGTCACTGGGATGGTGCATTCAAGTGCTGGCTACATTCTAGAACTCCAAGTTAAATGAGCAGATACCGTCTTTTGTTTTGTTTTTTTTTTAACAAGGTTCTGTGATAGTATGGGAGAGTGTGTAAGGACAGAGGGCTAGGTGTCGGGCCCACTTACCAACTGTTACGGTGGACAGTTCTTTAGTCTCTTTGAGCCTTAGTTTTCGTTTTGTTTTTATTTTAATCTGTAAAATGGATGAGACAATTCTAAAGGAGAGTGTTTCCAGTTTAGTATTTGTTGATGAATGAATGAAATGAGTAGCAGTAAATAGTATTTGTTTTATAGGACGATCAAAGAGAAGCAGAGAGCTATGTGTAGTGAAGGGCAGGGACTTAGTTCGCTGAGGAAGGGTGGTGGGGTACATTCCTGCCACAAAAAGCTAGTTACATAGATACTGAAACCATAAATGGAACAATATGAAAAAGGATTAATAATTGAAGTTGAAGGTGTCCTTAGGAGTCAGGCAATAGCGCAGTCACTGTCATCACTTAGAGCCTTTCTCCATGGCTGGGTATCCCAGGCTCTCTGTTAAATCTTAGCACATGTGTGAGCCTTTTAAGGTACGTGAGGAACACTGTATGCTAGACGGGACATTTGAATCCTCCCATTGCATTGCTCGAGCTCTGAGCACTTGAATAATCATTTATGACCTTATAGGTAGGGGCAGAAATATGAAGTGAGATTTTAGAATATAATTGGTTGTAGCTCTTTAAAGCCAGAAGTTTATGTTTATACGACACATGCGTTTTCCCCTCCTGTTACTTCCACATAAGTTATATGACAAAGTTGGGGTATGAAATACAGTTCAAGACATTCACTTCATTGTGGAGCCTAGTTTCCCTTTCTCTCATCTCAAATTTCCCAGGCTTCTTTGTGCAAATTGTCCTTAGCATATCTGAAGCACACTAAGGAGGTGGCATGGGCTTTTGCTTCACTTCAGAATGCATGATCTTGTACAGCATTGGACTCTGTTACAGTAGAACCTCTGACTGATCACGTGGACTCAAGTATTAATTTCTCACTTTAAAAGGTTATTAAAGAAAGTAAGGGCTATTCAGGCTCACTAAGAGTTCCTCATAAGATGTCTGTCACATGTTGACCCAGCATACTACTCACTGGGAGATAGCTCTGCGTATAGTTAGTAGGTGCAGTTTCAAGCCTTATTAATGTCTTTATATTTCATGAACTAACATAATTAATATTTTACCACATTTGTATAACAACTCCTCAGAGCTACATTTGTAAGGTAAATGGCTGTACTCTTTTCCTCTGTTTTCTAATTTACAGCAAAAGATGATGGAAGCATTGCCGTCGCCCTTGGTTACACTGCACATTTGGTCTCCATGATCTCCTTCTTCCTACAAGTACCCCTCAGATATCCCATAATTCATAAGGGGTCCAGATCAACCATCAAAGATAACATCAACGACAAGCTGACAGAAAAGGAGAGAGAGTAAGTGTTTTTTTGTTTGTGTGATATAAGCTGATTGGAAACATGGACAAAATGCTAAGTGTACCAGAAATATGAAGTGTCGTCTAATGGACGGCAGTTTCTGTATGGCCTGTGACCTTTGTGAAGTGGACCTCCCTACACGGCAAGACTGTCAGAAACAAACAAACTGTGCAGTGTGAAGAACGTGAGGCTTTGTTCAGATCCTCAGCGCTGTAATAAACTTGAGATAGCCTACAGCTCAAAGAAGATACCATGAAGAAAGTAAGCAACTGAAACTGAGTATAGGGAGAATGTAGCACTCAGAGCTTGTGGACATAGCTGTATCTGGACTCAGGAAACTTTACACTCTAAGTACAAGGTGTTGGAAAGTAACTTTTCTAAGTCTCAAAGAGACACAGCCAAAGAACAGTGAGCAGAACTTGGAAAATCAATGGAAGGAAATAGTGAAGTCAGAGTGGGGACCAGCCAGGGCTCTGCACAGTGGGGTGCCACAGGATAGCCACATGGCAGTGCAGTGGAGTGGCAGCGGAGGACAGGCAGAAGTCCTGGTCTTTGAAACAACTGACCAGTGTACAAGGCCCTGTAAAGGGAAATTTAGAAAGAAAAACGACAATAGACTAACAGACTGAGGAATGAAAAAAGGAGAAATGCCACACATGCACATACAGGCATCAGAAAGTGAGGAGACCATGCAGACAACTTTAAACTAATACTTTGGAAATTCTAACCAAGTGCCTTAATTTCTGGAAAGACACATTTAGAAAGCACCAGGGTATGGCTGGTGTGTGACCTATAATCCCAGCAGCCTCAGCACCCGGGAGGTGGGTCATTACTGAAAAGGGGAGTGGGTGCAGGAGTAAGATAAGGCACCAGTGGCCACACAAAGAATGAGGATTTGGAATATTCTAGATGAATTATTCTCAATCCTGGCTTCACATTAAAGTCATCTTGAGAGCCTTAAAATCCGAGGTTTTTTTTTTTTTTTTTTTTTTTTTTTTTGTTCTTTTTTTCGGAGCTGGGGACCGAACCCAGAGCCTTGTGCTTCCTAGGTAAGTGCTCTACCACTGAGCTAAATCCCCAGCCCCAAAATCTGAGTTTTTGACTCCTAGATTCCTGACCCTCTCCACAGAGACCCTGACTCCATCAGTGATCTGAGTAATATTTAAAGCCTCTTTAGTGGTTCTGATGTATAATGTGGTTGAGAACCACTGTCCTACTTAGGAAATCTTGTTTCTTCCATGGCATGAGAAGTTAGATGTTGCCATGTATTCTGGGAGCTTGGAAGCAGTTTAGCATCACTGCCTTCAGAGGTAAAGTGAGCTGTGCAGAGAGGAGGGATCCCAGCAGCTTGGTCAGCCCCCAGTATCCATGTGTTCCACCTGTACTTATGAATTCTGCATCAGTGGACTAGCCAGCACTCGATTACAAGCGCCAAGGGGCAGTTGTATCCATACTGAACGTGTATAGTTTTACTCTAACAGTACAGTAAAACTTGTAAAGATTTTTTTTTTAAATTCTTAATTTGGTGTATATGTATGTGGAGGGGGTGTTGTATATACAGGAGGTCAAAAGAAGTCATCAGATATACTAGAGCTGGTGTTGCAGGCAGCCTTGAGCTGCTCGATGTAGGTACTGGGGACCGAAGTCAGGACCTCTGCAGAATCAGTATATGCCCTTAACTGCTAGGCCATCTCTCCAACCCCCACATCATCATCAGTTATTTAACTCTAATAAATAGTGTTTCCATGACTAGTCACTTACAGGTGTCTTGAGTAGCCGCCCTGTTCTGTTGTGTGTATCCCTACCAGTGCAGTGGCTGGGTCTTGTGGCAGTCATCAGGTACTAGGATCAGCAGCAACGTAAAGACACGTTAAAGCATACCATAAATGTGTATCGGCCATGTGCACACACCGTGACATTTAGAAGAGATTTGAGAACCATGAGTTCTGGCATCCATGAAAGAGGGTGGGACTCATTCTTCCTCAGATATTAAGGGATGATTGTATGTCTGGAGGAAGAAAGGCTTTCAGCTAAGGAGCATGTGAATAAGTTAGCTCAGTACCTTTTCCAGAGCTGTGATTGATTGGAGCCCAAGTATGCTTTTCAGTTTAAAACCATAAGAAGTTGAGTGAGAGCCTGTAATATATTTGACAAAGGGAACATGAGGTGGTTTTCTTCTTGGATTTTTTTAAAAATCCATTTGAAATTTATGTAACACAAAATTGAAGATTTTAAGTGCTCGGCGGCATTTAGTCCACTCTCAGTGTTGTGCAGCTAGCACGCCTACAGTTCTGAAGCCCAAAGCAAAGCCTGCACCCATTAAACAGCTACTCCCCAACCCCTGCTCCTCCTCAGTCCCTGGCAACCATCAATCTGTTTCTGTCTCTATGAATTCTCCTATTTTGGATATTTTATATAAGTGGAACCATACAATATGTGACCTTTTTCTTCCTGGCTTCTTTCGGTTTGCATAATGTTTTCAATGTGTCCATGCCGAAGCGGAGCTGAACGTCATTCATTTTTATGGCCCAATAACTTTCCAGCAAGTGTGTGCACCACCACATCTTGTTTCTTCCTTCACCTCTTGATGGACGTCTGGGTCATTTCTCCCTGTGGCTCTCATGAGTACTGTCGCTTTGAATGTTTACTCATGGTTGTTTGAACGCCCATTTTTGGTTCTTTCCTTCACCTCTGTGAAGTTGCTGAGTCATACAGTAAGTCTGCTTAACTCTGGGAGGAAGCCCCAGTGGCTGTCCACAGCAGCCCTTCCCGTCCACACTCCCAGATGTGAAGTGTACCCTCTGTGGGCTTGCTTTGCTGTTCCCTTACTGAATGGTGCTTTTTTTCACTATTTTTTTTCTTATGCTTAGGGACCATTTGTATATTTTATTTGGTGAAATGTCTCTTCTTATCTATTGAGCATTTTCTAATTGGGTAGTTTATTCTTGTTAGGTTGTAAAACTTATTTATGTATTCTGGAAAGTAGACCCTTATCAGGCAAGTAGTTTGCAAGCATTTTCTCTCATTCTGTGCGTTGTTACAATTTAAAGTAAAAAAATAAAAAATATGCCATGGTGTGTTGTCAGAGCAGAGGGGCTTCCAGTGGGCCCCAATTGTCAGTTCCTACCTGCTAAGGAGTCACTGAAGGGACCAATCACATCCTACTTCTGGAGCCAGGGTTCACCTCCATCTTTTGATATGACAATCTTTGTCTGTCTAAACAGACCCCATAGTCTGTGCTATTATAGCAGTAGGTGCGTGCGTGCGTGCGTGCGTGCGTGCGTGCGTGCGTGCGTGCGTGCGTGCGTGCGTGTGTGTGTGTGTGTGTGTGTGTGTGTGTGTGGTGTAGTGGGAGATTTATAAACAAGACCTTTTTTCCATTTTTCATTTCATTTCTTCCCAGCTGCAGAGGTTGGGAAGCTCTGTTCACTGAGGCCGGTTCCATCCCTATTGCTGCCTCTTCTAGTTAGGAGGAAGCTATGTTCTCATGGAGGAGGAGGGATGGAAAGCGTGTGAAAATTAAATTCCTCCTGTCAAGTCCTTTTGCCATATCTTTAATCCATTCATGACAACAGAGTCCTTATGACCCCACCAACCTCCTTCAAGAAGAGGTTCCACCTGCCAATACTATTGAATTGGGCTTACATTTTGGTGTTTTCATACCCCAACATTCTGATTGTTTGCTCTTCTTTCTGAGTGAAACCCCTAGCCATAGTGTGCAGTGTCCTCTTTCTTGGGGGTGTAAGGACACATGTCTGATAATCAGCTCTTAAGCCCATCTCTCCATAATTAGGCAGTGCTCGTTTAACCATCCCTGTAATGTTAGCATGGAAATTTCACATCGATGGGTAAAGAGGAAGAAGCAATTAAAAGAGTTCCTTCGTAGCCTCCTTGGTGCTCCTGGTGCATAAAATGTCTTTAATTCTGATAAAGTTGAGTGTTTCTGTTGTTTGGTGCTTTAATTGTCACATCTAAAACCCACTGCTCAGTCCAAGGTCAAAGGTTTATCCATATGCTCCCCTTACTGGCTTTGTCATTTTCTTTGCTATTGGTTTGTTTTGTTTTGTTTTCTTGGACAGGATTTTTCTGTGTAGCTCTGGCTATCCTGGAACTTGGTCTGTAGGCAAGGCTGGCCTTGAATGCAGAGATCCCCCTGCCTCTGCCTCCCAAGCACCAGGATCAAAGGTGTGCACCACCACTGTCAGTTCTAATTTTAATCTTAAAGGTAGCTATTTGTTCCATTTTAAATTATTAGTTTTTTATTATTTACAGTCTGTTAAAAGGCTCTTCTTTCTCCCTTGAATGGCCCTGGCATCCTTGTTGCAAAAAATTAATTGGTCATGGATTATTTCTAGACTCTTATTTCTCTTCCAGTGGTCTATGTGTATGCTTTAAAGCCAGAGCCATAATAATGTTTGCAATTTTGAAGGGAAGGAACTCTAAATTTGTTCCTTTGCAGTACTGTTTTGACTATTTGGGGTCCTTTGCAATTCCTTAGGAATTGAAGGATCAGGTTTGCCAACTCTGAATGATTTTGAAGGTGATTATATTGCCAACTAATTAATAAGTATTGGCATCTTGTTGATAATTATTAGTAACAGCTTGTTTTTGTTTAGGTCCTTTTCTGTTCCTCTTGGCAATGTTTTATACTTTTCAATATACAAGTCTTGCATGCCCTTGGTCCAATTTCTGTACATTTTATTCTTGTTTCTCTCACAGAGTGTTTGAATTTTCTGTATATTGGTCCATGTTGTCTTGAGCAGAAAAAGTTTGAATTCCTTCTGACCTGGATGTGTTTTGCTTTTTCTTGGTTGTCTTAGTGAATCACTGCTGCTTGAACATCCAGCACATCACTGAGTAACGGGGAGAGAGAGGGCGTCTGTCTCTTCACGCTCAGAGAAAGCTCCTGGCCCTGTGCCCTGGAGGACTCTGCCACTTCAGGAGGGTCTCTGCTGTGCTCAGAAAGTTCTTTGTTCTCCCAGTGTCTCTGCAATGAAGGGACAGTAGATCTCATCAAGTGGAATGATCGAGGGGCTGCATGCTTTCTGTTCTCCCCGTGGTGTAAACCCCATTTGGCATAGTCTAGAATCCTATTCACAGGATTCACAGCGCTGAATTTTATTGACGGTTTTTATACCTGTACTTGTAAGGCTGTCGTTTTCTATTTGTTATGTCTGTCTGGCTTTAGGACCAGGGCAGCCTGACCTCCTAATGAGAAAGGGATTGATCCTCACTCATGGTCAAGCCTTTAGGGGAGTTTAAGGGATCCTGTTAACCCTTTCTTTAATATGTGTTTGAATTCACCAACGAAGCATCTAGCCTGGGACTTTTGTTTAGAGACGTCTAGAGGTCCCAGATGTTTTTTCTCGTCCTGCTGCTGCCCCAGTGTTTCTGCATCGCTCAGCTGTGTTTCTAGGTGTCGGCCTGGACCATCCAGGTGGTCTGGCTTGCTGCTGCAATTAAGTCCTCATACTGTTTGCTGGTAATCAGTCTTTCTGTCACGTCTCTGCCTCCGGTATCTGGTGTATCTTTGTATCTGGTTTTACTGATTTGCCATAGCTTAAAGGTTTGTCAATGTAGTCAGATTTTTTAAAGAAATATCTGTTAGCTTCACTGATTTTATTGATTTTGTTTACTTAACTTTGTAAACTGCAGTCTTTATAATATCCTTATTTGTTAGGTGTATTATTGTTGTTTTCTCATCTTTTTCCAGTTTATATGATATAAAGTTACATTGAGATATTTTAATGACAGTATTGGCATCTATAAATTTCCACATCTATTTTTGAATTCTGTGTTTTGTTTCATTTGTCTCTGTATTTTCTGATTTCCCTGTGATTTTTTTCACTAGCTCATTGATTAAAACATGCCATATGGCTTTATGTATCTATTTTAGAATTTTTCAGTTTTCCTTCCATAACTGTTTCATCCCATTGCAACCAGCTATTTCTATAAGTTCTTAAATTGATATTTATTTTGTGAGCTATTTTGGAGAATACCTCACATGTTTTGAAGAAGAGCATGCTTTCAAATGCCTTACTTCCATGTGTGTGTGTGCACACGTGTGCATGTGGTGTACATGCGAAGGTCAGCGAGCATCTGTTGAGTCTGATTGCAACAGTGTCCTCCCAGCCACTGTATGATTAGTCAGTCACCTTGTGTCTGGATGCCCTGGACGTTACTGAAACCTTTAAAGTACGACTGTCTTCATCTCTTCTCAGTTCCGATGTCGTTGCTTCATGGGTTTGGATTGTTGCAGTACACTGCATGTATTTAGTACACTGCATGTATTTAGTACACTGCATGTATTTAGTACACTGCATGTATTTAGTACACTGCATGTATTTAGTACACTGCATGTATTTAGTACACTGCATGTATTTAGTACACTGCATGTATTTAGTACACTGCATGTATTTAGTACACTGCATGTATTTATTGTCCTTGCTTCATGCGTCTTGGATTGTGCAGTACACTGCATGTATCCAGGTGTATTCACCTCTGTGGGTTAACTCTTACTAGTATATAATGACCTGCCTCCTCACTTAGAACATTATTTTACTCAGAGATCATTTTTTTTGTCCTTAATTCAATAACTCTTAGTTCTCTTTTAGTTATTATCTATCCAGAATATCTTTCCAGTTTTTAATGACATTTATTTTTGTGGGCACTGGGGCAAATGCCATGGCATGCATATGAACATCAAAGGAAATTTTAATTTTTAAAAAATCTTTATGTCTGTGTAGCATGTACATGCAGTAGTGGGGGAGGCCAGAAGACCGTGTCTGGTCCCCTTGGACTGAAGTTACAGAGAGTTTCAAGCTTTCATGTGGGTGCTAAGAGTTGAACTCAGGACCTCTGGAAGAGCAGCCAGTGCTCTTAACCACTGAGCCATCTCTCCAGAACCCAAAAGGACATTTTTTTTTCTTTTTTCTTTTTTTCGGAGCTGGGGACCGAACCCAGGGCCTTGCACTTGCTAGGAAAGTACTCTATCACTGAGCTAAATCCCCAACCCCCCAAAGGACATTTTTTAAAAATATTTCAATTCTTTCCTTTTATCTTGGGAGGTTGGGGTCCCAGGGATGGAACTCAGGTTGTCAGGCTTGTGAGCATGTGCCCTTATTCACCAAGGCATCTCTTTGGCCTCCTCTTTTTCATTTTGACCCTGTTAGAGTCTTTGTTTTGCTTTTGAAGACCCTCAGTCCAGAAGGCACAGGTCAGAGTATCAGAAGTTCAGGCTCATCATTGGCTAAGCAGAGTTTGCGGCCAGCCTGGGACACAGAAGAACTTTATGTCCTCACATATTTCATCTTATACAGCAGTTGCCACTTGTGCACTGGGCCTCCAGCACACCGCGACACTCCGATGCATCACATGCCCGGAAAGTCACCCAGGTTTTTTTCCCAAGTGGCAGTGCACAGTTTGCTTGCCTCACAACTTGACCAGTGTTAACTGCTCTCCAGCACTGAGTTCTCATAGGGTCTTCATCCTACAGGCAGCCACTAGACAAGTTGCAATGGTTAGGCTTTTGTAGGATGAGATCTGCTTGCTCCCTTAAGAAGCAACCACAAGTTCACACTGGGAGCGCAGGCTGCTGTCTCCAGGCACTGAGCTGAACTGGAGAGATCAGATCCAGGGCACTGGAGCTCTCCTCACGTTTCCTTCTTGACCTGATGGCGATGCTCAGTTGGCTGATGGAAACCTTTGACTATTTCCCAGTTTTGTTTTGTTTTTTTTACGTTTCTAGAGGATCAGGCCCTTAGAGTGATCATCTCCACTGTTTTCTCTGACATTGTTCAGTTAGTGATGAAAAATGTCACCTGTAAGAGATGAAAGGACTCTGCATGGTATTAAACAGGAGAGACGGCCACGGCCAGACAAGTACTGGGGAAAAGAGTACCTTCAGATCTTAATTTTTCTACATTTATGTATGTATGTATGTATGTATGTATGTATGTATGTATGTATGTTTGTGCACAAGCGCATGTCTGTGTAGCCTGCGTGTGTGGGAAGTTACACCTAACACACAAGCCTGCATGCCATGATATACATGCGAAGGTCAGAGAACAGTGTGGGAGTTGGTTCTGTCCTGCAGGGTCCTGGGTCAGCTTCTGGTCTGGGTTTAGCAGTGGGCAGGTCTACATGCAAAGCCACCTCACAGTCCTCACTCCCTGAAGGTGGCCTCCTCTACCCCTCAGCCTCTTGTGTTCCATGTTTTCAGGAGTAAATGTCCCTCCAGGTCATCAGGTTGCTACATAATAATCTGACTTTAGATGTGAGTTATATGGGAAATTGTTTTAGAAGCTAGAAGAAGGGCTGTCTCTTAGAATGTTAAGTATTCTTTAGATCAACTTTATAATTTGCGAAGTCGGCTGAATATATGAGCAGTTCAAGAGTGCGTGCCGGCTGCCTGGGCTTCGGCTGACTGTTTACAGCTTTAGTTTGTCAAGAATAAATCATTTTGTTTTCTACCGCTTTGCCTTTTTTCTGAAACCCATGTGTCTTGCTGACTAAATGTATGTATTTTGACGTTTTAACATCAGTGAAGGTGAAGTGCATCTTGTAATTATTAGTATGTTGTAGTATGCCGTCATCCTGGCATTAACGGTGCATTTCAGAATCAATGTTTTACATTTGGGGAACTATTAAACATTCAGGCTGATTTTATGAAATTCTAGAAATCCTTCAGTTCCTTTTTGGAATAGCATGAAGTAGAAATATATAAGTAGAGATAAATTTATTGATTATGCTTATGATTGAGTCAACCTGTCAGTTGATAGTTATTCTATCCAAGAAACAGAGAGCAGGTTAGACACGGTTTGCTTCTCTCCTGAGTTTTTGGTTTGGTATGAACCTTTCCGGAGCATTAAATGGAATGAGGCCTTCATGGGAGGTGGAAAATAAGAGATGAATGACTCACTGGACAGATTGTAGTTAATGCACCAGAGGCCTGGGATTCTCTCAGCCACTGCCCTGTGTGGTTGTGTGCCTCTGCAGGCTGTTGCGTGTGACGTAACAGAGGTCAGAACTCATCATGCAGGTTGCAAGAAGGGGAATCATGCTTTCGTCTGTCTGACCAGTTAGAAGCATAGTTCTGGGGCTCTGTCTTGCTCACATCAGGCTGTCCACTGCGCAGCATAAGGGAAAACTCTGAGGTCTTGGCCGCAGGTCCCTGTAAGACTTCACCACCAAACTGGAAGGGCTGGTCATGGAAGTCCAGCTACAGCGTGTATCTTGCTTCCCTCAGTGAAGACGAGCATGCAGATTCTCAAAGTGGTTTTGAAAGAAAATGGATTGTTGATTGCTTTGCTGCTTTCGCTGTCTGGAGGATGACAGACATACTTGGGACAGAGACTGGGATGTCTCTGGCTGGGCTGGGCCCCACAGGCCAGAGTAGAGGATTTTCAAGCCCTCAAAGATGTCTGATAAATATTTTTTTCACCTTTTAAGGATAGGTTTTTTTCTTTGTTTTATTTTCAGATGGAGAAATGGGGTGATATAACTGGCAGATACTTTTGAAACTTCCTGGCTCTTGTACAGAAAGACTTTGCAGATCTCTAAAAGATGGGCAGCTGGGATTTTCCTGGTGGGCTTGTTGGAATCTGGGAAATATGATACTGTTCGTCACATTTCTTCAATTTTTTTTCATACTTAAGTTTATTCCTTTTGGATGTCTATGACCAAAATCTCAGAAATTCCCCCTTTATCTGACTGAGTCTGATTTCTTTGGGAAATTAAATTTCTAGTAACAGAGACATTGTGATGTGTCCAAACTCAGATGAGCCAAGTTTATAGTCATTCTTGTGGACCTGGTTCTCATGACGGCAGGTGGAGAGATGTCTTTACTTCGTGAGCTAGCACCTTGCTTTGTGACTGACTCGGTGTGTAAAGGGGCTTACCACACAGGCCCCTGAGTCTTGAATCTTTTCCTTTTCTTGCAGATTCCAAGGCAGGTCTGGGGAATCACTGAAGCTTTCTTTCTCCTTTAGCAGCAGAGTAGCTGTGAGTGTCTTTGTTTCTCTGTTCCCTCAGCCTGCCTCTTAGCTACCAATGCTGACGTGGATGGATGGATGGATGGATGGATGGATGGATGGATGGATGGATGGATGGACAAATGAACAAATAGATTTGGTTTTCTGAAATCATGTTGTTGAACAGATAGAGTTACTTTATTCATATGTGTGGTGAGTGCCCGGGATTTCACTGTTAGAATATGAGGTAAAAGAGTGAATGCAAGCCCCAGAGCTCTCGTGTGGAGCTCTCTCCTCAGTTCTGTCACCCACCTCAGCATTGTTCCTGTCAACAGCATCTTAAAAGATCCCTACATTCCTTTCTGCAAAAACTCTCCACTTCTGCCCACTAGTTGACTTTGTTTCTTTCCATGATAAAGTATTCAGACAGAAGTGACTTAATGGAGGAAGGGCTGATCTCAGCTCACAGCTTGAGGCACGGTACGCCTCAGCAGGGAAATCAAGGCAGTAGAAACCTGATGCAGCCAGTCACACTGTATTTAGGATCAGGAAACAAGTCCAGTGAGTGTTATATCACAGAAGCCTCTGCTGGAGAGAGCTGAGGGTTTATTCTTAAGACGAATGTGTTTAGACTGCATGGTTCCAGCTGGTCCCTGCTAGCTGTCTAGTCAATCCCCAGTTTACTCTGACTCACAACCTGGTTTCCCCTGCTTCCAGATACTGCATACTACTTTTGACCTTGTTACTCATTGTCCATCCTGGCCTATGACCTGGCCTTTAATACCTTCCCTAACCATGTCCAGAATCAAAATCGTAGCTTGTACATAAGCAGAAGCCCTTCCTCTCTCTGGAAGGTGCTTCTTACACTCCCACCATTTGGCATTCTCCAGTTTTTGCTGTCCAGGAGCAGCTTTCTCCTTCCATATCTCCAAAATGAAGCACTTTGGTGTATGTGCATTGAATTTTAGCAAGCACTCAGGTCAGTTGTTCAAGTGTGTATTACTCTTTGTTGTTTTTGAAGTGTGGGGTCTCACCACATATCCCGGGCTAGTCGCAAACTTGCGATTCTCCTGCCTCCACTTTTTATACCACTATGCCTAGCCTTACTTGTTTTATTTTACCCTTGTCTGAAATATTTTTTTCTAGGTTATTAAGCTAAGTCAATTTCATGCCAAGATCCTTGTATTGATGTTCAAAAAATCAGGTTGTTTTACCTAAGTTAGTAGAATAAAGGGATGTTCAGTTTTGCAAATGCTATTAGGTAACCTGACCCTCCACGCTGTGGTCTCTAGTCTTAACTCTAGATGCTCTCGCCAGGACAATGGTTATTTCCTGGAGCCCCTTGGGACCTCAGCAAGCTGTCGACTTTGCTGCGTGCTGTAATTCCAGGCCTCAGCAGCTCTGCTGAGTCCTTGGAAGTGAGAGCAAAGAATGTTTTAAAATGAGGAATCCCCATGGAATTACAGGCAGGAGAGATCAACACAATAAAAATGCAGAAGGTGGTTGCTGGGTGAGACAGGAAATGAACACCTTGTGAGGATCTGGTGCTGCGCTGAGAGGGAAATGTGGAGAATGAGTCAGAAGGAATGGTGCGGCTGTTTCATTGCTGATGCTTGGAAGTATATTGTGTGTGTCACTTTTAATGAAGTGTGCCTTAGCAGTGCTGACGTTATTATCTGCATGAGGAAGTCTTCTCCAGTGTTTTGTCATCTTGGTTTTCTGCATCCAACTAAATTAAAATTCAGTAATGTAATGGGACAGTGGGACAAGAAGGAAAACCAGATGACGACGATACACAGCCCCAACCTGAACTCCTGCTCTTCTGGCTTGCAATATATTCAAATCATGGTAGAAGTTCAGAAATTCCCAGAAGGGAGATGGAGTGGGGGGGATAATGTATTTAGTGACTGGCGGGCTGTGGTATAAGTGAAATCGTGTTACATTATTAGAACGCATGACATCATGTTTGTCACAGGTGGCCCCAGAAAAGCAGTGAGGTACTCCATGGGCTGGCTTTGCAGTCTTTCATATTATCACAAGACAGCGTAGGTGCTGTGGACTCTGGCAAGGATTATCCAAGACGTTCTTGATGTTTTATTAAAAGACACTATTGTTTCCATTCGTTCTTAGGCACAGGATGGTTTTGGTTAGCGGAGTAGGGAGGTGAGGACACTAAGGAGCCAGTGTCTGCAGTACATGCTGTGTGAGGTAGTCCCAGAAAGCCTACAGCTGTGTCCCTTTGTCTGCTGGCTCAGGCTCTGCAGTTTTACTTTCCCTCAAACGACAGAAAGAAAAGTGCACAGTCCTAAGCAGTGTGCACCATTCTAGAGGTGGCCTGTCTGCGTGAGAGTTATTTTGTCCAGGATGTGTCTGTGCTGAGTGTTCCTGCCCATGAGCCACTGAGCAGACAGACATCTCAATTTAGCACATCAGCTGCACCATGTAGCAGCACTTGAGTCTGGAAACCGCCACTCTCAGTCAGAAGTGGCCGATGGTCAACATCCACTGGAAAGAACGAGCAATAGCACGCTAGTGACCGTGATCCCTAGATACGTGAGCCCATGTGTATGTGACAGATTAGAACCAGGCAAAAGCTGGATGCCACCAAAGGGCAGGTCTACTGGCACAGAACATCTGCTGCCTGGTTTGCCTTGCCCGTCATGCGCTGCCTACCTTGTAAGTGATGCATTTGAGCTCACTCATTTATAATTTAATCTTGAAGCAAAAATTCAGTTCCCTTCAAAGAAAGCTTGAATAGTTAATAATTTTGTCAAAACACTATGAATATGTATTTATTCTGGATCACACTGGTTATAATAAACATAACTTCATTTAAACATACTGTTGCTCCCACTTGTACCTATTAGAGAGAGCTATATTTGAATTGTGGTGGTGGTGGTAGTTCTGATTTTTTTCTTTTCTTGAGATAAGTTTGTGCCATGAAGTCCAGGCTGCCCTCATCTCTGCCATGTAGCCCAGGCTTCCTCCAGCCCCTAAGTGCTCATACTGGCTTTTAAAGGATAAATACTGTAATTTCATGAGAACTCATGCTTTCCTCCTTCACTCCCTGAGACAGCTGAATGCTTGCTTTATCCGTCTAGCTGTGGCTTACTCATCTAAAAATCTGAAGCTGGCCTCTGAGAAGTGTGAACAGTAGAGAATCCTTGCAGCGGGATCTGTCCAGGTCCTCAGTAGTTGGCCAT
The DNA here is from genome assembly GCF_021556685.1 of Rattus norvegicus. Classification (NCBI taxonomy): domain Eukaryota; kingdom Metazoa; phylum Chordata; class Mammalia; order Rodentia; family Muridae; genus Rattus; species Rattus norvegicus. The sequence goes on along the minus strand of NC_141534.1, from coordinate 165,852,968 downwards.
GTCTGTGTGCTCAGTCACTCCACATGATAGTCACGGTCGTGTTCCCTGCTAGGAGAACTTATTGGTCCTGTTTCATTACAGTAAAAATGAGTTTAAGGTTTGTAGAATTAAAAACTCCTTGGCTTCACATTTTTAAGTAAACCATAGAAATAGTCCATACTATGAAAAAGATTCCATAAGTTTGATTTCATTTACAAAAAAAGCAGCTTGCTTATAAACAAAACAGAATGAAAAAGCAAGCCATAGATCAGTACAAAATATATTAAAGCCCACAGACCAACCAGTTGATGATGATCTGTCTGTCTGTCTGTCTGTCTGTCTGTCTGTCTGTCGGTGTACATAGGCCACAGCACAAGTATGGTGGTCAGAGGACAACTTGAGACACAGGTCTTCCCCTTCCACCTCATCTGAGAAAGGCATTTACTGTTCCTTGCAGGGTACCCCAGGCTGGCTGGCCACAAGCTTCTAGGGATTCTCTTGTCTCTACCTCCCATCACATCCTTGTAGGAGCACTGGGATTACAGATGGCACTGCACCTGACTTCACATGGGTTCAGACCATTCGAGCTCAAGTCCTTATACTTAAGGCAAATGCTTAGCTCACTAAACCATCCTCTTGGTTCCAGAACATTTTTTTTCTCATTTGTGTATAAGTAATAAGAGCAAACACCCCAATAGAATGTGGATGATGTGGTGTTTAAGAAGGTATTATAACAGAACAAGCTTTCAGTGTCCAATAATATAAGAAAATGACCATACTAGTAACCAGGAAAATGCAAATTAAAACCAGGAGAGGTCCAGCAAGATGGCACTTGCCACCATCCAGATTCAGCCATCTAAATTGGATCCCTATCCCTTACATGATGAGAACCCACCCTACATGTTCACTGTGGCACATATGCACCCCCCACACTCACACACAGACACAAATAAACCTATTTGTTTTTTAAACCAGGAAACATTGTTTTATGTCCAAGGAACTAGCAAAATTCAGAGTGTCTCTAATTTTGTGAGCATGGACGAGAGAACAGTCCTTTGATAATAAAATTTGTATTTAGTTCAACTATTTCAAAGAACAATTTAACAATACAGATAAATCTACACACGTTCTCTCACTGATCACTCCTGCTACTATAAAACATATACATTGTACAAACACTAACTGCCTCTATGGCAGTATTTAAGCAGATTGCTCCTTGGCCCTCTCTGCTCTTCCACAGGATCACTCACAGTGTTGTGGGTAATGTTTGTACTAACCTCTTCAGATTTTCTATTTCTCTGCAACATTGTCTTTATTTTTTAAAAAGCTTCCTTGAGGCTAGACTCTGTGTTTCTTGGGCCTAGCTTCTCCTTCCTTTCACTGTGAGTGCAGGGTTGATGTGGGTGGCTAGTTTTGCTCATAACTCATACATTTTCATATGCCTTTTAGCTTCTGGATTGGTTTTAAATTTATAGTAGCTGGTCTCCATATTTCCTTTTGAGCCAAGACTGGTGTTAATAATGCCTAGAATGTTGAGTGCTACTCATATTAATAGGAACCTTTTAAAAAGACTTAGAAAAAGAATTAATTCTTCCCATGATGCTTGTTAGTAACTCCCATTACTGTAAATGATGGCTCCCATGTTCATAGTGTGGAGAGTCTAGTGATGAAATATTAGAAGTGTTAACTGTAGTTAGTTATAGGAACTCACTGTTGTAAGTTAATTAAGCACACCAATAAGCAACTGAAACATTTTATTAATTTAATTTATATAAACATAAGTTTGGTAAGTTAATGAGAAGTGGCAGATCTCTTGGAGTTTGATTGACACCTATATTTAAGCTTTTAAATGTGTGGATGACACGTGAATCTATTCAGACAACTTCTCTTGCAAAATATTTCACAGGTGGTATGTTTATTTTTGTGTATAGTACAGGAGTTTGTCATTTCTAGCCTAAAAAAATTGGTACTAAAAGAAACCCTTTTAGAAGCCATCTCCTAGTACTCAATAAACTCAAGGAGTGATATCCTCATGAAAGATGCAAGACTTGGTTTAGTATCCTGTGGCTTCTGCATCAGTCATAAAGTAAGAGGTCCAAAGTTGGTTAAGAAGGTCTTGGTAAATAGCATGCTGTTTTTCCTCAGATTTGAGGGGACATTGATCCTTCCTAAGAGTACAGAGATTGGCTACATCTCACTGGAACTTTCCATCCCAAATTGTACCTCTTTGCAGACAGCAATGGAAGAAAACATTATGACCATAAAGAACAATCTAATCATTAGCCTTCTGGGATGCCACTCAGTGGTAGAGCACTTGCAAAGTCTGTGTAAGGTTCCTGTAGGTCTCCACACGGGTGGGGGAGCACTAGCCCCTCACTCACTGGACTCAGCAGGTGGCAGATAGACCTGCAGTCCTTTAGGAGAACAGAGGGGGAAACCTACAAGTCGTCAAGTCACACGTGAGATGTGAGAGCCCAGCCACCATTGTAAGATTAGAGCTGGGGCTGTGCCTCCATATCAGGGCAATGCTAAAGATGCTCCGCTTTTCTGCCTGTGATTCTGAGTGCTGTGCTGAGCTGTGCTGAGCTGTGCTGTGCTGTGCTGTGCTGTGCTGTGCTGTGCTGTGCTGTGCTGTGCTGTGCTGAGTTGAGTTGAGCTGAGCTGAGCTGAGCTGAGCTGAGCTGAGCTATGCTATGCTATGCTATGCTATGCTATGCTATGCTATGCTATGCTATGCTATGCTATGCTATGCTATGCTATGCTATGCTATGCTGGTTTCAATAGGTACCGCCCCATAGACTCATATTTAAATGCTTGTTCATAGGGAGTGGGAGTGGCACTATTAGGAGGTGCGGTCTGGTTAGAATAGGTAGAGTAAGTTTGTTACTGTGGGAGCAGGCTTAGAAGTCTCCTATTACTCAAGTTACTCACAGTGTGGCACAGGCTCCTTCTGCTGCCCGCAGTTCAAGAACTCTCAGCTTCTCCAGCACCATGTCTGCTTGAGTACCGCCATGCTTCCCACCATGATGTTACTAAACCTCTGAAACATAAACCAGCTGCAAGTAAATGCTTTTTTCTTTATGACAGTTGCTTTGGGCTTTTGGAAGTTTCTTCACAGCAGGGAAAGCCTAAGACATGTACCATATATCAATCACTGCAACGTACCAATATGGCCGTGCTTCTCAACTGGGAACTTTCCTCACCCGGGGAGCAGCATGCCTCTAACTGAGGACAAGGGAGCCTACTGGCAGCATCTAGAGGATGGAGCCAGGCATCCAGCCTCCTGCTCTACAGTGAACAGGGCAGGCACTTCTGCTGTCCACAAACAGTCAAATTATCTAGTCCCGAGTTGTCAGTGTTGTTGTGAAAAATGTTGGGCAGTGAGTTACGAGCTGTCCAAGGCAACATGCTACTCCTTGTCTAGAGAGAGCGCAAGCACTGGGTAAGAGCAAAGAGAAAACCAAGGCCTGTGGAAAAGGGCTAGAAAGCAGGAGAATCCATGCACCAAAGAAACAAAAATAATAGAGACCTAAAAAAGATATTAAAGAGGGGATAGTGAGGTTCTCCAAAGGAGGAAACAGCATCCATAAAACTCAAGTCAAAGTTTAAGAAACAACTGGAGAGCTGTGGGTGTATGACTCAAAACAGCAGCCTGAGAAAGGAATAGCTACTTTTAATAAAACTGCACCTACTCGTGTGCCGTGTGCCACTATGATTTGTTAATGCCGTTTCTAATATCATGTAAGACTGTTAGAAGTCATCCACTGTAGGGTACTGAAAATGTATCTTCCTTGTACATTATCAGATGTGATCTGCCAGCAACCAGGCGAGCATTTGTGGTCTGTAAGGCCGGAGTGCATGGATAGCAAAGCCAGAGCTTCCAAAGGAAAGCTTATTAAACTGGAGTTCACAGCACCAACATTGAAGTGGAAATAGCTAGGAGAGAAATGGTAACCATTGGCAGGCCAGATCTAGCTGGCAGAGCTATTTGACGTTCAAAAGATAAATGGCTGGGTGTGGTGGCCCATGCCTGTAATCCCACCACTCTGGAGACAGAGGCAGGAGGATTACCACAAATTGTAGGCCAGGTTGGTCTACATAGCAAATTGCAAGCCAGCTAGGAACAAAACAGTAATGATATGCATTAGTACCACCATAGGAAGTCTGGTCAACAGTTACATCAAAGTGTATCAGGAAGTTCATAGGAAAGAACTCTTGCTTTCTTTGAGTTACTGAATGAAAACATCAGCACCAAGTACAAGGGGAAAACGGGAGGCTGTGACTGGCTCAGTCAAAAGGTATTAAGTCAATTAGATTTTAGTCAGGACAGCAGAGTCAATATGAATGTTGTAGTATAAAGGGTTTGTTATAGAAGCACAGCCTTGTACAGTGGTGGGAGGAGCTGGAGAAGTAAAAGTCTGAAAGCAGGGAGTCAGAAGACCAGAGTCACTAGCCACTAACCAGCCATGTTGAAGCTCTGGTGCAGGCGGGCAGTTCAGGACAGGATTTGGAAGGCAAGGTAGATCTGTCCAGCTGCTGAGTGGAACCCCAAAGGATATCAGGTGGAGACCACAGAAATCTGTTGCCATCACATCTGCTAGTGGGGCAGGAGCTGCTATTGGTCAGCAGGAGAGAGCTCTTTGCAGACTGGGAACTGAGAGAGCACATAGACTCTCCAGGCAGCGGTCTCTCCTACTGTGTGTAATTACCACGGCCTTCAGAATGCAATGGCTTCACTTTCCCTCCAGCCTTCTGGGCCTTTACAGCCATCTTTTGGTCAGCTAACATGGGTCCATGTGAACAGTGGTGTTCTGGGAATGCCTGGCCAAATTGACCCAATACATGTGAATAGGCTGGTATTATATTCTAGGGCTACAGTAGTTAACAGCAGTAATAATCTCTCAGAAAATTGTAATGTCCTGTGCTTCAGGGGCTCTGGTCTAAATTTTTACATATATGCATATGTGTTCGTCAATTATGATACTCATCACAAACTTACATTGTTCTGTAAGTTAATAGTGACAACAATTTGGCAGGATCTAATAAAACAGGGGGCACAGTATTTCTAAGTATATCCACTAGAGGGAAAAGCTTGTAATGATACTTACATGTCATTATTTATTTTAGTGAAAAATAGAACAAATAAAACTAGACTGACAACAAACTACTAATTAGGAGTTGAGGGAAATGTACTGGATATTATCAGTAAAAAGTGCTCTCAGAGAACACAAAGATGGAAACCACAGAGTGAGAGCAGCACATGGCTTCTTAGTCCCACAGAAGCATTTGTCCTAAGTATCCACAGGGACTCAGCAGGTTTATAAAGGCTGAAGCCCTCAGGGCCGTGGCAACTGCAGTGCTGCCACCCCAGCAGAGCTCTTCCTAGTTGGTCACTGGCTCCCTTTGCCTGAGGCATCCAACCACAGCTGGCTTTGTCTTAGTCCTGGTGATTCTGCCCGCTCACAGTTGACTCAGGAATTGATTTGTAGTTCTAGAGAGTTCTGCTGAGCACTTTGGTAATAATTTTATGTTGACCTGAATGCTGGTAACATTTTGTTTCTTGATCCAGGTGCTGGATTTAGAGGATTCTTGAACAAGCAAATGATGTACTTGAATAAAAAGTTTACTTAGCAATTATTCGAGAGAGACACACAGGAGAAAAGTCTGCTGTCATCATTTAACTTCCCACAGTCTGTTATTCTAGCATTTCCCCAGACCACAAGGCCCCATGCAGTCAGGGCAGAATTACCTAGAACTGGCTGTGAGGTGCACGAGGGGTGCGAAGACCCTCCCAGACCTGTCCTTCCACAGGCCTGACCCTGAGCTGAGGGTTAGCTTCAAATCAGCTCTAATAGCAGTCTTGCTCAGTGGACAATGCTCGACAGCAAAGACCTACATGCCTGGAAAGTAGCCCCCTCCCCTCCACACTACCCATGTATTGGTTTTATAATTAATTTAACAGATATATCTAGGCTATAGGAATAATCTTCCCTCAGAAATTTTCAAGGCCTCAAGGATGTCAATGCTGAGTGATGCTTTCCAATGGTGTGGCTGCTCTGGGGTCACCTATGCTGTTAGTAATCCCAGAAGACTCACTGGCTCCCCAAGCCGGACTTGGTCAGTCCTTGTCCTGTAAGGAGGTGCTAGACCTTTGCTCCCTCAACAAACCTGAAAGGAAGAAAGCTGCCTCCTCACCTCTCCTAGGAAGCTGCTGGAAGGTGGACTGTGTTAGCACAAGGGCATATCTGAGTAAGAGGGAGCCTTCACTCCAGAAAAGAAGCAACCCCGGGCTGCAGAGTGGGAGGGGTCAGAGGATAGAGGGACACAATACCTCAGCTCTACCCCCCCTCTGTCCCCTCTGCCAGTAGAGCCGGGAATGGAGACTCAGAGAAAACGGAACCAAAAAGCCGCAGAAGGCCTTAATCACAGCAAGACAGGAGTTACATCACTTTCAGATCTGGGAAGAAATTAGGTACACAGACAAACTTAGCAAATGAAAGAAAAAACAGACCTAGGTAGGTGCCTGTGAACTCAGGGAAGCCAACTTTAAATAAAACGAATACAGTAATTATGTATTGTGTGTTCTGGATCACAGTAATCTATCCGAGGTTGGAATAGGGTTGTTTGTTGATGTAAGCAAAGCTTGTGGCTTGTGGTGGTGGCTGGTCTGAGAGAGGGTGAAGGGACACTTGGGTGTTGGGGAAGAACTGGGGGGGGGGGGGGGGATAACAGTGCCAGAGTCTCATCCTTCCCCGTGGAGTGTCAGATCATTTTTAAGCCTCACAATCAAACAGACTGAGAAGGGTATTAGTTACAACTATATGAGAGAGTACAACTCAGGGCGGGACTTAAGCCGTTAAGAGTAATTGGTTCTGGCATCTAAGAACGGGGGATAGAGTTCCTGTATTTTTTTTTTAGCTAGTAAACATATAAGTGGATTTTTATTTAACTGTCAGGATTAAAAACACTTCAGACTCTTAAAGCCGCATGCATGTATCATTTTGTACAAGTAAGCATTAGTTTAGAAGTGTTTTTATGATTTCATTAGTTTGTTGGTAAATGAATTGAAACTGTTGGATGAGCATTTACTCCATGCCGAGCTCCAGGCAGAGGAGTTAACATGTGAGCGTCAAACAACGCCTTAGGTGCATTCCCACTGCCACATGATGTGTATATGCTGGCAGAGTGCAGGGGAGGCTTGGATCTGTGATGGCCTCAGCACAGACACTTACAATGAGCCTCAGACAAGGAGGACCTGAATCTGAGATGCCCTGCCAGCCTTGGCCAGAATTAAGTCCTGGGGAGAGGGGGGTAGGTGTGTGCAGGAAAGAAGTCTGGGGGAACTGCAGGAGGCGGGGCTGACTCCTGCCTCTGCTAGACATTTCTATTAGTCACTTTTTCCTGGGGATTTTCTCCTGCCCTCGCACCTAGACGCTCTTAATTTTGTTATTGACTTTACCATGCTGGGTTAGCTTGTTGTGCACTCTGCACTGGCTCCCCGCCTCCCAAACTTTGGGTCTAATTTAGAGAGGTCTAATCTAATGAGGGAAGGGAGAAGAAAAACTTGGTTGCGCCTGACCCAGTGTAAACTCCCCCACTCTCTCCTGACCGCACAGGCAGAGAGATATAGCCGTTATCTTTTTGTCAGGGTACCGAGATAAAGTAGTCATTTTCACATTTTGAACACAGTTTTTAGAATTGTCAAGAGTAGTAGTGCTGGGCACATCTAATTTTTCAAAGAGATATAATTTCCTATTCCAAAGTATTCATCCCTCTATTTGTGAGAAATCCTTCTCAAAGCAATTGTGCTGAGAAATCCTTCTCAAAGCAATTGTGCAGATCGTTTGGGGGTGGGTGGGTGTGTATATAAAATCCTCGAATGTAGGGGTTTGTACCCTGGATTTGTTTTCTTTTATATTGTTGGGTCCAAAAGAGGAAAGACTGGCTTAGAACAAACTAGCAGAGCTAAACCATATGTTTTCTACCAAATTAGAAACAGGTGAAGGTTGTTAAAACCCAGCAATTGCTTACCAAAGCTTTAGCTGGGAGTTTGTATTAAAGGCAGGTGGCTATATGTACAATAAAAAGCAGTCCCCAGCACACCGGCTTATTGATACATATGTGATTGATCTTTCTGGATAAAACAAGGCGGAGTTAATAAATCACTGCACATAGCTATAAAGATGTTTGGGCTTGAAAGCCTCTCCTGTAAGAGCGAATGTGGGCCCTGAAGGAGATTTATGAAGCATAGATCCTTTTAGCTTTACTTAACAGCTAACATCTGACTGACCCAGGGGGACCATGGGAATTTATTGCTGGGCCATTCAAATATTTGAGCTGTTGTGTGATGTAAAACAGGTAAAGATTAGCCCAATAACAAATATGAGGCTGTAAAATAAAATGAGATTTCGATGGCGTGTAAGGACCTGTCAGAGGTCAAGTCCAAATGACTGGTCAGAACTGGGAAAACCTTGCTGCTAATTAAAAGGGATTACACTGGCCTGGTTGTTTACGCCGGTTGCTGTCAGCTGGGCATCCTCAGAGCTTCCTCCACTGGACGCCATACTTCTCCTGTAACTGAGGAACTCCAAATTGCCTTTCTGTTCTCTAAAACTGGGCAAGATGATGAACTGAGGTGATTTTTTTTTCAATTTCATAATTGAAATACATCTTTTTCAAATACATTCTGAATGTATGGGTTCCTAGACAGCATATGCACTTGGAGAAATTGTCAGCTAACTTATGTATATAAATTTGAGCTTTGACATCCCGAAAGCAGGTATTTAGCCTCTGTGATACATGACCTAAAATTAGCCTTCAAAACTTAAGTAGTTAACAGATTTATGGACAGTTATTGAAAATTTGATGTAGTGGAGTTCTGTGAGCATATCTCCAAATCTTTTATTCCCTTTTATTTACGTTAAGTCTGGAAAGTAATGCTGTGTGAGTATTGTTCCTGGGACTTTAGTAGCTGTATTTAGAACTTTAATGAGACCACGGTTATTGGTGCCGACAATTGCTGCCTTTTTGATTTAGCTCTAAACTCAAAATGCTGTCATAAAAGTATGGTCGGTGGTTTTCAGAGTGCCAGTTTCTCCGACATCAGTTGGTGACTTTGGTGACCATTGTGGTGACATCTCCACAACTGTTATAAAAATTCTAAATAAGAGAATTTCCAGAGGGAAACACAGAGATTTAGGAGTTCAGTGTGGACTTTCCTGCCTGCCCCTCCCTCATCCTTACATTCTCTTCCATCCTGTCCACAAACAAATATGCCCCAACGTGAAGCTCAAGGAACTGGGTTACAGTCCTGGGAAGACTGTAGCTAACACTTTACAATCCTGTGGAAGATTCAAGTACTATATGGGTAAACTATACTAGAGTATGAAAGGTGCAGGGTTAGGAATTGCACTGGGCTTTGTGCAGAAAATGGGGAGTAAGGTGAGTGGGGCCCATGGGGACCACCATCAAATGTGGGGAAAGGCAGGACTGTGGGCACTCGTGGGGACTGAAGAGCTAGTGTGTGCTCAGTGTGCTTCCTGCTGTGCTCTCAGCATTGTGCTTGTGTGTGTGTGTGTGTGTGTGTGTGTGTGTGTAGGGGAGTATTAATGAAGGATGAAAGTAGTTCCAAACCTTGGAATTTTAATTCACAAGGCTGCAGTCCCCTAGACATTTATCAGTCGGTACTTGCCCAATTTGTTCATTCTATCATCTGTTTAGATGAATGTATTTAACACCCACTAAGAACGTCAGCTTCACCAGCCATGTCCTTAAAGAGATTATATTTTCACTGACTGAGGAGACATTTGTGTGAACAAATAGAGTGTACAATAAAATGTGCCAGGTGCGTTAAAATGCCTCATGATTTCAGGAGCAATAAAAAGAGTAAAATACAAGCTGTCTCCTTGAGGCACCTAGAGATAGAAGGGAGGGGTGGGGAGGGAAGCCTGTCCTAATGGTCACTGAGAGCTGGCTCTCCTGGAAGGTGTGTTAAGTCCAGAGTGTGTTGATGGGCTCTCATGTGGATTGTGTGAGCTTGTGAGTTTGGGATGCTGGCTCTGAGCAGAGTGCCCTTGTGCATGTCCAAGTAGACAGCAAAGCTAAGGCCTGGTTGTTTCTTCTCCAGCTCGGGGCCTTAATTGATTATGCCCCAGCCTCTCTGGTTTTCTCCTTCCCCCCTTAAAGTAGATATTGGATAGATAATTTCAAAGAGGGGTTAAGTCCCCGTTATGTTACCAGCGCCGTGCAAGGAATTGGCTCATGGTGAGCGGCATTAGGAGGACTGAACTGTTCAAAGCTGCAGTGCAGACCGCATCGGAGGGGCTGTCTTAAACACTGAAAGCACTCAGTGGCTTTTCTTCTGGGTGTATGCTCCAGATGGAAATGTCTTCTGGCATTGCTGCGTGTTTATGTACCTTGCACGCTTTAATTGTCCGGTTTCTTTTTTATTTTGTTAGCATTTACAGATTTTTTGTGGGAGCAGGTGCTGCTGGAGCTAGGCAAACGCAAGGTGGCCGTTAATGTTGTGGAATGTGACTTGATTTGCTTGGCAGGGATTTTATTTTACAAAACTGACTATTAAAAAAGACAGGTTTTCCATCCTTTAATTATGCTCTGTTTACCGAACTTTGCCTACTTTTCAAGTTACAGAAGAGAACTGGGACACCTCTATAAGGAAAGTGATACCGAGTTCGTTGACAGTTTCCACAGCCTGCCACTTCACCAAGGGTTTTCTGGGAGCAGAATATGTTTAACCTTATGAAATTCTCAGGAACTTGATTTCACTAAATTCGTTCCCTTTTTAGTTTAGCTCCATGAAAAAGTCATACCCAGCGTTGGCCAAGGGCTCCTGTAGCCTTCTCACCATTTGATCTCTTCTTTACCATTGTGGGGGTGACATCTTGTTAACTATCACACCAGACTCCATCTCTTTGACTAGTTCATAGTGATCTTTCACTATAGATTTTCTTTCCTCCTTCAAAGAAGCCTGAAGCCATCGCTTGCTGATGTCCCTTGGTACTTTTTATCTCTCTGTTGTCCTTAGGTCAGACTGTGACCTCACAGTCTCAAGGGTCATGGCTGACATTTCTGTGTCTTCATCTGCCTGTCCCTTGCCATGCCTCCCCTCTCCTGACTTTGCTGGTTGCCTTTCCATTCCTTGAGAACAGTGAGCTTCCCCTGACTGGGCGTTCCTTTTTAGTTCTGCCTCTTAGGTCTCAGCTAGTCACGCTGTCCCTGAGTCCCCCCTTTCCTCTCTGAGGTTGTGTTTCTTGCCTCTAGAATGCTTTATGAATTACAGATTTGCTGGCATGGTTAAGCAAGCAAGCGACCGTGAGCTCTGTCGGGCTCTAAGCTTTGCATGTGTTTGCCCAACCGTCTCTCTCCCAGCTGGCACTGTACCTGACGACAATATGTCCTAGTTTGCTTTCTGATGCTGTGGTAAAAGCAAAGGGAACTTGGGGGGAAAGTGTCTATTTAGCTTATAGCTTACAGCCCATCACTGGGCTAAACCGAGGAAGGAACTTAAGACAGAAAGTGAACCAGAGACCATGGAGAAACACTGCTTGCTTCCTAACAAGTCATTTTCTCACTTGTTGACAGTTGGCAGGAAAACTACCCAGCATACAGTAATTGTTTGTTGGCATTGGTTGACTGCACCCACAGAGGTGGTTCTTTTCCACCCTTCCTGTCCACTGTCATCCACAGTAGACTCTTCTGGGTCTCCCCTATGACAGAGCACCTTGGAACAGCCTTCTGCTGTGTCTCACTGCCCCTCTCCTTCCCATGTCAAGCTTGTCATCTCCATCGGCTCCCCTCAGTTGCTCCCGGCTCACACCAGACTGTCCCACTGCACGGAGACTCTTCCCGCACTGCCAAAGTTACCCAGCAATGAGCTCATGGAACTGAATCTAGCAGCAGTTAACTTCCTCGTTGCTTGGCCTCTGAGCAGTGTTGACTGTTGACAGCCTCCTCCTTGAGATCCCACTTTCCTTGAGCTTCTTGGTTGGCCTCATAGCTTGGAGCCAGGCTGTTTGAAGTCCTTTTCATTTTCCAAGCATTCATTGACATCTTCAAGGGTCTGAAGCTCTCCATGGCTGCCCATGGTTTCCACCTAATGTCTAGAATTCCTCAAGTGCTATTTCACCTCAATTTCTCCTCTAAATGTATTTGAGATATGTGTGAGATATATATATATATATATATATATATATATATATATATATATATCTCCTTTTTTAAGGGGAGGGGATTCTGTGACAGAATGTTGCTATGTAGCCCAGGCTGCTGTGTCAAACCCCAAATCCTCCTGCTTCTATTTCCTTAGTCCTGAGATTATGGGAATGTGCTCTTACCCAGTCATGTCTTTGCTGTCATAGCAATCAACCCATTGCAAAATTCTTTCAGTTCTGCCCACTAGAACTGAAATTCTAGATAATTATCTAGAATTATCTAGAACTCAGAACATATCTTCCTTTCTACTCCTGGACCCCTAATTAAAATGGTTTTCATTTCTGGCCTGGAACATTGTAACACACACTAAAACAAGTCTTATTACCTTATGCCATGCTGTGGCCAAAACATTCCCTAAAGAGCTGATGTACATATGAACTTGCAAGAACTGACAGTGTGCACAAGTTCAAACCAGACAAAATCCCAGTGCAGAGAGCTTTTTTGTTGTTTTGGTTTTGTGCGGCTTTTGGGAGGGGAATCTATGAGGAGTTGAAAAGGAAAAATATCATCAAATATGTTATATGAAAAAAATTAAAATCTAAAAATTCCCAGCAACCACCTGGTGGCTCACAACCATCTGTTAAGGAATCCGATGCCCTCTTCTGGTTTGTCTGAAGACAGCTACAGTGTATTCATATACATTAAATAAATAAATAAATAAATCTTTTTAAAGAAGAGGAAGAAAAAGAAGAGGAGGAAGAAGAAGGTGTTTCTTGTGGTTTACAGAACTCTGTTCACTCGGGTCACAGACCTGTCTACCACCCTCGTAAACCCTCTAGCTGTCTATTTCAGTGTCTTCTTAGCCATCTTTGAGTTTGTCTATCACACATATAAAGTCTGTAGCAATTCATGTTGGCCCCATCCTCAGCATGGGAGAGATGGCCACTTCCCTCCTCTACAGCCACCCTGCAGGCTCAAACCACAGGCCTCTCTGAATGTGCTGCGCAGGCCTTCCATGTTTTCTTTCACTTTCCCCTATAGCTTGTTCTTTTAGAGCATTTAGTCATTGTTTTTAACTTGTTGCCTTCTTAGTTTACTGACCATTAGACATGGGGAGAAGAATTATCAAAAAGCTGATTTTATCCATGTTCACATGAATTAGAGTAAGGCAAGAGGTATGTAGTAGGTTCTATGAGAGAGCTCCATTCTCTATATGAAGAGAGTCAAGTAACCGACTCATTCAAATCCTAAAGTTTGGGAATAACACTGTTCACAGGACACTACAGGGACAGAGAAGAAAAGCCATTACCTCATGCCGCTAGGATAAGGTAACACTCAATTTCAAATATGGAGAATTTGACGTGTTTATGGGATATTTAGGTAAAAATGTCCAGCACATGGTCAGGAATATAACTGTGAAATATGGAGGAAAGACTCTACTATAGCTAACCAGTGATAATCGTGGCATAAGTGGCTTTTAATGCTTTCAGTTTTCAACAACATTTATTGAATTTCTCAATAATAGAAAAGCCTAAACACTAGAAATATAATACACAACATAGATAAAAATCTGTATCTTCCCAGAGCAAACATTCCGGTCGAAGAGAATGTGCTCAAATGAGAACCAGATGAGAGATAGAATGAACTGAAGGCTATTGTTTTCTGTTGAATTAAGTTTTACTATGGAAGACTTTAAGCGTATATATAAAAGCAGAGAAGAGGGTATGATATACCCTTAAGCCCAGCTATAATAATTAGGTATACTCATTAATCTTTTTTATCTATGTTGTTATTCTCTCATCTTAGTGAATTATTTCTAAATAAACCTTTGCTATTGTAACATTTCATTCATAAATACTTCAACATGTTCCTCTAAAAGATAAGTCTCTAATACGGTGTTATGCCGTCATCACACATAAAAAACAAGTTTCTTAGTGCTCGTGAGTAACCACTATTCAGACTTCTCTAGTTTTCCATGACCTTTTGTGTGGTTTTCTCCAAGGCAATCCTATATTTCCTTTAGTTGCTAGTATCCCTTGTCTTTAAAGTATTTCCATGTTATCATGAGTGTCCAGTTTGTGTTGATCTTATATTTGAACAATAGTCTATGCATATGAGCCCTGACCCTGGAGTATTTACTGCTTATGACTGTCAGTGGCGTGCACATGCAATTTCCTTTGGGGAAATGACACATTCATTGGGCTTATTTACAGAAAATGGTTGAGGGTTACTTACAGAAGCATAGGTGACCCCAAAGCAGCTGTGCCACCGGACAGTGTCAGCCCAGCATGAATGGCTTCCCCTCATCTCATACATAAGTTAAAGTTGCATGCAAATGACTGGGAGGTGCAGGAGGGCATGGCCAGAGCGTCAAGTAGAAGTCGGGGCCGCTTCCCTCCTGTGAAGGAGGTGTCACCAGGCATTTGTTCACTTTCAGGAGGGAAACCTAAACTTTGGAAATCCATTGTCTGTCGTATTTACTTTTTTCTCTTATGTCCCTCTGCCCAAGGACTGTGTTGCTGCACATACATTTATCCCACAAATTGTTTTATGAAAAGGCCTGATTTTACAGAAAAGCTGAAAGAATTTTTAAATGGAGACCAGTACACTTAAGATTAACACTCAGCTAGGCCTACTTGGTTATTAACCTTTGCACGATCATCCTCTGCTATCAGTCAGCCACATTTGATGCCACAGTCTCCCTCCAGTGCTCACCCTGCGTAAATGGCCAACTACAGGGCCAGGGATTTTACATTTTGGGGGGCTTGGGGTTTGATTTGGTTTGGTTTCTTTTGAGGTAAAACTTGGATACTGTGAGATGCATATATATGAAGTGAACCATCTCTGAGGTTCTTAGATGTAAATATCTGCAATCCAACTCCTATTCAGATACAGAACATTAAATCTCCCAAGAAGCATCCTGCCTCCCATAAATTACTGTCTTTCCCAGTTCCCCAGACAGCCATTATTCAGCCGCACACTGCAATCTGAACCTCTGTGTAAGGCTCCGTTCACTCAGTGTGTTTGAAGCTTCATTCAGCTGTTGTATGTAGCGGCAGCACGTTTCCTTTTGAGTAATTCCTTGTGTGAATAGGCCTGTTTATCCACACTCTTAATGGTGAACACTGGTCCTAATTTTTCACCATTATGAAGGATGTTTCTGGGCCCATTTCTGTATACAGTTTTTATGTGCAAACATTTCCCATTTGCTTGGTTGTGGCTGTAGAATTCATCTTTAGAATGGGACATCGTGTGCTGGGTCTAGCGTTATAACAGGCCTTTCTTTACCCTGTTTGTATTCTAGTGTGTGGCTTCAGTTGTTCCTTATCTTAAGTCTACTTTCATCCGAAGTTTCCTTCCTTTATTTTTCCTGCCATTTTTTCCTGCTAAAACTAAATGTCCAGCTTCCCCATTAGAGCCCTCATATTCTGAATTTTACAGGTTACATTCTTTTGTTATCATTTAACGTATTCTCCTGAGCCTCCTGTAAGACTGGGGTAAGATTCTCTCCATGGTGGTGCTCTCCTGACATTATTGATGCTTCCTGTTTTATCACATCTGGAACCCCATCGTATCCAGTTGTGCTTTCATGTGCTCGTCAAAGCTGACTAGGAAGCCTGGTTGCTCTGATTTGCCAGTTGCTCCGGAAGAACGGTTTGAGGTTCCATGGCCTTAGGAAGGCCAGTGGTCAGAATGATGACAGTAAATACTCTGGGAAGGTAGAAGGAAAAACTCTAAGAGGAAATTAGAGGTCAAAACTCCCAAGGTAGGAAACGAATTTGGCATGCTGAAGGGACAAAGGGAAGATCAGAGTCAGTAGGGCCTGCTAAGTGCTGAACGATAGGAAATGCGTGGTCCCAGGGACTAGGGAGCAGACTGGTTCTGGGGCCCTGAGGGCTGGGCTGTGCAGGGTAATTTTATATCAGGGTACAGCACAACTTTTCATGGATCTAAGAGAGAAGATTGGGTATATAATGAGATATAGTTTTTTAGAGGTTATTTGACCTTGGGGAACAGGATCAGAGGAGCCCTTTGTTCAACTCCTACTCTTCATGGTGTTAACTTCAGCCCAGAGTAGTGGATATATATGACATTCTCTGCCACCTTAAGTTGATTAGCAAGCTTAAAATTAGATTATCATTTGTTTGGAGGTTAGTAAATGATCCTCAGAATACAAATTCAAACCAAGAAGGAATTGAGGGTTGGAAAGATGCTCAGTGGGTTAAGGTGCCTTCCACCAGGCCTGCCCACTGGGTCCATTCCCCAGAGCACACACAGAGGTGAAAGGGGAGAGCTAACTGCACTGAGTTGACCTTACATTTGGGCTGTGTCGCAAATGTGCATGCACATACTCACACGAGCACAGCATACACACAGTGGTCACGTACCTTCACAGTGAGCACACAGATGCCCCCACTCATGAAGTAGTAACTTCTGGTTTCTTTGGAAAGTCAGTTGTGTCAAATGATGTTTGGTTGGGGCACACAGGTGAAAAAACTGTCTTACTAAAGCAAACACAAGAAAGAACGTTTCCCTGAAACAGACTCAGGGAAAGGATGTTTTGATATAAAACAACACATGAAAGGACCTAGGTTGAAGGACTGTAAATATGACCTCACAGACAGTGGGAGACGAGCACTGAGTATTAGATTGGTTTGCCCCGCCTCAGTATTCTTTGCTAACTACATGTATGTATTGGTTTACCTTACATAGCATTCTTGAGCTCCACTTGTGTTAACGCTGCCATTGAGAGAAATTCACCCAAGAGCTGCTCGTTAGGATCCTGTAAGGTTCCTGCAGCAGCTTCCTGATTCAGCGGCCTTGCCTCAGCCAGTTGGCATTCATGCCTGGTGTCTGGCTGACCAAAGGACTGGACTGTAGTTGCTGGTTTGCGCCTGGTATCAGCCGCCAAGAGGACTGGTCTGCAGCTGCTGAGTTGTGTTTGGTGTTTGCTACAGGACTGAACTGCTGAGAAAGAAGATTAAGCTTGCCCCCAAAGAACTACTGTGGGTCCACTTCCCTCATATTGTAATAACTTTTCTCTTTCACTACCTCTGCTAGGTGGTGGGCTAGAAGAGAGGTTGAACCCTTATTAAAAGTAGGTTGTAAAAACTTTATGCCTACACACTCACATGAGTACATATACACACAAAATAAACTTAAAACAATGACACGACAATAAGTTAGAGTAACAAGTGGCAAGTGGAAGTGCAAACACTGTTGTGTTAAGGAGTGTGTTACTGGCTAGTTAGCACACCCCTTGTGTGGGCTTGTGACATAGAAACACATGCTGCAGTATTTCCCAGTCAGGTGAGACTCCACATCCATCCACTCCCCTGTCTGCCTCCCTGCGGCCTCTTTCTGGCCTGCAAAAGCTCGGGAGACCTCAGCTCTCTGGTTAGTCTTGGAAAAGTAAACACTCCTTCTTTATTGTCAAGTTTTTACTTTGCCTATACCTTGTAGCAGCATAGTGTGGCCCTCCAATTTAATATAGATCAATGTAACTTAACATTTGGTCCCAAGTGCTGGGGAAGCCTGAGGTGTGCTGGTGGTGGTTTCTTTTTCCCCTGGAGGATTCAGTGTAATGGGACAGTATGGTTTTCTGTTTTGAGTAGTAGTAGTAGCAGCAGCAGCAGCAGCAGCAACAGCAACACCAGCAGCAGGATTGCTGTGTGGTGGTGGTGTTATTGTAGTTGCTGAATGTTTGAAGTCCATGGAGCTTTAAGATTTAGCAAAGCCAGCCAAGGACTGCAGACTTGTACCAGAGGGTCAGGCGGGATAGCCTGATCACAGCAGAACTGACTCTAGCTAGGATAGTCGGTTTATGAGGACTTGTGTGGAAAAATAAATTGTTAAAAAAACTTTATAAAAGTGAGCTTTGAGTCTGGAGAGGTGCCTCAGTGATTAAGAGCACCTGCTGCTCTTCCAGAGAACCCAGGTTCAATTCCCAGCACCAGGGTGGCGGCTCACAACCATCTGTAACTCCATTCCAAGGACTACAGCACCCTCTTCTGGCCTCTGTCCACCAGACATGCATGTGATACATAGACATACAGGCAAAACACCCAAACACACAAAATAATTTACTTGTAAAAGTAAGCTTCATATTCTGGGCTGATTCTCCAATTTTACTTTAATTACTTTTCTTTTCCCTTTTGTTTTTTTCTGAGATGCCAGTTACTCCAATGTCAATGGCCTGCCAGGTTCTTCCAAGTAGTCCACTTTTTACAAATTGTATTATAACAGAAAAGACTGTCTAGTCTCCCAAGCTCTTTCTTCACTTACACAGCCCATAATGGCCACCAGGGAATGGGAATGATGCCATCCACGGTGGGCAGGCTTTCCCACCTGCACACAATGACGATAACACTATAGCAGTGGTTCTTAGCCTTCCAAATGCTGGGACCCTTTCATACAGTTCCTCACATTGTGGTGACCCCCAACCATAGAATTATTTTCATTGCTACTTCATAACAAAGTTTGCTGCTGTTATGAATCATAATGTAAACATCTGTGTTTTCTGATGGACTTGGGCGACATCTACAAAAGATCATTTGACCCCACAAAGGGGAAACTCACAGGCTGAGAGCTGTAGGCATGCCCAGAAGCTCACTGCCCACTGTTTCTACAGGAGGGTCAGTCTTACTAGAATTGAAAGTCATTCTAAGCCCAGAGGAACAGTTGTGATGAAAATCTAATCTAGACAGAAGAAGACAGTCTAGTTCCACATGAATTAGAGGAAAGATAAGTTCTCAGAACATACTAATGTTTCATGCTTTGTATAAACACAGTGACAGACGTGATCCTTACATGCAGAGTAAAAGTGAAGCAGTTCCCACAGTGGCTCAACCCCCACCTCTCGTCAAAGAACCAAATCTGCATGTGAATCCAAGAAAAGACTAGAGAGTTCTTTGTTTACAAGAAAGAAAAATTGCTGGGGTTGAAAGAGATTAAGTGCTTATAATTTTTTTAATAAGAAAGATTCAAAAATGGCTTCCTCTCAAAATAATTTCCCAAGGTCAGGTTCACATAGTCTTTGTGTATTATGTCTCTTGGTTTGGTTTGGTTTGGTTTGGTTTGGTTTGGTTTGGTTTGGTTTGGTTTGGTTTTAAGAAAAAGGGTCTCTCTAAGTAGTTTAGGAACCCAAGACCTTCCTGCTTCAGCTCCCACACACACCTTCATACCTAGCTCTGGGGCAGGAGTTTTATGTATGTATGAACTCATGCAGGAAGCAAAGGACTCTACATGAGACTGAATACTCAGATTTCTTTTCAGGTACCCTGCCTGGCAGCACTCAGTAGGTCTATATTTCAGCCCTAGCTAATACCTATGTAGATGTCCCTTAGGCACTGTACTTTTAAATGCTTTCTGGTTTTCTGAAGGAAAATGAAACTGTTATGCATTAAGATCCACACATGCAGTTTACAGAACCTTGGGACAGGGGTCAGGGTTGGGGACCATGCTATATCTCATTCAGCTGGTGGGAAGTCAGTGTTTCCTCCTATGGTGGTTTCTAGGGTTTTCATCAATTACCACAAACTTGAAGACTTAAAACAACAAAAATATACTCTCTCATGGACGACTGAAGTCCGAAATCAAGGTGTCAGTAGGGCCACACACCTTTCTTTCCCATTGCTAAGCTTCTAGACATTTCCTGGCTATAGCTGTGTAAGGTCACATGACCTTTCCTGCCTTTCCCTTATAAGCACACCTGCTGGATTTAAGACCCACCTGGATCATCAACGATGATCTCATCCCTAGATCTTTTAATATTCTGCGACCCCTTTTCCAAATAAGGTCACATTCACAGGTTCTGGGAATTAGGATCTGGACCGACTTTTGACAGACCACCACTCCACCCTGTGTCCTTTACATGTTCCCCATTTCTGACTGGCCATCTGTACCCAAGACTTTTAGAATTTTGAGTGGCTATAGCAAGATCAAGCATGCATCCGTGTCACTCCCTGCTGCCAGAAGCCATGCAGAACAGACCCAGTGCTGTGTGTCTGAAAGTGCTGACTCCCCACCCCAAGATGAACACCCCTGTTTCCACCATCCTTGCCCTCAGTTGGCTGACATTCTCCTGATCAGTCATCCTGGGTGTGCCTCTCTGAAGGACACAGAGCAAGGGAGAATACTGCATTTATCCATGAAGACCAAGAAATGAGGTCATGTCTCTTCCACTTACTAAACGGGTGACCCAGGCATCAGTTTCTTTGAAATAATAGTGACACTGTTGCAAAGTCTAGTCATCCCCAGGTTTAGCCTCTCTGCTAATCCCACCAGGTTCACATTAGCATTGGGGAACCCTGTCACAAATCTGCCCTCATTGAAATGGCTCTCTATAATGAGCTCCAAGTCATTTTCACACCTGATCTGTTTCTTTAATTCAGAAAATATTTGTTGAGTGTCCATTAGTAAAGGCAATAGAAGAGCAAAATCAAACCTGATTCTGAGCTGGACCCAGGATATGGCTCACACCTATAATCTTAATTTTCAGGAGGCGGAAGCCAGGAGGATTGCCTCAATTTTGAGGCCAGCCTGACCTACATAGTAAGTTTTAGATCAATTGCAAAAACCCCAAAAGACTCAGTGAATATTCTGAGAGCTAGCTGTTACTAAGGGAAACATTAGTATGCTGAACTGTATACTAAGAGAAACAGGGACTAACCAAATATTCACCCAATACGTGCAAAACTACAAACTGAGGTGACTGAGAAAGGAAGTGGTACGGGTTGTCTAGGCTGATGTGGCCATCCAGCATGATGAGACCAGGCATAAGAGACCAAGGTCGGCTCCTGTACCAAAGGCCACCTCCACAGGTCTGCAAGGCACTGACCTTGAATGAACCTCTTCCACAGGTTTACAGGGTACTGGCCCTGGGTGGACCTCTTCCACGCACACTGTGTTCACTGCTTCCTGCTTCTGTGATATTCACTATGTACAGTAGGTGCAATCCTAATAGAACTCGGAAATTATTTTTAAGTTGAAAAATAGCAAGGTTGGCTATTTAGTTATATATCGTGTTAATAATTCATATCGAATATATTAATAGTAACTGTGTTTCATATTTGTTTATTAAGTAGTACCCTTTCCTTCCTGCTTTTTGTTTCTTTCATTTTTTTGTTTACTTGGTTGGTTGGTTTTGTTTGTTTTTAGACAAGCTTTGCTATGTTGCCCATGCTGATCTTGAACTTGCAGAACTCCTAGGCACTGGGATTCACAGGCATGTACCACCACACTGGCTGTAGTACTCTCGAGTAATAAGACTTTTAAGACTTTTTCTGGGGTTGGGGATTTAGCTCAGTGGTAGAGCACTTGCCTAGCAAGCGCAAGGCCCTGGGTTTGGTCCCCAGCTCCGAAAAAAAGAAAGAAAAAAAAAAAGACTTTTTCTGGCTGTATGTGAGTAGCCGAGTCCTTCTGTCTTTGATTCCCATCTTAGGTCCTGATGTCATTGGGTTTTACTCTTTGCAGTGGGTCCCACCTCCCCAGCTAGCCTAGGAGGTCTATAAACCCGCGTGCCTCTGCAACAGGAGATGAATGTGAAAGTTATAAACAGTGTTCAACTTGAAGTGACCCATTAAGAATGTGGAAGGAGAATGAGATGTGAACTCTGTCCTGATCCCTGGTCTGTTTTAGCCCTGTCCCGCTCCAACCTTTGTCTCTAATCACTCTCTGGTTTTGTTTTAATGTTACACAGATACCTTGTGGCTCTTTCCACAAAATCCCAGAGCAGTCATAATAAAGTCAAATGTTGTGAAATCCAGTTTTCACAAATGTAGAGGTTTGGTTTTCAACATGGGCTGATCTCAGTTTTACTCTTATGGTGTATGGGGTTTCTGAATTTATAACTTGAAAGTGGAGATGACTTTGAATTGGGGGAACTGTTCAGAGTCTATGTGTGGCAGCTCACAGAACAGCCCTGCAGCAGGCAGCTTTTGGACTCCAGCAGATTCTTCCAAACAGCCTCATTGTTAGGTCACCCAGGCCATGTGAGTGTGAATGGTCCTAGTACCATGAAAACAACTCCTCCCTGGTGTTGCAATGCTTGTTAGCCCTCCGTACTGGGGATGCACCACACAGCGTAGCTCATGCTTTATTGTCCCAGTTAAAGACAAAGTCCTGTGTTCTTGATGGGTGTCTAAGACGTTTGGTTTCCTTTAGTAAATTTTTAGTTCATGACCTTGCTCACTCCCCAATGCCTATAAATTTTACAGCACATCAGATTTACCTTTTGGATACTATGAAACCCATAGCTCTTGAGAATGTAATAGAAAGCTTTAAAATTGTACTTCCTTTTTTATTTTACTTGAAAACACTGCACTCTCTGGGCTTTCTTTATTAAAATGCATGTTTTTTCTTCAGTCATTTGTGACAATCAAAATGGTTCGTAATTATTCCTCACCATTCATTTCGCTGTGGTTATGTTGTTCTTGAGAATAATTCTACTTTGCACAACCACTGTTTCATGACCCTAGGTTGTGGTTGATATTTTTTCTTTTAATTAATGTATATTCATGGCAAATCATGGTAGGCTTCCGTTTCTTTCAAATATATCATTAGCTTTAACCATCGTTCACTCTCCCCACCCTTCCTTCCCTCGGGCATCCCTCCTGTCACACTCTCCTTCCTTCCCATAGACTGCTTTCTGCTTTTATGTCATTCTTCATGGACAGACACACAGATGTTTTGATATAGCCATAAAAATGTCTAGGACTCACAGTTAAGAGAGGATGAAATATTTGTCTTTTCTGTGTCTGGCTTATTTCGTTTGATACAGTAATTTCCATTCTTAGTCATTCTCCTATAAGTGGCATAATTTCGTTGTTCTTTATGGATGCCTAGTGTCCCGTTGTGTGTATACACCATAGTTTTGTATTCTCTCATCTGTTGACCTAGGCTGATCCCGGCACGCAGCTGCTGTGGGTAGTGCTGCTGTGGGCATGGATATAGAGGCAGTCTGTGGTGTGCTCACTTAGGTTGGTCAGGAATATACCCAGAATGGTAGTTGATGTTTTGGGTTTGTGACCGTGTTTTGGGTTTGTGACTAAGTGTAGACTTCGTTCCTTAGTGGCTAGAGCATTTTGCATTCCTATCAGCAATGTAAAAAGTGGGCTAATAAACAGGACTCTCCAAAGATGATTTACAAATGGCTGATGGACATGTAAAACAATGCCAACACCCTTTACCATCAGAGAAATACAAATTCAGAGCCCCTGAGATTCCCCACTCCAGTTGGCATGGTGGCACTAAGAAAGAACAACCAAAAGTGCTGGTGAGATCTTTCTGTAGAGAAGTCTGTTTCAGGTTATTTCTCTGATGCTTGATCTTGAGAAACAAAACAAAACAAAAAAGTTAAACAGCTGTAAATGTGCACTGACTTCTTCCTATGCTTGAGGGAGGAAAGGGGCCACACGAGAGAAATCTATCCCCTAACATACCAGCTCATTTTAAAGGAATCCCGAACTCGTGCCATGTTGCATCAGTGAGGCAGGCAGGTCACAAGATTAGGTTATTCTGGAAAGCTCTGTGGCACAAATACATCTCTGTGCAGGCATCACATCCAAATAGCTGTGCGTGCAGAAGGATGGATTTTAGATTAATTTTGGCTCAGATTTGGCATTAATTTTGACCAGCCATCTTAAGAGAAAGTCTTATATATTGCTTTTAAGTCTTAATTTTTCCCCTTAATCTGTCTTTGCCGACAAGTTGAAGTGTCAAGTCCAAGGCATTAGAAAGAATATGGAGGCTCTTTGTCATAGGCTGACAAGATTCAAAAACACGGACTGCACTCCTTGGAACTGCAGGTCCTGGTGTATGCGTCCTGCTGTATGTTCAGTTTCTCTGTGGGAAGATGGCAGCTGTTGTCTCTTATGCAGATATTAGTAGATACAGTGACCATAACCAAGTCTACGGTGGTTACCTCTAATCACGATATATTTGTGCTGTGTCTAAGTCTGTATCTGTCACCAGTGTGGAGATCATTTTACCCTGTCATTGAGAAATTCTCGTCTTTGCCTTTCTTAGGTTTCCACTGTATCCAAAGGGAGGGGAGAAGCTGCAGTTTGATTATGGTGTCTACCTTCTGAACAAGAACATAGCACAGGTAAGTGACTCTTCTTGTTCCTCTTACTCAATTGTTACCTTCTGTCTTCATAATTAGTTACTGCAGCCAACCCTTTACTTTAGCCATTTATAGGGCCAGTGCAGTTTGTTGGCCATAGCCTTACTCTGTGACATTAAAATGAGTTTGGAGAAGCAATGGACATGCTCTAGAATCCATCTCTGCCTCTAAGCAGCCTTCCTGAGCTTCCTGGTAGGCTGGGCTTGAGCGTGTGGTCTGAATAAGTCTCTTGGCTCTACAGCTTCATTGGTAATGGCTTTCTTCTCTCAGACCACTTCTGGGGCCTCATTTTGTATTATTGTTTATGGAATAAAAGTTTAGTGCTTTTGGCAAGTCCATAATGGTCTCCTCACCTCATTATCCAGGGCCAACGGCAAAGGCCAAGCGTTTGTTCCTTCCAGCCCTTCTTGGATGCCTGTGGTCCTTTCAGCATCCCATCAGTTAGCATCTCATATGGACAGTGTTTCCCATGGACCATAGAAAGAGGAGCAGATGCCTGGGTTTGTGCTTTCCTGAGAGCAGCCCATAGCGTTTCTTTAGTGCAGTTGGCTCTGCTTCAGAAGTTGGACAGTCCATGGAGGTTTTAGCGGCAGAGGACGGCTTTGGTGCTCTCCTTTCCTTTGGAGATCCATCCAATCGCAGCATCACATAGTGGAATAGCACAATTTGCTATTCCTTAAAGACACAGTCAGATGTATCCTCCACCTTTTGATTTTATGGAAGTAATACGTTTGTGGCTTTTACGAGCCTTGGTTGTCTTTTCCCCATATGAATCGGAAGGTTCCTCAGACCTGGAATTATCCCTCCATATGGCATTATCATTGCTTTCTTCCCCTTAGACCTCAGTTTAATGCCAGTTTTTGTTTTTGTTTTGTTTTTTGAAATGTGGTTTTTATGAAAATTGTTAGCCTTTTTGGAAATTGGATCATGTTTCCAGTTTCCCTTACTGCATTAACCACTTGTTTCCTAATCAAAGCTACACATGCTCAGGACACACCAGTGCAGCCTCACCTAGGGTGAGCACCCAGCCACCCACACAGACTCTGCCCATCACTCCCCTTCTCTTGTGCCCCTTCCCCTACAACTGATGCTATCCCTCCCTCTGTTTCTGGCAGATAAGTATTTTTGTCAAAGAAGCAGGACTTTAATGTCAAGACTAGCTCACACACCTCTGTCAAAGCTGTGTCAATCCCTAGAAAAGACTGGCCATTTCCCAAAAATTCTAGACTAAGACCACACTAAGAAAACCGAAGTAATTTAGTAAGTTAAGTGGATGTGACAGCATGTCCAGGGGACTCAGCTGTGGCAGAGAGGGAGCACAGCTTGACTAGGACTGAAAATGGCTTTGTTTAGAACTCCTTTCAGCCTGAGTTCAGAGGTTCTTCTCTCCTGCCCCATTAGCTGAATCTTGTTCTGTGCATATCGGCACCAGATTTGGAAGCTTCCAGGGGCACCCTGCCCTGCTGCAGTGCCTGGATCTCCTCATTAATGCACACCAAACTCAAGCTGCAAACTCAAGAGTGCGTGCACATAGACATGTCCTGCTCCCAACAGAAATGGGAAGATGGCATAGAGAGATGCAAGGCCAAGTGGACGCTGCTGCCTGTGTGTCGTGGGAAACTCAGCCAGGGCTCTGCAGCAGCTCACAGGTGGAGCACGTAGGAGCATTGCTCAAGTAGCATCTTAACCAACCAACCGAAGGCCACAATGTGCTCAACTGATGTTCTCATCTGCATAGGAAGCAGCCTGCCGTAGTAATTGTATGTGCTGTGTAGTCTTTGCAGGGGAGGGCAATCGCGTATTTACTCTGTCCATAGGATACAAGTGGCTAGCTCTCTGGTGTCATTTTCTGTTTCTTCAAAACACACTTCCATAAATTTGAGAGCTTGTTCAGGAAGCCACTTTTGAGCTCATAATAGAAACTTGTAGCAAATCTATGACCCCCAAGAAGCTTTGGGAAAGCTCCTTTGTGTTTTGACCTTACCAGCACCACTCTTCTGTGTTCCTATTTATAATAGTTATTAATACCTGTCACTCATAAGCCAGCCTTACAGCAGCAAGATGTGTGCAGCTTTGGAAGGCTTCTCTCTGATATACTAATGCCTGCTGTCAAAGCGGAGTCTCAGTGAGTCTCGTTTACACCCCATCTCTAGAGATGTGAACTTTCGTTCCAGCAGCCCCGCCCCCGTGATTTACAAGCCACACTAGTGGGGGTAGATGAAAGCACTGGCATGTGTTAAAGTGCCAGAGAAAAGGGAGTGAAGTCATTTAGTGCCGTGTCCATAACTTGGTTGTGGATTTGAATAGTCAATAGGACCTTTCATCACAACCAGAAGTAGTAGTAAAATCACTTTTCTGGTGGAGGAAATGACAGAACTTAGTAATATTTGTTACTTCAGGGTTTGGGATCAATCCAGCCAGTGCTTTGAAAGCACAGGCTTAGGAAGACAGGCCTTCAAGCAGAACTCCTAAAGTATCATGAGAAGAGCAGAGAGCTAGCCAACCCGTTTGCCCTCTGAATACCTCTGCAGTCTGAGGGGCTGTGGGTGCTGGGCCAGGCATGAGAGTGAGTCAGCCCAGCACAGTGCTTGTTGTCAGCAGCAGTGTCTGCTCCTAATGTCTGTTCAGAGCCAGCCCCTCAGCAGGTGAGAGCCTCTACAGTTGGGAAGCAGGTAATGCTAGGCCTGTCAGACTCAGGCATAAATACGGCTTTGTAGCTCATGCCTGTAATCCGAACACTAGGAGACTGAGACAGGAGGATTGCTGTGAACTTAAGGCTAGTTTGGACTACAAAGTAAGCCACCTTGAGCTAGAGGGAAGTCTCAAAATCAAACAATAACACCAACAACAAAAATCCAAGATACTTCTTTTTTTATTGGATGTTTTATGTTTACATTTCAAATGTTATCCCCTTTTGTAGGTTTAGGTACGATCCCGGTGTCCGCTCTGCCACAGGCTCAGACACTCTAAGGAAGCAGGACTCGGGAAGTTTGACCACACTTACCCCACACCGGGGCATAGGGAGACTGTCTGTGGGAGATTAAATGGTGGCTCTGTAGGTGAAGGCCTTCTCTGTGGCTCCCCACGGCAGATCCCAAAGAAAGGAGACAGTCAGTGATTTTAAGGTGTTTATTGTCATGGTGGAAAGTGGATGAGTAAAACCGTTCCCACTTCTTAGGGTGGACCTGAGATTAAATACCTTTTGCAAGGAAGAATGTCTGGGAAGGAAACTTCATTGATTAAGCCTCCAGGCCTTTTAGGTACCTCATTATAATGGAGATCTGTGGTCATGTCCTCTACCTGTGGAGGGGCATGGGGCATTGCCCTTATGTGACTGTGGGCCACAAATCTATGGAAGGCTGCAGCTAGTGATGGACCTGGTTTCCTAGGAGTCAGGAAACCGTCCCTTTCAGGGTCACCAGTGTTTTCAAGCCTCTACCAACCAGGAACCAGGGTGCCTTTCACTGTCCCATACCCTTTCCCCCTCTCCCATCCTCCCTCCCACATCCCCGCTACTTCTATGAGGATGCTCCCACTCACCCACTCCCACCTCAATATCCTGACATTCCCCTACACTGGGGCATCGAGCTTTCACAGGACCAAGGGCTTCTCCTCCTATTGATGCCAGACATGCCATCCCCTGCAATATATGCAGCTGGAGCCATGGGTCCCCCCCCCCCATGTGTACTCTTTGATTGGTGGTTTAGTCCCTGGGAGCTCTGGAGGGTCTGCTTGTTGATATTGTTGTTCTTCCTATGGGGTTGCAAACCCCTTTGTCTTCAGATCGTATAAATCTTTCCCCAAAAATATTTATAAACACAGTATACTTAGTATTGATTTTTAAAGTGAGGTTTTCTATGGCTGGGGATATAGCTCAGCTGATAGAACCCATGCCTACGAAGCTTCAAGGCCCTGGATTTAATGTCCAGTGCTACCAAGAAATAAGGATTCCCACTTCATTAGACTTGTAGTTGAATGGGGAAAGGCATACAGTAAATAAAAGCATTTGGATTATAGTAAGTGAAGTGCTAAAGGTTAACTATGATAATGCAAAATAACTTGGGGGTACCACCTGCGTTAGAGAAAGTTTCTAAAAAAGCCTTTCTGAGGAAGTGTTTGTTGGGCTAAGGCAGTGATGACAGGAATCCAGCTGTTCAAGGATAAGCTCACCAAAAGTTGCCTAAGGCCATAGGAGCAGCAGGCACAAAGGCCCTGGGGTAGGAAAGGACTTGTTTGTTTTCTAGTAAAAGAAGGTGTGTGCAGAAGGAGCATTAACAGGACAGAGGGAAGTTCCAGCACCTCGCAGGGTCTTAGGGAGCACAGGGAAAACCTAATTCAGCCTAATTCTGAATCCCGGTGGAAGGAAGCTAGGGATGACTAGATTTGTTCATTCCTGTCACTTGCTGCCTATCTTGATTGTGTCCACATACTTCTGTTGAATGTGTCTCTCTCTTCTACTTCTCCATCACTTGTTCCTTCTAGAGGTGCCCTGGGTCTCTGGGTGTCTGAGGTCATCTCAGTAGTGCTGTGCCCCATCCATGCAATATGGAGCCAGGCAAGGGTCAGCTCAGGCATTGTCTGCCGACCTCGCTCAGTGGTCCCGTGAGAAGGGTTCTCTGTCTCTAGCTCACTCTCACTGAGCCCTCAGTCCAAGCAGGGTTCTCTAGTGTCCGGCTGGCTCCCACTCCTGGGAGCCACCGCAACCGCTACAGCCTCAGACTACCAACCTCATGGCTAATTCCATCTAAGCCCCCAGCACCAGGCTTGTGGTCACCCCAGGCTCGCTTTTTTCAGGAAATGTTAAGCTTCTCGGATGTTCACAGTCAACACTAGGCACAGATATACCCTGTCCTCTCTGCCGCCTGACACACACATGACACAGCAGCCACACCTACAATGCTTCTAGGAGCAGGGTCATCTTAAAGAAAAATGCTTGCTTTAATTTAACGTCATACTGATAATAGATTTCTGTTCTTTTTTATCTTTTATTCTGTTGTTTCTTTAAAATTTATTTCTATGTGTTTGTACAAGTATGCCATGTGTGCTCAGATTTGGACAAGCATTGAGCTTCAGTCCCCCCAGAACTGGAGTTGCAGGCTGTTGTGAGCTGCCTGATGCAGGTGCTGGGAACTGAACCCAGGACCTCGATAAGAGCAGCAAATGCCAAATCTCTAGCACCTCTTTAGGTTTTTAATGAATTAATAATTAAAGTCTATTTTGATTCTCATTTCCAATAAGACAGATATTAACTTATACGTGACCCATATAAACTGGAGTCCTAACTGATTTTATAATTATAAAGGACCTGTGAGACCTAGACAACATAGCTACCCGAACTTCCTACGAAAGCTCATGCTAATTATAACCAAGATGTGTGTCAGCCCCTAGATGTCAAACTTTGTATGAGACCAGACCTACTGGTGTGGGCTCGGGCACTGCAGCACAGCACAGGGCCAAGAGTCAGCAGCTCTCCGTGAGCTCACCACCATGGCTTTGGCTTCTCTAACACAGACCCTTCTCATCCCCAGAAGCTGAGAGGCTGAGGACCTAATGCTCTGTGGATATACTTTACAAATAGCACTGATGCCCTACGTTCAGGTGACTGTAAGGACTTTGGTATGATTTCAGTCTGATAGCCCATTTCATACCTGCGTGCTTTCCAGATCTGGCATTAAAGATATGGATCTGCCTGCGCTAATCTCTGATGTTTCCCAAACCTGTCACATTGACAAAGAGTCCAGATTAAGTATTCACACGAGTTTGGTGAATATTATTCCTTTTTTAAAATGTAGGCCATTCTGTGACTTCCATATAGACTTTAATTTCTGTGCCAAGATGTAACTAAAACAATTAAAAGCTGAGGACTGTGGCTGGAGAGATGGCTCAGTGGTTAAGAGCACTAACTGCTTTTCCAGAGGTCCTGAGTTCAAATCCCTGCAACCACATGGTGGCTCACAACCATCTGTAATGGGATCTGATGCCCTCTTCTGGTGTGTCTGAAGACAGCAGTGTACTCGGATATATAAAATTAAAAAAAAAAAAAAAAACAAAAAACAAAAAACTGAGGACCGGTGCTCACTACAGCATCACATGTTCTAGAGCTCAGGGCTTCCTCTTACTCTGCCCCTACATATTATTTTAAGACTTTACAGAAAGTGAAAATACCTTCTCCTTTTAAATAAGTCATGGCCTATGAGGACATGCACCACACCCGGTCATTCTCTAACACTCACTGTCCCTGGCACCCAACATACATGGCTGCTGAGAGGGATCATTGCCTGCCTGTCAGCCACTTAAATCCACACATGCTTCCCCAATCTACATGACACGGGGAGAGCATGCATTGTGTTTTATAATTCTTAGGAGCACACATTCCAAAGACTGTTTTTTCTTCACTAGTACCGGGGATTGAACATGGAGCCTCACAAGTGCTTTCTGAGCACACCGCCATGAGCTGCAGCCCTAGCGCTCCAAGGACATTTTCATAGTCAAAATGCTCCACCATGCTGCCAACAAAAATTTGGCAATAATATAGTGAAAGTTCATATTTAAAATTCTTAAAAAGACTTTACTGAGATGTAATTGACACGCCTTATAATTCACCCACTTAAAGTATATGTGCAGTAGCTTTGTGTGTTGACGGAGACGCCTGTTCATGTGCACATGGAGGCCAGAAGTCGGTGCTGGGTGTTCTCCATTGCTCTCCCCCTTGGTTTTTTGAGACAGAGTCTCTCACTGGTCCTGAAAGAGCTCACTGTTTCTTTAGGCTGGCTGGTCAATAAGCCCCAAGGATCCCCTGGCTCTGCCTCCCCTAAACACTGAGGTGACAGGCACACACAGTTGTTTATTATTATATTGTTGCTGTGAACATCTTATATAAGTTTTTATTGGCACATATTTTCATTATCCTCAAGTATATATCTAGCGGGAGAATTGCTAAGCCGTATAATTGTGTTTGGTCTTTTCCTCTCCTTCCTTCCTTCCCTCCCTCCTCCCTTCCTTCCTTCCTTCCTTCCTTCCTTCCTTCCTTCCTTCCTTCCTTCCTTCCTTCCTTCCTTCCCCCTGTGCTCAGAATCAAGCCCAGGGACTAATACATGCTAAGTAAGCACCCTACTACTGAGTTATGTCTCCCTACGTTAGATGTTTTGAATAATCATCAGACATTTTTTGATGGCTACACCGTTTTACATTCCTGCCAACACTGCACCAGGTTTCTAATTTCCCTGCATGTCTGCTAACACTTGCTATTTTCTGTTCTTTTTTATTTTTAAACCGGGGGCTTTCTGTGTAGCCTTGGCTGGAATTCACCCTGTAGACCAGGCTGACCTCATATTTTCTGTCTTTTTTAGTATAGCCTTCCCACTAGCTATGGGATGATTTTCACAGTATAATTTGATGAGAGTTTTTCTACTGGCTAGGGTGTCCGGGATCATCTCGGGTCCATACCCATTGTTTGTATATCCTCGTTGGAGAGGTGCCTATGCAGACCTTTGCTGATTTTTTAAGTTGGGTTATTTGTCTTTATTATTGAATTGGAAGAGAACTTGGTATATTTTAGACAAAGGTCCCTTTGAAGATAAATTATTAGGAGGTAGCCATTCAGCTTGTTTATCTAATGACTCTTATTTGGTTGACCGCTGTGAGTGTTGGTGTTGTTCTCCAATTTGACCATTGCGTAAGCTGGACGTCTGCGGACAGAGCCCTTTGTACTCAGTCACAGAGCCATTAGGTGAGCGCGGCATGGAGAGCCTGCCATCTTGCTTTGAGAGCAAGGACTGTGCTTGCTACCTTCTTCCTAGCTGACAGCCACGGACATTTACACAGCCAGGTGGTGGAGGTGCACTCCTTCCACTCTAGCCCTGGGGGGCAGAGGCCTTTCCCTTTTTGTGTGTTTGGGAGCTTAGGTGTAAATGTAGCATCTTGCTCGGCTTAGCATCTGTAACATCCTTCCTCGACCCTCTCACACTGGCCTTACTCTGTGAAGTTGGCTTTTCAAAGCCCCACAGCAGTGACATCCGCTGGGGGAAGCTATGCAAAGAATGCCTCTCAACTGAGAGGATCTAGTGCTTGGTTCAGAGATAGGATTCCTAACTCTATTTTTTTGTGATTGATTGAGCCTTATGAAATGAATTATGAACCATATGAAAAATGAATTTGGTCTGATTTTAGTTGGCATCAAGCTGACCAGCATAACTTAAACATAAGGTATTTGAAGAAATAAACTCCAAAAGAATGATATATCTGAACTCTGGTACTCATTAAAGAAGAACATTTTAAAATTTATAAGCTTGAGTTTCCAATGATAATAAAATTAGTTTCTTATTAATGTAAATTTAGTACATAAACAGCCAAAAATTAGATTAAAATTAACTAATTCAGAGGCAGCAGAGCTGAATGGTTAAGCACTTAGCTGGCATAGTAGTCCACCCTACAATCCCAGCACCCACAAGGCTGAGACAGGAGGATAGAGATTTATAGAGTCTTATAAAGCAGTGCTTTATAAGACCGTGTAGCTTGCGGCTTATAGAATAACAGCTTAGAATTGGTAATTGTCATGCTACTGGCACTCGCCCTGAGCAGTCCGACACAGTGTGCCTGCCTTTTAAAATATGGAGACATGGCTCATGTCTGTATAGATGAGACTGGCCTCAAGCTCCTTCCTGAGCTTCCTGCCTCAGCTCCTGGGCGCTCAGAGCACACAGTTAAGCTAGATACAATTTTAGATAAGTAGTTTTAGGTCGTGCAGTCTGTTGTCCTTTCTGCTGTTTTTCCATTTAGCTGTATTGTGGACGCAGTTTCTGTTGGTAAGTAGAGCTATGGAAAGGTTGTCCTGTAATGTGCATATAACATAGTTCCCTCAACAGCTTCTTTATTGGTAGACATTTAGGTCATTTCCAGTGTTACTTTATTCTTCCACTGAATTATTTGCATATGTGCTAGACTAAATATCTAGGCCAGGCATGGTAACTCAGACCTTAATGCCAACACTCGGGAATCTTAAGGCAGGATGATCTCTCTAAGTTCAAGGCCAGCCTGGGTTATAAGTTCCTGTCTTAAGAAGAGGAGGAGGAAGAGGAAGAAGAGGAGGAGGGGGAAGAAGGAAAGGAAAAGAAAAGAAAGAAGAAAGAAAATAATAAATAATACTTTTTTTTTAAAAAAGGTTATATCCAGGCTATTTGGAGTCCCCAAAATGTTGTTCTGAATTAATACCTATGCCTTGTAAATTACTCGTGGAATCTGCTGACAATTGACTTATGCCAGCCTGTGTTTACCCTCTTCCCCACCAGCAGCCCAGGTGAGCGTCCTCGCTGCCTGCAGTATGGCAGCCTCCTCCAGCAGGAGGCTGAAGCCACTCCCCTCACTTCCTGGAGATGGCTCTAGGATTCTCCTTAAAAACCTTGAGCAGTATGTTTTCTATTCACTATAATAGGCTATATAATATTTTTAACTCGTGAGCAATTAAGTCAGGCTGTTTGGGACTAAATCTAAAATTTGATGTGAAGGAGGCTGAGGCAAGAGAGTTGTGAACTTGAGGCTAGCCTGGGCTACATAATGACTGACAGTTACCTCGGGAAAAAAAATGGTATACACTAAAGCAAAAGCTACAAAATGCCTCGTTCTACTTATGGAAATGAAAACATGAGTGGAGATAGGCACTGGAGGGATCAAGCAGGCAGATTAGACTCTGCGAGTTACACTCAGCATAGAAGTCAGAAATAACTGGCTTGAGTACACCGTGATACATGTATGAGTATATGCAAAATTGGCTTTAATTTCTTTAAATTAAAACTGAGGCCTACTGACTTTTTTTTTTTTTGACATTCTTAAATTGGTAGAAATGCTTGTTAGTGACAGGGAACTGGGGTACAGGGTTCCTTCTGCAGGGCTCACCACTGTGTGATTTCTAGCATCAGGGGACAGGTGTGCCAAGACATGCAGAAGTCCACCCACTTCAAAGAGCTTCCCTTTGCTCCCTAGGATTCATTAATTCATAACAGAATTGAAAAGATAAATGTATTTTTTTTCTGCCTTCTGAAGTATAGCACTATACCCTGGGCCGGCTTGACTTGGCAATATATGTGGCCAGGAACACAAATGTCACTCACTGGTCAATGTTGTGACTTTGACTGGCCCTCATATCAGCAAATTCTCTCCAAGCCTTGAGTCCCATGTTTTTATGTGACAGGGCTTATAGCCTCCAGTGTGCCATGGAGTGGTTTTGGCTTTAGGACTAAATCTAAAATTTGATTTTAAAACTAAAGTTCTCTATCTTTGTCCCACTGTGTTCAATTTTACAAGTGACAGTCCTCTCTTGTTGCCAGGGTGCCCTGCAAGGCAGCCTAGGGCCTCAAGCCCTCAAGGTGACACAAATGAGTCTCAGTGTCTCTGAAATAAATGTTCTTCATTCCCTCTGTGAGTGCTGTTTTGCTCCCTGATTTTGGAGCACATACACAATTTAGCATGCATGCACGCGTGCGTGTACACGTACACACACACACACACACACACAGGAGCATACACATATACAGACACAAAATAAAAATAGGTAACTCTTTAATTTTTTAAATGTATATGGATATTTTGCCTGCATGTTTACCCGTACAACACAAGCATACAGTGAGTGCCAGAAGAGAGTGTCAGATCCCCTGCAATTGGAGTTACAGACAGTTGTGAGACGCCATGTCGTTGCTGGGAATTGAACCAATATTGTTGGGCTAAACAACCACTGTTCTTAACTGCTAAGACATCTCTCCATGATGGTATAGGAAAATGATCATTTAGAAACATAATCTAGGTGGCTGAAAAATGTAGCTTACCGCTCATGAAGCGTTGATGTCATTGCTAGCACAGAGTAAGCTGGCACGCTCTAGCAAGTCTGTAATCCCGAGGTGGAGCCAGGAGAATCAGAAGTTCAGGTAACTTCTTGGCTAACATAGTAAGTTTGAGTCCCACCTGGAATACATGAAACCCTGTCTCAAAAAGAATAATAATAATTTGGCTCTGTCCAGGGAAGTTGAACATCTGTACATGTGAGTGTTTATAGTAGCAATAGTCATTTAAGCCAAAGACTAAAGACAGACTGAAATCTATCAGTAATGTGTCCATCACTAATCGTGGCATGTTTGCGTATGGTATACTGTGCCACCACAAAACCACGCAGTGACGAGGACGTTGACTGCCCAGTGGCAAAGCACACAGGATGGTGCTAAGATTGCTGCAGTGTTCAGTTCAGATCCAGACGGATCAGCAGTGCTGTTTAGGAATGAGGCTGGATTACCAGAGGGGAAGGGAAAGAGTTAACACAAAAAGGGGTTCCTGGGACCCTTTGGGACCCAGTGACTTCTTCCTGTAGACTGAGTCGTGCTGCACAGTGTTTACCTTATCTTGATCCTTTAAACTGTATGTCGTATGTTATATGCTTGTCTGTGTACAGCAATGTAAGGGTGTGTGCAGCACTGTGTCGGCTGAATACTTGTCTGGTCTGAGGATGCCATGGGCCATGGTAAAGGCATGGTTTTATTATCATGTACCCCAGAGGAAAAATAATTCAGAAGTAGAGCACTTCATTATCTTAGCATTACAAACAAGTATGTCTGCTTTCATTGGTTGCAATAGCATATTTGTAGGCAGAGTAGGCTTTATATGTGTATTCTATAGACCTAATTGCCTGTGGTACTTATGTGTATTAGTGTGGAAGCAGGCCTGGACTAATTTTTGGTGGAAAAGAAATTTTAAAGTGACTGAAGCAAATCTGTGTGGTGTATTTCTGGTGTTCTATACTATGGAGGGGTATGCTGGCCACGGCATCTGGGAACATCTGAGAGTATGTGATAGAGCAGGCTGTCCACAGATGAGCAGACTGGGTTTTAGACAGATGTCTTTCCAGCATTCCGACAAATGTGTGGGATTTCCCAAAATCCTGGTGGTAAATGAGTCTGTGGGCATTTGCTCCTCACAGGTCAATCCCCGTGCTCAGCACTGAAATCAAAGCTAATTACAAGAGAGTGGGAGAGCCTGCCTCTGTGCCAGTCACATACTAATTGCGGTGGTCACTCTATCCAAAGACGGCTGAACTCTGACCGCTAAGCTAACCACAAGAAGGAAATTACTTTGTATAGCTAAGCCAAAAAAATTTTTTTTTGGATTTCATATGTAATGTCACTTAGGATTCTTCTAGAAGGCTTGTGAAGCCTTGCTTTCTTTTAATATGCCCTCATAATGACAAGGTCCCCTGAGAATGAAATCATCCAAGCGGAATGTGCCTGTGTCTTAACTCTGATAAACATCACTTCATGGTATTTTGGAGATTAAAAGAGACTAAAACATGTAAATGTTGCTTTCAGATTATTCCATCCAAGGAAGCCCATGTCCCAGCAGTCAGAATAGCTTAGTCCCAGCCAGGGCTGGGCCATGGGCATCCCACATTGGCAGGACTGCCTTAGGTCACTGCTCTGTCTTGTGTGTTGACTTGGAGCTTGTGATGTTCTGGAATGTAATTGCTTTGTCTCTGAGGCACATTTATGTGTCCCTCTGCCCCTTGCCCTAATTCATCATCTGCTTTATAGTAATTCCACTCAGACAAGACCGCCAGGCCCCACTGGAGGATGTGAGGTGCTGTGAGTGGATGCATGTTCTAATCAGTGACATTAGTTTATATCTCCTTATTAAGATGCCCATTACATCCATACCAGAAGAGATAACACGCACACTAATGCACTTTCCGTCATCCATTGGGGCTTTGTTATTTATTTCCATAAAGGCGGCAGTAATAACCAAGTATAAGAGGCTAAGAGGACATAGGCTTTTAGTCACGGTCTAAGACATTTAGTGAGATGTTACTGTGAGCAGCAGAGACATCATTGTTATGTTGTCGTTTTGATCCTTTACCCCTTCCTAAAGCACAGCCATTATGATACACCTCATTTTATTTATCTTAAAAGTTAATTCATATCTTTTGTATAATTGTTTTACAAACAAAATGTATTGTCCTAGTTTCTCTATACTTTGTATCTTGCTTTTCTGATTTTAAACTGAAGCATAGAATATACACTGAGGTTTGTGTACTTGGACATCGAAGCCAGAAAGCACTCATTGAATGTACTAGTCTAGGTTCTGGGTATTGGCAGAGTGATACAAAAGTTTCTTCTTAGGAAAAACAGTGCAGAGGCTGCAGGGATGGCTCAGTGGTTAAGAGCACTTGTTCTTGCAGAGGACCCAGTTTCAGGTCCCAGCACCCACATGACAGCTCACAGCCATCTGTAAGTCCAGTTCCAAGAGATCCAACAGCTTCTTCTGGCCTCTGTGAATACCATGTATGTGTGTATTGCATAGACATCCATGCAGGCAAACACTTATATACATAAAATAAAAAGTAATAAATTATTTTTTAAAAAAGAAAACGAGAGAAGAAAATAGTCTAGAGGCTAGGGAGTCTGGTTCCGGATGCTCACCGCTCTCAAAGAGGACTTGAGTTTGGTTTCTGGCACCCACATCAGTGAGGCTCATGAATGCCTGTTAACTCCAGCCCCAGGGGATCCATGTACGATTACATTTTCCCTACTGCATCAGTTTTACCACAGTAGCTGTTCAGGCAATGTCTTTGGGTTTTATTATCATCTCCTTTTGAGCCTCTTGACTCCATTGTGACTCGTTTGAGGAACCCATCAGGGACTGCATTCTGTGCCATGCACACCTGTCTATTTCACTTTTGACTTTGCTTTGCAGAGCTATGCACACAGCTCTTCATACAGGAAGCCACAGCTCTGCAAACCTGCTAGCTCGTGCCCTTCTCTCTCCCTTCCAGCACATTACACATTCCCTCAGGCTTTGAATCCCTGTCCCTGCATGTTATCCCAGGTGCAGGAGAATTGGGCCGTGTGCAGAGAGCCTTTTGAATTTGCACTTTGTATCAGGATTCCCTACTGTGAAGTGCTGCACAGGCTCACTGTAGGGCAACTGCCCGTTGCTGTTCTCTTGCTAAGTCATTCCACAAGTCAATACTAGCATTCACTTTCACTGACTGTATCAAGTCACATCAGATTCCAGGAGTGGAGTACACATCAAAACAGCTTATTGGAGCAGAGTGTTAAAGGTGGGAAAGTCTAATGGATGTCGGATGTCTACAGAGGAGATCAGGAAAGCTGAGGGCAAGTTAGGAAGAATTTGGGCCTTGATCAACCCTGAGAAAGATCCATCCAAATTCACAGAAGCCCTCAAGTTCAGCTGCCCGTGGAGGACGTCGTCCATGTAGCACAGGCCTTATTGAGCATCTCTGCCAAGCAATCATTGGCTGAGGCACTGGAGCGCCGTCCAGATCCCGAGCGTTAGCTGGACCATCAGCCAATTGCACACTCTGCAATAGGTGTGAGGGATGTACAGCATGGCTCCCATGCTCATGCTCGCCTGTACACAGCACAGAAGCCCTCTGAACCTCAGTTCAGAACAGTAATACAACCAACACAGGGTCGTTGTATATACAAAATAGGGTATATATCAATGAGGTATTAAATGAAGTATATAAATGTAAATCATTAGAACATAGTCATAATAAATATTAGTTCCATCTGTACCCACTTTCCACTAGCCTGTGGTTACTGTTAGCTAGCCAAGAGCCTGCCTTTCTCACTACACAGCATCGAGGCAAGAGTGGTTCTGAGGCGGCCAGTGTGATCTGCAGGGCAGTGTGTGTCTGCAGTCTGATTAGGAACTTACTCCAGATGTAAATCGGCGTGTCAGCAGACGCTGCTCAGCTCAGGAGCTGCTCTTTCTCCCCATGACGATGTTTTCAGTGAAGGAGGCGTTCGCTTGTTGATGCTTCATCACAAGCCCCTTGTTTGCTGTCAGTGGTACTTCGAGAGTGAGTGCTGGTCCAGCTTAGGTAATTACACAAAAGCAGAACCAGATCATAACATTTTTCAAAAACAAGCTTTTCTTTTTCACGGTCTGTGGGGTTCCTGACTGGTGTTCTGCCTGCCTGCCTGCCTGCAGGTTGAAACCCTCCATTCAGTGCATCAGCCAGTCATGTCACTGGTGAGGAAACTGGTGCCCTTGTCATCCTTCAGCACCAGGGCCTGATCCTCTCAGTCAGCATTCTGTCACGGTCTTCAAGCCCATTTCTGGGTCTATTCACTTTGCAACCCATTTCTCAGCACTTGATGAGCTCTTGCTACATGTCAGAGACCATGCCTGGCAATGGCCTTGCGCCCTTCAGTTCTGCCCAGCCACATCCACTCTGCATGGGTGTTCCAGCCTGGCTTAAGTAATGCAGAAGCAACATCTCGCCTGGTTATGGATTTGTGAAGAGATCGTGACCTCTTACTGCTACTGTCTAAGATAGGTTGAATTATGAGTGCCCTCCTTAGATCTACAAGCCTACATGCTTTTAGCTCTTTTCACTACATATTCCATAAATACTGATATCACATCCATAACAGTACCCCTGCCCCACAATGGGTTTTGGAATTTCCCATGGTTCTTCACTTCTGTGACTTTCTTCCCTGGAATGGCCTTGGGCAGGGAGCCGTGAATACAGGAAGCTGCTCAGGGCCGTCCCTGTGCAGGGATTTGAGGTACTGGCTATATTTTGTTTTTAATTGTCAGCATCCTTTCCTGTTTGAAATAAATTCAGTGGAGATTTGCTATGTTTTTTCTGTGTGTTCCCAGATCTATGCTAGCTTGTTAACATGATGTAGTAGACCAGGAATATCCAGTTTTGCTTTCATACTCTTAAAAACTAAAGTGCATGTTTCATAAAATTAAAGGGTCCCAAGAGCCAGTTAATATAAAACAATATTTTACCAAGGTCAGAAGTGATTTAAATATGAAAGATCATATTTTATCATAACCAGAACAGGCTTAACCAAATCTAGACAGACAAATTACTAGTTTAGAAATGATCTGAACTTACCAACCCCCACCCCCAGGAAAACAAAAAGAAGAGAAGCAGAAACCCACAAGCCTTGGAATATGGCACCAGGCATGGTCTCAGGGATCCCCGGGCTGTGGCTCTGCAGCGTGATGGGAAAGGTTTTGTTTTCATTGTCACGCTGCGTGCTCTGTCATCTGAGTCCTCAGCATCAATGTTTATAGCAAGAACCTGCATCCCAGAGGGGCGGCCCAGTTTCTCATACCTTTTCATTGATGTAATTTGACTTGTTTTGGTTCCTTTCCTAGGGTCTAACATTTTTGTGAAGCCCTAACATATAAATTATTGGCTTGCATATCCCACGGCATCGGCTTCACTCGACGATGTGCTGTCTCTGCAGTTCCTTCATTTTCATGTGAGAGATTTATTTCTCCTCAGTGGGTCCTAACGTTTCTCCTTGTGCACACACTCTCTCACATACCCTCTGGCACGTATGCTTGTGACTGTGCCTGGTACACAGGAGTACCAGTGAGAAAGTCAAACATATTCTTGGCAAATTCCTCTGTAAGCTTCCTGGGAAATTTTCAGCTGACAGGGTTGGTTCTAAGACTGATGTGCTCACTCAGTAATGTGGTTTTTAAAAAAAAAAAAAAAAAAAAAAAAGTCTGTTTTTGCTTTTTCTCCTTAGGGATTCTGTCTTATCAGGACCTTGCCTGCTTCATGTCCTCTGTGAAAGCTCGTAGACTCTTGCTAACCAATTGGTATTGCAAAAACCAATGTAAGCAAAGAAGGTCCTGTCATGGATAATAGACACGAAGCCTGAGTGTCAGACGTGGTCCTTCAGCCCTGTGGCCCCGGTACCAGGCAGGATTACCCCACATTACAGACGAACTCCTTAAACCTCAGGAAAATGAAATAACTTGCCAGGCTGTGCAGTTAAATGAGGCCCAGGATCCTTTCTCCAAAGATCTTTCTGTGTGTTATTTGATTTGGTCCTGAAGATTGACAGGGGTAATCTTCTGCTTTCACACTTCAGAGTGAGTAGATATGGTGGCATCTTTGCCTACTACAGTAGGCATGTTTCAGTCCTGGGCTATCCTCCAAATGAAATGGAACTTGACATTTGTCACCCCACGGCAGTGCCACTGTGGCTGTCCACCTGATGTTTTGTTTGTTGGTTTAGTTTGGTTTTTGTAAGAGATGCTTTTGTAAGAGGTCTTGGTAAGAGATGCTAGGTAGATTTCCAACTCAGATATTTTCCTGGGATACTAAGTGCCTTTTTATAAGGAGAAAAGGCAACCAGCAGCCTTGCAAATCTGTTCACATTTGTTCCTTGCTTAAAGCTAAGGGCCAGAGCTGGGTGGAATGGTACACACCTTTAATCCCAGCACTTGGGAGACAGAGCAAGCTCCAGGACTACACAGAGGAACCCTGTCTTAAGAGAGGGAGAGAGAACCATAGGTCAGTGTAAACTTCTCCCTAACCTTGTTGAAAACCCATCAGTCAATCAAATACATTAATATTCTTATATTTCTACTGTTGTTTTATATGTACCTCTTGCTAAACTAGTAACTTCCTTATGGCCTGAGTCTGAGTTATCCATGAACCTGGCACAGTACATAGCATGTACTAGGGAGTCAGGAAGTGTATTCTTGGAAAATGACTACACCAGTACCTTTCTTACCAGGACTAAACACTAAAAACTCAACCTGAGAGGAGTAGCCGCCAAGAGAGGGGTGGCCTGCCTCTGTCTGATGAGAGCTTCTTACAGCTGTTCCTGGCTTGGCGTGTGTCTAGGAAGATAATACAGGACTTTCAGAAGTGGAGTGAGAGCAAGTGAGCATTATACAATAATTACAGATGGGGTTTTCAATTGTGAGGTTCACTATAGAGTAAGTTAGCTGGCTCTTTAAAGAACAGCTAATGTCTTTCTGTATAGATCTTTGTTCTTAACTTGTCAGGAATCCTCCTGTCATGAGGTTGATTGTATGG
Source organism: Rattus norvegicus (assembly GCF_021556685.1). Taxonomy (NCBI): domain Eukaryota; kingdom Metazoa; phylum Chordata; class Mammalia; order Rodentia; family Muridae; genus Rattus; species Rattus norvegicus. The sequence goes on along the minus strand of NC_141534.1, from coordinate 165,810,837 downwards.
TAGAAGCAGAGTGGGAGAGAAGCTGGAGTCTGAGCACGTGATGTGCTGTGCAAGTCTCTCAAGGTCTTGGTGCTACTGCTGGACCTTTGTCTACAGATGTGCCTTATGGTCCTGCTCCATGGAAGAAAACGCTAGTGCTCATGTCAGGGCAGGAGAATGAGCGCACTTCTGGGGACATAACTATGGTTTTCAGCCAGTCTTCTGTTGTTAGTCCGATTGGACTGCCATTCTAAGAAGTACTGGGAAACAGGGAAAGGGTTCAGTGGGACCATGAGACCCAGAGTTTGGGTGCCCAGAATCCAAAAACAAAAAACAAAAAAACAAAAAAAACAGGCACAACAACATGAGTCTGTAAGCTGGTGTGTGGAGAGGAGGCAGAGGCAGAGGCAGAGGCAGAGGCAGAGGCAGAGGCAGAGGCAGAGGCAGAGGCAGAGGCAGAGGCAGAGGCAGAGGCAGAGGCAGAGGCAGAGGCAGATCCCTGGGCCAGCCTGCTCAGTAGCTCCAGGTTCAGTGAGAGACCCTGTCTCAAAAACAACAAGTAAAATGGAGAGTGACTAAGGAAGACAATCATCATCGACCTCTGGCTTCTGCTTATACATATGTATACACATGCATGACCATGTACACACACACACACACACACACACACACACACACACACATACACACACACACACATACATACATACACACATACACACACACATACACACACACACACACATACATACACACATACACACACACACACACACACACACACACACACACACACACAGGTTTCCACAAAGTACCTAGAGCCACCAACTCCTGGGGATTCTTGAGGGGTAGCTCAGATTGCCTCTCAGCTTGGTTTCAGATCCAGTGTTTTCAAGTCTGCTAAGTCAGTTACTGCTTGCAACATTTAGGTACTATTCTATCTCTTCTATCTGACTTTGTTATTTGCATTTAATAGTGTCCACATGACTCCATATTTGTACATATAACTTCCTCTTGGCAACTCTGCTAGTGGTGGTATAAGTGGCTCTTGTCAGATCAACTACCTGCAGATTAAACAATAAAAGTTAGGAATGAAAGTATAACAAAGGCACCAACAAAAGGCAGCAGAGAATAACCAGAAGTGGGCAGCTACTAGAGAGTATCTCCTTGAATGGGACATGGTGAGGGTCTTATTTAACAGGTTTTAGCCTGGGTACAAGCCCCTGTCTATAGTTGGTGGGCCACTGAAACTCTCCTGGATATTTCTGTTCTCTCAATCTTTATCTCAGAGAACAGATCTCTGGAGAGCACAGCCAGGGAAGTGAAGGGAGACATAGATAAGGAGAGAACTAGGAAAAGAGCCTCAGGTGCTAGGTAAGCTTCTGCCCAAATCCCTAACTGACTCACGAACACTATCCAGACCTGGAGAAGTCCCGTGCCCCCACCAGCACTTGAAGTTTGAGGTTAGCCAAGTTAATGGTCTGCTAAACAAAACTAAGGAGCCAGTGATTTCAAATTGTCTAGGATGTAACCCAAAAACAGGCAATTGTGAAGCATTCTCAAGAAAAAGCATTGAAGAACACCCCGGAGGTGTCCCAGGACTTGGAATTAGTAAACATGAATTTTGAAATGGCTCCTACACGTATGGTAAAGGATGTAAAAGAACAAACACTCCTTCTCTGGCTTGTGGATTTGGTTTGGTTTGGTCTTGGGGGTTTTGGTTTCTTCTTTTTCTTTTCCTTTTTTTTTTTTTAAATAGAAACCTTTACCCGGGCTGTTCTCAAGCTCGCCACAATCCCCTTGCCTCATCTTCCCAAGTGCTAAACTACAGGTGTAGGCTCAACAGAGCATCTATTTTAAAGAGGGCAAATTGAATTGGTCCTCCTTATGCATGGGTTCCACACTGACTGATTCAGAGATGCAGGTCAGAGGCATCTGCACTGAGCATGGCCTTTCCCCTCTACATCTGTTCACATAGTGTTCACATCGCCTTGGGTACTATAAGTCATAAGCAGTGGCTTAAATGCAGTGTCTATGGAAATGCACATAGGTTCTGTGCAGAGAATATGCTGCTTTGTAAAGGACGCTTGAGTACATCCAGCTTTGTTGGGGCAGAAAATCCTGGAACCAGTCCTTCACAGATAGGGAATAAGTGGCTAGGAAATGTCAGCAGAAACAGGAAACTATAAAGGAAAAAATACAGAAGACAGGAACACTGAGGGGGAAGCTTCTGTTGTTGTTGTTGTTGTTGTTGTTGTTGTTGTTTGAGACTGTTTCTCTATGTAGCCCTGGCTGTCCTTTGTAGCCCTCTGTAGACCAGGCTGACCTCAAACTTCGCCTGCTTCTTCCTCCCTGGTGCTGGGATTAAAGGCGTACAGCAACAACAACAAATTTGAAAATAGAAATCAAGCCTCTAGATAGGTTTAACGGTAAAATGGGAATTGCAAAGTCTTAAAAAAAATTTAAAAAACTGAAACTTAGGTTATTAGAGCCCCAGGGCTTGTGGGACAAGTGCTAAAAGGGCTGCCCTCTCTAGCTACAAGGAAGGGAGGTAAGAAACCCAATACAGTACAGGGGCTTGTGGAACATTGTGTATAACTAGAAAAAGAAAGACAGAATGTGCAGAAGAAACAAGTTACAGATAAGTGGTCAGAGCTGGCTGTGGTAGCAGAGAAACCCCAGCTACTCAGGGTCTGGGGCAGGAAGACCTTAAGTTCAAAGCCAGCCCTGGGACAAAGGAAGTTCCAGGCCAAACTAGGCAGCTTAGTGAGGCAGCTAAAATGGTAAAAGGTTCTGGGTTCAATTCTTAGTGCTACTCAACAGAAAGTGTGTGAGTATGAGTGTGTGTGTGTGTGCGTGTGTGTGTGTGTGTGTAATATATAATATACATAATACAGACTCAAACTCAGCAAATCCAGAGCGAAAATAACACAATCTATGCAGAAGAAAAGAGGCCGCAGCAGACATCTTCGGCGGTCATGTTAACCTGGCAGTCTCCCAAAAGCTCTGAAGTGGAGAGAAAAATCATATTTCAAAGTTACAAAAAATTACAGTGAATTTTTAAATTTTTTTCCTCTTTGTTTTAACCAAATTACCAAATTCGGCCTTACTTTATTGTGCTCAGCAGCAGAAAGAGATCCAAGCTAGTGAGTGACCATCCCGAGTCACTGGCCTACTCTCCCTGCCAGCCCTGTGTGAATCTGTACCACAGAGATCCCTAGCAGCAGTCTTTGCACTTCCTCGTAACAGGAAGCTGAGCAAAGTCGTCTTCATGGGCCAGATTTAGTCCCTCTGTGATGTTCAGCATAGTTCCCGTGAGTGACATTTTACTTTCACAGCAGAAGTAGGTAAGCCAGAGTCTGAATGTCCTCTTGGCTATTTATTAGACACTGTATACCTTTCCAACCTTCAGTACTGTCATCCCAAAGCAAGTGGAAGAAAGCCTTGATGCTTTCATGAGCTGTAGATTAGATGCAGTATAAAGGACATCGCAGAACACTTGGCTTGTGGAAAGCTGGTAGTTAATCATGTGAGTCGCCCCCACTGGTTCAGTCAGGAAAACCATCTCCATGTAAGGTTCGAACTGCTGTCTCAGCCAGTGTCTTAGCTTGAGCTGTCTTGAGCAAAGCATCACAGCTGAGTAGTTAAACCAGCAGCCTGTTTCCCAGGATGTGGTAGCTGGGTATCAGGTGAGGGCCCTTCTAGTTTGCAGGACCCTCTCTTTGTGTTGTCTCTCCTCCTTCTTCCACTGATCAACACTCACGACCTAATTCATCCTCAAGCCGCAGCTCCACACACCATCCCATTGTAGAGCAGGGTCCCATGAGGACATTCAGCCCGTAGCAGCCAGGGATAGAAGGGCCTGGGATCATCTTTGAGGCTGAAGGAATAGCATGCCATGGGTATACTGTGAAGAGTCAAAGGTGGAGGCTTATTCCAGGACTGACAGTGTTGCCTGGTGCCTGGTGTAGCCCTCAGGAAGGGACATGAAGGAGTGAGGCTAGGCGAGTGCTAGATGTTTCCACAGACAAAACAGAGTCCCTGGGGAATCAAGGACCCCATCTTGTTGATCTTTATTTCATCATGACTTCATAAATGCTTACCTGATACAGAGTAAAACTGAAATGGAAGTTATTGATAAGCTCTGAAGTTTATGTTAAATCTGTCATTATTCCACTTAATTTAAAACATAAGTAAAGAATATGTCCAAGGGAAGGAGATAGCCATCTTCATATTTGCAAGGTTGTCCAAGAGGAGTGAAATTAAACCTGGATGAGGCTCTGGATTAACATTTAGAAATCAGAAAGGGAAAATGTTTAGCTCACCACAGAACTAATATTTTTAGCAGGTAAAATGACTGGCAATGGGCTGGGACGCCTGGGATGAATTAAGTCTCTGAGTTACTCGCTGAGTCCCTCGCTGTGTGCATGCTACAGCTAGAAGACTATAGTCAAAGCCATAGGAAATAAGTCTGTGGAGCCATAAAACCAAAGAGCCAATGAGGGGAAGGCTCTCCCTGCAAGGGAGCTGAGCCTCACCAGGCCCGTCATTGCCATGGAACCACACCAGGCTCTGCCCGTGAAAGACTGCTCTACAGGCTTATTTCAAGGCAGGCCTTCAGAGTCATTGCAGGCTTCCAAGGGCCTCTCCTGTCCTGTTGAGAACACTGGAACTGTCACCATCTGAATGAAGTCTCAGCAGCTGTCCTCAAGGGCATCAGAACGGAGCCTACAATACCTCCAGGCAGGGCAGGCCAGTCTCTCCTCTCTCTCTCTCTCTCTCTCTCTCTCTCTCTCTCTCTCTCTCTCTCTCACACACACACACACACACACACACACACACACACACACACACACACACACACACACACAGAGGCAGCCATAGAACTGTCCCTCTTTTCTGAATGAAAATCTGTAGCCTCCTTCCTGGGAGAATTGATTCCTGGCAGTCCACAAGAGCAAAAAAGTGGTGAAGAGAAAGCAGGATGTGGGGATTTTTTTTTTCCGGAGCTAGGGACCGAACCCAGGGCCTTGTGCTTGCTAGGCAAGCGCTCTACCACTGAGCTAAATCCCCAACCCCAGATGTAGGGATTTTTGTCCATGTCTCTACCCCATTCCTTTTCCCTCCTTGTATACAATTCACCATCCTTTGAGGCTGTTTCTTTGTCCCACCTTGCAGTGTGGTGTCACTGTCATCTGACTCCTTCTTCAGAACCTCATGATTCGGAGCCCTGTTTAGGTCTGCTGTTCTCTAGCAGCCTGCATGGCTCTGCTCCTGTTCTCCACACCAGAGCCTTGCGCTTCCTGGCTTCTCTCTTACTTCTGGCCCTCAACATTTGCAAGCCCAAAGCACTAGTCCATCTCCTACCAAACTCCAGACTGCAGTGCTTAGCCCAGGCAGTCTGTCAGTCCTTCCCAAATCTTCCTGTCCCCTGAGATTTAGTTAGAAGTCAGGTCACTTCTCTGTGCTTAATACTCTCCTCCTTTGGGATGTTTGTAATACTCTGTGTTTCCTTTATATTACCATTACTTTCCAAGCAGGAGCTACCTTTCTTTGTGTGTCTTTGTAACAGAGCCATGGCCTAGGACATAAAGGTGTTCAATATCTGCTGGCTGAATGGAGGCAGTTCTAGCTGCCTCTCCTCTCCGCACCTCCACAAGACAGAAGATAGAAGAGGAAGGACAGACAAGTGTCTCTAGCAAAGCTGGGTGTGTGGGTCGTTCAAATTCCCTTTGGTGCATGTTCAGTCAGCCTGTGCTGGGTTCCAAGTGTCAGCCTGTCTTATCTCCTGCAGAGGCTCCTCCTACCCGACTACTGCCACCATCCTTTGGTTTTCTGTCTGTTTTCTAATGCCCTCACCTCAGGCGACCCCATAAGTGAGTCTTGTCTTTTTAAACTTTCCTTATCTGGTTAAGACTCCCAAATAGGAACAGAAGAGAGTCTTGTATAAGAGAAGTTAGACAGTCCATGATTAACGAGTGAGGCAGTATGGTACAGTATAGCATAGTAGAGTTAGTATTAGTAGCTTGTGTTGAGGGCCACAGTCATACTCCTAGGACTCTGTTGAGGGAGGGGAAGAGGATTAACACTTGGGAGGCACTTGCCACTCAGCATACAGTGCTATGTGTGTGCACAGTACCCAAGCCCATGGTGACTATGCAGTCAGCCATGCTGTGTGTGTGCTGTAGGAGAGGAAGCAGAGGCTAGGGAAGGGAAGGGAGAAGGCCGTGTGCAGGGTCACACAGGTAGTAAGCAGCAAGGCAAAAGCAAACCTAGAATAGAATTCCAACTCCAAGGCTCTTTAGCCATTTCAGGTGAACAGGATTATTTTATTTTATTTTATTTTATTTTATTTTATTTTATTTTATTTTATTTTATTTTATTTTACTTTGCTTTTTAAGAAAAAGTCTTAGTGTGTAGTTCAGGTCTATCTCAACCTGACAGTCCTGCCTCAGCCTCCTAAGTGCTGGGATTAGAGCCACAGGCCACATGGATTGGCTTCTAATTATGTTATTGTTGAGTCAGAAATTTGGGGAGTTAACTAGGAAATTAATGTCAGAATGGTAATTTGAAGGTAGAAGATCACATTATGTAATAATCTTGGCATGGTCCTTGGAACCACTGATAGATATAACTAGCGTCTATGTATCAAAGCTCTCCAAAAATTAATAGTACCAGAGGGTGATATTAAAAGATAGATTAAGCTCTCACCTGCCAACCCATTTCTGTGAAATTCTAGCACAACCAAGGAAAATTTGTGATTTTTTTTTTCACACCCTCTCGTCAGGTTATCTAGGACTGTTCCTGCCTGCTTAGGTGATGAGCACATGACATAAACCTTATTTATCAAGAAAAAATTACACTCCTGCCTTTTTTATATGAAAATAAGCAAAAATCGTTCCTTGCCCAGTCTGCTGCCTAGATGGGCAGCTCACCCTCCTCGCGCTCGCCTCGCCTCCCAGCTCCCCTCGGCGTCCACGGCAGACCCATCCTCTTTCCTGTGGTTTGCTGCTCGGTTTTGTCAATCAGGCAATGGCTTAGTCTACACCTCACAAAAGGTTTTCCTCCAGGGATCTCGTCACAGCCGGGAGAAGGGAACACACATCTCACCCCAGTACTTCACAAGTCAGGTTCTGCGCTTGTATGTGTACATGCGTGTGTGCAGGTGTGTGTCAGAGGACACATTGAGGGGTTGGTTTTCTCCTGCCATCATGTGGTGATTGAATGGGTTCATGTTATAAAATGCTTAGAGTGAGCCTGTAAATGTCATGGAAGTGTTTTTGTGTCTTCCTGGCCAAGAGCAGGGTGTGGGTCTCCACTTCCTGTGGTCTTCAATGAGATAGTAAAGTTCCCTCAATATAAAGCTTGCCTTCCTGATTGTTTACCTCTAGATATTTTATCTTTGTTTAAAGTGACTTAAAATGATGCCTCATCATAGTCTAACCCGTGCTTGGTTTGTTTAGTAGTAGTAATAGTAGTAGTAATTGTTGTTGTTGTTGTTGTTGTGTGTTGAGCTTTCTTATTGTTTTCCAGTGAGTTTTCATTTTTCATTTGATTCATTTAGATTTTTAGATTCAATTAATGTATCTATGAAAAAAAAGTTATTACTTTGCCTGTCTTCTAGTTTTAATTTCTCTTACTTTTTTCCACTTACCTAATAAATCCGTCCTGCTTAATGAACTGACTATAGCATCATCACTATTTTATTTACATTGACTTTTTCTTGTTTTCTTTGTTTTGTTTGGTTTTAACAGTCTCGTATAATCAACAGGCTGACCTCAAATTCACTGTGTAGATGAGGATGACATTGAATTCTGATCCTCCTGCCTCTACATCCCATTGTTGTGATAGTTGAACTGTGTGACTCTTATGCTCAGAAATGTTAAGAGTGTGCATGTTGGTCCCCCCACCGCACTCCCAGGATGATGACCGGGTTCTGTCCTGTGCGGTCACCAACAGATGCTGAGATTTACTTTTTACCCTAACGAAAGATGGAGATTTTAGAGAACCGCGGTCAACGAAGGGCAACCACCCTGACACCTCAAGTGAGGTGAAGGTGACTGCTGCTTCTAGCCTTTCCCCTTGGCAATCCACCAGAGAGTGTGACCACAACGCAGTGGGCTTCCCTGGGACCATCCATATGGTTGCTAGTGCATGGCAGAGGCATAGAAAAGCGTCTTGGATAGAGTTCTCACAGATGTCCTCCCAAATCTGAAGGCTATCTGTCAGCAACTGCTCAGGCCTGGCCTCGTGACTGTAAAGGACAGCTGTAATCTTGCCTGCCTGTATTGCTTTTCTTTTGCTTCATATCAAATGTTCATAAGCTTAGCAGCATAAGTGTTCCCGTTTGTTTCCTCA